>NC_073305.1:59942864-61142864 GCF_027595985.1 Sorex araneus | reverse complement strand
CATGTAAATAATAGCTGATTTCCCAGGGAAATCGTGTTACAGGTATTTCTTAGGGCTAAAATTTCATCTTTAGATTTTGTCTTTAAGTGTCTGTCAATTGGCAAATCTCAAGATTGAGCGATTGAATCTTGATGCTCGTTAGGGGTTCTGTCAAGAGTCTCCTACAGGGCAGACACTCATTTGTTGCTACACAGAGGATAATTTTATTCTGATCGTATTAGGTCGGATTTGCATTCCAGCCATTTGTGTAAAGAAACCAAAGCTTGGGGCTGGAGCGATAGCACATCGGGTAGGGTGTTTGCCTTGCATGCAGTCGACCCGGGCTCGATTCCCAGCAGCCCATATGGTCCTCTGAGCACCGCCAGGAGTTGTTCCTGAGTACAGAGTCAGGAGTAACCCCTGTACATCACCGGGTGTGACCCAAAAAGCAAAAAAAAAAAGAAGAAGAAAAGAAAAAAGAAACCAAAGTTCGTTTCCAGTGTGTTCTTGAGATATTTCTGTTCCAGGTGGACTGACTTTGTGGCTGGCCCAGACCCAAAGTCACATGGAACCCACTATCCTGAGTCTGTCTGACCACAGACCGGGCTTGGTTGGCTTCGTGACCCTGGGGCTCCCTGTCCTGAATGATCACCCTTGCTCTAGTCCCCTAATTTCCTGCACAGCTCCGCAACAACCCCTAGAATCCTAGCTGCAGAGAACTCATGGAAGGAGTTTTCACCTCTTCTTTCACTGCACCTCACAGTCCGTGTAGGAATGCAGTGATGCCTCTGCCAGAAAGACATAGTCGACTGAAAGAGAAAAAAATCAAGAAAAAGAAAACCCTTTCTTTCTTAACATAGCTTATTTCTAGCTGCCTCTAGTGCCCTTTTTTGAGAACTGACTGTAAATAGATGTTCCCTCCTGGAGTGTGCCTTTGAGTGAGGGGGTCACTGGCTCTGAGTCACTCTTCTCATCTCTGTAGGCTAACCTAGATCCCAGAAGGGTTTCTCCCAAATAGCCATTTCCAACCCAACTGGAGTGCACCCGCCCCAGGTCCCATGCTACTTGCTACCAGTTACACAAACATTCACAGGGCTCAAAGAACCTTGTAGACATGTGGAAAGGGCTTCATCCAGTTTCCATCAGTCCACAGAAGAAATAGATGTTCCCAGCCAGCAGACAAGAGTGGGTATTCAAGACCCATCATTCACTGTGCACAATGGCACAGTCAATTTGCTATCTCAGCTCTCTCCTCCCCTTCAGTACCCCTTACCTACCCCACTCCTCCTCACCTATCTCTAGGAAGAAGTGGTGCCCTATTCTTTGGGGCTGGGCACCATAGGGTCTACTCCCTTGCCCTTTCTTCTGCACCGGATGGCTGACCCTTTGTCACAGGGTACCTCTGCCCTTTAACCTCCAGCTGGGTTCAACCAATGCAATATAGAACCCTGAAGGAGACCGGAGGGAGTAGAAACAGGAACTCTGAAGGTTTTCTTGGTCCTTCCTTCCTTCCTTCCTTCCTTCCTTCCTTCCTTCCTTCCTTCCTTCCTTCCTTCCTTCCTTCCTTCCTTCCTTCCTTCCAAGGTCACCTGGACAAGCACCAGCCTTAGACTAAGCTCACAATTCTCAGATCCTGCTAAAGGTGCCTTTTGGTCAGCCATTGGGAGATGGGGGGGTGACCCCTCTACTGCTCTTAGCCCTGGGTTATTGCATTGCCTCATGGCCCTCTGCACTTTCTGAGAGTCCCTTTCTAAATAAACCTTCTTCTTTTGATTCTATATGGAGTTAAGTCGTCTGTTCCCAATTAGATCTTCGATGGAGCTAGCTCTTTTTGGCATGTATGTACATTTTGGTTTTGCTGCATTTATATTCCTGGTTGCTCTGTGAACCGCCCTGCTGAGATTACTCCAAAGGAATTCCCTTACTCCAAAGATTACTTGGGTTCAAGATGTTTGCTTATTGTTCCAAAAATCTGAATGTCTCAATTCTACTCAGACTTTTAGACTGACCATTTATTTGTCCGCCTCCTCACCCCCTCTCCTTCCTTCCTGTTAAATAATTGTGCACGTAAACACTAGAGCCAGACACTCTTGATTAAAATCTCAGCTCTTCTCACTGCTTATTATATGAACTTAGCTCTTTACATATTGCCATATTCATTGGCAGAGTGGGGGACCCTTATGTGGAATCATGAGAATTCATGATATCTACAAGCAGCATCTGCAAAGAGTGAGTCTCTTCTCTATTTGATGGTTGCAATTATTCTGTGGCTGGGTCATTCTCTGATCTCCCATTCCTTTTTCAATCTTTAAAATAATTATTTATTTATTTGGCTCTGGGGTTTGGGAGCCACACCCAGCTCTCTGAGGGTTAAACTAGAGCTGGCTACATGCAACCCCTACTAGGGCACTTGCCTTGCACAGGGTCGATTCCAATTCAACCCCAGAATTTTTAGTTTCTTAACCTAGTTTTGAAAGACTTCCCCCCCACACACACACATGCTCCTTTTCTGAGATTTTGAGCCAGACCGGACAGTGCTCAGAGCTTAGTCCTGGCTCTGCTCTTAGGGATCACTTCTGGTGGGACTCAGAGGACAATATGGGTTGCAAAGGAAGTGCCCTACCTGCTGTACTGTATCTCGGACCTAGGACTTTCATTTTTTTATCCTTTTAGTTGGTGGTTATCATCTCACCACCAACCAACCCGAGCCTAGATTTTTTTCACTACCCGTATTCAATTCCTCCACCCCTCTCAGAGAGCCCGGCAAGCTACCGAAAGTATGGCGCCCACACGGCAGAGCCTGGCAAGCTACCCGTGGTGTATTTGATATGCCAAAAACAGTAACAGTAAATCTCACAATGAAATGTTACTGGTGCCCGCTCGAGCAAATTGATGAGCAATGGGATGACTGTGACTGTGACTGGTATTTAAAGCAATCCTTTTCATGGAATCAGTATAGTCAGAAAATAAACTCTTACCTACTTCTTTAGTTTAGTTTGCTTACTCAATGCAGTCACTAGTAAAGAATTAAAAACAAGTAGCTTTAAATTGATTATTATTTTTAGTATCTCCTAAGGAGTCCTGGATATTTAGAATGCCTTAGAGGGAGCCATTAAGAAGTAAGTGAGTCTTTTCTTACAGGGATGAGCACAGCAGGAAGGAGAATCTGATACCAATTCTAACAAGCTGAGAGAAAGTTCAAAGTGCTTTACATGTGAAGACTGTGTAAGTACTTGTGGTTTTGCTGTGAATTCTTAAAGTAAAGTAGATATTGTAGAGGAAGTAGTTTGAAGCAGTGGTTAGTTTGCAGATTTAGATAGATCTGTAGCTATAAATTCTCCATTGCATACCTGATCCATTCACAATTTTAAAGTGTTGATTATATGATTTTTCACCTCTAAGCTCCTGAGAATTGCAGAAAGAGATTAGGGAGGAGGTAGCTACATGAAATTCAACCAGGTGTAGATAGGGATGCAGTTAACAACACTATTCTCAGCTGAACAAGTTTTCTTGATGCACTGTTTATTTTATACTTTTTTTTCTCAAGAGTCTTCCAAAATAGCAGTTTATGCACATTTGTCTTCCCATCTAATTTTGCTTTAACAATAGCTGGCAAAACACAACCAGATGCTTTCTTTAAAAAAAAAGAAATCTACATGTTGACAACAATGTCAAAATTAGTACTCTGTCTCCAGAAAGTCACTTTTCAGTTCAGTGAGGAACTATATTGGCTAACCCACCCCTTAAGTTCTGGGACCGCACAATGAGGGGGCTATGGGGTAAGGGGGGTGCCTGAACCCTGACCTGGCCTTAGGGAAATTAACCAGCTAAACTGATCCTTCATGAAATTCCCTGCAGAAATATGCTCTCAGGCAGGTTTCCTTTTTAAACAATTAAATCTCAATTACCCAAGTAAGAAGTGAATCCATATTCATTAAAAAAAAAAAAACCTTAACACATCACAGATGAGGCTAAAAGCTTCCTTGGACCACTGCTCTCATTCATGATCTAGAGCCTCTTTATTGGAGGTTATATGTTTGGGTATATTTTCCTGAACTTTTTCTGATCATTTTCACATAGCACTGTCCTGTTGTTCATCGATTTGCTCGAGTGGGCATCAGTAACGTCTCCATTGTGAGACTTGTTGTTACTGTTTTTGGCATATTTTGAGTACGCCACGGGGAGCTTGCCAGACTCTGACCTGTGGGCGGGATACTCTCTGTTGCTTGCCAGGCTCTCCGAAAGGGATGGAGGAATCGAACCCAGGTCAGCCGCATGCAAGGCAAACGCCCTACCCGCTGTGCTATCACTCCATATCTGATATAGATGTAGCAAATAGGTAGCATTGTCCTGTTTTTCTTACACATCATTTTCTTCTGGATTCTTTGTAGTCTGGTATACTCACTGCTCTTAAAGTCCAAATTAAAAAGGCCAATGGGCATCTTTCATCTCATTCTTCCCTGAGGAAAGAAGCCTATGGTCCATGTGTGCTCAATGATTGCAAACAATGTCTTTTCTTTGGAGGTGGGGTATTTGGGTTTGGAGGTTGCGTTCAGCACTGTTCAGGGATTATTCCTGGCTTCATGTTAAGGGATGACTGACCCCTGGAAGTACTCAGGGAGATTATATGTGTTACTTGCAGAATCTTATATCTTTTACTATCTCTCTGGCCCTGTAGTTAACTTCTTCATGTGGTAAAGATTACTTTATTTCATTTTGAGAGAAAAGTGATGAGGTGTGGGGTGGGGAAAGTGGGAATTTCCTCTAAGACCATTTTCAACCACTTGTCCACAGACTGGTGTAGATATGCTGGTGTAAAAAAATAAATAAAATCCGCTACTCTGGGATGCTAACTTCATAAACTCTGTGCTAGTAAGGACATAGGTTGTCTTTTTTTTTTTTTACGAGTTCAAGTTCAAGTACAAATCCACGTTCAAGAGAGGAAAATGAAGCATGTGAAAATGCATCATCCCTCCTGAGTTTCTATCCTTTGTGTTGTGGTCCTCAGTGTTCTCCCTCACCGCTCACATACATAATTCTAGAATTTGGCCAGTAAAGAGCATCTTTGAGATATCCAGAGTAAAAGCCCCCTGCCATAAATAATTAAAAGTACCGTCTTTTTTCCTCTCCAAACCAACAGCAGTGGGTAGACGGCAATGGATTCTAGCTTGCATCCACCTTCAGATTGCAATGAAAAATTTATTTTTTCTTTAACCTGTCCTGCTCAGAAACAATTCCTCTCAGGTGCCTTTTCTGATTTCTTTTTTCTTTTTAACCTGTTCAACTCAAAAGTAATTCCTCTCAGGTGCCTTTTTCCCCCATGAATTCATTTTGTTATTTTGTGTCTTTCTATCTTAAGGGTTTTTTTTTTGTTGTTTGTCTGTTTATTTGGGGGGGCAACACCTGGCTTCGCTCAGGGCTTACTCCTGGCAGTGCTTGAGGGACCATATGTGGTGTCGATGATCAAACCCAGGTGGACCGCATTTGCCCTACTTGCTGTGCTGTCTCTTCAGCCCTTATTTTAGTTTCTCAGTAGCAAAAGCTAATTGATAATGTTTATGATGCTCAGTTTGAAAAGAGTGATATGCAAGGTTTTCCATACATTTTTTCTTTGTTCTTACAAAAGAGTTAGATACTGATGTTCTTATCTTCCCCTATTATAGATGAAAAGGCTGAGGTTTGACGGTATAGGGAATTTAGTCAGATCTCTTTGCAGTAAACAACAAAACTCAGACCAAACTTTTTTTTCCTGCTTTTTGGGTCACACCGAGTGATGCACAGGGGTTACTCCTGGTTCTGTATTCAGAAGTTACTCCTGGCGGTATACAGGTATACAGGGGACCATATAGGATGCTGGGAATCAAACCTGGGTTGTCCACATGAAAGGCAAATGCCCTACCCGCTGTGCTATCACTCCAGCCCACTCAGACCAAACTTTTCTTACTTCTTTACTCTAAAGCTCATTCTTGTCACTTCACCTCTACTAACAGCATGTTTAATTTCTTTAATTTTTGTTAGTTTTTGTCATGGCGTCACACCTGGCGATGCTCAGGGATAACTCCTGGCTCTTAACTCAGGAAATTACTTCTGGTGGTGCTTGGGGGACTATATGAGATGCTGGGGATCCAACCCACATAGATCAAATGCAAGGCAAAGGCCCTACCCGCTGTACTATCACTCTGGTCCCATTTAGTTATTTATTGCTGTAAGAAAGAAGTGCTCTTCTGGGTAGAGTCATGAACATGTAGAAAATTCTTCATAGGTTCTAGCATTTTGCCCAATAAGCAGAAAAGCCCAATGAATGTTTGAGTGAAAAAAACTACTCTGAGTTAAATGAGTTAACATGTTGAAAGTACCTAGCAGGGTGTCTAGCAAGGTTTATATGAGCATTAGTATTATTAATTTGTAGGATTAATTATGCCAGAACTTATGCCCTTGCAAATGCCTCAAAAAGGAAGACACTTCTCATCCAGGGGGTCCAAATTCACGGGGCCAATGGTGCTATTGAGATTATTCAAGAATGCTTCCCTGGGGCTGGAGATAGAATACAGCAGGTAGGGTGCTTGCTTTGCATGTGACTGACTTGGGTTCAATTTCTGGCATCCCATATGACCTTCTTTCCCCCCCCCCCAGCAATTCCAGGTGTAATGCTGAGCATAGTCGGGTGCAGCCCCCAAATAAAATCAAACAACAACAGAAAAACCCAAACTTTTCTGAAATATCCCCTTGTAACAGCGAGAGAACTTGTCTTGCTAATAAAGCCACTCGGGACTTTCGGGTGTGTGGTAACCATCAGACTCAGGCCTCTTAGGAGACATTTCTAACTCATTGTTACTAAGGTTTTGGATTTAGGCTTTCTCCCCACTGCATTTTCTATTGCACAGACCCAACCTCTAACTATTACTTTCTTCCTGAAGCATCTGTGCCCTCTGTTGGCTGGTCCTTCCTCTATTATCTTTTCATGTGTGTGGATCCTTTTTAGCCTCTCTTAGACATGTGTCATTTATTGCTTTCCATGCCTTCTAGGAACAGAAAGTCTTGGAATCCAACCACCCTACACCTTTCCTAGCCCTGATAAATCAGTTAAGTCAGGAAAAGCACTTGACCTCCAAGGTCATGTCATGTTGGGATTAGCCACCATCTTGGGTCACATGTAAGATAAGTTGGCAGATAAGAAATAAACCCAAAGAAGACTTTGAGTTGTCCCTATTTCTGATTTTCCAATTCTACAATATCTGGCTGTACTGTTTTCTATTCTTGTACTCTTAAATTTAAGGACAACCTATTCTTATTTCTTTTCTTTCCTCTTTAAAAAGCAAAAACGAACAATCGTTAAAGTGAAGGAGGTTTCAGTTATATAGGTCCACAAGAGTCATTACTAAATAGTTCCTAATCAGATAATTAAACTTTTTGGGGGCCATCATTTGCTTTATTTCATAAGGTATTTTCTTCTACTTTTAATTGAATCACTGAAATACACAGTTATAAAGTTGTTCATAATGGAGTTTCAGCCATACAATGCTCCAACACTCATCCTTTCACCAGTGTACTTTTTCTGCCACCAATGTCTCCAGTTTCCCTCCTGCACTCCCCTGCAAGATAATTAAACCTTTGAAACCGTAGTATCTCTGTGTCTCTCCTAATACAAGATGCTGTTCAGTACATTGTAATTCTTCACTGGATACTTGTTATTTTGAAAACAGAAATGTAATGGAGTGCAGTCTCTTGGTGAAGATTACACCATCGAATGCAGAATCCTTCCACTCAGCATTATTGTTGCTTATGTTAAAGAAATCTCTGATACTTCTTGTTTATCTAATCTGTTAGTCATGTCTGAAGTTCAAGACTAATTCTCAATGGTCTGTGTTCACATCTGCAGGATTTATATTATAAGTTATTTATTTTGACCTCCCAAACAGTGATCTGGTGAAATTAACTGCAATAATTAGCCAACTGTTTAACTGGACAGTGGTTCAATGCAAGGACCCAAGTACATGGTGCTGCTCAAGCCCTGTGGTGCTATGGATCCAGGTCAGTCTGGGCTCTGTTGGGGACACCACCACATCTATATTGAGTGATGCCCCTTGGCCATGAAGTACCAGGAAGCAAACCTGGGTCTGTACATCCAGGTACATGTGCTAACTCCTGGATTATTTCTTTGATTTTAATTATTTATTTATTTATTTATTCATTAAGTGTTTAATTTTGGATTTGGAGGCTATACCTGGTAATGCTTAAGGTCACTCCCAGTTCTGCTGGTGGGGGTGGGGGTGGGGATGCAGTGCCAGGCATTTGGACCAGTATTGGCTTCTTGAAAGTCACGTTTCCTAACTCTTTAACTGTGTATCACCCAGTGGCTACAGAGAGCTCCAGCAGCTATCCCCCCTCATCAACCAGGTTCGTTGGTCTCAGGCAGCTCCCCCAGAGGGGGCTGCCCAGATCATGGGCGGAGGAAGGAGGAAATGAGGGCCAAGCCGGTTGGTGGTCAGTTGCCCCGGTTGGTGGTCAGTTGCCGTTTATTCCATTCTCCTCATGCGCTTGTTCCAGTCTCACTGAGCTCCAGTCTCACACTGCCCTTCATTCCCGTCTCCTCCTGACTCTCCTGCTCATCTCTTCATGTTCCATCTCGCACTCACATCTCTCGTCACTCTGCGTGCCTGCTCCTGCATCCTTCTCCTACATGCTTCTCCCTCTGTTCCCCTTGCTGGTCTCTCTGGACTCTATCTTACTGCCCTGCTCTCCCTCTCATCTCTCTCCAACTCTCATCTCTCTCAAGCTCTGCAGTCTCTCCCAACTAACCCAGCCCCATCCTGTAGCAAAATCAACATAAGAAAGCCCTTCCTAACCACCCATCAGGCTCAAGGGTAGAAACACCACCTAGGGGTGTTCCTCTTTTCCTTAGTCCAATAACTTAATTAGCATCTTAATTAACATCTTAATTCTAGTTCTTAATATTAGTTCTTGACCCCGGTGCACATAGCTGCTGCATTTGGAGATGTTTGTTGAGAGCAAATGGAACATCAGGGATTAGTTCGTTTTTCATGAACATTGTTTTGCTGAGATTCAGTTGCAGTCCAATCTTTCCACACTCGAGGTCGAAGTGGGCAGCATTTGTGCCTCTTGGCTAATGTTTGGTGTTTTTAGAGTGATGTCATCAGTGAAGCAGAGGTGGTGTAGTTGCCGACATTCTATATTCACTTCCCTTTCCAGTCCTCACATGACGTCCTTGAGGGTGGCACTGAAGAGTTTCGGTGAACCCCTCTCTTTATGTCAATGATCACTTCCTTGTAGGATGGTGAGATCCTGGTGGTGAATCCGTAATATAGCTCGCAAAGGATCTTGATGTACTGAGTTTGAACGCCCTGTTTGGCTAGGGCTTCGATGACTGCGATGACTGCTTCAGTCTCACAGAATCAAAGGCCTTCTTTAAATTGATGAATGTTAGACAGAGCGGCATCTTGAACTCTCACGAAACTTCAATAAGCTTGGTCACTGTGTAGATATGGTCAATCGTGCTGAATCCTTTTTGGAACCCAGCTTGCTCACATGGTTGTCCTTCATCTAATGTTCTTCTTATTCTGTTCATGATGACTCGAGTGAACAACTTGTAGACAATGGACAGCAGACAGATTGGGTGATAATTGCTGATGTCGTGGATGTCTCCCTTCTTGTACAACAGAACGGTCCTGCTGTTTTTCCATTGGGATGGAAACTTGCATTCAGATAGGTAGTGTGTGAAGAGGGTAGTCATCTTGGTCTTTTAGTTGGTGAAGGACAGGCGAGCATTGCAATACTTTTCCAGCTTCTGCCGCATCGGCGAACACTGCTGCTCTTCTCTCTTTAAGGTCTTCCTTTATCACTTCTCTACACAGCTTTCTTCATCAAAACCCTGAATGAATAATTTGAAGCTCTTCCTGTTCCTGGAGTGAGCAGATTCCATTGGGCTACACTAGCACGCAATAGGGATGAATACTGGCGCCCACTCGAGCAAATCGAAAATCAACGGGATGACAAGTGACAAGTGACAATATTAGGTTTTTTTTTTGCTTTTTGGGTCACACCTGGTGATACACAGGGGTCACTCCTGGCTCTGCACTCAGGAATTACCCTTGGCGGTGCTCAGGGGACCATATGGGATGCTGGGACTCAAACCCGGGTTGGGCCGCGTGCAAGGCAAATGCCCTACCCACTGTGCTATCTCTCCATCCCCAGACAATATTAGTTATTGGACACAGTAAGACATACATTGAGCTTATATGGTGACTTTCCTAGGAACATGTCACCACAGACTCAGACTACAGTGATCAGGCCAGATTAATCTTTCCTAACCCTAGCAGGGTCCAAATCTAGTTATTACTTTTTGGATCATGACAGAATTTGTCCATGACTATGCTCTTAACTTATAGTTAAGAATTATGGCACTTTGGACAGGCCCATTTTGATGTCAGGGTAGCACATAGCTCACAGCTTGCCCTGGGTCCCTCCTCGGGACCCACTTTTGGAGTGCTAGGAAGTAAGGACAACTGAGGCTTAAGTTGAGAGAACATATGTCCAGGAGGTAAATATGATTCAGTCAATTATCTCTCAAGTCACAAAAGAATAGCATTAACTGTCTTCCTGTGCCCATACAAAAAGGACATTGCTCTGAATTGACTATGCAAAGGACTTAAGAAGAGAAAAACAATACTTACAGTCAACAGAGCACAAAGAGAGAAGCTACAAATTAACACAGAGAAATGGGAGCACTGTGATTATAGTAACCCAATAAACCTAAGCTCCCTGTGGCAAGGCAGAAAGGACAAACCAATGTTATCCTATGCTCAACTATCCCATTTTTGCCACACCTGACAATACTCAGGCCATATTTCTGGCTCTGCATTCAGAGGGATCACTCCTGACAGTGTTCCAGGAACCACATGTGGTGCCAGTGATCAAAATCAGGTCAGCCACATGCAAGATAACTGCCCAAACTGCTGTATTATCTCTCCAGACCAGGAACTCTTATTTTTTTCTTTTTGGGTCACATCTGGTGATGCTCAGGGCTTACTCCTGGCTCATGAACTCAGGAATTACTCCTGGCAGTGCTCGGGGGACCATGTGGGATGCTGGGAATTGATCCTAGGTCGGCCGAGTGCAAGGCAAACACCCTACTCGCTGTGCTATCACTCCGGCTCCAGACCAGGAATTCTTTTCTCAATAAAATGCTGGACTATCTTTCCATCCTCTTTTCCCAGATTTCATAACAAATTAAAATATGGTCAGAGTTAAGGGACTTTCCCATCCTCTTTGCTCTTCCTTCATGTGGAGAACTAGGCAGCACCCTTGCTGAAATCCCCTTCTGCACCCCAGTTCAAAACATCATTTTAGGGCCCCGGAGATAGCTTAAGTTAATAGGGCATATTCCTGGCAAGGGCCTAGTGCTAAGTCTAATCCCCAGTACTTGCCACGGATATGTAGCTGGTAGATCTTAAGCATCACTGGCCTGAAGACTGCCAACAGAAGCCCAGGTCTTCGTACACTACAGGGCAGATGCCAGGCATGCCCCCTGCATCTCCAGAGCTTTGCCAGCCACAGGGAACAAGCTGTGTCAGGAGCGGGTTGCATATAAAGCTCCTTCCATGAGGAAGGACCAAGTCTCTGTCACTAAGAAATGCATGTATTGAATTAATCATCATTAATGAATGGCGAATTCCAACATTTAACACATATCTTTGCATACAGAAGTCGCTGGTAACCCTGTGACCCTGTCAGACTAGATTGTGGGCAGCAAGGAGAAGAAAGTGAATCCGCCAGCCCTGTCATCTGGAGCCAGGAAACCGATGTTGCAGATAATAAGACAACTGACAGTGTCATATGCAGCCTGGAAGGAAATTACCGAGTTGTATGAGGCCATCTAACGGAAGGGTCAATGGAACTGGCATGTCTAGGAGGTATCACAAGGCGCAGGGAAGTGAGAGCTCAGCAGGCGAGCAGTGGGGGAAGGAGGAGGGAGAGATGTTCCAGACGCCCAGCAGGGAGGAAGAATCTCAGCGTCCACACCTGGGAGGCACAGGAAATGAGAACAATTCCACGTCAAATTGGCACCTTTCAGAAAACAAATGCTCACTTTTAACCAAAATAACTCGTTGGTGGGTGAGAAACCCACGATCAAAGCAAACGCCTCAGTTGCCACTGAGGTGGAAAATGATTTATTGATGTAAAAATGTTTAAAAATAATAGTGGCACTTCAAAAATAGCACCTCTTGCCTCCCCCCTCATTCCTCCCCAGGCTTTATGTAACCCCCAGATTCTGGATAATCTTTTCAATACAAAAGAGCATGTAGCCTTGAAGGGTCCCAATGAGCCTTGGAGAACCTTTGGCCTCACCATCTTGGTAGAAACAAAAACAGAAAAAGAAAAAAAAAAAGAAGGACAAGATTTGGGGAGAAACCAACAAAATTGTCAGTCAAGCTAAACAAGTCTGTTGACAACAGTGTTCATTCTCTTCCCTTTCTTTGCAATCTTCCTCTTCCTCTAGCTCTTCATCCTCCTTGTCATCATCATCATCGTCCTCATCATCATTATCGATCATTGTTGTCATCATCATTGTCGTCGTTGTCATCCTCCTTATCATCCTTGTCAACACTTTGTTGCTGGATGTCACGCTAAAAACCATGAAAGTGTGATTTTTTTTTTTTTGCTTTTTGGGTCACACCCAGCGATGCTCTGGGGTTACTCCTAGCTTTGCACTCAGGAATTACTCCTGGCGGTGCTCTGGGGAGCATGTGGGATGCTGGGAATCGAACCCAGGTCAGCTGCGTGCAAGGCAAACGCCCTACCCACTGTGCTATTGTTCCAGCCCCCGAAGTGTTATCTCTTTTATTGCTAACCAAACCCAGAAGGCTGATACTGTAGGGTTAAAAGACATGAAATAATATTCAACTACTTTTTGGAGCTACAAAAATGATTCCTTTGCATAATTCAATCAGGAGTATACAGCAGTGGCACATTTCCACAGACCAGGAATGGGATTGCTGAGCCTCCCAGCACCTCAGCAGCTGAGTTTTTTGCCTGATCTATGAATGAGAAAGATGGAGAAATTCCCATAAAGCAGATTCCTTTCCTCCTCCCTGATGCCTGGTGTTCCCCACAAACAGAATCCCTGACACCTGCTACTGAAAAGTTACAAGAAGTCAGAGTCAGGACCTCGCACAGTGCTGAGAAAATGGTCCCTGACTTGGCAAATCTCCTTACTCACAGCTCCAGGCTGACAAACTGCAGCCTAACAACCCCACCAGAGGGAGAAGGAGAAAGGGAGGTGGAGAGGTGGAGAAAGACAGAGCATACAGACACTCAGTATTCAGAAAACCAAGCAAAGATCCCCATTGGTGTGGACATGGGAGCTTTCATCTGGACCAATGATGTTCACAGCTCTCTCATCCAGGATGTAGACGGCATTCTTTAGGTTCATTATCTTAGCTCTTTTTCATAATAACCCTGAAAAATTGGGGCTAGTATTATAACCCCATTTTACAGATAAGAAAACGAGCACAGAAATAATTAGGTAAAGCTGGGGAGATATCTCAAAGGGCCAGAGTGTAAGTGCTCTGCAAGGCATGAGCTCCCAGTTCAATTCTGGCATAACACATAGCCACAGTGCCCCTCTCCCCCAAAAAGCCACCTCCAGGTCTGAGCAACATTGCATCTATTGGCCTGAGTTCTGCACTGTCAGACCGCCAAGGGCACTCAAGCCTTGCTGAGACCACAGTCCAAAAAAAGGGAAAAGAGTATACAAATAACCCACGGGCACTGACCTAGTGGACTCTGCAGGTGGGTGCATACATGCATGCACAGGCATGTGTACACACACACACACACACACACACACACGCACACACACACACACTCACATGCTGTGCATATTCCTGAGTTCAGAATGAGCAACAGCCATCAAACCTCTGCACCCACCCGTGCAGTGAGAAACAGGGGTGCAGGATCCGCTATGACCCATCCCACCTTGGTGACCTGGGCTTACGGGTTGGGGCAATGGGATTTCCAAAGGACACTTGGGTCCTCTCAGCAGAAGAGAGGAGACATGGGCGGTATAAAACACTGGGCCTTCTGTGAGAGACTGGACAGTTTTTACAGAAAAGACATTTTTCTCTCCACTTTAACATTGGGCCCCAAATTCAAAGAACAGGAGGCTATAAAAAGGGCAAGGGAAGGAAGTACTAATTAAAAGGTCCCTTGGGGAGCTCTGAGGTCAAGAAGAACAAAGGCTCCTAGTTAGGGAGACTCATAGGCAGGGGCCCCGGGGCAGGCCAGGCAATGGAACTTCTCTCATTCCATCTCTCTCATTTGTCAAAAGCTGATGAGATACTCCTCTCTCCAGCATCTTGACAAAATTTGATGACTTAATTGTGCAGTCTTTCACCCAGGCTTGGTTCCTGGCTTCTTCTTAATAAAAGCTAATAGCGATAGTTCACCTTCTCACTAAAGTCATTCAAATATCCATGTCCTCTTCGCCCTTCTTCCTCTTAGGCCAAACATTTTACTTGCTCCTCTGAAATATCTACTTCCCTTATTTTTCCTTCCACTTTTCCTAAAATTCCCCCAAGTGTACAACATTTTCTCTGGACCTATGGTGTTACAAGTGCTTGTAACCCTTTTTCAGAATCCAGGTTGTCTTCACTTTGGTCGTGGGCAATACTCTCCACTTCTACATGGCCCAATTCTGGTTTTCTCTACCTGTTTATTATCAGATGTTGGAGAAAAAAAGAGCCCTTCAATTGCTTCCAACCATAGTGTTCAAATAGCAGTGTTCTTTCAGCTGCCTGCGTGCCAGTTGGCTTGTGAAAAGTGCCATCACCAATGTCCAATGGCCTCTGGCAAGTGTTTTAGGCACTTGTCTCCAGAAAAACCTCTTTCTCTCTGGCCTTCCCTTTGAGTCTTGCCACTTGTCTCTTAGATGTGACACTGTCTACTTTTTGAGTTCCGGATGGATACAGATCAGTCCATTGTCTTTTTTGTTACAAATAACAGAAACCCAATTGAAACAGCCTAAAACAATTATATAACTGAGAAGTCAGGGCATCGGGACTCAGGGACTCAAACTACCGACACGTCTCGGTCCCTATCGCCTGCTTCACATTCCTTTCTGTTGGCTTTGTTTTGGCAGACTTGGCTTCTCAGGGCTAAAAGCAGACACCAGCAGAGAAGGCTTATGCCAAGAGAGTGCAGGAGTGTTTCCAATTCCTCAAACTTCCTGCAGGCCATCTGTCCACTAGTGACTTCGCTACTTTGACCACCCAGTCAGAGTACATTGGCCTCCCCATTGATGGTGGCATAACTGTGAGGTCGCCTTTAAACTAAAGAGTTAAGTGGTCAGGGGCTGGAGCAACAGCACAGCGGGTAGGGCGTTTGCCTTGCACGTGGCCGACCTGGGTTCGATTCTCAGCATCCTATATGGTCCCCCGAGCACCACCAGGAGTAATTCCTGAGTGCAGAACCAGGAGTAACCCCTGTGTATCACTGAGTGTGACCCAAAAAGCAAAAAAAAAAAAAAGAGTTACGTGGTCAGTTTCCCAGCGCATTAATTCTGAGCCCAACCCATAAGAATGAATCACCAGCTTGCCCTCCATTTGCTTTTCTCTTTGCCTTGGAAAGATACTATGTCACAGTCAGCTAACCAGGCCTGATAAATGCAAGACAATTTTTGTGCCAAGTTGTCCCACTGGCCAAAAATTTTTAGTCAGAAGCCAAAATATGTAGTTGACCCACAGATCTGCCAATGCTTACATTTCCCTCCTGCTAGGCGGAGGAAGGGGACATTTCCCCAAGCAGTCAGGAGGCTGAGAGTTCCTTATGTAGACTTGTAGTGATGAGTGATGTGCAAGGTAGTCTCCTAACAAGCACCCTGACAAGACCTTTTCCTTCCTGACTTATTATTCAAATGTAATCTTGAAATCAATTTCTGGTGGTCGGAATTAGGTCATCTGCAAGTGACTTAGGGTGAGGGGGAAAGATAAGCATCTTAACATTTTCTAGATGATCCTCTGTAGCCAACTGGAGAGTTTTTGTTTGTAAGCAAAGAAATTAGAGCTGCTCTTCAAATCGTCTTAGAAAGATTTCTTTGTGTGTAAGCATGACCAAAATGGGGGGGAGATTCCTAGGGAGCATCGTAACCCCAGTCAGCAAGTATGACTCCCCAATGTGTGTGCACTCAGGGAGAATCACAACCTGGCAAGCATCACAACAATTAAAGTGCCTCAACAAAGAGTGTAACCCGTGTGCGAGTATCACAGCTAAAAAAGGGCACACCTCACTGAACCCTGTGACCAAGTGCACATGCAGGGAAATCTGATGTGTGGTCCCTGAGAGTGTCACAGCTAGAAATGTGTGCATGCCCCAGTCAATGTGCCCCTGCCACCACACACCAACATCAACACTCAAAGTGAATTTAAGTGGGAAGGAGCAAGGAAATGGAGAAGTTTCTGAAATTGAAGCACAAATGCTAAAAGTGAAGAAGAGGTGCCTCCCCACAGAAAGATCATGTTCTTTTTATAACATCCCTAAGGAGAAGCAGAAACCGTTGTCTCATGCCGGATATGAAGCCAGGGGCCAGCTTTGTTCATGTCTACACCTCTCTGCATATATTGGAACTTGATCAACCCAAGTTAAGAACCAGTTTCCAGTTGGCCAGAAGAAGAGGTCCAGTCTGCAGCACCTGGTGTGATAACCCAGTTAGAAAGACCTTGCCCCTAACTGACTTTCTTTTGCAGGCCCAAATGGGCAAGGTGTCTGTAGTCTACTAGCAACTCTCACTCCATCTCCAAAAACCAGCTAAACTGGTAAAAGGAGTGGCTGCCAAGAATAGATGAGTGGTTAAAGAAACTATGGTACATCTACACAATGGAATACTATGCAACTGTCAGGAAAAATGAAGTCATGACATTTGCTTTTAAATGGATGGACATGAAGAGTATCATGCTGAGTGAAATGAGTCAGAAGGAGAAGGACAGATATAGAATGACTTCATTCATTTGTAGTACATATAAATATATATATAGTAGAAGATTAATATCCATGGCTAGGGAAAACAGGGTTAGGAGGACTGGTTAATGGTTGGAACTAACCACAAGTGTGTGGGGGTTGAGGGTAGGTAAGATAGAGAAGAAACCAGTATGCCAATAATAGCTGGGAATGATCATGCTGGACAAGAACTGAGTGTTAAAAGTGGGTAAAGGGATTTTTTTTTAAAAAATTTTTTGTTAATGAATCACCATGAGATAAAGGGATATTCTTGATAACCTTTCAGTATCAATATTGCAAACCACAAAGCCCAAAAGGAGAGAGAGAGAGAGAGAAAGAGAGAGAGAGAGAGAGAGAGAGAGAGAGAGAGAGAGAGAGAGAGAGAGGAAAAGCAGCACCTGCCATAGAGGCAGGCAGCGGGTGGGGGGTGGGGTGATGGGCGGGAACCTGGTGCTGGGAAATGGACACTGGTGGAGGGATGGGTGTTGGAACACTGTATGACTGAAACCCAATCATGAACAGCTTTGTAAGGATCTATCTCACAGTGATTCAAATAAAAAGTTAAAAAAAGAAATGAAAAGTGATGGCTGAGCTGATTTGCTGGGTCCACACCTGGACCCGATTTAGAGCTGCTCTTTCTGTCCAGCCCTAGACCCAATTGCACCCAATTGCTTTAATCCCCAGTGGGGTGCCCACCCTATAGTGACTCTGTCTTAGCAAATAGGCCTGAATTAGAAACATAACAGGTAATAAATAGACCCTTCCTGCCCTCTTTGATGGGGGTCATTAAATTTCTTGCTGAATATGATTTAAAATGAAGTTTAATTAGAACCCGGGGTGGCTCTACTTTGCTTTCTTCCTCCAAATCCTTCCTTTCTACTTTGACCTTTTCCCTGCTTTCAGCAGCTGCTGCTATCTTTAAAGAATACCACTTAGCTCCCAGGTTTCCATGGGGCATTTTGGACATGTGTTGCTGAGGGAATGAGGCGCGTTTCTGCCTCACTCGGACAGCAACCCCCTTCTCTCCTCTGCACCAACATCCGCCACCTCCGCCCAGCCTCATGACCACTAAGGCTTTCTCCCCAAAGCATGTAGAGATAGAAAGAAAAGCCTGTAGTTTCTCTCCTCCCCTCCCTTCTTGCCACAGTCCACGAGTCCCCCCTCCTCTTCTTTCAATGCCAGACCTCCCAATGGAGCTTGTGGAAAATGTTGGGAGAAGGCCCGGCTTGGGGAAAGCAAACACCGCTCAGTGTACTCGCTCTGATTACACCTTTATGGATGAGACAATGGCCGCAGTGAACACAGGCAGGCGGCCTTCAATGCTGCTTTCTTTCCTCCTCAATGCAGCTTTGAGCCAGCCAGGGCTACCCAGGAGGACATTTAGTCAAACGGGGTTGGGGGGTGAAGGGGAAGCCCCACCTGGGAAGTATGTGGGCACACCCTGTGGAGGCGACTGCTCTCTAGAGTGAGGAGGTGATTGGCAGCCATGGGACAGCCCTTGGGACCCGGGGATAGGCAATGAGCAAAGACATTTCGCACCCCGCCTCCGCCACCAGCTCAAAGGAATCTAGCACCCATCTCCCATAGAGGGAAGAGTGCCAGTTGTGAAGCTGGTGACTGTCTCCCAGACTCAAAATACCCCTCTTTGGTGATGCAGTTGCTGGAACTGCCTTTTTCTCCCAGCCTGCGGTGCCATACGAGGAAGCGCCACCACGAAAAGGTGTCAGTCGGGAGATTACGAAGCCAGAGGCAGGAGGTGGCACTTTTTTTTCTTTCCAGTTTGTTTCCCTCCCTCGCTCTTTTCAACCCTCCCCGGACCAGTCCTTCCGTCATTTCCCAGCCTCACAATTTACAAAATACTCCGACTGAAACCACATCACCTCTGGTTTTGTCGAACAAAACCAGCTCTCTGCATGCCAGTTTCCTCCTGACAAAGAAGAGAAGCCGCCACAGCTAGTGTGATGGGGATTAGGGTCCCCACCTGCAGCAAGATGCCATTTCTTCCTGGGTGGTGGATAGAGCTAAGATTTAAAAAAAAAAAAAAAGACATCAACCTTTCACCTTTCGAACAGTAACAGAAGATTAATTTGAGGCTTTGCAACTAATGAGTTGGCTTGTCCTGGGGCAGTACCCTGTGAATAACGTGGTTTTTGCAGAGCCAGCAGCTCAGTAATCTTTCTTCTTCTGATTGGGGTGGGGGAGGAAAAGGGAAGAGGGAAGAAAATTCATTTAAAAAAATAATCCTCAGAAGAAAGAGATTCACTAGGTCCCCCATAAAGCTGGTATTAGAGGAAGGGAGAAAGCAGAGCTAGTGAGTTATATGCTTCTAATCTGCTTAGATTTTACTGCTGAGTAGCTGAGGGGCTCAGACAGGCAAGATTATTGTGGACTGAGGAAGTCCCATGAACTTGGAGTTCAACTTCCTTGAGGTCTAGTTCTGATCAGTTACTTGCTCACTGTGTCATTTTGGGTCTGTTTTTCAGCTTGCGTTTCAGCGAGGTTTGGATTAGAAAGTGCCTGGAAAGCACTTATGTTCAGACTCTGAGTCTGGTTATTTTTGCATTTTTGATGATGATTGAGGGAGGCGGGAGCAGAGAGGAAGTCTGAGGTTTCTGCTTTGACAAGAGGAAATGTCTAACAGCAGAAGGCAAAAGTAGAACCAGGCTGACATGAACCGTAGGGAAACTGGCTCCAGCCCCACCCAATGGAATGGCTTCACAGACCAGCTGACAAGGGGGTGGTTGTTTTGAGAGATGGTGAACACCTCACTTCCCTGCTCCAGTTCTGGATCTTTCTCCTAAAGCCTGGGTTGCCTCATCCTTGAATCAGGCTGAGGGTTGGAACTAGCCTCCTTCTGTGAACATTTTCCCTTTTGCCTTCACACCTTCCCTCCCACAACCAACGCTCAGTATGGGCCTAACACTGTGCTAGATTCTGGGGATCAAAAGAAGGAATTTAGCAGATAGGCACTGCCTTGGCAAAAGCCTCAAATGAATGGTGAGAGACAGACAGATGGACAGAAAACTATAAAGCAACCCCACTGGTGCTCCGAGATCTCTGTGCAGGGAGCACTCTGGGCGAGTGGGAGAGGGGGGCTTCTACTTCCGGGGAAGGGATCCACCCGTTTTTACAGGCAGAGACAGTCCATATCAGGTGGTGGGTGCAGATGCTTTGGAAGCCAAAGACCCAAACAGCAAGGACCCAAAGGCAAGAACTAGCATGGTGTGCCGGAGCTACAGCAAAGATTTGGCTGGGTGGACATCAAATGTGAGAGAGTGAAAGGAGGTTAGAGAGGGGCCGAGGCTCAGTGATCGGAAGACCCTCTCCCAGGCCGAGGAGCACACTTGAGAGCCAATACAGGGCTGAAGTCGGTTGAGTTTTGCAGTTCAGAGAAACCTCCCTGGTACCCCGGGGGCTGGGGTCGGGAGGCAGACTGACTACCAGCTGGCAGGATGCTGGAGTCGGAAAGTCACCTGGAAGTACCACCGAGCAGGCCCCTTAGAGAGAAGAGGTCCCAATCCAATGCCCATGTGGCCAGGGAAGCTTGAAGAAAAACACCAACTGCTTCCCAAAGCAGAGAATTGTAATTATGACCACCCGATAAAATTCTGGTTTGGGGGCCCTTTATAGAAATTGGATCTCCTCATGGTTTACCCAGGCTGCGCCAATTTAATCCATATATATATCGTCCCTACCAGTATAAATGCTAGAGCTTAACAAGGAACTTTGAGAGGTAATGAAACCAGTGGCTTGAGAAATAATTTTACTAATGCTTTTGGGGTACAAGGTTTTCTATTCCAAGACTGGCTTTTGGAGTTGCAAGACGGGAGTGGAGAAGAAGCATGAGATCAAAGTCCATGCAGACAAATTGGAAGGCAATCTAATTCTCTTTAAATAAAAGTCCTCATGGATTTAGCAGAAGAGGGCACAGAAGATGGATGTACGAGTGGCAGATCTGCTGAAATACATGTGTGCATGGCTGGGAATTTGCCAGGAATGCCTTTCTTCTTCTCCCCTCCCTCCCCTCCCCCCTCCCCTCCCCTCCTCTCCTCTCCTCTCCTCTCCTCTCCTCTCCTCTCCTCTCCTCTCCTCTCCTCTCCTCTCCTCTCCTCTCCTCTCCTCTCCTCTCCTCTCCTCTCCTCTCCTCTCCTCTCCTCTCCTCTCCTCTCCTCTCCTCTCCTCTCCTCTCCCCTCCCCTCCTCTCCCCTCCCCTCCTCTCCTCTCCCCTCCCCTCCTCTCCCCTCCCCTCCCCTCCCCTCCCCTCCCCTCCCCTCCCCCCTCCCCTCCTCTCCCCTCCTTTTCTTCCCCCCTCCCCTCCCCTCCCCTCCCCTCCCCTCCCCTCCCCTCCCCTCCCCTCCTCTCCCCTCCTCTCCTCCCCCCTCCCCTCCCCTCCCCTCCCCTCCCCTCCCCTCCCCTCTCCTCCCCTCCTCTCCCCTCCCCTCCCCTCCTCTCCCCTCCTCTCACCTCCCCTCCTCCCCCCTCCCCCCTCCCCTCCCCTCCCCTCCTCTCCTCTCCCCTCCTCTGCCCTCCCCTCCCCCCTCCCTTCCCCCCTCCCCTCCCCTCCCCCCTCCCCTCCCCTCCCCTCCGTCCCCCCTCCCCTCCGTCCCCCCTCCCCTCCCCTCCCCTCCCCTCCCCTCCCCTCCCCTCCCCTCCCCTCCTCTCCTCTGCCCTCCTCTCCTCTCCTCTCCCCTCCTCTCCTCTCCTCTCCTCTCCTCTCCTCTCCTCTCCTCTCCTCTCCTCTCCTCTCCTCTCCTCTCCTCTCCTCTCCTCTCCTCTCCTCTCCTCTCCTCTCCTCTCCTCTCCTCTCCTCTCCTCTCCTCTCCTCTCCTCTCCTCTCCTCTCCTCTCCTCTCCTCTCCTCTCCCTGTGCCCTGGAATGCCTTATCTAGGGAAGGCAAGATGAGTTTCTGGAGCTTTAGCAAGTGTGGTGTCTGCTTCTAGTGCTGTTTATGGCAGAGCTGAAAACTGTCTTGAAAATTAACAATAGATGTGCATAAATCTTCAGTTACCTAGCAACTAACATAAGATAGAGCAGAGGTTCACAGGGCTGGGTGAAGGTAAACCTGTTTTCAGAATACCTGCAAGCGTTTCTATGATACTTGAGGTTTGCTTGAGAGGGAAAGAAAGAAAATTAACATGACTAATTAAATATTTATATCTTTTTTTTCTTTCCTTTTTGGCAAAAATTGAATCAAAAGACCTTTTGTAAATATCTGAGGCGTTGAGCAAGAGTTAACTCACACTAGATAATTTCTAAGTCTCCTTCCAAAGCTAGCATGTTTGTGGCTACGAGCTAATTGTATGGCATCAAGGTAAAGTGAGAGGGCAGACTGGGGGAAGTATCAGCCCTCTTAGCCACGTTTCTAGGATGGATCTTTAGACTTCTGTTCAATGGAAACGTGTGTGCAGTTTCAATGTTGCTTTTATTTAGGGGGATTTGGGAAATAGGAGTTTCCTAAGCAATGGTCAGAGGAACCCTAGGGCCCGCCTCTGACTGTATTCAGCCAGGGTCAATGCGTAGGCAGGTGCAGCACTTCTAAGACTGTACCCAGCAGATCTGGGGGCTCCAGAACTATGTAGAGACCGTCTCAGGAAGCCATGTGATCCTGGGGAAGGAACCTGGGGCCCCAGGCATGGCCATCATGTGTCCTTAATTCCTGAGTTATCTCCCTAGTCTCTCAACATGGATTTTTAAAAGGGAAAACATACTGAAATCTTGAAACCAAGAGGCATATGACAAGAGATACACACAGATTTATGTGCACATATTCTCTGCTTTTTTTATATTTGTGCATGTAGGTGTATATCTAGGTTCTTATTGATGAAAATGAACCTATTACTGTGACGTGGGCTACAAACTCAGTGTTTCAGCCCTGGTGAGTCAGATGAGTTCTGTTGGGAGGAACCACAGAAAACCAAGTATCTGAGCACTGCTAGGTGGCTCCAGCTGAATGGGGGCCATGAGAGGAGAATGAGACACAGCAGGCTGATCTGGTTGTGCAAAAACCAGAAACCCAGAATTGATACAGAATCTTCTATTTTAAAAATATTGGAGTTTGATTTTAAAAAAGCATTGTGTGGGCAAGACAAACAAGTCTGTCTTAAAGCAAATGTTCTGAATGTGTAGTTCTCTGTTCAAAAATGATATGATTGCTCAAGAGTTGCTTCTGTGGGGAGAGGCACTCGTCCAGGCCACTAATAGGCTTCATAGGGTTCCTTGTACAGACAATTATAGGTGCTTTGTACTCCACAGTGCTTGGACTCCTGTGAGGATGGCTTCTAACTGCCAGAGGAGTCATGATGCTCATGATGAGGCCACACAGCTACAACATCCCTCTCATGACATTTATCTGACTCCAGACCACCCTCTTTCTTTGAAACTCTTTTGGTTCTTGGTCCACGCCTGCCAGAGCTCAGGGCTTAGTCTTGGTTCTGTGATCAGGGTCACTCCTAGAGGGGAGTGAGGAACCAAACGTAGTGCTGGGAATTGAACCCAGGCCAGATGTATGCAAGGCAAGTGCCCTACCCCTGTACTATTGCTCAGGACCTTGGGTATTTTGTTTTTTAATAAACTTACCTTTGAACAGAATTTCTCAGAACAAGTATTAGGTGGCTATATATTTGTATTGTGTGACTTTGGCAAGATATTGGATACTCTGAAAGGCCAAGATCTGTGGGTTTCTTCTTCCTTTATCCTCCTCTCCCTATCTCCTTCTTCTTCTTCCTTTTCTTCCTCTTCCTCTCCCTCTTCTCCTTTCTCCTCCCATCTCCCTCCTCCTCCTCTTCTTCCCTCTTTCTTCCTTTTTGTCCCCTTCCCTTTCTTCTTTTTCTTTCTTCTCCTTCCTTCTCCTCCTCCCCAGTTGAGTTTCAGTCTTACAGTGTTAGAATAGCCATCATTTCACCAGTGTCTACTTCCTTTCACCAATGGCTCCAGTTTCTGTCCCACTCCCCAGCCTCTAAATGTCCTCTGTGGTAGACATTTTACTTTTTTCCTTTTAGGCACTGTGGTTTGCAGTACTGTTCCTGAAAGAGTATCATGCACATCACTTTAGCTCTTTTCAGCACCCAGGTTGGGTCCAGAGTGATCACTTCCCAATATCATTGTCACACTGTTCCTTTTTCTGCCCTAACCACCTTTCCCTCATTGTGGCAAACTTTCTTTTAAGGACCAGACCTCCTGGACTTCATTTATATCACCTTTGAGTATTATTATGTTTCTTTATATCCCAAATTAGTGTGATCATTCTATATAAGTCCTTCTGCCTCACTAAACGCAGTATGATAATCTTCATGTTCACCCATGTATCAGCAAATTTCATGACTTCAACCCCCCCCCCACACACACACACAGCATCTTTGTAGTATTCCATTGTGTAGATGTACCTTAGTTTTTTAATCTACTGGTCTGTTCTTGGACACTTGGGTTGTTTCTAGACATTGGCTATTGTGAATATTGCTACAATGAACAAAGAAATGCAGATGCCTTTTCTGCATTGTGTTTTTGGGCCCCTAGGATATATTCACAGAAGTTGAATTGGGTTGTATAGAAGCTCAATTTCTATTTTCTTGAGGAATATCAATATTGTTTCCCAAAAAGCTGAACCAGTTGACATTCTCACTAGCAGTGAATGAGGATCCCTCACCACCCCCACCCCACTCACACCAACACTGGTTATTTTGTTCTTTGTGATGAGTGTCAGTCTCTCTGAGGCCTCTTTAGCATATAGATGGCTGTCTTCTCTGGGTCTCTTCTTCATAACTTAATCATCTCTTTAATAAAAGCCCATTTACAAGGCCAGAGAGATAGGACAGTGGTTAAAGCACATGTTGATCATGGCTATGGCTAGGTTCCGGAGTCTCTTGCCTGCGTGCCTGGCTGTCTTCCCCGGGGTCCCTAAGAGGGGGTGGGCTCCAGCTTCCCTCCCTGCCTGAGCAGAGCTCCCGGCAGCCGAAGACCTCTGGAACCTAGCCACAGCCATGCTCAAGGCTCCTCTCCACACATTCAGATGAGCCTCACGCATGAAGGTACCGGCAGAGGAACCCAGGTGTGTGGGACCCGGGGCTGAGGCCTCCAAGCCTGCTCGGACTGGGATTGGGCTTCCTTCGCCCAGATTTCCCATTTCCCAGTAGCTAGGTGGTCACACCAGCGACTGCCCCCAGCACCGTGTAATCCCATCCATGGTCAGCATCTGGAGATTTAAAAGCAAGCTCCTGGAACCGTGCGGCTGCAAAGCGGTCTCGAGATATCTTATAGCCTACTTCTCCTCTGGGAGAACCTGGCAAACTACCGGGAGTTTCCTGCCCACATGGGAGAGCCTCGCAAGGTCCCCATGGTGTATTAATATGCCAAAACCTATAACAAGCTGGGTCTCATTCTCCTGACCCTGAAAGAGCCTCCAATGCAGCATAGTTGGGAAGGATGAGTAAAGAGAGGCTTCTAAAATCTCAGGGCTAAGATGAATGGAGACGTTACTGAGACCGCTAGAGAAATTCGACAATCAATGGGATGATGATGATGACGACGATGATGATGATACATAAGGAGTTAGTACTGTGGGTAGGGCGTTTGCCTTGCATGTGGCCAACCCAGGTCTGATTCCTCCGCCCCTCTCGGAGAGCCTGGCAAGCTACCGAGAGTATCCCACCCGCATGGCAAAGGCTGGCAAGCTACCCATGGTGTATTTGATATGCCAAAAACAGTAACAAGTCTCACAAAGAAGACGTTACTGGTGCCCGCTTGAGAAAATCGATGAACAATGGGACTACAGTGCTACAGCACTATACATAAGGAGTTACATGATGACCTTTCAGTACCTGTACTACAAACCATAATGTCTAAAAGGAAGGCAAGAGAAAGTAAGAGAGAGTGAAGGAAAGTGCCTGCCAGAGAGGCAGACAGGGAGTGGAATAAAATATGGAAGCGGGGAAACTGGGGACATTGGTGGTGGGAAATGTACCCTGGTGAAGGGACGGGTGTTGGAACATTGTATGATTGAAACCCAATCATGAACAACTTTGTAACAACTATGTATATCATGGTAATTTAATAATAAGAAATTATAGAGATAAGGACAAATACCATCTGTAGATTATCACATTAAAAATTGGAACAAACTTCCACATCTAGCAAGAGGATTACATAAGATTACATGGATTACACGCAGTCTTTGGAAACTATGTTGTGAAAAAAAATATTTGTAATACATTGCAAACTTTCCATGATGGATGATATTTTAAAAACTGGGTTACAATTAAATATTGCAATTTTGTTGTAATTTTGTTTGGTTGGTTGGTTGGGTTTTGGTGGGTGGCTATATCTATAGCTCAGAAGTATTAAAGTTTTATTAAAAAATTTAATTTGTTAAACATGTACTAAAAATCATATATTTTTTCTGTCTATGTGTGGAGGTTCATTTGAAAATAAACATCCCATAATATTTATAATCATTCTTTGTAATGGAATGATACCTCTTTAAACTTTTCTTCTCTTTTCCTAAATGTTTCATGTAAAATGGAATATATATGTATTATTTTTACAGATATGTTATTCTCTATTTAGGGTATTGAGTTTGGGGTCCACAGCTATCAATAATCAGGCTCCAGCCCTGATTTTGTGCTCAGAGTTCACTCCTTGTGATGCTGGGGATCAGTGGTCAAAGCAGTCCTGGCCACATACAAGGTTGGTGTCTTAACTCCTGTACTATTTCTAAGAACCAGGAGATAGATGCTTCAAACACCCTTTCAAATAAAGTTTCTTTATAGATTTCACAAAGGACTGCAAATATAGTTTATTTGCCATTTCCTAGATACAACTCTAAGGCATGCTAACCTGGATTCCGAAATAGTTTTTGCGACAGAACTGAATATCACTCTCCTCTCTCTTTCTGTTTTTTGTTTGTTTGTTTGTTTGTTTAGTCCATTCAACTTTCTTTTCCCAGTGAGAAGATTTTCGAGTGGACTCAGAGATAGAGTATCTCTCCACAGACCTGGATAACACCACTAAAAAGAAGTAAGTGTCCTCATTTAATTTCTCTGAAACATCATTCATATACTCCTCAATGGAAGAAGTTACTTTTTTTTTTCTTTTTGGGTCACACCTGGCAATGCACAGGGGTTACTCCTGGCTTTGCACTCAGGAATTACTCCTGGCTGTGCTCAGGGGACCATATGGGATGCTGGGAATCAAACCCGGGTCGGCCATGTGCAAGGCAAACGCCCTACCCGCTGTGCTATCACTCCAGCTCCAAGGAAGCAGTTACTTTATTCCCTCTATTCCTCCCCCTTCAATTTTAACAGATGCTACTTTGATTGACTAGAGATGTCTAAGATGTTTCCTTTTGTAATTTTAATTTTGATTTATTTTTATGTTAGATTTTTTAGGGTTTTTTGTTTTGTTTTTGAATCACATCTGATAAAGCTCGGGGCTTACTCCTTGACTTGTGTTCAGGGATCACTCTTGGTGGTACTCAGGGGACCATAGGTGGTACTGGAGATCAAACCAGCATTAACCACCATGTGTAAGGTAAGTACCTTAATCCCTGTACTATCTCTTCAGATCTATCATTTCCTTTTCTGAAGGGGAGTTTTGTCATATCAAAGTGTAAAGCTGTCCTGTCAGACTTGGAAGAGGCAGTAGTGGTCAGAGGACTAATTCCTGACATTGGCATCCAGTGATCAGAACTGAGTGTCCCCTAGAACTGACTTTTTTTTTTGCTTTTTAAGTCACACTCAGAGATGCTCAGGGGTTACTCCTGGATTTGCACTCAGGAATTACTCCTGGCGGTGCTTGGGGAACCATATGAGATGCCGGGGATCAAACCCGGGTCAGCCGCGTGCAAGGCAAATGCCCTATCCGCTGTGCTATCGCTCCGGCCCCAAGAACTGACTTCTTAAATACTTTCACTTGCAATTATTTTTCACCCAAGAAATGAAACACAAGTGAATGGTGCCAGAAATACCTCCAATTTATAACACAGTTAGTTTGGGATTAATTTGTGCTCAATGAACATTCAGAAATCTTTTACTGTGGCCAAAAGTTTTGCACTTCTGCAGTCAGCTACATGACCCCCTCGGGGCTCCTGGCCACAGTTTAAGAAACTAGGACCTAGAGAGAATGTGTAAAGGATCAGAACCCTGGATGTTACATAGATGCAGGGTCCTGGGATCATGACTCATGGAAGTGTTCATTCTTTGGCTGCCCAATAAGGTTAGAGAATGTTTTATATGTGAGACTCACATTTCCCTTCAATATCTCAAGCAATGATTATGTGAAGACTGCTAGAGAAGAATTTCTACTCCCAGCTAAGTGTGGAATGACAGGGAGAATTTCTACACCCTATTATTTCATCCTTAGACAACCATGCCAATTATATTTCTCTTTTTCATATAACTTAGATTCTTTCAACCAGGTCAAAGGTTCAATATGGAATCGGGGGTGGAGAGAGTACTGGAGCAAAGACACTTGCCTTGCATCCTACCAGCCTTGGTTAAAACCCTGGTTTGATCCCCAATACTGTGTAAGGTTCCCCTGAGCACCCTGTTGGTCTTTTATGAGCACTGTCAATTGAGATCCAACCCGCCCTCCTGCTAAGGAATACATGTGTTGGTATGGCCCATGTGACCATCTTCCCAGGAGTGTGGGGGTGATTACTGGGTAATGGAGACTTCTGGGTTTCACCTGATTCTCCCAAAGAAAGTTTTAAAGGGCCCAATTTATAACTTGCTGTCTCACTCCCAAATTCTTTTCTCTTTCTTTCATGATTAACCTCAGCCATGTCAGAGCTTTTCACGTTGGCAAATGAGGCCTGATTTCTCCAAGACCAATCTTTCATTCCTTTTTCGGTGCATTTCAATCTTCCTACTCTTAGTAATATAGTATATAGTTTGTAGATCTATGTGACTTCTCTCTCCTTCCCTGTTTGACACTTTCCCCACTTTTTTTCTTCTTCTTCCATTAATGGGACTTTAAAAAGAGAAGCCCTGGATATGTCTAATGGACAAAAATCATTCTCCCTTTCTTCTATTCCATACCCAGACCAATTTATGCCCGTTTTTGCAAGTTTTCTCCCCCTCCTTGTACAAGCTAGGAGAAAACAAGTGCTGTCAGAAGAGCTAAAATTCCTTTTATCAGAACTGGACAGCTTATAAAGGGGATAAGTACTTCCTGCCTTGCGTGTGGCTGATCATTGTTTGAATCTTCAGCACCCAGTGTAGTCCTGTGAGTACTGCCAAAAGTGACCTCTGAGCACAGAGCCAAGAATAGTCCCTGAGCACTGCTGGGTATCACCCCAAACCAAAGAATAAAATAAACGTCAAATTCTTCTTTCCCAAACATGAGGGAAGGGCTAATATTGGGCATGGCTACACACTTAAGAGCCTGGCTGGACTCATAACAATAGTGGTTTCCACATCTGCCACTGAACATCAAGCATCCAGGGAGTAACGTTATTCTTCATTCTGCTGTCCCCAGGTTATAACAAGTTTCATAAATAAATACCATCAGTTGCCACTTGGGTCAATATATTTTTTTACATCTCCTGCCATAGTTTCCTTTTTTTTTATAATGTCTATGGATACTTTCCCAATTATCATATTGGAGGAATGAAACAGTACTGTTCTAAGCCCAAGGACTAGAGAAAAGCCCACATCACACTCCTAACATCATAGTCTTGCATCAGCTAACATGATTTTCAATTTCAAACTTGTCCTTTACCTGATCTGTGACAATAGCAAGTCATTCAACCTCTCTTTGCCTTCTTTGCCTCAGTGTCCTCATCTGTAAAGTGGGCACAAAGATTGATCAATAAAAATCATGTTTCACTCTTTGGTTCTAGAAACTGGTTCGGTGGCTTTAAGGACTTGCCTCACAAGTTCAACCCTAATGCGTCCTACTAGCACTGAGGCTCTCCCGATAGCTCTGCAGTTTAGGATCCTTAAAGGAATGGGAGATTACTCAGAGGCTGAGGAAATGCCCAGTGTCACTGTGAAGTCCTGGGATTAATTCCAGGTGTTACTCATGTGCCAAGGGGAATCTGTCAGAGCCATGGTATGGGCTACCCGACAAGAGGAAAAGCAAAGGATGGAGTCAGAGAGATTGCACAAGGTAAGGCACTTGCCTTGCACATGGTTGACACCAGTTTCGTCACTGTCACTGCACACATCTCTCACACCAGGACCACCAGGAGTGACCCATTTACATGAATCAGGATGAAGCCCTGAGCATAACTGAATGTAATCCTGAAAAACAAAAACAAAATTTAAAAAGCAAGACAATGTTTCTTCTAAGTGTGGCTAACAGTACTAGGAAGGAAAGGCGTGGGGCTGGGACAACGCTTATTATATCGTCTGCTTCTGGGCTTCTTCAGCAAAAGCCTGTTGACGCCTCACAGTGCCCTTGTAGTGAGTCTTTGGGAATTGGGGAAAATATACCCATGGTTAAACACTAACCTTGAACACTGCCATCAACCCTCCATAATCTTCTTGGCCTACAGAAAATGGAGGGTGGAGTTCAGAAGAAGCTGTTTAATAGAACTTTCTAGAAAGAACAAAGATTTCTATCTTTCACTATCTAATAAAGCAACTTCAAGTCAAATGTGACCACCGAGTCCTAGAACTCTGACTAGTGCAGTAAAGTTTTACTATTTTTAATTTGTTTTGTGGCCACAACAGCAGTGCTCATGGGATACTCTTCTCTTGGTGCTTAGGGATCAACACAGAAAGACTCTGGGGACCATGCAATGCTAGAGAGAGAGCCTGGGTTCCACGTGTGCAAAGCAAGACCTTTAGTCCTTTGAGCTATCTCCCAACTCTAAAGTTTTACTTTAGTAATAGCACATGCAACAAGGGACTGCCATGTTGGACAATGCAAGCCAGGAAAGTAGAAGATGCAAAAATGAGAAGGATCATAGGCCTGAATATCCAGTGAAAGTAAACACCTCCTCCCCACCAGTGATGGAGCATGGAATCTACAGCTCTCTGGATAAACTAAGCAGAGTTACTGTTTAACTAACTGGGATGCCAGGACTAATGGAGACACAGGTCCTGGCAACCAGTCTTATGAAGAGAAGACAGTTCAATCCCCTCCTCATCCGTTTTACATCAAGGAATGCGAGGGTCCTCTGCTGAGTCTAGTTTCCAGTCCGGTTTGTGGCATTGATTATCCTCTTTAAAAGATGAAAGAGGTGGCTTTGTGGTTTAGAAAGTAAGTGACTTTACTTAGCAGCTCAGCTGTGCTGAGCCCAGATTTAAGCCAGGCAGGAAGGTTTGGTTCTGTTTAAAACTCAGTTCCAATCGTTTTTTACAACATTTTAAAGCTTTACATGTCCTATCCATGACAGACAAAGGGCCATCTGGTTTGGTGATTTTTAGTTTGGAAGAAAAGAGCATGAAAGAAAAGTCTATATGTTAATTCTCAAGAGATCAGATTCTGGGCTGAAGAGGAAATGAAGTCCATGTCCCAGAGGGTTTCATCAAGAACGGGCTAAGCTTTGGAGGTACAGGCTGGAGGCATTCCCAGTGGTGCCAACACCTCTCTAACAAGGCTATTTGCTGTTTCAAGGTGGGGCAGTGACTCGCAGCTGGAGCAGGAAGGTGGTCTTTTACAGTATCATCGGAGTGAGAGGGTTGCAAGTTTTCCTGTAAGACAAGAAGGGCATGGATGGCACAATCATTTCTGTGGGCCACCTATTCTGTGTGCCTCTTTGTGAGAAAAACTCAGGGACATTGGTTTGATTATAGACAGAACCAATGTTGGAAGCAAATAGACCCCTACCCAGATCCTAACCCCATCACTTCCTAGAGTGGACAAGTCCCTCCTAAGATCAGAGCTTTGTTTGATTTCGCTGAGGGATAATGACTTACTACATCCTAGTAGCAAAAATAAGGCTAACTACTGTCTACAGATCAATTTATGACTTCACATAAGGCTTCCTACACAATCAGTACATTGGAGGACTGAAGAAAGAGCTTGGCAAGCTACCGAGAGTATCCCGCCTGCACGGCAAATCTGGCAAACTCCCCGTGGTGTATTCGATATGCCAAAAACAGTAACAATAACAGGTCTCATTCCCCTCACCCTGAAAGAGCCTCCAATCATTGGGAAAGATGAGTAAGAAGAGGCTGCTAAAATCTCAGGGTTGGGATGAATGGAGACATTATTGGCACCCGCTCGAGTAAATCGATGAACAATGGGATAACAGTGATACAGTGATACAGTGATATTTATAGTGGATTCACCCAGCTATGTTGGGGGTGATAGTGGGGTAGATAGGGGCAACTACAAGCTATGCAATACTTTGAGGACCATTAGGACCATACCCAGAAATGCAGTGAGAGAGAGAGAGAGACAGACAGACAGACAGAAACAGAGACAGAGAGAGAGAGAGAGAGAGAGAGGATAGATTGGAAGGGACTTGCATGGGGGGGTGGTGAGGGGATGTGACAGTGGGGTTCAGATTCAGGGCTTGCACATGCTAGACATGTGCTCTAGCACATGGAGTCATGTCCTTGGCTTACTGTTAGGGTTTTTAAATCTACATGGTTTCCAGAACTGAGTTTACCAAAGGGGCTAAGCGGAGTGGATGAGAAGGGACTGTAGGACATTGGTGGAAGGAAGTTGACACTCCCACAGTGGGTGCAGTGTCAGAACATTGTATGAATGAAGCTGTCATTAATAGGATTATAGAGCATGGTGCCACAATAAAAGTTAGGGGGAAAAGAAATATATTTACCTGGAGAAGTTTAAAAGCTATTCATTTTCAAGTTTCATCCTAGGAATACTGTTTTTATTGATTGGTCTGGATCCCAAACATGACATATTAGAAAATAACTTTCTAGTTTATACTCCTGTGCACCCAGGAGAATAGAAGTGCTCAGCTAGATAAAAGAGGCAACATTCCCAAGTGGAAGGAGTCACAAAAATATTTTATCATGATATGAAGCTGGGTTTGGTTTGGGGGAGCTGAGAGTCGAGCAAAAGAAAGGCCTCGTAGTAATGGAGGTAAAATAAGCCAACCATTTGGAACCTTGAAAAATCACATCCATTTGATCGAGCTGTTACAAAAACACTGTCCACCTCCTTTGAAATGGAATCTTAGCTCTGGGTCTTTAAAGCAGTTTGTCTTTGAGAAGCCAAGGGTAAATGGGAGATATAGAATCCATGCCATTTCTTGGGATTGAAGGCTTTTTTTTTTCTTTCTGGAACACTGGGTTTGATTGTATTCTGTGCTCACGGAGGCTGTTGAATGACTGTCATTGGCTCGCAGCAGCCAGCCCTGGCTAGTGGAATTAACCAGGCTTCAGTCCAGCGAGTGCCTGTCGGGGATGAGGGCGTCTGAGCCCAGCACAGGTGCTCCAACAAATTCTAACCAATGAGCGTCATTCATTTTGCTGTGATTGAGTTTCTAGTTTCGAAGCCCAGGTGTCGGTTAATTCCTTGTCAGCAGAAGCCAACTCAGAGTTGGCCCTTTGCTAGCCTGGACACAAAGCTCAGCCCCCTTCTGGGGCTCAGGCTTGCTGAGCATCTGTGAGCATGGCGAGGATCTAAACATGCCAAGCATCTGTGAATATTGTGGTTTCCGGCAAGATTCCTGATATCTAGGGGAAGGATCACTTAAGACATAGCACAATATTTGCCTTGAACATAGGAGTCATCCTCACCCCCTCACCATGAACTCCCTGAATTTGCAAATAGCCAGTAAAAAGTTTTCCTCTATCACCACCCCCATCTCTCCCTCCCCTCCTAAGCTTTTGTGAAAGGCATCCAAAGCCATCAGAGCTTGGCGCTGTCCCAGTTGTTTTACACATGGATGACTGTATCCAGGCAGAACACACACAAGGTCTTTCTGAAAACTATACCTACCCTCAGTACCTCTATATTCAAACATATAAGCTGGTACCTGGATGTTGACACTACATTCCAGTGGATGTAGAACTGGGCACTGCTGCAGAGAAGACAAAAAAGTTCCTGATTGATGCAAGTCTGAATGAAGCTGACTTTGAAAAATTTTTCCTAAAGAATTGTGCAGTTACTGGTTTGGCTTCATAATTTTACACTAGATTCACAGAGTACTGAAAGTGGGGAGATTGTAAAGTTCTGGTTCCGGGGCCATATCCATGAGAGAATAATTCAATTGATCCAGAGGGGCTGGTGAACCTGGGAATTGAAAGTTTAAATATTTCCCAAAGTTAGGCCAGGGAAGTAGATCACTGGTTGTGTGCATGTTTCATGTGTGTATGAAGACCAGGACATGATTTCAGCACCTTCTAAAAGTTCTCTGAGTCATTGTTGTGGTGGTGATAGGGTGTGGGTCTGCTAAACTGAGGCTACTTCTGGCTCCAGCAGTGTTTAGGCAAACAGGTGTTTACAGGACAGAACTCTGGGCTCCTACATGCAAAGCATGCACTCAATTCCTTTGAGCCAACTCCCTGTCCATAATCTCACTCCCATCACTTTTTTTTTGAAGTTTGAGAAACCGAACTGCTTAGTGTTAATGGGCAAGTGAAAGGACATCTATGGTTTTTATACCCTTGCATGATAGGAGCAATGCTTTGTTTTGGTTGCTGACCTAGTTAGTCTTGTTTCAAATACCTCTTTGAGACAAGATTGTAGAATGAGTCTCCAACATTCTCCAATCAGGAAGTATAAGCACGTGAAGATTGAGAACTACTAAATAATTCTAGCTCTTGATGAAACAAAGAGGCCTTTAAGCATGTGTGTGTGTGTGTGTGTGTGTGTGTGTGTGTATGAGAGGGAGAGACAGACAGACAGAGATAGAGACAAAGAAGAAGAAAAACAGGAAAGAGAAAGACACTGCAATTTAATAGAGAATGATCTTCAAAGGCAATAAGGGCTCATGAAAGCTTGAAACAACCAAACTGGGCTTCATTCCATCTGGAACCACCTCTACAGCAGCCTAAGATGTTAGTAGGCAAATCACATCACCTCAGTGAGCATTTGTTCCTTCTTCTAAACATCCTGTGAATCTTGGGTTCCAATATGATACATATGAACATACCATGCATGCAGTAGACTGTGACATAAGTGTCAGCAATTATTGACAAATCAGCTTTGCATCTTGTGCTTTTATAGAGATTGGGGAAATGAGAAATGCTGTATTATAAAATCCTACATGCAAAATCAAAAGGTATATGTATATTCAGAGGGGAAAAATGCCTACTGTTGCAAAGAAATAAAACCTAAGATTTCTCCTTTCAAAAGTATACAAATATTTGCCTCACATGGCAACTATTCATGCGTCTTTAAAATCTTGTTCCATTTTCAAATTTTAAAGGACTCTTAAAATAATGCACGTTTCTATTAGAAATTGAAAATACATTGATAAAAAAATCATTCATATTCTGTCACTTAGGATACTTCCCAGTATACTAGAACCTTAAAAAAGCAAATGCTTAGATATTTCATGTTTTCACTTTTATTTATTATACAAGGAATAAATGTTTACTATAAATATTAGAAGAGTAAGAGCCAGGAAGCTAGCTCACGTGATAGAGCACATAGATAACATGTACATGGCTCTGAGTTTGATCCCCCAAACCATAAGGAGTCCCTGAGCCCTGCTGGATATGACATTTTTGGTTTTCTTTTCGGGTACTCCTCGGGTTGCACAGAACTTAATCCTGGCTCTGTTCTCAGGGATCACTTCTGATGGAGCTTGGGGGGGTGCTTGCGATTGAACTTGGGTCAGATGCATATGAGGCAAATTCCTTACCCAGTGTTCTGTCATTCCAGCCCTGCCCTGCTGGGTACGGCCTGGTGGCCCTCAAGCATCATCAGCTGGGTACCTCTGGCCTCGAGGATAGAGCTCTGCCAGGAGTGGCCCTGAGGTCTGGTGTGCTGCTGGATTTGGTCCCAATGAAAAGGGAACATTTGAAATCAATTCCCCAAAGCAATGGATAACAACCTGTAATTTTTTTCTTATAATCTCAGAACTTTCTTATATCCCAATACATGTGTATTTTAGAAGTGTAGTAGATATCACAACTCTTTTAGAAGTGCAAATTTATGGGGTTTTTTTAACCTGCTTTTCAAATGTAACGATTTTCATACAAAATTTCCTACCTTCAGAATAACAAAAGTTTAATGTTTAGGCAAAATTGTCTAATTCAGTGATTCTCAACCTTTCAGACCCTTTTTCTCACTTTGTTTCCTTACTATGGCCCCCTCCCGACCCTTCTAGTTGGTCCCCCAATACCATGCATGCCCCTCCATGTATGTCACTTTCACCCATGGTTCCTTTTGGATATCCTGGGGACCCTGTGGCCCCTGGCTAAGAAATGCTGCTGTAAGAGAAGAAAAGTTCCTGCCATAGAGACAGAAAGGGGGTGGAGGGTGGGGAATTGATGGGAGGGAACCTGAAGACACTGATGCTGCGAATGTACACTGGTGGAGGGATGGGTGTTGGAATACTGCATGACTGAAATCCAACCACGAACAGCTTTGTAAGTGTCTCACAGTGATTCAATAAAAAGTTTTAAAAAATATATATCTAAAACTACTCCCTCATCTTGGGGAATACTTAATAATAATAATTGTAATTTTATAACTTAATGTTGCTTTATTTAGTAATTAAATAAATTAACATTTTGTTTAATATTAAAAAAGAAATGCTGCTCTCATATTAGGTATTGTGAATTTTTTCCTCCTCTTAAAAACAATTCCATGATTTCCCTAAAACTATTTGTGTACTCTTGTAATTAACTAATTTTTAATATAAAGTAGGCCGATGGCTCTGAGAATTCTAAAGCTTTTCAAGAAAGATGTGTGCTGCTTAATGTAGTGCTTTTTTATCACTTCAAACACACTATTCATTTAGATATATTTATAGATTAAAGATGCTTTAATGCCTAATGAAATATTTAGACCATCAATACTGTCTCTTTATTCAGATTCTCTCCTGATTTATTTATTTCTATTTACATACGTCAGGTTTATACTCACACAAGAGAAGGTGGAGATTCCAGAAAAGTATTTTGTAGGGAGGAAGAGAAAAGACCCCTAAAATCTCACCAGAGAAATAATCATCTCTCTTGTCTTTCCCCAAGAACTCCCTAGTCACCTCTGCTTTCACATCTTCTTTTCAAAATACTGCTTGTAGACTTCTGCTTAGGATGATGCTGTCAATGAGTTTTTAAGTGCCAGTTGTGGTTCAGGGAGATTTTAACCAATTTTCGCTCTTCAAACTTACCAGATACACTGTACTGGATATAGTTCCTGGTACCTCTCAAGCACCATCAGCATGAGAACTCTGGTCTCAGGGCTAGGGCTGGCCCTGGGGCCCGAGAACTGAAGAAATTCTGTGGCAATACTATAGATACAATACCCTGTTTTATGAACTTCTATGTGGATACCTCGATATGTGGAGGCTTCTCTGAGATTTTTCTGCAGGAGTTTGGCACAGGGGACCCAAGGTCTCACTTGACTTAACAGTGACAGATAATCTATCTCTTACCCATCTATTATTAATCTATCTCTAGAAAAGAGATAGACATGAAACCCCTGTCATTGACAGTATAATAAATCATAGTGAGTAAAACAAAACTAAAAAGAGAGAAGATAGAAGAGCCAAAACGCAGAGACAGACACTTAAAGGCCAAGGAAAAGGAAGAACAACAGGTGCTTGCTACACCTTGTTTAATCTTAAAGTTAGCAGATGCCAAGCAACAAGAGCAAAAGTTATAATTTGGAAAATTTTATATTACTGCTTGTCATATTATGAGAAATGCATTAAAGGGGAAAAGAGAAGGAAGACCCTACTTATGTTACTATGATCCCATTTTGATGTTCTGGGTGTTTCTTAATGCATACTTGAGATGAATGTAAGACACACAGCTTACACTAGCTCTGTCCTTCCACTTTCTATTATCCATATTAGAGAAAAGGCATCTTCCCATGGTGACCATGTTGTCTGAAGAGTTCTTCAAGTTCCATTAGTAACTGTTTTGCCTGGAGAGATGAGGAAAGAACATACATCAAGAATGCCTAAGAAAAGAGAACACAGTGATAAAGCAAAGTAAAATTATCTATTCGCCTAGCGCTAAATGGAAGAGTATCCCACTCCCACCTCCCTCCCCAACCCCATTACTAAGCTTAATCTTTCTGAGCAAGATGAAATGATTGCTGAGTAGATAAGACACTGTTTCATCCCCGCCTACACCACATGCATCAATAAGTTCATGAAAAACTGTCTGTAGATAGATACCAAATTGACCTGGCCAAGGAGCTGGTTCTTTTGATGGCAGATACCAGGAGAAATGGGCCTGGTCTTTGAGGGGAAATTGATTCCCCTGCCTGAGGGTTGTTCAACAGTGTATGGAGATTTCATCTCCATTTGGGCCTCTGTCCTCTATCCATGCCACTAAAGTGAAAGCATCAGAAACACCTACAATGCATTCCCAAAGGTGCTGTGACCATTGCCTTCTTCGCCCGTCAGACATCTCCAGAAGCAAGAGGTGGCAAGGGGCTCCTGTCACAAACCCTACATGCTGCCTTCAGGAAACTTGGGGGAAAATGCTTCTTCCTCAAGATACATATTTCTCCTGTCTGTTAAGGACTTGTAATGCTCTGGTAGCATCATCGACCTTGGCTAAAATCTTTTGTAATTAAACTAAGCACAGGTGATAGTCACAGCAGGAACACTGCTATCTCCATGGGCTTCTCCAGACAGACCATGGACAGGGCAGACCTGGATTTGCAGAAGCTCTGCTGAAGGGTCAGATAACGCTTGTTGCCTCCGTGCTGGTTCTTGTCCTGAGGGCTGACTCCCAACACCCCCTGCTCCCACATCTGCGGCAGCAACAGCTTCTGTTTAGTCATTTAATAAACATTTGTGGAGCATTTGCAATGAGCTCAGCCCCTCCCTGTGCTAGGTCTAGACAAGTAAGGAGCTGAAGAAGCTCTGGTGTTAACCTGCTGCAAGTGTACTATCTACTGGTGTGTGTGTGTGTGTGTGTGTGTGTGTGTGTGTGTGTGCAGTGATCGTGGTGGTGATGGTGAGGAGACCCATTCTTGGGTCTACACATAGTTTGGCTTTTGGGCCACACCCAGTTGTGCTTAGGGCTCTTAGGGCTTGCTTCTCGCTCTTTGCTCAAGGATCACAGCTGGTGGGGCTCAGGGTACCATATGTGGTGACGGGAATATTCTTCCTGTCAACTGTGTGCAAGGCAAGATAGTACAACTACCTGTTGTACTGTGACTCTGGCCCCAGGGGACTACATTTTATGCCACTGTTTAGGAGCCATTTTAACCAGGTAAGGAGTAGGGTGAGGTAAGGGGGCGAGGGCTGTTTAAGTATAGGATGGGATCCTGTCTTTACTTGAAATGCCGATATTCTCTATAGCTGCATATTTTATCTTTAAAGTATTACACAATAATTCCATTTATCTTGTTGACTGAACTTGTTGGTAACCCCAGCAAATTTGACTCCAGAGGGAAAGAACTCTCTGCCTCCTCTGGTTCCTTCCTGCAATTCAAATCAAACCTTACTTCCCAGGCATTGAGGATCATCTGAGACACTGGTACACTGGTACGCAGGGTGTATTATTCTGAAGTTGGATTGCAGGCAGGATGACCTTGTCATTAATAGTTAGTTACCAAGGACAAGCCACTTTTGTTCACTCAAGCTCAATGTCTCACCTGGGAAATTTCTAAGCCAGGAGAATCTTTTAAGCAATGACAAAAGCTCTGCTTTTCACAACCACAAATCTAGTACTGCAGATGCGAATGCTACCGAGGCCAAGAGAACACTTGAGTGTGTGATGGCCGCTAAGTAGGGAGACACGATCATTGCAACAGGAGAGACAAGCCATTGGGGAGAGTGTGTGAAAGATGCTACAATAGGGGTCAGGAAAGTTCTCTCCAGGGAGGTAGCATTTGGGCGGAAACATTGATGATCAGTGGACACCCTTCAGAATCTCTCGGACTTGCAAGATTTCTGTTTGTTTGCTTTGACAGCTAATCTTTAATGAGTCTCTAGCGTTTGCCTGCTATAACACGCCAAACAACTATACATGTCCCAACGCCTATATCAAACCACGCTGTGAGATAAGGACTCATATAAATATATATGTACATAATTATGTGCTATAAATTTACATATGTACATAATTGATAAGGACAAAGATGTTCACCCTGAGTAGTTGGTGGGGGGATTGGAAAGAGAGGCGCTTGAGCTTCACAGGTTGTGTTCCGTGATTCCATGTTAATGAGCCCCCACTAAGTTTCAGGCCCTATGCAGTTTCAGGGGCATCTGCTCCTCAACCCACAACATGTCACAAATTCATAAATACACGGCCTGCCTGCTGCACACTTTAAAGATTCCCCTCTTGGGGCCATGGGACTTGGTGGTGACAGGTCTGGATGTACTTGTCAAAGCTGGCAGAAATGTGGGCTCAACAAGGTTGAATTTGACTGTGAATTAAACCTTAATTAGGAAGCATCCGCCCCCCACACCCCCAGCCCCCCAGCTGCACCCACCCCTCTCCCAGCAGGGGGCCCCACCGTAGGGGAGGGTAGCCCAGGTAGAGGGGGGACCTGAAGGGGCGGACCCAGGTGAGGAGGGCAGGAGTTGTCCCGCCGGCCGGCAGGGAGGCCACGGAAAGGCGAAAGTCCGCCCATCCGGGTGCGGGAGAGGGCTGGGAAGAGCCGGTGGACCGCGGGGCGCACCCGGGGAGGGCGGGGGGGATGCCGGGAGAGGGGAGGGACCTGCGGGCGGGCGGGAGAGCGGGAGGCACCGGCACGGGAGGCGGGGAAGCGCGTGCGGCGAGCGGGGACTGCCAGGCGGAGACAGTCAGGCCGTCGGCCGCCGAGCGTGCCCGCCCAGGCCCCCCGCCCCGCCGGCCGCTGTGCGGACGGACCGACGGACCGCGCTGCTTGCAGGAGGCGCCCGGCCATGTTCAGCCGGAGCTCCCGGAAAAGACTGTCCAGCCGCTCGGTGAGTGTCCCCCGCCGCGGCGGGCCCGCTGGCCGGGAGCCCCGGGGCCGCGCCTCCCTGCGCCCCGCGCACCTGTGGCCCCAGGTGAGCCAGCCCCGAGGGCGGGGCGCGGGGAGTCGGGAAAGGGGTCCAAGTCCTGCTCCCGGGTGTCGTGGGGTTTGGGGAGGGGGAGGCCACCGGGCTCCGTGGCCCCTGATGTCACAGTCTGGGGCGCCCCGGGGAGCGCCCTCCCGCGCCCTCCCCTGCGGGCAGAGCGGGGTCCCAGCCCCGACGCTGCTTCCCGCAGCTCTCCGCGCCCGCTTTGACGTTGGGGCTGCCTCTCGGGGGTGTCCTGTGCTGCCCCCTTCTCGGGGCACCAGGCTGGCCCCCGGCGAGGCCGGCAGTCGCTTGTCGGGAACTCCGGGGAACGGGCAGGTCTTGCTTTTGTTTCTTAGAAACCCGTGACCAAGGTGTCTGGGGGAGACAAAGCCCCAGCCATGGCCATTTCTTGGTGGCTGGGTGCCCACGCCCCGAGGCAGCCCCCACGGGCTCGCGCGCTCCTCCCGCGGGCCGGGGACCACGAGGGGGGCTTGGGCGGCGCCCCGCGCCCTGTCCCCCACTCCAGACAGGGACGTTGGGGTGCAAGCTATGGAGGTGGGAGGGGCCGGCCTTCTGCCCGGGACACAAGCCACACTTTGGGAGGTGGAAGCATGCTCATGTTGTCTTTTTGTCTTGAAGTTGACCGGACTGGGGCGGATAGAGCGAGGCCAGCCATGTAACGCCTGTGGTGACCAGTGCCCCGGGTTCGCCTTGCATAAATGGAGGTAGGACGGCTAAATCTCCTTCCTAAAGGCACGGCTACAGGACAGTGGGCGTTGCACACACACACACACACACACACACACGTACACGCACACTCACGCACGCGTGTCCCCTCATCTGTGTGCACATACACACGTACACAGTTCCCCTCGTTCCATCGCACTTGTAAGTCACACGGAAAGAATGCGAAGGCTGTTCCTTTAAGAGTGGGACTACATCTGCTACAAATATTGAAGGTGGAAGTAGTGGCCAGACACTGGGGGATGTCGCGAGCTGGGCTCAGGCAGCGTTTCTCTGACTGGGAGAGTTTCGGTCCGTTTGGGGCACCCACACTCTCGTGTCTTCAAGGCAGTTGGTCCTAAACGGTTCCCAACGTGGGCAAGGCAGTGTTTTCCCCAGTCCTAGCTCTGCCGCTGTAGGAATCCCTGGACTAGCGGGTGTTTTCCAGTTGTGTTTTTAATTCACAACTGTAACTCTGGGTCCCAACCACAAATCCACCACTGCCCGCCTGTGCTGTGTCAACTCTCCTCGGTGGCCAGATGTTTCTTATTAATGTGCCGTGAATGTTGACTTCCAGGCGGCCTCAGCCTGGATTGGAATGATTATGTTTGGGAGACAAGGGATCTGGGTGCTCTCCCTGTGCATCTGGTGCCTGGGGGCTCTGGCAGGGAAATGTTGGGGTGCAGGCTCTCCTTTTGGTGATGTGCAAGGAGGAAGAACTAGTGGCTTCTTGGTGTCTTCAAGAAAAGGAGAGAAAAAAAAACCAAGTGACAGGAGAAAATTCTCCAACATCATGACAAGTTGTCTCTTTGATTAGAGCATATCCCCCCCCCCCCATTCCCTCCTGTCACATACTCCTTTAAAGAGGACTGTTTCTGGGTGGGGGGCGGGGTTGTCTGCTTTGATTCCTGATGCTCTCCGCTCCTTCATGCTCTCCTACTTTTTCCCAATTGCAAATGTGTGCTGGGTACCCAGCTTGGAGACTCCAAGGGGCTCCTTCAGAAATTAAGTGCTTTTGTTCTTGCCTCCGATGGGCCTGGCAGTCTCTTTGCCTTTGTTTCAGGGCACGGAGCGCAGCCCTTATGGCTCCTGAGCATTTAATAACTTCTGTGTCAGAGAAGGGGCCGAGCTTATGAATATGTAATGGCCAGACATAGGCTTCCATCAGTCATGCCCTATAGGTGAGTCCCGGGCTGGCCCCTTATGTGTCCCAAATACTAAAGTAGGAGATGTATGGGTATAGGTGCTGAAGGCTTATTCTGTGAATAATCTGGCAGGATACAGTTATTGATCACTTCTTCTTTGAACTTGGATGGGGCTGGGAAGGGAAGGGAGGAATGAGAGCGATTTCCAGCCCCGTTCTCTCTTTCCCCTGCAACCTTTTGTAACCCCTTCTGGCCCAGGCTTGTGGGTGGTGATATAGGGCATGAATGCAGCCTGTGTCCCCTCTTCCTAGTTTCTCTGAGTTTCTGGTCACTCATATCCCTAGCCCCAGTCTTCCTGTTAGGAGGGAATAATAATGCACATACTACTGGCTACTAAGGCATAAAGGGAATGTTTAAACCACATTACTTGGCCAGAACCTGATGCATAGTAAATACTGGATCATTTTTTTTCTTTCTTATTTGTTTGTTTTTGGTATTTAGACCACGTCCAGTAGTACCCAGGGCTAATTCCTGGCTCTGGCTCGGGGATCACTTCTGGTGGTGCTCAGAGCACAATACATAGTGCTGGGGACTGAACCTGGATCAGATGCATGCAAGGCAAACATTCTACTCACTGCATTATTTTTCTACCCCCTGGATTCTTTTGTTAATTATTTGTAGTTTCCTCTCAACCCCTGCTCAAAAGGGGAAATAGCACTAGTGAGAGTGAGTACATTTGGGGCAGCTGAGTATCCAGGTCATTTTATATTCTCATGAGCATCACTTCTTGGAGAATTTTAAGTCAGTTGAATCCCGCTGGTTGCGAGACTGGAAAACAAGTGTTTTATTTTTGCCCATTATGCAACCCTCTCTTTGGAAAGAGACCCTTTCATTAAGCTGTGCTGGGGGGCTTTTTATGCTGATGCAGTTTCCCCAAAAGCAGCAGAAAAGCTTCCTTTGGACTCCATGAATGGGGTTTTTATGGCATTTCCCCCACCCCCATGTTGGAAAGGGAACAGCTCCTCGCTCTGGCTCCTGCCTTGCCTTTCTCCCCATGGGCATACTTTGGGGTGACCTTCTGGAGAAAAGGGAAAAACATTTCAGAGTAACAGCATAGTGTTCTTTGGGTTCAGTTGGCTACCCAGAGTGCAGTCCCTCTCCATTCCTGTGAGTGGGTAGACTGTGGCTTTAGAAGACACAGCTGGGCCTACACAAAAGTACGAAAAGATAGAATGGCATCTGTGTGTACCCGCAAGGGAGTGAATTTCTACTACCCCAAGGGCCCAGCACATCCTAAGTATTTCCCTTCCTTGGACCTTTGGTTTGCTTCTCAGCCTCCGCCCTGGTCCCTTTCATGCCTTTGCCATACAGCAACATCTCTTCAAAGCTGGGTAGGAATGGGGCACAAAGATGATTATCTTCTACAGCGGAAGTGCCTTGGGAACACTTGGCTCCCTACTCTCTCTGGTGTAGCAGAGACAGAGCTGGTGACTTGCTGTGGCTTTGACAGGCTGTGTGACCTTGGGCCAATGGCTCAGGCTCCCTGGGTTTCATTCTCCTTGGCTGTCAATCTAGGATCCCTACTGAGCAAATATTTGAGGGCCTTCTTTGTGCCAGGCTTTCTGTGATTTTTTTTTTCTTTTGCTGTGGATACAGCAAAGAACACCCAAAACCAGCTTCCTGCCTGCATTCAACTAATAATTCCTTTTAAACTAGGGTGGGCAGGAAGAACTCTTGCAGGGACCTAGATGAAGTCTTTTAGGGGCGAGGTGGGGGTGGTGCACAGTGTTGTGGGTTGAAACCTTGGCTCAGAACCAGTAGGAATCAGACCATCTTTCGGGAGCTTTCTTACTGCACTTTCACCAAACCCAGAGTGGATTCAAATACACGTTAAAGTTTTGCAGGCACTGAATTATAGATGCATTATAGATGCCAAGTGTTCTCTATACTTTGGAACTTCTCTCTGTATGTATGATTCCCAAGATCATGTGGAAGTTTGGTTTTATGGAGATTCTTCTGAGTGATCACTCTTTCTTCCCCTTTTAAATTATTTAACACTTTTGGTTTGGGGATCACACCCAGTGATTCTGAGGTACAACTTCTAGCACTGCACCCAGAGATTACTCCTAGGATGCTCAGGGAACTATGTAATGCTGGGAATCAGGGCTTTCACATGCAAAGCATGCCTGCCAGCTCTTCCAGCCATCTCCAGTCCTTCTCCATTTTTAATTATTACCCTATTTGTGACAAAGGTGATTCGGGGGATTCTAAAGCCTAAAAGTCCACCAAGTGGCTGGAGTGATAGCACAGCAGGTAGGGCATTTGCCTTGCACGAGGCTGACTGGGGTTCGATTCCCAGCATCCCATATGGTCTCCTGAGCACCACCAGGGGTAATTCCTGCGTGTGGAGCCAGGAGTGACCCCTGTGCATCAGTGCATCACCGGGTATGACCCAAAAAGCAAAAAAAAAGGTCCAGAGACTTCCAAGTTTTGGAAATGAAGGACTTGCCTTCATCAGCCAAGGCATTCTGCTCTACTGCATCTCAGGCAAGGGAAAACAGAGCTGCATCCTGCACCTCCATGGTGACCCTAACTCTGAACAAGTGCCACCTCACTTGTTAAGTAAGGCGCTGTTGTGTAAGGCAATTCCTTTGGGGATGTAGTTCAGTGATAGCGCTCTTGCTTTGTAAATGTGAGGTCCTGGGTTCAGTCTAGGTCACCACACACACACACACACACACACACACTCACACTCGCACTCACACTCACACTCACACATAAAGGCTAGAGAGAAAGCTCAAAAGGCTGGAGTTCATGCTTTGCATGCAGGAGATAAGAGTTCTCTCCCTAGAACAACATGGATAGGAGAAGACTATGGCGCTTTAATAAACCAAGCAGATCATTTATAATAGTATTTGGTGTACTAGTTTGAGCAGGGAAAGGCAAATAGCTATTTTTACAGTACGCTTTTGCTCTCTGAATGCCTAGACACTGACTTTGTAGTAAGTATAATACTGAACAGCATCATCATAGCAAGGATGAGTGCTCACGCTGACCATGTCCACAGGCTTTACATGTTTCTCTCACCCTCACCAAATCTTATAAGATAGGTAGGATTATTTTTCTGGTGAGAAAACAGATTAAGTGTTGTTAAATACCTTCCCAAGTTTCCTGTGACTCATTTTCTCTTGAAACTTCTTCATTCTAAGGTGTACATCATAAGCTTGAGACCCTTAGGACACGTTTAGCCTACTGATTGTTTCTCTTTGATCTGCTGAGAGTGTAAAAAAAAAAAGACTTTTCCTTATTTTTTTTTCATGTGTGTATGGGGGGGGATACACACACCAAAAAAAAATAAATAAATAAGGGCCACACCTGGCAATGCTCAGGGTTTAATACTGGTTCAGCATTCAGGGATCATTCTTGGGAGAGCTCAGTGGGGACCATATGTGGTGCTGGTGATTGAGCCTGGTTTGGCCATATGCAAGACAAAAAGCCCTACCCACTGTATTATTGCTCTGACCCAAAGAAGCTTTTTCTAAAATCCAAATATATAACAACATCCAATACATGGCAATACCTGATAGAACCCAAGGAATCTCCCTTTCTTTGAGAACTATCTCAGCTTGCCATGGTCTCTGGTATTGAAGCTGAATTTATTTATTATTTTATTTATTTATTTTTTTAATTAGTGAGTCACTGTGAGGGTACAGTTACAAATTTACCCATCTTCATGCTTGTGTTTCCCTCATACAATGTTCGAGAACCCATCCCTCCACCAGTGTCCATTCTCCACCACCAATGAACCCAGTATCCCTCCCACCCCCCAATCCCATCCCCCCGCCACCCCACCTCACCTCTGTGGCAGGGTATTCCATTTTGTTCTCTCTCTCCTTTTGGGTGTTGTGGTTTGTGATAGGAGTATTGAGTGGCCATCGTGTTCAGTCGCTAGTCTACTTTCAGCACACATCTCCCTTCCCGAGTGGGATCTCCAACCACATGTAACTAGGTGTCCCCTTCTCTATCCGGGCTGCTTTTCCCCCAGCATGTGAAGCCAGTTGAAGCTGAATTTAGATTTCAGCAAATACCTTGTTGTCAGTCAAGTCTGAGAAATGATTAGAGTTTGCAATCCTGAATGAGTATTTGCATCTCTCCAAAATGATTTTTTTTTTGCTTTTGGGGTCACACCCAGCGATGCTCAGGGGTTACTCCTGGCTTTGCACTCAGGAATTATTCCTGGCGGTGCTTGGGGGACCATATATGGGATACCGGGGATCGAACCCGGGTCGGCCGCATGCAAGGCAAACGCCCTACTCGCTGTGCTATTGCTCTGGCCCCTCTCCAAAATGATTTTTAAAAGTACTGTTTCACTGTATCACTGCCTCCCGTTGTTCATCAGTTTGCTGGAGCGGGCACCAGTAGCATCTCCATTGTGAGACTTGTTGTTACTGTTTTTGATATATGAAATACGCCACAGGGAGCTTGTCAGGCTCTGCCGTTTGGGCAGCTTCTAAAAAATTATGCTAAGCTTCTGTATTATCAGCTGCCACTTTAAAAGCATTAACAATGTCAGACAAATATTTTACATCATTTCTATCTTCAATTTACCACAGTCCTTGCAAATGTGTGAAATCACTTATACTCATTTTTACAGACAAAAAGAAAATGAACTTAGAGGTTAAACTGTTACCTAAGACTGTATAGTCAATCAGTCAATGGTATTCCCGGACTACAACATTCTGTGCTCTGTAGAGCCCTGGACCATGACATCTCAAACTTGGCTTGCACATGAACTACTACAGCATTCTGTTCAAATGCAGATTCTGATTCAATAGGCTTAAGGGATGTTGCCTAAGATTCTGCATTTCTAACAAACTCCCAGGTGATTCTGATACTACTCTCCTAGACATACTTTAGAAAAACCACAGTCTAGATAGCCAGAGGTCAGTGAAGTGCCTACTGGCCAAACCTCACTTTTATCATTCTTTTATACTCATGAGCTAGCATATTTTTATTTTTTTAAAATATTTTTTATGGTAGGAAAAGTATCAGAATATTTTTATGACAAGTGAGAATCATACCAAATTTGAATTTCAGTGCTCGCAGAGTATTACTTGGACAGTCTGAGTTCTTTGGTTTACATACTATCTGTGAATGTTTTTATGTTACAATAACAGAACTAAGTAGACATAACAGAGATTGTGCTGTTATACCCACAAAACCAAAATAATTCACTCTCTGGCTGAACACAGAAATGCTGGTCAACCCTTGGTCTGTATCAGTATGCAAGTAGCTTTTCTGAGTTTTAGAATAAAGGGGTCTGAGAACCTTGTAGAATCAGGACCAGAGTAACCCATCCTCCCACCTGGATAAAATTGCTGTTAAAAATCAAAGACAGCCAAAGAACCACCGAACAGACCAAAGCCATTTCTAAAGGGCATGTGTAGATGAGGCTTGCAAGACCAGATCAATGAACTGTCAGTGGATTCTAAGCTCCTTGTAATCCTTTTAACATTTCAACTTTGCTGATAAATGTAGATTCTACTTGAGCAATGCAAGGCGGGCTTTCAGAACAAGACTCCTGCAGTGGCACTTTCATGAGAGCTCAGGGCAGTAGTAGCTTGTGAGGTCATTGTTATTATGCGGTGCGGTTGGGCTGCAGGGCTGCCTTTCCAGGCAGATGCCTTGTCTTGAGAAGCATCTTTCCTTAGTTGCCCCAGCAATTCTGTGGATTGATGCCTGGGCTGGTAATTTGGGGCAATGCTGGCTTGATTTCTTTTAGTGGATTGTAATTTAGTGAAGACAAATGTTCCCACTGATTATTTGTGCTTGGGAGGGAAAACACTCTGTCACAATCAACAGATGTGCCAAGAAAAGGGAAATCAAGTTGACTGAAGGAGGTGGTGTGTGTGTGTGTGTGTGTGTGTGTGTGTCTGTGTGTGTGTGCCTGCGTGTGTGTGTGTGTGTGTGTGTGTGTGTGCCTGCATCTTATTCCTGACATTTTTGAGACAGAAAAAATTATTAAACAACGAAGAAACATGTCTGGTCAGTTCATGTGATGCCATTAGTATTTGATAATGTGACTGATGGAAGCTGAAACACCTTTATGATTTGTCTCTCAAGGGGACATACAAGCTCATACCAATATATCTATATTATTGTCTGAATTTGAAATGAGACCTGGCTGTACACATTTTAAAATCACACACACACATACACGTGCACACATATAAAAACATACAGAGAATGGGAAACTATTGATAGTATCTTATAGAGCAGGAGTCAGCAAATTATAGCCTATGGGACAAAATGAACCCATTCTATATTTATTTGACCCACTAGGTAAGAAGGGCTTTCACACTTTTTAAATGGTTGATGAGGCACCAAGGAAGAGTGCCAGGGGTAAAGGAGTGAATTCTTGGCATTTGTAGAACCCCAGTTGGATCTCTGGTACCACGTGGCCACTTGGGCACCTTCAGGACCCAAGTAACACCTGCCTCCTTAGGTCCTGGCATTAAAATATCTGGTCTGGCTGGCCAAGCACTGCTGAGTGACTCCTAAACCCCTGATCACTGCTTCTAATGAACCCCTGCCCCTCAACGTGATTATTGAAGAATCCTAGGATAGCATTTTGTGGCATATGAAATGTTTATAAGATTTAACTTTAAGTCCATAAATATAGTTTTACTAGAAGATAGTTATTCTGATTAATTTAAAATCAACTAGGGCTGCTTTTGCAATAGCAGAATTATGTAGTTGAGACACTCCTTATGGTCTACAAAACTGAAGGTATTTATCACCTGAATCCATGCAGAAGCACTTGTTGATTCCCAGGCTAGAGATGGTGGTTGTTGATGACCTGATGTTTATATCCTCAGCTTATTTTAAATTATTTATAACATGATTTTATTAAAAAATAGACATTTTTATATTTGGCCTTTTACAACTTACATCACTAGAGATATTTTTTGGACACTCTGTGTTAGCACATTTATTTGCTTTTTTGAAGACTGCATGGGTTATTACTGAATTAAAATTTTTCTGTTCCTGGCCACTTGGTTGTTTTCCATTGTTCCTTATTGCTTATGATATGACAATAGCTTTCCTTCTGCTGAAAAACGTGTGCGTCTTTATTCCAGTTTATGTTTCTGTGGTATAATTGGAAATACTAGCTCAGAGGAGATGAACATTAAAAATTTTAAGAGCTCTTGCCAATCTGTTCTCCAAGAAGATGGTGCCAATTTCTACCCCTATTTGTTTAAGAAAATGGAGTGTATTTGTCTGTTTTTTGGGCGGAAACTTTGAAAATCTCAGCTTGTATAGCAACCTGGTAATTAATCTTTGTTTAATCACCCTGAGTGACAATTCATGCCTGAAGAATAGTGAGAAAACACCAGGCATGGATGCCAGTCATTTTTTTCCCCCAAAATACGTTTGGCCATTATTTCTGAAACTGATACCCACATTCTGTTAAAAGGTTGTCATTCATCTTTATGTTTCTGTTGTTTAAGGTTGGTGAGATGAGGGAAAATCTAATTTGTTGTTTTGTGGTCTCTTGATTCAAAGAACTCAGAGGTTAACCTTTAACTCTGCAATTAATGAGTACCCCAGAGGGATTTCCCCACAGGGAGGGGAACACTTCCCAGAAAGGGAATGATTCCCAGATCATTGAGCATTTTAAGATCAAAGAGATTCTACCCACCTTGTGAATGGGAGAGCCATGGCAGGGGGGTGTTGTTGGGGGTGATCTCTGGGGAGAAACATGTGTTTCCAGGCAGTGTCATAAAAACTTCTATGAAGCTTGTAAAGGGTTTTATACAAGAGGATTGTGGCTAAGTGCTTAAAGGGATAGGCTTTGAAGATATTTTGTAGGGAATGAAGACTTGGTTCTGCCTCTTACAGCTGCATATTCTTGGCCATATGACTTAGCCTTTCTGAGCAGCTTCAGTTTCCTTAGCTGAAAACTGGAAATATTGTTTCACGAGATTAGGGACTCCATGGGTTAAAGCTTGTGATGTGCCTCATTGTACATGGAATGTAGCATAGGCTCTACACATGGTTATAAGAATGCTTAATGACAACATGATTGGATAAAGAAGAGAAGACCTTCATAGCCCTGGAAATTGTATGTAATATAGAAATTAGGTCACTTACCCACCCCTTATTTGTTAAGTGGGGAGGATGCTTATGGGCTTCAAAAAGATAAAAAGGAATACGAAAAGATAGAATGGAGTATATGTGGACCCTCCCAACCCACCCCCCTTTTATGACAGTTTGTATTGTTGAAAAGAAAAGAGGTGGAATAAATAGCAGATTCAGATACTCATCATGTACTTACCTGGTGACATGTGCACTTAAGGCCAAATGCACTTTAGGAGAACTGACCTTTCCACAACCTTACCATCTTTTTGCTGAAGTATGCATATGATGTTCATAAAAATCATTTGCAAAAATGGGAGACTAACACCCAAAGATAGAGACAAGGAACAGGAGGATTGTCCCATGGCCTGGAAACCAGCCTCACATGCTGGGGGAAAAGGCAGTTCAGATAGAGAAGGGACCACCAAGTAAAGGATGCTTAGAGGACCCGCTAGGGATGGAGCTGTGTACTGAGAGTAGACTATAGACTGAACATGATGGCCACTTAATACCTGCGTTGCAGACTACAACAACCTAAAGGAGAGAGAGAGAGAGTAAACAGGGAATTAGCCTGCCACAGAGGCGGGGTTGGGGGGAGAGGGGGTGGGAAGGGGATGTGGGAGGGACATGGGATTATTGGTGGTGGAGAATGGGCACTGGTGGAGAGATGAGTACTCGATCATTATATGACTGAAACATATGCACGAAAGTTTGTAAGTCTGTAACTGTATCTCACAGTGATTCATTAAAATAAAATAATAGCACCGTAGCACTGTTGTCCTGTTGTTATTGATTTGCTTGACTGGGCACCAGTAACGTCTCCATTGTGAGACTTGTTGTTACTGTTTTTGGCATATCAAATACACCACAGGTAGCTAGGCTCTACCGTGCGGTGGGATATTCTTGGAAGTTTGCCAGGCTCTCCAAGAGGGACGGAGCAATCAACCCAGGTCAGACGCATACATTGCAAGAGCCCTACTTGCTGTGCTATCACTCTAGCCCAAATAAAATAATAATTAAAAAATCATTTTCAGGGGCCCAAGAAATAGTATAGTTGGTAGGTTCTTGCCTTGCACTTGCTGACCTGGATTTAATCCCCACACCGTTTGGTCCCTGAATCCCGACTGGGAGTGATCCCTGAGTGAGCCCAGAGCACTGCTGGATCTGGCCAAAACAATGGTTTGCAATCTCTACAAGAAAGTAATATTTAGACTCTGCCTTTGACGTCTCTGTACAAAAGGTGGACCATTGTAGTGCTTGGCTTCCACTTGGACCCTGAAAGTTCATATCCAAGAGAAAAACTAGACATCCTCAAGGCAGTACTTAATCCACTTACTCAAGCTGGTTCAATAAATTGTTGTGGATTCCAGTGGGCCATGCAAAGCATTTTCATTTACATTATCCTTGGTTGTTCAGCAAAAGCATCATTTTCTGGGACCCAAAAAAACAAGGCTATTTATTTATACAGCATTTGAACCTATGATCATGTACCTGAAAACACCCAAGGCAAAAGGTCTGGCCTGTATTTACATTTTTGATGACACTGTACAGCATTTAAATTTTTAGTTGTTTACCACTTAGATTTTATAAAATTTCAGATGTGTGATTTTCCTCTGGAAAAAGAAAAATATGCAGCAACCCTGAACTGAATATGTAAATCCTTCCTTTTAGATAAAATGCATTTGTTCAACTTTTCTGTCTTCGCCATCCCCTATTTTCTTATACTTGTTCTCTCTCATTTGTTTATATCTTTTTTATAATATATATTTTATAATATATATTTTATAATATAGTAGGAGTACTGCTATTTATTCACCCATTGATTAAACTGATGGAATTGGGAATGATCATGTGCTTGTTTATATCTTTGCCTTGTCGTTGTAGACATGTGATTTTGTGGCTGCTGAACTGAGTGAGTGAGTGACATGTTCAAATGGAAGGATGACATGAGGGACAGATTAGAATAAAGTTACTCCTTGGCAAGGGCAGTGGTACTGAATGAATTCTCCAAACATCTAAATACTACCTCTGTAGAGATATTTGCAGAGAGCTGATAACTTTATTGAACACATGCTGTTTAGGTGACTCAACTCTTAGCATCCTTAATAATTTTTTAAGCCATATCCAGGATCTGCTCTTGCCTTTCTTTTTAATCACCACTCCTGGTGGTGCTCAGGACCTCCTGCTTGCAAGGTATTTACTTCAGTTCTGTGAGCTATCTCTGGCTGTTCTCAACAATCTTCAAGTTTTGGAGGCATACATTTTGTCTTCTAATTTTTACATATAGGGAAAAATTTTCAGGAAATGGGTGATTTGTCCTCTATCAGTGGTCTCCAAATGTCTGTCATGGATTGGCCTGTGCTGGTGTCCAGGTATTAAAGGGTGAAAACCTTTAATAAGCAAATAAGGAGTGGGGTTATGATCTGCTACCAGATCTGAATTCTGGATTACACATTTTGTAACCAAGAAAAAATGTTTAGCTCTGGGATTCTGACTCTCCTGATCTACCTAGGGAAAATGATTCTTTTAAATCCTTATTGGCTTGAAGAGGAGTTCTTGCTACAGGGACTGAAGTGCTTGAGAAACCCTGGGCTTGATTGGTTTGCAATTGGGAAATTTGAGTTTGAGGTGAAATTGTGATGGGGAGAAGGCTCAAGGACTCGAGTGCATGATTTGCATGCTGGAAGCTTGGTCTTGGTCTCAGGAACTGCAGTGTCCCCTGAGTACTGCCAGGAATGACCCCCGAGTGCTGAGCAGGGGGTAGCTCTCTGAACATCAACTGGTGTGCATCCCTTCACCTCCAAAAGATGAAGCTTTTGACTTTGGGATGAGAGTCAGTGGTGGTAGAGCAATTACCTTACATGAATGAAGCACTAGAGTCCTCTCACTACTAAAAAGGAGTAGACAAAAAAACAAAAAAAAAGAAGGAAAACTCATGAAATGATAAGGTGAGACACTGAGCTTATTGGAGATATCTGAAAAATCTGTCACTGTCATTGTCATGCCGTTGCTCATCGATTTCCTTGAGTGGGCACCAGTAATATCTCCATTGTGAGACTTGTTACTATTTTTGGCATATCGAATATGCCATGGGGAACTTGCCAGGCTCTGCTGTGTGGGCACAGTACTCTTGGTAGCTTACTGGGCTCTCCAAGAGAAATGGAGGAATCGAACCCAGGTCGGCCAGGTGCAAGGTGAAAGCCCTACCTGCTATGCTACTGATCCAGCCCATCTGAAAGATAAGAATCAAAATGCAAATGTCAGCATTTTAATGAGATCTATATACTATCTGTACTAAATGTCTGTGTAAATTTAGGGGCCACTCTTTCAGTGTGTTTACAGTCAGATGTTAAATCAGGCAGCCTGGAAAACTTGTGAAAGGGGAAGTCATCAGAAATGCCAGCGATATATTTCCTAGAGGAAATCCTCCCAGAAGGAATCAGTCATGGGAGGGGCTTCCAGAGTGTTCCTTCCCCAGCAGACCAGGTCTGCTACATGGCCATTATCCTGGCCTGGGACCTTTGCATTAGCACTTGGGCTCCCTACTGCCTTTCTGGTCCCAAGTCTTCACACATGGCTGTTGGGGACATTTAATGAGCATGCTACTTGATTTTAGGTTTAGGAAAAACTATTTGGTGAGGCAGAAACTGCTCTCACAATTCATAAAAGGGGCTCATCAAATCTCTGTGTAACAGCCAGAGAGCATTCTCCAAGTTCAAGAGCTAAGGAATTAGGCCTCCAGGGGACTTATTAAAGAAATGCAGGTGTTGTGTGTGTATGTTTGAGTACTTTTTTTTTTTCAATTCATTGACTACGAAGTGACTCAAAGTCTTTTCTTCCACAGTCACGCTTCCTGTCATTTGCATCTCTGATGACTGGGTCTTGGGAGCTTCTCCAGTGCCTTACTGGCGTGTTTGGAAATCTTAATGACAGGCCTTTCTCGTCGCCATGAAGACAAAACATTTGGAGACAATAGATGACAAGGGAATGTCTCTATCATCGGGGCCTGGGATATTTGAAGGCATGGGTATCGACACATAAGTGTTTCCGTTGGTTCTGGGAGGTTAATACGTAGGATAAATGTGTAATCACTAGGGATTTCTGGTAGTTTTTTTAATTCAAATTTTTGGTGACAAAACAGTTTAAGTAGGAAATTTTGATCAAACAGTTGGGTGATAAATGTGTAGTAGAGACAATCTGGATAACTTAACAGTATCCAGTGAAAATATTTGTAGCATCAGGGGTGATTTAATTCTGTCTGGCTTCTTTGAGTTTGATTTTGTTTTCTAGAGTTGTTTAAACAAATTATTGCCGCTGTGGGGCTTGGGATAGCAGACCCATATTCTCTGATAGTTCCGGAGGCTGCAGAAGTCCAGAATCAAGGTGTCTGCAGCGTAGTTCCTCCCAAGGGTTTTTTTTGGGACTTCATGCCTTGTCTGGCTTCTGGTTTGTGACCTTTTTGGCTAGGGATGTTGTATCATTTCCATCTCTGCCTCTATCACCTCTGGGGGTCCTCCCATGCATCTGTCCCTTCTCTCTTTCGGGGATTGTATTGGATTGAGACTCACCCTGAAGCAGGATGATCATTTCAAAGTCCCCAACCTAGTTATATCCACAATCACCCTTTTACAAAATAGGATCATTTAGAGGTTCCAGGTGGATGTTTATGTTGCGGGACAACTTTTCAAACCACTGTAATAATTATGATAAGAAAGCAACAGAGTTTCACTTTCTTTTTTTGTTTTTTTTTTAAATTTGTAATGAATCACTGTAAGATACATTTACAGACTTAGAAACTTCGTGCTTACATTTTAGTCATACTACAATCAAGTACCCATTCCTCCACCAGTGCCCATTCTCCACCACCATTGTTCCCAGTATCCCTTCCACCACCACCCTCATCCCCCTACCCCCCCAACCCCCGCCTCTGTGGCAGACAAATTCCCTCTCTCTCTCCTTTAGGGTGTTGTGCTCTGCAATGTAGGTATTAAGTGACCACCATGTTCGGTCTGTAGTCTACTTTCAGCACACATCTCCCATCCCGAGCCGGTCCTCAAAGCATCTTTTACTTGGTGGTTCATTTTCTTTATTGTCATCATAGTTGGAGTGACACGAGTCACTCATATTAGGTTGTGGTGTTTGCCCATGTGCATCTGGAGCTGCTGCACACTTTAGTTGTGATGCTTGCACACGCTTGGTTGTGGTATTTCACACCTTAGGGTGGGCATGAGGGATTTCAAAGGGCAGTGCTGTTTCGGGATCCCACTTCACATGTGCGACAGTGCCAGGGATCAAACTCACAGACTCCTGTTTGGCAGATACTTTGCCACTGAACTACATCCGGGAACCTTCAGGTGTTTTGCTATTGAGCGCTATGCTCATTTAGGGCTTTCGAAATGCGTGGTTTGTGAAACTGTGATGTCAAAGGAGGACTGGATTAACTTTGGGATGATTTGTTTGTTTTTGAACCCACCTAAAGGTGATCAAGATCTACTCCCAGATTATTCACTGAGGATATGGTCCAGGGAGTGTTTGATGGTACCGATGAACAAGCCCAAGTCTCCCACACACACTCCAACCCTTTGAGTTATTTCCCCAGCCTAAACAATTGCTATTTGGGCACCATGCAGAGGGGGATTCTGGGGATCACACCCAGGGTTGCACACATGCAAGGCAAACACTCTATCACTCAGCTACACCCAGTTCCCCGACTTTTATCTTTGTGGGAGCTAGGCATGTTATTCTTAGGAACAAGTAAGTTATGGCAACAGGAAGGGACTGTGCAAGTAGAAGAAATTCTGGGATGGGATTTGCTACTCGTATTGATGAATTCAGTTGTCTGAAACAGTTGACCTCCAGGGCACCCTAGAAAACCCATCTGTCTTCTTATGGCTTTTTTCTGGACCTTGCCAGGAAGTTATGTAGGAAGTGAATTAGTGGTATGTAGGCAGTTATTTGTGGGCAGAGCTTAGGGCCCTCAGAGCTTTTAATTAATATTGAGTTGTATAAATAATTCACTTTGAATGAGGGGAAAATGGGCTTCTTTAGAAAAAGGAAATTCTAAAAAATCCTACCAGAGTTAGCTTACTCCATTCCACACATCTCTGCAAATAAAACTAAGAAAAGTGTAAGGTTCAGAAACTGAGGGTTGCCAATACTGTGTAGCAACTGTCCCTCACTGCTAGTGAAATAAAGTGGTAGTGGTTTTACTAGAGAAACCATTCTCGAAAGCTGTTTGGGTCTTTCTGATAAAGTTAAAATCACACCTTTCCCCTGACCTAGCAGTTACAGTACTATATATGCTTGAGGGAAATAAATACTATCTACATAACCATACATACAAAATACCTTACACAAGTGAGTATCTATGGCTCTCTCTTCATGTATCTCATAGATAACAAGAATCCAAATTCTATGTAAAAACATCAGTGGCTATGGCCTGTCCTTTCACAGAGCAAAGGGATAATCATCACAATACCAGAGGACAAAAGTATTAGGCTAATTGTACTTCTCCATTCAACCATTTAAATAAAATATCTAAAATAAAAGTGAAAAATGTTTTTGCTAAAAATCATTGTTACCATTACCATCATCCCTATAGTTAAATACTTGCAGTGTGCTAAGACTGGCATAGTCTAAGCACATTTCTTATATTCTTAATTATTCTTGAACTCTTTCATAAGACGAGATCTATTTTGGTTTCATGGGGAAACTAGAGGTGCTATAAGGTTAAGTTCCCTGAGAGCATACAGTTAATTGAAACCATGGTTAGGACTCAAGACTCTTGAGTGTAAAGTTTCTGTTCTCAATCACTACATTGAATAGCTTGTCAGTGATGTTCACAGCTTAGTATCTTTTACAATCACTTGGAGGGCTCCTACCTTCCTCTCATTTATTAGATCTCACATTTCTAAACAGTTACTTCCTGCTGCTGCTCCGGGGACCATAGTTTGAGAACCACTGGTGGGCAGTATTAGTCCAGCCTTCCAGGATTTGATAGTCACTTTAGGGAGAACAGACAAACAGCTAAAACAGGATTCATATGACTGTCCAACTTAGCACTCCACAAGCTTCTTATCACAGAGTAATTTCCTTTGCTGCCAAATGATATTGATGGTTGGAGGGGAGGCATTGAGATTGAACAGCAAATCTTTTTTTTTCAGGTCTCCCACTCAAGCTTTGAACAGTCTCCTATTTTGAATCACTTAGAAACCATGGAATTTATTCAAACTGATCTACAGGACTGAGCTTAGCACAGCAGGGGGACACTGAGACAATGGTGGAGGGGACATACTGGTAGAGAGGTTTTGGAACATTGTGTACATGAAATCCATTACTAAGAACCATGTAAGTCATGGAGGCTTAAATAAAATGAAAACTTTTTAAAGTGGTCTTTATAGGACACAGTGGTAATACAGAGGTAAGGCACATGCCTTACCTGTGGCTGAATCCAGTTCAATTGCCAACACCACATCTGGTCCCTCAGCACCTCCAGGAGTGACCACTGAGCACAAGACCAGGAAGAAGCCCTGAGAAAGCTAAGGTTGACTCAAGAACAGGGAAATGTGATCATTAAATAATTTCAGCAATGGAAGGCAAAGCTAGTCAAAGCTTACGGTCCGCAACAGTGACTAAAAATGAGGGAGATGTTTAGCCCTAGTAGCACTGTAGCACTGTCATCCCATTGCTCATCGATTTGCTCCAGTGGGCACCAGTAACATCTCCACTGTGAGACCTGTTGTTACTGTTTTTTTGCATATTGAATACACCGTAGCTCGCCAGGCTCTGCTGTGCGGGCGAGATACTCTCAGTAGCTTGCTGGGCTCTCTGAGAGGGACGGAGGGATCGAACCCGAGTCAGCCGCGTGCAAGGCAAATGCCCTACTCACTGTGCTATTGCTCCAGCCCTTAGCCCTAGTAGGAAGTCAAAAACATTTATGGCTACAGAAATGAAAGTGGTTTGTGCGGGGGCAATTACAGAGAAATCCCAGTGACAGACTAGAACAGCATGAGATTTAGGTCCAAGTTGTTGGGGGCACAAACTATATGCTAAAGGAAATATTTAAAAACAGCAGAGCAAGAATCACAGTTTGCCTCTGGAAATGAAAAACAATCAAAAAGCTCCAAACTTTCAAATAAAAAGTTTTAAACTTTAATATGGATGCGGCTGGAGTGATAGCACAGTGGGTAAGGCCTTTGCCTTGCTCGTGGCCGACTTGGGTTTGATTCCTCCTTTCCTCTCGGAGAGCCCAGCAAGCTACCAAGAGTATCTTGCCTGCATGGCAGAGCCTGTCAAGCTACTCGTGGCGTATTCGATATGCCAAAAACAGTAATAACAGTCTCACAATGGAGACGTTACTGATGCCCGCTCAAGCAAATCGATGAGCAATGGGATGACAGTGACAGATTATGGATGGATGCTTTTACAGATTTGGAGAGTGAAAAAATAGATAAATTCTAATAATTTTCTTTCTCCTTCCTCCCTTCCCCCTTCCCTCACTGTCCTCTAGCCACACTGGTGATCTTGGTATTCCCTGAACACACTTGCCCTGGGAGGCACTGTCCTCCAGGACCTGCTTCTACAAGCTGTGCTCAGGCCTCTCTTCCAACCTTCGTTTCCAAAAATAGCTTTCCCTTCACTCTTTTCTCTTGCTCTCTTGTGTTCCTAGTGCTTAACACTGCCTGACGCTAAATTCTATTCTGAATGGATTATCTGATTTTTCTTCTGCCCTAGAATTAATTACTTTAGCCTACACAAGAAATTAAACTTCCTGAGGATATTTTGTTCTTCGCCTCTTTTGTTCAAATTCCCAGCACTCAGAAAAATACCTGCTGCATAGCAAAAATACCAGCAGAATGTGTCAAGTGGATTAATAGATAAATGAATGAAAGTTGGAAATCATAAAGGAAGATTATTTGGACGTGAATTACCTAATAATTTAGAACACATATGATAGAGGGTTCGATTTCTCCATCCCTCTTGGAGAGCCTGGCAAGCTACTGAGAGTATCCTGCCTGCATGGCAGAGCCTGGCAAGCTACCTGGGGCATATTTAATATGCCAAAAACAGTAACAAGTCTCACAATGGAGACGTTACTGGTGCCCGCTTGAGCAAATTGGTGAGCAACGGGATGACAGTGATATGGTGATGATAGAGGGTTAATTTTAGAAAGTTTGAAAACCACTGTAAGAGGAAAAACATGAAACAACTCATTAGAAAATTGGGCACAAGATCATATGGATGGATATAGGTGAATATTAATAAGAAATAAATAAAGCGGGCATCAGTAACGTCTCCGTTGTGAGACTGTTATTACTGTTTTTGGCATATCGAATACGCCAAGAATAATAAACATTATTTATTTCTTGATGAAGATGCTTCCATTTCTGAAATTTCTGTTTTCTTGTGAATCCCATATATTAGAAACAAATTTTATTTGTGTGACACGGTAAAGTGTGACCCATGAAGAATAGCAAATAGCATGCATCATTCTATGTTTTGTGCATGACTTCATTAATTCCTCTTAGGAAAATTAAAGTTCTTTTAATCTTTTAAAGTTCCTTAGGATTTGAACTTGCCTGCGGTTACAAAAGAGACTCATAGTTATGACAGTATGATTCAGGAGATAACAGAAAATAGCAATAGAACTCATGATAATATCTATATTAAAAAATCATTTTTAGCAGCCAGACACATAGTACAGGGGTTTAAGGACACATGCAAGTGAAGTTTGGTCCCTGGCACTGCATGGTCTCCTGAGAATCACTGGATCTGGCCCTGAAGTTCCCCAAATATCGCGGGGAGACCTTAGTGGTCCCCAGTAGTGAAGGACTGGAGCAGCACCACTTCTTGGGCTCTGGCATCAGATCAACTGCCCAGTCAACTGAGTATCACCTGGATTGGCCACCAGGCCATCTAAGCAATAATTGGGAGCCCTACAAATAAACCATAACATTTATACCTAGGGATGTGGGCATTTGATCTCTGTTGAGTACATTTCTGTTTTCCTAGCCTTAGTACTTGGAAGTGCTACTGGCATTTTGTGGGCTATAATAGCGATGTTTCACACTTTTCAGTGTGAGATGGAATTGTGTGGGAGTTAGTTCTGCACCAGACGTCTGCCCGGGCATCGCCCTATCCAGTGAGAAGTAACGGGAAGTATTGCCACTGACCAGAGTGAAGTTCACCCTTGATGCTCGGACATCTATTGAATGTCTCCAATTTCTCTTATAACTTAGGGAGATTGCAGAATCAGAAAGGATTCCATCATAATTTATACTTGGGCTGGAGCGATAGCACAGCTGAAAGGCATTGGCCTTTCACGCGGCCGAACCGGTTCCTCCGCCCCTCTCGGAGAGCCTGAGAGTATCTCGCCTGCATGGCAGAGCCTGGCAAGCTACCCGTGGCGTATTGGATATGCCAAAAACAGTAACAATAAGTCTCACAATGAGAGACGTTACTGGTGCCCGCTGGAACAAATCGATGAGCAACGGGATGACAGTGACAGTAGAGTTAACAAAAGTTAACTAGGTTTACCGTTAATATTACCAAGGAGGCAAGGCAAGAAGAAGTTTCAGATAACAAATTTCTGCATTCATTTCCCATGCTAAATACCTAAAATATCTCCTCTCTCTGTAAACATCCAAATAGTAGTTTCCTTTTTCAGATGACTTTACTCTTCAATCCCTCTGGTTATGTTGTTAACATTGTTATTTATCAAGAATGTTCCTAAAACCACTGTTTAGGTTTTACCTGCTGCTAAAATTATATAAGTTACCTTTATAAACACATGAGATGGACGTTAAAAAGACAGAAGAGTTGTTTTTCTATGAAAGGCTGACAGAGAAGTTACTTTTCTATGAAAACTAAGTTCAATGTTATGAATAGACCCAATACTGAAGGTAAAAATAAACAAACTAGTTGAATTGGGTTTTGTGCAAAACCACTATACAAGATTTGGAATGGGTCATAAATTGTGAAAGGACTTAGGTTTTTTCTGATAATGTCTTTTAGTTATGACACAGCTCTTTCTTGGGTGTGTGGGGTGTGGTGGTTTAGGCTATGCCCAGCAATACTCAGGATCTAGTCTGTTTCTGGGCTCAGGATTCACTCCTATTGGTGGTCAGGGGTCCATAAACAATGCTGGTGATAAAACTGGGTCAACCATATGTAAGGCAAGTGCCTTAATTTTTGTACAATCTCTTCACCCACTTCCCCACACCCAGATCTTATGAAAACAAAACAAAACAAAAAGGAAAGAAATTGAGATAGAAAAATATACATTACAGGTATGTTTTATGTATACAGTATTAAGTGTTCTAATCTATAAACCCAGAGACAAAACAATTTTCCCACTGTAAATGAATATATGATAACATGCTTCAAGAAAAATATGTAAGAAATATAAGTCCAGTTTATCCACATCCATAGGCTCTTTGTCCCGAGAAATATAAACTTCAGTAACATAGTCTGACACATAGCCTGATAATTAAGACTGCAGTCTACATTACATTTAAACGTTATATTTGATAACCTAAAGAGATATAGGTAAAACTTATATGTATAACTGAGAAGACATTTATTAACTAGTGAATCACCATGAGGGTACAGTAACAGATTTACACATTTTCATACTTGTGTTTCGCTCATACAATGTTCGAGCACCAGTTGCTCTACCAGTGTCCATTCTGAGAAGACATTTCAAGGGAAAACATGGACCCCTTGTCCCAGTAGTCCTACCTACTGGCATATGAATGTGATCTTTGGAACATAAGCAGCTGTATTGGACCATGAGGTCAAAGCCCTATGTATGTGATGAAAGCAGATCCAGATAGACAGGGGTACCTGATGTTCATAGACTTCATAATACCTGCAAACTTATCTGAGAGATACTAATTTTTTTATCTTGTTTATGTCATCATCTTAGGTTTCTAGTTATTCACAGCTAAATCTCATCCTATTTGATCATAGAACTTAGTTGTATTGGCTAAGTATAAGAATCCCTTACACTAGTTATTGTCGAAGGGTCAGGAATTAAGTTGGCCACTTCAACAGGATGACTTTCCTTGACATCTCTAGTTGGACAATGCTATTTAACCAATGATTCTGAAATTGTGTTCCCTAAAGACATTTTTCTCACTGTTAATAATCCAAAATCATTAGGCCTACTTGCTAAAGGCAAGAGTCTATTTTTTTTTCTAGAATAAACTGTTTTGAGGTAGGATGATTTCATCTGGAACCTTGACTTTTTGTAAGTTATTAGAGTAAATTGAATTACATGAGGATATAATAGGTATTAAGAGAGGATTATTCCCCCTGTATCCTTCAACTTTCCTGTGAATCTGCGTCATTATCTATCAAGAAATAATCTGGAACATTTCAAGAATGTCATCATGTAATACTGATTTCACCCTTTGAAAAAGCACATATGCTGTTTTGGAATGCATTTAGAACTGCTTATTTTAGGATTAAAGGGTATAGAATGAAGGCATACGATTAATCCCTTTGATAGCCCCTATCACTTTACCAGCAGACTAAGCAGAGAGATTGGGTTCACATTACATACATACAGAAATATGCCCCAGCTACTGTGTGTTGGTGTGGGCGAGGGATGAAGTCTTATCGTCTTTGTGTGAACAGAAAACGGCATGTGCCTTTTTAACCTCTTAATTAAATAATCACCATCTCCCAAATTTCCCTGCTAAAAAGTCTGCATTGTTGGTTATATCCTAAGATAATTGTGTGTGAAAGTCTTTAAGCTGAAATTATCTTTTCTGGTGACTATTCCTAATCAGCTTTTTTAAATTATCAGAAAAGAATGTTAAATTGGTAATAAAAATCTCTAAAAAAAATGGAAGGACATTTTGGGGTCAAGTTTTCACAAGTGAGTAGACTGAGAAATTAATTTAAAAGAAGCTTAGAGGTCATTTTTTTTCATGTAATAAAATTTAACATATGTCAACTATCACCTCATATGCTATGGCAGACAATAAAATTATAAAACTGTGTATACTTAATATTATAATATATCCTTTCTTGATGCATTTATATATAGATAATATTTGCATATATTTGATATGATATACATGTGTATATAAAAATATTTGTCTATGTAAATATTGGGGTTTTTTTTGCTTTTTTGGGGGGCCACACTTGGCAATTCACAGGGGTTACTCCTGGCTCTGCACTCAGGAATTACTTCTGGCTGTGCTCAGGGGACCATATGGGATGCTGGGAATCAAACCCGGGTCGGCCGCATGCAAGGCAAGTGCCCTTCCTTCTGTACTATGGCTCCAGTTCCTGTCTATGTAAATGATTTTAATGCAAATAGTGACATGTATAGCTGTTTTTTCTTTTTCACTTAACTGTAGACCTTGAAAATACTTATCTTTTGCTTTTTGGGTCACACCCATGGTTCTCAGGAACAACTCCCAGATCTGTGTTCAGGAGTTACTCCCAGTAGCATTTAAGGGACCATCTGGTGCCAGAGATTAAACCCAGGTCTATTGCAAGTAAAGCGTGCACTCAGCTAGTTAGACTTCCTCTTCAGTCTTTGGGAGGAGATTTTAATATCAATAAATATAAAATTTTTGGTTTTAAAACAAGTCTGGTAATACAACTTCATATAGCTATACCATAAGTTATTTTTCCCATTGTTCTTCCAATGATGCTTTAGGATAACGTTTCTGATCATTGCAAGTGGTGTTTTACAGATTTTTTTCAGCATATCATCCTTGCCCTTATGTGTGAATGTATCTATAGGATAAATTCTTACATGTAGAATTTGAATCAAAGGTTATCTACATTGTAATTAGATGAATATTGCTGAATGGGAAATAAAAGTTTCCAAATATGTTTAGTTCTATCAATATGTATGAGGTTAGAAGACTAATTATAAATAGCTAAGCACTTAACTCTAACAAACTTTCTGGAATGCCATTTAAAGATTTTATTTTTGTTGTCATAGAATAGATCGAGCCAGAATGCTATTTTTCTTCATTACTTTGGTTTGCCAACCTAAAGGTTTTACAAAACCCCTAAATGAGTTTCAACTGCAAAAACAAGAGCTATTAAGTGATTCTCTCCTGATAGTGTCTCAGAATAACATGCATCCTATTTACTTCTCTCATCTTCACCAGATCACTGCTCGGCTGCAAACCATTATTATTTCTTGCCTCAACAATTTCTCTTGCCTCTGCTTCATCCCTTTCATCCCCCTAATCCATATTCCACACAGCTCCTGGACATAGAGAAGTAGTTCTTATGAAATATTGAGCAGACACAAAAATATTGATAAAATATGTATAAAGCATAACAATAGTGAGACAATGGACACCTGTGAGCCTACCACCTGGCTTAAGGAAGAAATAATTTGTTTTTTAATTCCTTCCTCTTCCCCTTCAGCAGCCATAACTCTCTTGGGTTATGAGTTAGTTGTGAACTAGCCTTGCTTTATAGTTTAGAAAAAGTACATTTTAAAAATAGCATTGTATTTGCTTCTATGTATGTTCCTTGGGGATACGTGGAACTCTGGAGACTGGACCCAGGAGTGACCTTGCCACTTCATGGACCCTGGACTTTATTACCTAAGGATCCATAATTTCCCAAAGGGGTTTTTGTCAGTTTCTGCTCCCAGTAGCAGGAAAAATTCTGTTGTTTTGTTGTTTTCACTAGCAGGAAATAATTCTGATGAAACAGTATATTCCATCGAAGAATCTGTCTGAAATGTCCTTTGTCATCTCTCCAGCTCCTTCTCTTCTGTGACTATTTTTTTTGTTTGTGTTTGGGGTCACACCCAGTGATGCACAGGGGTCACTCCTGGCTCTGCACTTAAGAATTACCCCTGGCGGTGCTCAGCGGACCATATGGGATGCTGGGAATCAAACCCGGGTCGGCTGCATGCAAGGCAAAATGCCCTACCTGCTGTGCTACCGCTCCAGCCCCGGTGACTATTGGTTTTAAAGTAATCTTCTCAGAACATTTCTTTGACTGTAAACCTCCAAACTGTAAGCTGCTTGGGGATGGGTCTGTATCCGTTAGTTTAAAATTTTGTTCTCCAGACCTAGCTCTGTATCTGGCACATAGTAGGTGCTCACTGACAGGCGATGTAAAGAGCAAGTGACTGAGGGAGACAAATTTCCTCAAAATAAACAAGAATATGAGAACAATAGAGGGAATTTGCTCCGCACTTGCCTCTTCCTGCTTGTTGTGGAGATGTCCAGAATTCCGGTGGAACAAGAGTTCCAAAACCATACAGTTAAAAATTATGTCTGGAGAAAGTAAATGAATAAATCAAGCACACATAAGCTGGAACATAGACTTCCTTTTCTCCAAAGAAAGAAGGTACCTGGTGGAATCCTTTATTTCAGCTTGTGTTGTGTACGTGTGGTAGGGGGCGATCCCAGATGCAGGCCTGGGAACATTTTACTCCACAACCCAGACTCCAGTGTGGATGTCCGGATTTGCTGTGGGTGTTTCTGTTTTGCTGTCTGTGCTCAAGGGAACTGAGTTGTTTGGGTCCTTAGTGGTAGCACATTGCTTCTGAGTGAGGCATGTTCAGCGCGGGGTCGTGCAGCTGTAGGACTCAGCTGTTTGGGTGGGGCTGGCATGCTACTGCTGAAATTAAGGGAGGAGGTGCCCACACAGCTTTCCATAAATGAAAGCCACTACACACAACCACAGCCAGCCCAGCGCTTTCCCACCCTTAATCTTGTCAAATGTAAAGAAGAGGAAATTAATTGGTGCCTACTATTCCTGTGAAATCCCATCAATTGGGATACCTCACAGAGGGTTGGCCTTGGATCCAGGCAGGACTCTCTGTCAGCTCGTTGACTGCTCTGTAAATGTGGGCAAATCATTTTCTCTCACCTGCCTCTGTTTCCTCATCTGGAAAACGAGAACATTAATGTTTTTCACAGATCTCCAGTGAGAGAAACATTTTACTGGAAAGACTACTTTATTGGCATAGTGTCGGATACACTGTGACACTCGAAATTTGTTTATTAAAGAATTGCCCTGATTTTGTACATAAAGGGGTTGACTTGCTGAGTCAAAAGCGCGCCCAGAACCCAGACCTATCGACTCCTTGGCAGTGTTCTTTGGACCCCTTAATTTTTTTTCTGTGAGAAAAGCTGAGATTGTCTTGAGCCTCTCTTAATTAAACTCTTTCTGTGAGGGGGGGATACTCTTACTTTTTTTAAAAGTTCACAAGCCTTTTACTTCAAATACATTCTTAGTCACTTACAATTTAAAGGAGGATTAAGACTGAGCAATTGGCAGCAACCACTAGGTACAAATGACTTTGAAGATTTGTGAGAAAAGAAGCAGGAAGTAAAGAGAGGGTAAGTAGAATGTCCAGATTTCCATAGGGAAAGAGATTTTCTATTGGGGGATGGCCGGCCGGGCACTCTCAGTGGTCCTGGCTTGCTTGCTATCCTGGGAAGCTATTGCTAAGCTTTTGACCAAGTGAAAGTGCCTTTTTGTGAATTCACTTAGCATGAAAAGGCTGGGCCAACTGAGTCATGAAAATTAGTGGCCTGAGAAGCAGAAATCTTTCTTCCAACGTTTCTTGCTCTCTGGAGGTCTATGGATCTCGCCCTGTCGGGCCAGGCCTGACTCTCACATCTCTGTGAAGCAGTGTTTCTAGATCTGGCAGCACCTGGATAACATGCAGAGAACCCTGACCTTGGAAGGAAAAAGTTAGGCCTTTGTTTCTGCTAACCCTTATTTGAACTTCAGCATTTCCCTCAATTATGAATGAAAGCAAAGAACCACAGTAATTGTATTAACAATACCTGTGGTTGGGTCACCAATAAGAATCCCAGATGTTTGCATATCACAGAATGGTCATGAAAGTCTTCTTGTAGTCAAAAAATAAATAAAAAGAAAGTCATCTTGAAAGTGCATTTAAAGTGACAGTACTTATTTATTAGGCTTGCTACTAAACCTTTTGGTATCATAAAATATTGCCACTTACACTAGGAAGAATATTATTACATTTCTATATGAAATGTGTATGATAAATATATTTATAAATATATATTGGCTAATAAAATATTGCCACCTACACTAGGAAGGATGTTATTACATTTCTATATAAAATGTGTATGATAAATATATTTATAAATATATATTGGCTAATAAAATATTGCCACCTACACTAGGAAGGATATTACATTTCTATATGAAATGTGTATGATAAGTATATTTATAAATATATAGTACTTTGTTACATAATAAGCTATATGCTTTCTTTATATGTACTAACACATATAAAGGGGACATAAATGACATGAAATCAAAACACAAATATATGCATTTTATTTCTGTTTGTTTATTGGACAAACCCTGGCTTTGCTCAGGGCTTGCTCCAGTGACTCTGCACTCAGGAGTCACTCAGAGAGGGCAGGAGAACCATATGGGTGGGGTGCCAGGATTGAATCTGGACCTGCTGCTTGGAAGGCAAACATTCTCCCCTCTGTGCTTTTGCTCAAGTCCTCTGTGTATTTTTTTCAGTTTCTGAGCCACACTTGGTGGTTCTCAGGAGTCACTCCTCTCTGTACTCCCCACACCAGGGATCCAAACTGGAACCTCCTACATGCAAAATCTTCACTAATCTGACCTAGCTCCCTGGCCCCTAGAAAACATTTTAATAGCTATTAGTGTGGCTTGTTTATAATCTGATTTATTTTACTCACTTTACTTTAAGAAAGGGATTAAGGGCACCACTGGATGCCCCAAATGTATAATGGATAGGAAAGAGGGAGAGTTCTGTGGTAGGTTTCGGAAAGAGGAGAAAGAGGAAGAAGGTGTTGCCCGGGATAATTCTGTTGTTTTCTTTAGAAGTCTGAGAGGACAGTAGAATTGATGGCAGAAGAGTGAGTTTTACTTTCCTTAGCCATACTTTTGGTTAACTTTTGGTTTCCTTAAGTAGTCTTTAAAGCAAACTTTGCCTTTCACGAAAAGAGTGGGCTCCGGGCCCCTTCTTTGCCTTTCACAAAGAAAGTAATGGAGACAAATCACTCCATCACTCAAAGCGTCCTCCCTTTTTCTGATATTCATTGTACAGAGACAGAGTCAAATGGAGATTCTAGAAGTCAGTTGGTGCTTGGAGCCCCTTCTGTTGGTTCACAGACCCCCTTCTCCTCCCACATTCTCTCTCTCTCTCTCTCTCTCTCTCTCTCTCTCTCTCTCTAACACACACACACACACACACACACACACACACACACACACACACACGCCCTTCCATTTCTCTTTCCCTTACCTGCATAGTGAATAGGCCCCCCAGTCTCTCTCCTGGTCTCTGTGTAAAGAGGGGTAGAGGGGTGCAAATGACATGAAGCTCCCGCCGCCCCACCCAGGCCCAGACATGAATGCCCGAGGAGAGGGCTATGAGCTCCCAGCCTGTGGCTGGGAAAAGGAAACGGCCCTAGCAGCTTTCTCTCTCTGGTGTGGTAGGGCAGAGAGTAGAGCATCCAGAGCAGCCCTCCGCCTTCCAGGAATCTCCTCAGCAATTTGGGCCACATCTAGGCCCCTTTCCTGTTGCCAAAAGGTGCTCTTGTGGAGTAGTTCTGCTTTAGAGCCATGGCTGGGTTCCTCTCTTAGTCCCTCTCCTTGGCAGTGGTGGGCGGTTGGCTAAGGTCTTTAAGCTCTCTGGGCCTTCACATGAGAGTGGGTTAGCAGCATCCTGACCATGATGGAGTTGTGGGGAGGATCAAATTAGTGATGTATTGTGCAGTGCTAAGAGCAATTCGTGATGTGGAAGAAGCACTCAGGTGCTGGCTTCCAAATTGGTCATTGTTGATTTAATCCTTTTGTAAACTGCCTTTGAAAAATTAATATAAAAGATATTGAGAAAGGAAACTAGTAGATAACGGGAGGCAGGAGAAATGTCAAGTGTAAATGTAGGATGCTTCTCTGGTTACAGAGATAAGGCACTGGAGTGCTAGCCCTGTGCCAGAGAGGAAGGGCAGGCCAGGCCTCCGGAGCTCCTGCTCATTGTGACGGGGTCATGAGCGGGGGCGTGGGGCATGAGGTGGGAGGAACAGGAGAGGGAAGGCAGACTCTCAAGCTTCACCTCTTGTTATGATTGAGGTCTGAGGCCAAGGAAGGTCAAGATGAGTTAGGCGTAAGAGGGAAGGAGTAGGATCCCAGACTGGCAAGGTATTCGGGTCAGGGAGATTGGAAGAGCACGAGGCAGAGTGTAGCAGGATGGAGCCTAAGCATGGGATGTAGGGTGGGAGGTGAGAGGAATGGGAAGCTGAAGGAGACCTGGGATTGGGGCTTAGAGTAAGGGTTTGAGGCAGGTGCTCTTCCAGGGGGATGTGCAAGCATGGATATTCTTTACACACACACACACACACACACACACACCATTTTGTTGGCCTATTATATGCATAGAATTTGAAAATCAGTTGTACTAAAATACTCCTAAATTGAACATTCCGGACGTGGACCAATCAGCATACTATCTGCCTTTCTACACTGTCCCGTTCCCAGCAGTCTATGTGCCAGGCTTTGGGAGACGCTCTGCAGAATCAATCAGTCTGAGTACAACCAGAGAGGCTCAGGTGTTCCCCAGCATTGGGAGATCCAAGAATTAAACCCTTTGACTTGTTTGGCCAAGTAGTGCTGAGAGTGGTATCCTGGGCCCTTGAGCACTGCTCGTGAGAACCCCCCAACCAGAAAGCAACCGCAAAGAATACAACAGGAAGTGGAAACTTCCCTCTTTCTTTTAACATCATGGGCTATATCTGCAGTACACATGTGGATTCCATAGATTAATTTTTTCTGTTGTGTTTTGAAATAGGCTTAGGACGATCAATCACTTACATGGCCAACATTTCCTACAAGGCCAGGAAAGAAATGCAGAAAAATATGAAAGAAAGGGAAGGAATGCTAGAGGAACAGTATAGCAGGTAGGGTGCTTGCCTTGCACATAGCCAATCTGGGTTTGATCCTTGAGCCCCGCCATGAGGGATCCCTGCTCCCAGAGCCAGGAGTAATCCCTGAGCACCCCCAGATGTGACCTCCCTCCCAAAAATCAAAGAAGATTAAAGGAAAGGAGACCCAATTCGTCTGTTTTGTGCTCATTGATTGATCCTGTGGATATTCAGGAAGCAGACTTGGGTCTTCTGCATGCAAAGCATCCTCTCTATTCCACTAGGTTAACTCTCCGACCCAAGGAAACCTGTTATTTGGGGGCTCTACCCTGTGGCTGCTTCTGTGGTAGGGTTTTATATACTCTGTTCTTTTAGTTTGCATGTATCTTTGAAATGAGGTGTTCCTTTTCCAGAGGGTACATCTAAGTCTCCACTTTCAGCTTATGCTGCTAGTAATATCAGAACCAATGTTTTTAAATTTTATTGGGGGAAGGCAGGGGCCCACTTCCGGCCATGCTTAGGAACAGCTCTAGCACTCCTGGAGGACCATATATGATGCTCAGAATCAAACCAGGGTCAGCTGTGTGCATAAGTGCCTTAACCTCTATAGTAACTCTTTGTTCCTGGAACCAGTGTTTAAATCCAGGTCTGCCTGGTCTGAAGAGCTGGAACTAGTTGGTTAACTGTGCTCATCCTATTTTCTCACCTGTATAGGAGGACAATGTTCTTTCCCTCTAGAGATGGATACGGAATTCAGTCAAGAAGAAATCTGTGAGGTTAATTGTTTCTTTCCTAAGGATTAAATGAGATAATACATCCATATGCGTAGCAAAGTACTTGGCACATATAGTAAATTAAATTGTCCCATAAATGCTAATGACCACACCTGACAAAAAGAGGTATTTAATGCATGGTAACTTTCGTTGTTGTGCTGAAGCCTTGAGGCTCAGAACTATTTGTTCAATCTCATTATTAAGTGTGTGTCTTTAATGGTATCTGGTAATGGCTATTCCTTCAAGCTAAAACATCTAATTGCACAGAGAAAGCTTTTTAATGATGATGCCTAATAAAAATAGAACCTCTTTTTATCCATGGACTCTCTCACTGCACAATTAGTTCTCTTTTGATTTTGTTTGCTGCTGCGGTGAATGCAGACTCCATGAAAATCAGATGGCATATTTTGTTTCTTAAAGATTGTGTTATTGCTCTTCCTTGGGGTGGTGTTCACATCTCTCCTACTTCCCTAAAATTAAGGGGGGGGAAAGGTATTTGAGAAAGTTATTTTAATATCATCGACTTACAAAGAAAAATTACTAAAGCATCCAATTTAGAGTATTATGAAAGATTATCTCTGAGAAATGAAACATGTTCATCTAAAAATTTAAAGTCATATTGGTTTCACTTGAACTAAAGTATTAGCTGTGATTTTTTAATTAGATTTTTTTTTAGCTCCCAAATTTCCAAGGCTGGAAAAGAGAAAAAAAGATCCAGAGAGTTTTGGAAGTGAAAAGAGATCTGCTTAATTTTTCTCATCTTGTAATCACATATTTTTTTTTCTTCTCAATGGCTGTCATCCTAAAAAAAACCTTCAGTTGGTTTATAAGCTTTCCCTGTCTGTTCTGGGATGGTTTCTTTTTATAAAATAAGGATGTTATCATTGCATTTGGTTTCCAGTGATAATCTACATGGTCTTAGAAGAAGTCCCCTAGCCAAGTCAGATGAGGTCGGCCAGGGCAGATGTTTAACATTTAGGCAACTTATCTCCTTGTTTGTGTAGCGTTTCTTAGCCTTTGAAGCTTCTCGTAAATAGTCATGAAGTTATCACAGAGGAAATCAGCCAAGACGAATGAAAGTTGCTTCCAAATGCAGGTCCAGTGCCAGAAGCAGGCTGGTGGTTCTGAACGGTGACCTGGAGAGCGGGGCTGCGTGTTGTGTGAAAGCCCCCTCCTGTTCCTGATAAGCTTCACAGGCAGTTCTCTGGATGGCAACTTGGTGATGGACCAACATTGGATGAGCTTTTGAATTCTTTCTTCAGCCTCATGAGTTGCACTATGAATAGGAAACAAAACCTCTTTCTTGAAACTAGTTACGTGAATGCTTCTGATGAAGGAAAAATTGACTGTGTCCAAATATTACTAACTAGCTCATGTCTACACCTCGTTGCCATCATCAATTACATAAGGAATTCAGAATAGAAAAATATCTCAGACTCAATGGGCTGGATAATTGTCCTAATGGCCTGCTTTGCTTTGACCATAGAGGCTGAACACTGCAAATATGGGTTCTATTGCTCCACGTGGAATGGCCTGCCTGCAGCCTTGTGTCAGCTTCAGGAGGGGTTGATGTTGGGACACACAGCAGAAGATAAAGTCTTTTTAATGTTTTTTCACTTATGTTTTAGGTAGCATGGTTACACCAGTGTTCATGTTTATGATATTGATGTACAAAATTACTGTGCACCCCCAGCACCAAGGGGCCCAAGCCCCTCCACCGCTGTCCCTATGTCACCTCCAGTCTGACCTTCATTTTCCCCAACCCACTCCTAACTGCTTGGTAATCAGTTTGTAACCCAAGACTTGTTGTTTGATACTATCTATTCCCTTGTTTTGTCTCTCTGTACTCCACAGATGGGTGAAATAATCAGATATTAGGCCTTCCCTCAGGCTTGTTTTGCTTAACATGATATCCTTTTATTCCAACAACTTTGCAGCAGATTGCATGATTTTATCTTTTCTTATAGCTGCATAGTATTCTATTTCATAATCACAATGACATATACACAGTATTCTAGTGTATGTATACATACATGTACATATTATATATACATATATACATGTTATATATGTATTTATAGTCACAGCTTCTTTATTCATCTGTTGTTGAACATTTGGGCTGTTTCTTTGTCCTGGACTCAGTGCTGCAAGTAATAAAGTTGTGCATATAAGTTTTTATTAAATTTTGGGGGATAGATGTCGAGAAGTAGAATTGCTCAGTCATATGAGAGCTTTATTATTAATTTTTTTAGAATCCTCATACTTTTTTCCATAGAGGCTGAACCAGGTAACATTCCCATCAATAGTGAATGAGGATTCCATTTTCATCACATTCCTACCAATGCTATTGTTTTCAGTCTTTTTGATATGCACCATTTTAGTAGAGAAGTTCTATATTATGTATTATTTATTAACAATAAATAAATAATAAATATTTAATTTAGTCACTGTCACTGCCACCCCATTGCTCATCGATTTGTTCAAGCGGGCAGCAGTAACGTCTCTCATTGAGAGACTTATTGTTACTGTTTTTGGCATATCCAATACACACAGGTAGCTTGCCAGGCTCTGCCGTGCGGGCTCCATACTCTCAATAGCTTGTCGGGCTCTGAGAGGGGTGGTGGAATCGAACTCGGGTCGGGCGAGTGAAAGATGAAAGCTCAACCGCTGTGCTATCGCTAATAAATAAATAAAATAATAACAAGTTAATAAATTATTAATAATATCTTTATTATTGTGTAGATCTGCCCTTTTCTTTTGCCATCCCCCACTCCTAAGTTGGAGTAGGGTTGAACAGGCTTGCACTTTATGGCCACTTCAGAATTCATCTTAGGGGGAGTGGATTGAAAGCAAGAACTGTTTTCTGCATTGGTAGGTCAGGTGATATTGAGTATCTGAAGCAGGAAGCCACGAAAAGAAAAATAGATCTGGGAGAAAAGTAAGAGGTTCAGGCCTATTACCTGGGGGTGTATGTATAGGACATTCTTAGATGTGCTAGAAGATTTCTTAAAAATATGGTTTAAAAGCACAGCTTTTGAGATTAATATGTATTACGGTAATTTGTACTGGGGTAGTCAAAGATAGATCACTGAAGCTATGGGAAGAACATGACCAGGAGGTTTACATATTCTACTGTAAGGGAAGAAAAAAGTGATTAGTGAGTAATTTCATAAGGCTACATAGATTCTTTCATCCCTGCCCCCCAACTTTGGCCTGTGAGAATTAGGAAATTATTTTTTAATATGAGATCTACTAAATTCAGGGACTGCACAGCTGATGCTGTCATCTGGGACCCATGTTTCTTTCAGCTCATCCATCATCCTTAGCATGTACTTTTGTCTCAACTTCTTCCCCACAACTCTCGCCCACCTCACACAAGCTGTCCTCCTGTGAAATCACTCCCTGCGAGGCAGGAAGAGGAGAAAGCAGTGTTCCCATTGATAAACCTTCATTTCACAGATTGTTCCTTGATTGCATCTTATTGGCAAGAAGACAACTGTCCTTTCCTGCACAAGAAGCTTGGACATGAGATATCAAGTTAGATTCATTGCCTTTCCAAGTGTACAATTTGGGGTTCCATTGGTAAAGCACTAGAAACAAAGAAACGAGTGAATGAATAAAACATTCAGGACATGTTGACTACTGCTCACTATGAAAAAGAATTCTTCCTCTAATGGATTTTTTCATTTTGTTTTATTTTCTTTGTTTGGGGGGCACAATTCTCTATGCTGTGGATTATTTATAGCTCTGCACTCAAAAATCACTCCTGGTGGTGCCTGAGGGATTATGTGTGTTGCAGGGGACTGTGATCCAGGTCATTGCATGCAAAGCAAGTTCCTTAATGGACGGACTATCTCCCCTTCTCCATTTTTGCTTCACTCCTTTCCCAGTTGGATTGTGGCTGTCTAGGTAAAATTTAAACTGTTTATGAGTATTTACGATGGTTTAATAATTGATCAAAATGCTTTCTTTCATTATTGTATTTGGTCTTTACCAGTCACTCTCTGAGGCTGGCACTGTAATGTTCATTTTGCAGGTAGAAAAACTAAGGAACAGAGAGATTAAGGCATTTGCTCATTGTCACTCACTTAGGGATACTTTCAGTGCTCTTTAATACTATTTTGGGGTGTGTGTTGAATGCACTCAACCTGAACATCTACCACAGCTCATAGCTTACCTTTTATTGCCTATTTATCTCATACTAGTTTATTTTCTAGGTTAAGTTAATTCTCTCTTTCATAAATGTAAAGCACTGTTTACACTCGGGGAGTGATGGTATTAAGGAGCACTCCTAGATCTGTGCTCCAGTGTGACTTCTGGCAATGCTCAGGACACCAGATGCAATGCCAGGGATTGAAAGGGGGTTGGTCACATGTAAAGCAAGTGCCTTAATCCTTGTACTATCACTCTAGCCTCTCCCCACTTTGTAAAACTATAATTTATGTTTCCTGGGAGAGTTGCAGTTTGACTTACTCATTTTTTGTATGGGAAGTGGTAGATTCAAAGAAATGTGTTTCTAGTAGTAAAATTTTTACCTGTGTGAAGGTGAGAAGCATGTGAGGTATGGATATATGGAGAGAAAGCTCACCCTGCTGGCAAAGTTGTGACAGATGAGTTCTCATTGGACCAGCTTTTCCTATGGGAAAGACTGAGGGTGAAAGGGAAGGAAGTAGTTTAGACAAATATGGGCTTTTTGCCTGCATTCTGCATAGAGTGCCCAGTTCCAGAGTGAGCAGGAAAGGACTCGAATCTCCCCAAAATTGTGGATTTTGGGTTTCAGTTTCTGAATTCTCCTGTTAGTGTAGGCTTATGGTTGTTCTCAATGGGATTCTAGCATTTAAAGATTCAGATTTTCATGATACAGCCCTTTGGTGGAAGTCCTGACTTTCTCTACTCCTTAACCAAAGCTGCAATGCTCATTTCAGCATAGAAGAAATCTGTCCTGGGAGATGGTTATCATTCACCAAGATGTAGCTTTATCAGTTCTGGTGTGAACAGAGCTCTCCTTAGGGGATTCTCAATGATTACCCTATTGATGATTTGAACTGAGTGATTTCATTGTAGAAAGCTGTCTTGTCCATTGTAGGATATTTCCCAGCATCCATGATCTCTACATACTAGATACCAGTTTGTCAACCAAAAATACCTTTTGGACATGTTCATAGGAGGGTTGGCAAAAGGGGAGATTGAAATCTACTGCAGTACTTGATCTGAACTTTTATTTTAATTTCAAGACCTAACTCCTGGGGACTAGAGCAATAGTACAGGAGGGCATTTGTCTTGCAAGTGGCCAACCTGGATATGATCACTGGCATCCTATATGGTCCCCTGAGCACCACCAGAAATAATTTCTGAGTGCAAGGCCCAGAATAACACCTTAGCATCACCAGTGTTGGCTGCAAAAAGCAAAACTAAAACCTAACTACTACTTTACTGGGAATTCCAGTCCACACATATATTCTCATTTTATTTTTATTCATTTATTTGTTTGTTTATTTATTTTTAAGTTGTTCACAGTAACTTATTACATTTAATATTCCAACACCAACCCCACCACCATTATACCTTCCTAGCACCATATTTTGAATGTTTCCACCCCGACCCTCAATGTCTCCCCCCAAAGCAGGACCTAAAGAACTTTTTTAATTGCTTGTTATGAATAATCTGCTAAAAAGATCCAGAAGAGTTTCCTTTGAAGAAAGTGTATGAACATTGTCAAATTTCACCTTGGGGCTATTAAGTCCTTGTCTTGGTACATCATTAGTGTAAAGTATGAGATTCCCCATCGCACATTCCAGGTATTCTAAAATTTTAAAATTTTAAATATAGTGATACAGTTGAGGTTAATTTAATTTTTTTTTATTGAGTCACCATGTGGAAAATTACAAAAATTTCAGGCATAAGTCTCAGTTTTACAATGCTCAAACAACCATCCCTTCAGCAATGCACATTTTCCACCACCAAAAAAACCCCAGTATACCTCCCCCCCAGCCCCTCAGCCCCCCCCTCCCCGCCTGTGTAACTGGTAAATTTCACTTTACTTTCTCTTTACTTTGGTTACATTCAATATTTCAACACAAAACTCACTATTATTGTTTGGAGTTTCTCCCCTAGAATCAGAACTGAAGAGATGTGAGGCTGCGATAGTGGCCACGCAGTTTGGGATTTCTGTATTTTACTAAGTCCAGGGAAATTAGTGGCAGAAATTGGATCATTGCAAGCTTGTACCTCTCATTAGTGGTCCTCATAAGCTGGCAGCTCCCACGCCCTTCGCCCCCAGCAAGGAAAAGGCGTGCGGGGGCCTTGGCTTAATTCAGGGTCTGGAGACATTTCTGCAAGAAGCTGCCGGTACCAAAAGTAGTTTAGCTGGCCTCTGGGATCATTCTTGTGCAGCTGCAGAGAGGCCGCACACTGGGGTCACATCTCAGCGGAGAGCAGGGCCGGTTAATTTAATTTTTTTAAAACTGGATGGTGACTTTGGGATCCAGAGGCATCTCTATGTCATGTTGCTCTCTTCCGAGAGATTATTTCTGAGTCTCTGGATCATGGCCACTAATGAGCTTAATGGTGTCAGAGACAGTTCGTGGGCATGACTGTCAGGCTAGCAGAAGCACAGAGAGATGGAGGAGGACACCCATTTTTTAACTCTGGGAGCCTGGAGATTTCAATCACAAATCCTACATACCTGGGTTTTTTTGCAGATTCTCTCATCGATGAAACTCGTCTGAGCATGGTAGCAATTGAGTTCTGGAGGTATTTGGCTGTTGCGGTTCTACTGGGGCAGGTGGTATTCCCATTTTATTGATATATAATTGACATATGATGTTCCAAGTCTTTTACTTATAAAACTCCTGTAAAACTCCCATGGATGGAATATTGGGGAATTATGGAAATAACTATGCCTTAATTTTGGACTAAGTACCTTTAAAATGTATATAAAACTTCCAACTGAGTAATTATTTCGTAAATATTTGAGTGTCAACCATGTTGAAGACAATGAACTTGAAGTTCTCTGTATAGCACAGCAAAGCAGATATAATTCCTGCTCTTGTTAAGCTTCTACTTTCCCTGTTTGTGCCCATGAAGTGTAGCATGAAACATTCAATAATGGTCCCCTTAAATTGTATCAAGTTCGCTAGGGTAAAACCAGTATGACTTGACTAAGTTGATAGGACCAGGGAAGGGTATATGTACTCTAATAATGTAAAAGACATCAGGAGGGAGATGAGGGGTGAAAGGTGAAAGAGTATCCTGGGTAGAGGGGCAAATCATGGCCAAGAGTCATGAGTCAGAACAGAGCACAATATATTGGATGGACTGCAAGTCAGGTGACTGGTATGAAGAAAGTGAGTGATGTGCTGGAAGATGAATGCCCAGACCAGGTCCTTACGTTGCCTTAGGATTTTATCTTCAGAATAGTGGGAAGCCTCAGAAAGACTTTAAATCCAGGTGTGACATTTGTGTTTTAAATGATGATTCTTTAGGTGCCCAAAGCACAGGTTTCTTTCCAAACCACAAGGGATTGATCTTATCCCATCCTGGGCAACTCTGATGGAGTCTTTTGAGGTCTCTACTGCCATTGGTGCCTGCACCACCTGCAACCACCCCAAATTGGAACCTTTGAAAACTTTAAATAAAAGAAGCAGTTCCTTTCCATGTTCTCCTTTTGTTCTCCTCCTTTAAACTGTGATTGAAGTCAAACTCAGCTATCTGAAAACCCCAGAGAAGAAAATGATTTCCATAGCAGCTGTAACCATGGGAAACCTTCAAAATTGCTCCTGTTTCTCTGTGTGTTCTATTGGTTGGTTAGAAATGAGGAGTTGTGTTATGGTGGTGTTCTTTCTGTCAAAATACATGAGGCTGAGTCTTCCTTTCACTCCCATGCCCATTGTGCCATAGACTGAGAATCATAGTATTTCAGGGAAAAAGGAAGAACAGACAAGTCTCTCAGAAGTCTTTGTTCAGAAGCTAAAGAAATGCCGAGTAGAATATTGATCTCAGGTTTTTTTTTTATCCTGCTGCTTTGTTCCTCCAAAATAAGATGATAGAACCAATTGAGCTGTATCAGGAGCACTGTGTGTGTGTGTGACATTTGAAAGTTGTTCCCCCCCACCCCCATCTCCCTTCCATTTTGTTCTTATAGGCTCTTGGTAATGAGCCATCTCTTAGTCACATTAGAGAGATGATCAAAATTCTTCCAGGAACACATGTTTCCCCTTTGGAGAATTCTGTCCTAAAACTCAGGACATTGCAGGAAGTGGGTAAAGATTATTTTCTAGTGCCCCCTTTTTAGATGGAGTCTGAGCAAAGAATAAAGATAAAAAGTCGACTGACCAATATTTCTCTTGATGAACAGATTTTAATGAAGTGTAGGCATTGTGCTCTATCAGAAATCATTGCTGCAAAAGTTAATAAAGAGGCTAGAACATATGAGTATTGTGTTTTCTTTTGGAATTTATCCAGGCCACTGGGAGAGGCTCAGGAGGAAAGCTGAGAAAGGAAATACAAAGTTCAGGCAAGTCCGTTTTGTGCATTCTCATTTCCAAAATGTTTGAAAACCATGCTGAGAAATGCATTGCATAAGTTAAACCAGCTGCCGGCAGCTTTTATGTTCGGAGCTTTCCTGGGTCACCACAGATAACAGGCTAACTTCTCCAAGATCTCTGCATGGATTTTTGAAGACTGGGGAGGGGGTGGGGGATTTCCTTTATTCAACATCCTTATTCTAACAGGGCGGCACCCTTTTACCTCTGGAATGCACTGTATCAAAAGAAGTGACTACTATTGGGAGTCTGTTGTTGGAGTTGAGCTTTCTGTCTTCAAAATAGGCACTCAGGACCTGGCAATCAGCTAGTCAGAATCATGATGCAGGAATGTAAGAGATTTACCCTAGTTCAAAAGCTTGGCCTGGTCTTCCAGAGTTTTCTCATTGACATTCATGTGCCTGATTAAGAGTACACTTGTAAAAGTTTAAATGCGATGACCTATGCCATATGCCTTGTATATGCTCCATAAATGTCAGTACTTATCTCTTTTAAGGTGTTATAAAGGCAGTTAGGAGTAGAAAATCAAGGTCTGTTGAAGTTAACTGTTTAGGGGTTGAGATGTCTTCGGCAGCTTCCATTTTCCACTGTAAGCATGAAGTGTATAGTCCATCCTTGAAGCCTGGAAGGGGCAAGGTAATTTCTTTAGTCTCTCTCTCGATTGTAGTCAACCCTAGATATACTGAAAGTCTCCAATTCTAGTACAGTGAGATCTCTCTGAGGCCACCAAGATTGGCCAGCATAACCTAAGTTGTCAAACCCACTCTTAGAGAGAATTCATTTAGTAACAATTCTGCTGATGAGCATGTTATTCCTATTATGAAGTCACTAGTCTTTGAGTAAATGAACAAACAAAAAACCATGCTTCTGTATTCTTTTACTGTGGCAAAAATTTTGCATCTAGAAATTTCTCGAACTACTTAAAAGTGGAAGTGAAAAAGAAAAGCCCTTCAGTGAGACACCATGACTAGCCAGTGAATTTATTTTGTAGCATAGCCAAAGGCGGGATCTGGGTATAATGTGATGTTTTCCAAATCATAATTTGTTATGTCAAGATTTTTTCAAGTGTTTTCAAGCAGGGGAAATGGCTTTTAAGACCAGAGCACATGCTTTGCTTGTGGAAGTCCTAGGTTCGCTTCTTAGCTCTCCATGGTCCGCTGAGCAACACAGAAGCATCATCCACCCACTCCAGTACCTTGAGTCTGACCCAAAAGAAGCAATAAAAGGAATTTTAATGACTACCTAAAATTATCTTACTAGTTTTAAAACTTCTCATTTACACTGTTGAATTCATCACTGATAAACCTGTTAATGGTGTGAAATGTTAGTTGCTGATGTTTTTCCTACTTGAAACGCCAAACCACGGTGATTGTGTAGTGAGAGGTGGAATTGTGTGACACTTTTCTCCTTTAGAAGTTTGCTGCAACAAAATGTAGATGTGGGAATTTGTGGCTGATCATCTCTAGTTCTAGATTATCAGAACACTGTTCTCTAAGGTGAATTTTAACTCTTGACTGGCCTGGATGCAGTTCCTGGTACTTCTAATGCTTGCTTGTGATCAAGATACTGATCAAGTTACTATCTCCCCAGCAACAGGATCAAGTCCATGATACCTACTTCATTAGGTTACTGTGAAGATTACAGGATGTATAGTGTATGTAAAGCTATTAGCATAGTGCCTAGTAAGAGCTGAAAACTATGAAAACTATTATTATATATAAGATCAGCAGCTTGTTTCTACTTTTGAACTTGCATCCCTGCTCACAGAGATAACCCCCACTGCCACTACCATCACACACACACACACACACACACACACACACCTTGTAATATGAAGAAATTATAGAAAATGTCTGATTTATTTATTGGGGGGGCACACCTGGCAGAGTGCAGGGCTTTCTCTTGACTGTGCTCAGGGATCACTCTTGGTGGGGTTTAGGGGACCATATTTTGTGCTGAGAATTGAACCTGGGTCAGTCACATGCAAGGAAAGTGCCCTTCCGACTGTATTATTGTTCTGGCCCTGAAAATATCAAGTTTAACCCGCACTGTACTGAATTGTTAAATTATTATTATTTTTGCTAATATCTTTGCTTGACTGAATCAGACTACTTATACCTGTTGGAAAAAGAGTTTTGCTAATGGATGTTAGTTTTTTCCTCTTCAGTTTCCTTTGTCTGTAGTCCTATGATTCCTCTGATTTGAAGTGCTATGTTACCAACATCCAGAGAGACCCAAATTTAATTTGGGTCTCTCTGGATTACCTATTTTATTTACCTATTTTATTACCTATTTTATTTACAGTTCATTTATTTATCCCTGGGACTCTGAGGCCCATAGCAGGGCTATGGGAGTTCTCTTTAACACTACTCAATGATAGAAAGAAAGAGAGAGAAGAAAAACAGAAAGAAAGAAAGAAAGAAAGAAAGAAAGAAAGAAAGAAAGAAAGAAAGAAAGAAAGAAAGAAAGAAAGAGAGAAATAAAGAAAGAGAGAAAGAAAGAAAGAAAGAAAGAAAGAAAGAAAGAAAGAAAGAAAGAAAGAAAGAAAGAAAGAAAGAAAGAAAGAAAGAAAGAAAGAAGGGGGGGAAGGAAGGAAGAGGAAGAAAGGAAGGAAGGAAGGAAGGAAGGAAGGAAGGAAGGAAGGAAGGAAGGAAGGAAGGAAGGAGAAAGGAAGACAGAAAGAGAGAGAGAAAGAAAGAAAGAGAGAAAGAAAGAAAGAGAGAAAGAAAGAAAGGAAGGAAGAAAGAAAGAAAGAAAGAAAGAAAGAAAGAAAGAAAGAAAGAAAGAAAGAAAGAAAGAAAGAAAGAAAGAAAGAAAGAAAGAAAGAAAGAAAGAAAGAAAGAAAGAAAGAAGAAAGAAAGAATTCTGAGATGTAATTCTGAGATGTGAGAATTCTGAGATGTGAGGAAGAGCTCACTCTTCCTCACACATGGAATTAATTGTGACATCTATCCCAGGGCCCAGCGCCTGCACAAGGACCCCAGAGCTCATGCTGGAATATGTTTTGGAATCCCACCTCTGTCACTGCCCAGTTGTAGAGACTCAGCATCAGCTTGGAGCTAATACAAAAATAATAAAGTTGAGCATATTTTCAGAAAGATGACCCATATGTTTAATAGATTTCAGTTTGTGAACCTAAGGAGGCTTGATTATAAGCCACATCAGAAACTTCACTGAGGTGGTTCTCATTTTTCCCACTTCCCCCTGACCCCTGCTCTCCTAAATGAAGATTTACTGAGCCACCCTCTCTGTGTGGTAGCTGCTCTCCCCTCCCGGGTCTTTTCTTCCCATCTGTGACCCCCTTCAACAGCAAGAGACTTGCAATCCTTAGTGAACGTTCCAGTGCTGGGCTGTAGTTTCATGAGCATCATCTTCTCAGCTCAAAAGGAACATTTAACCTGAAGTTGGAGCTATAAAAGAATTGCCTGGTTTCTGTCTTTTAAAGAAAACAACCCTTCAATCACATTTTAATTTTTGATTGGCAAGTTCTCTGTAAGTGAATCTTATTTAAGTTCTTAGGGTTCTTATAAATGGACATCAATGGTAGTTAATGATTAAGTGCATCTAGTTAGGTTCTTCTGTTTCAATGCCTTTAAGTAAAGGTGTCCCTGGGTCATCTTCAAATAAAAATAGGCAACATTTGAAGAGTTCTTTACAGCTTGAAGAAACCCTTTTGCTTATATCATGTCATGATTCACAGCACCTAAAAATACTTCATTATTTAGAGCAAGATGTTATTCTCCCCACTTTTTGCCTCCCAACATTAGTTTGTGGATAATAAAGTCCAAGTTGTTCAGGTTAAGTGGTTTGCTTAAACTAATGGTATGTGTCAGAGCCAAGATGGGAGTCCACTTCTGCCTCTACTTTCAGGGTTCTTGTCCTGCCCTGTGTGGCTTCTTTCCTTTTCTTTCCTTTTCTTTCCTTTCCTTTTCTTTTCTTTTCTTTTCTTTTCTTTTCTTTTCTTTTCTTTTCTTTTCTTTTCTTTTCTTTTCTTTTCTTTTCTTTTCTTTTCTTTTCTCTTCTCTTCTTTTCTTTTCTTCTTTCTTTTTATTTTTTGCTTTTTGTGTCATACCTGGCAATGCACAGGGGTTACTCCTGGCTCTGCACTCAGGAATTACCCCTGGCAGTGCTCAGGGGACCTTATGGGATGCTGGAAATCGAACCCAGGTCGGCCACATGCAAGGCAAATGCCCTACCCGCTGTGCTCCAGCCTCCCTGTGTGCCTTCTTGCTACTGGATGTGAACCAGATATTTTTTTCCCCAATTCCTCCCACAGTCAAATAATGTGTAATTGCTTCAATTATTCCTTTTGATGGCGCTCTGAATTTGTAGGAGTCCCATTTTATAGGTGAGAAGACAGGCTCAGAAAGATTGTTTTGCATAGTCAAAAGTTCAATGTAGAATTAAGATTTATCGCTACAGCCAGTGGTCCATGCTGAGTTCCTACAAAATAAACTGTGGTCTGTATGTTTGGTTTGCAAAGATCAGAAAATCTATAAAAGATTTGGAACAATTACAAGTTAATTTGGTAAAGTTGGGTCTTCTGAAAAGGTAATCTGTAAAGATTTGAAAAATGCACACAACCACTGTAGTGAAATGACCACAATAGCAAACATGAGAACTCCTTCCTCGGCTCAGTTAATCTTTTTTCTTTGAACAGCAGACTCCGTTTTCTCTTAGAACCAGTGAATAGGAAAAGGGTCAGTGCTTATTTACAAGCGGGGTGGGAATGAAATGAGGAAACTGTACTCTGCCTCGTATTCCCATCTGCCACACCACCAGCATGTCATTCTCTTCTTCTCTAAGGGAACTCAAGACTTTAGATCATGTATCAATTAGCAGGCACCACAGTCATGTATACAAATGACCTCACAATTTCAGTGGCAAGTGGCACTAGGCATTTTTCCCCTTACTAGTGAGTATGTGGCTTGGCTGCTCTTCATGTTTGCATTCTCTTCCTGGGATAGTGGCAAGCCTGGGGTGATCTGCATGTGACAGTGGTGTTGGTACACTGAGCAAGCTGGAAAACTCCTAAGTTTGGAACTGACACATTTCCATTTCCACCCATTTGCCATTGGCCAAAAGAATTCATGTGACCAAGTCAAAGGCAAGGAATAAGAACCCATAGGGGACCTATGATAGGCAAAGGTATAGATGCAAAAGAGGTAAAAAATTGACTAATTTCATTTTTTAATTTCATTTTTTTTGCTTTTTAAGTCACACCTGGCAATGCTCAGGGGTTACTCCTGGCTCATGCACTCAGGTATTACCCCTGGCGGTGCTCAGGGGACTATATGGGATGCTGGGAATCGAAGCAGGGTAGGCTTCGTGCAAGACAAACGCCTTACCCGCTGCACTATTGCTCCAGCCCTTAATTTAATTTTTAATTTAATTAAATATTTATTTTTTGGTTGGGGCTTACATCAGCAGTGCTCATGGCTACTCCAAGTTCATGGCTTGGTGAACCATGTGGTCCTGAGGATCCAATCCAGCGCTCCTACATTGAAAGTAGGTGCTGCAGGGGGCCGAGAGAGATAATACAGCAGGTAAAGCACTGGCCTTGCATGAAGTTGACCCAGGTTTAATTCTCAGCACTCTTGAGCCCTACCAGGAGTGATTCCCCGAGCAAAGAGCCAGGAGTTAGCGCTAAGCACTGAGCACGGCTGGGTGTGCTCCCGCCCCTTGCTCCCCATAAAAGCAGATGCTCTGGGGCTAATACATATATATATATATATATATATATATATATATATATATACATATATATATATATTGCCACAGCCAACAATGCTCAGGTTTCACACCTGGTGGTCCTCAGAGGATCATATGGGATGCCAAGGATTGTGTCTAGGTTGGCTGCTTATAAGGCACTATCTTACTATTTCTCTGGGCAAGCACCCAGCGCACCGTTATATTATTCTGGCCTGGCCCCTGGGGCTGTTGCTTTAACCTGCTGATTTCAAGAGGACATGTTTGGGGTTGGTTCATTTTAGTCACTGAATATTCCTATAAGAAAGAGGCTCCTGTATTCTTTTTTTTTTTTTTTTTTTTTTGCTTTTTTGGGTCACACCCAGCAATGCACAGGGGTTAGTCCTGGCTTTGCACTCAGGAATTACTCCTGGCGGTGCTCGGGGGACCATATGGGATGCTGGGAATCAAACCCGGGTCGGCCGTGTGCAAGGCAAACGCCCTACCCGCTGTGCTATTGCTCCAGCTCCGAGGAGCAATAGCTCCTATATTCTTGAATTTAGGGGCCTCTTTCCGAACACAAAATTCTGAACACACTTGCTGAGAAATTACAACACATGCCTAAGATGTGTCTCAGTTTGGGGACTTCTCTCAACTCCAGCCACAAGCACCAGGTTCAAGATCATCATAGGGCAGCGCAGTTGCTGGGCGGTGCCGTCTCCCCACCAGGGGCAGCCTGGGGCCTCTGGGTCTGCTGCTGGACCTGCTGCTCTGTTGCTCCCACATACACCAGTGCTGACAAGGTAAACTCTAGTGATGAACTAGGAGATTTTCCCATTTTCTTCTCAAAGTCAAAATAGCCACATCACTTTTTTATTATAAAAATAGATCTTTCCAACAACGGTTGCTTTTGTTCTTTTGGATGTGTGCTAGTCTCTGTGGTGTGAGGTGGTATCTCATGGTTGTTTTGATCTGCATCTCTCATCTCGCTGTTGGAGAGGATGTGGGGAGAAAGGGACCCTTCTTCACTGCTGGTGGGAATGCCGACTGGTTCAGCCCTTCTGGAAAACAATTTGGACGACTCTCAAAAAATTAGATATTGAATTCCCATTTGACCCAGCAATACCACTGCTGGGAATATATCCCAGAGAGGCAAAAAAGTACAATCGAAACAACATCTGCACATGTATGTTCATCGCAGCACTGTTTACAATAGCCAGAATCTGGAAAAAACCCGAATGCCCCAGAACGGATGACTGGTTGAGGAAACTTTGGTACATCTATACAATGGAATACTATGCAGCTGTTAGAAAAAAGGAGGTCAAGAATTTTGTAGTTAAGTGGATGGGCATGAAAAGTTTCATGCTGAGTGAAATGAGTCAGAAAGAGAGAGACAGACATAGAAAGATTGCACTCATCTATGGTATATAGAATAACAGAGTGGGAGACTAACACCCAAGAACTGTAGAAATAAGTACCAGGAGGTTGACTCCATGGCTTCGAGGCTGGCCTCACCTTCCGGGGAAAGGTCAACTCAGAGAAGTGATCACCAACTACATTGTAGTCGAAGGCCATGTGGGGGAAGGGAGTTGCGGGCTGAATGAGGGCTAGAGACTGAGCACAGTGGCCACTCAACACCTTTATTGCAAACCACAACAGCTAATTAGAGAGAGAGAACAGAAGGGAATGCCTTGCCACAGTGGCAGGGTGGGGTGGGGGGGAGATGGGATTGGGGAGGGTGGGAGGGACGCTGGGTTTACGGGTGGTGGAGAATGGGCACTGGTGAAGGGATGGGTTCCCGAACTTTGTATGAGGGAAGTATAAGCACAAAAGTGTATAAATCTGTAACTGTACCCTCACGGTGATTCTCTAATTAAAAATAAATAAATTAAAAAAAAAAGAAGAAGAAAAACAACTTAACAGGTGTTTTGCTTGTAGGCCATGAGGAAGGGCTTCCTCCTGTTGTTTTTGCTTCCAGATTTGGTGGAGCTTGGGCCCACAGGGCAAGGTGGAGAGAGAAGCAGGGGGAATCAGAATCGAGAAACTCAGAATCGAGAGAGGAGAAGGAGAGCCCAGGCTGCAAGATGCAGCCCAGAGAGACAATAGGGGATCAAGGAATGAGGGGCAAGGAAGGAAGAATGTGTGAGATGGGAGAGAAAAGAGATTGAATAAATAATAACTAACCATCAAAAAAAAATAGATCTTTCCAAAATGATGGGATAAATAATTGTTATCCTCAGATATTTTTTTTTATCCTCAGATATTTTAAATTTTCTTAGATTATAGGGGGGCATTGCATCAAATCCAATCAATCTGAAGAATTTTTTTCCCTTCTGAGGTTTTTCTGATTTTGTTTTGACTTGTTCTCAATGACTTATTTCTGCTTTTAAGAAATGATGGTGATAGGAAAGGGTAGTTTTAATAAATGTCCTTTTAATCTTAAGTAGCTCCTCCCAGTGGTTTTGGACATTTTTCCTAACTTGTGAAAAAATGTTTTCTTTTGGCTTTTTGGGTCACACCTCCTGGCGATGCTCAGGTGTTATTCCTGGCTTTGCACTCAGGAATTACTCCTGGTGGTGCTCGGTGGACCATATGAGATGCTGGGAATCGAACCTGGGTCAGCCGAGTGCAAATCAAACGCCTTACCTGCTATTCTATCACTCCAGGCCCTTCTGAAATCTTAAACACTGAGAACTCCTGATGTAGGCTGATTGCTCATAGGAAACTGCAAACTTGAGTTCCCCCTTCCCTAAGGACTCCCGCACTCGTTCAGTTGTCTCCAGTGACAGGAAGTTGCCATCAGTAATCAGCTGTGACTACTGGATCATCTTCTCGATGTCTTGATGGAATCCCCCCCTTTATGGTATCACAAAAGATCTATCAATGTAGTCAGTAACCGTGAGGAATTACAGAGCATTTTAACTACAGTGAGAGGAGCAGCTTTTCCTTTCATCTGCCTAAAATCCTCCACCTCGACACTTTAGAATTTTGGAATCTGCTGTTGATTTGAAATGCCATGGTGCATCTGAAGTTGACATTAAGGTACTTAACTGAACCCAAATGAGTAACCAGGGGTTTGAGTGTATCATTTTGTAGTCTTATTATCTCCCATTCCCCAGCCAGGCTTCTCCCCTAGAATCTTTATTTGGCTGAGAAGAACATGGAGGGTTGCTCCTTTTGTTTTGGGGAAAGGAGTGGCAGAATTTGAAGTTCACATCAGACAACTTACCTCAGTCTTTCAGGATTCTTGGACTTGGGTTGTGGTTCTTTAAGAGCAAGCTTTGCATTAATGCAAATGCACAGCAGAGGGCGGTCTCTCATGCATATCCTGAATAGTGTGTGTGTGTGTGTGTGTGTGTGTGTGTGTGTGTGTGCGCGCGCGCAGCAAAGTTTCTTTAATTCAGTTGGATTCACAGGGAGGAGAAACAGTCTTTGCATTCCTCGAGGCCATCTTGTATCTGCGGAAAGGACCGTTTTGTTCTCCAGGGGTGATTTCCCTCTTTCCCTTGCCTCACCCCTCACTCTGTTGGCTCTAATTTGTCAAGTTTGAGACAGAAGATTCATGGTAGAGCAGCCTTTATTTCTGGTTATTTGCTTCATTTAAGGCCAATATACAAGAATCAGGGACATTTTAGTACAATGCAGTCAGCCTTGCTGTTTTGTTAAACTATTTTAACAGCCAGCCTCCGGCTCAAAAGATAAGCCCAGGGAGGATTATGAGTGTCTAGATTTGCTTTTCTTGTGCCAGGCACGCTGCTGAGCCAGCCTGTAGGATAGAGTATTTAACAGTCACATCCCCGCACCACCCCCTCCCCCACCCCCATGGAGATATGTTTGGTTTTGCCATTTTACAGCTGGGGAGACAAAGTCACCACAATGAATAAACTTGCAGTGTGACCTTGAGCAAGTCATTGGAGTCTTGGAGCTTTACCTTGGCATCTGTAAATCAAAGGCATTAGACTGAAGATTCCCATTTTTAGGCTTTCAAAATCCTATTAAAAGCCCATCTGCCTGAGTAACTGAAAATGCACAATCTTTCTAGCACAGCAGTGAGGTATTGTTATTGTTAGGGAACTGGGAACCGGACTTTTGTTGTTTGTTTAAAATTCCCCTAACTGAGCCAAGGGCATGCCAGGAACTCAGCATGGGTTCAGCCTAACATCCATAAATGTTAAAATGCAGAGCCAGGTATAATTTTAGCCACCGCCGGCCTCGGTTCCCTGAGAAAGTTGAAAGGAACACTGCATCAGTGGTTCTGAAATGCAGTGAATGCTCCTGCTTTTGCACAACATAGAATGGATTTCCATTATTCAGAAAGACACAAAGGAGACAACTGTCATTTTAATTTTCATAGGAAAAATTTACTACTCAAACCCAACTTACGCCTCTTCCTAAAAAAAAAAAAATCCCCTCAAGAAAATTGGACTTTTGGTACTGACCTTCGAAGGTGGAAGTTTTTTTGTTTTTTTGTTTTTCTCTAAGGTATAACCAATGGTCAGAAAACTTACCATGATGAGTCTGTTCTATTGGTTTGATGCTCTTTTATCTACTCTAACCAGGACCTGGCTTCTGGCTGCTACTTAACAAAGAAATAGGAGGTAGTTGTTACAAGCCATGCAAGGTGATTCTTAAATAACTGTTAGATGTAACTTGTTTGCACCAGATGCAAGTTTTAAGAGACATTCAGTCAGAGTAATAATATAGGGATTAAGGTCCCAGAGCAATCTCTGGCACCATATATGGACTGGTGAGCACCAACAGGAGAGACATCTGAGCACAGAACCAGGAATAAGCTCTGAGAACAGCAGGATGTGTCTCCACCCATGCAATACACACTCTCTCTCTCTCTCTCTCTCTCTCTCTCTCTCTCTCACACACACACACACACACACACACTAGAGCTGGTTAAAGTTTTGAGAAAGAAACACTGAAAAGAGAAAAAATTCTTGACTAAAAGTTTTAATTTTTTTTGGGGGGGGGGCTTTTGGGCCATACCTGGTTGTGCTCAGTGTTTATGGCTGGCTGTGTTCAGGGGACCAGGATTGGTGCTGAGAATAGAATGCAAGAGCTGGCTGCATGCAAGGCAAGTTTCTTAATCCCTGCACTATCTCTATGGTTCTGTGAATATTTTTATTATTGGATATATTAAGCTATACCATATGAAATTGCTGTTTGGCAGGCATGGCTGGGCTGGGTAAAAGAAATTCAGGAGTTATTAATATATTGATCATGAAAGGATAAACAGGATCTAGAACTGTAGGGTCTGCCCTAGGCTTGAGGTTTGCAATATTCTGAGGATTTATGGAGGAGGAAGTAACAAAGGAATTCAGAAGGGGAAATATGTCCTTAGATCTACCAACAAAGTTGAACACATACACAAACTCTCTCTCTCACACACAACCACACACACACACACACACCTCATACACAAACAAGCACTGTTAAAACATACTGGTTGCAGCTTTGCTTTCACAAGTGAGTTCTCCGCTCCCAAATAACCTTGCCTGGAGAAGATGCTATTTTGCGAGAGGAAGCAGCAGGAGCTGCTAAGCTGAGATGATGATTCATTATCTGTTAATGGTTTCCCCCTGTGGGTTTTCTGTATTTCTCACTACCCCCACCCCTTTAAAACCGTTTTCCATGTGCTAGAAAATCCATCTCTGTAAAATTTCCAGAATTCTCAGTCCTTCTGGATTTCTCCTTGACACATGAAATCTGGCAACCTCTATGCCACTCCAGAATCAATAACTGTTAAACCATGCCTGAAATTTGATTAACTCCTTTAGGTATGTGCTTGTGGTGGTCGATTTTATCCATCATTGGGCTGGGTAACCAAGCATTATTCTTGTTGTTGCTGTGAGAGTTGAGTTTTTTGTTTTGTTCTGTTCTGTTTTTTTTTTTTTAAAGGAGATGAACATTTGAAACAGTAAATTGAAGTAAAACAGATTGCCCTTCAGAATGTGGGTGGTCTTTGTCCAATCAGTTGAAGGTCTCAGTACAATAAAAAGATTGACCCTTCCTTGAGAAAGGGAATCTGCAACTGTTTAACTGAATTTATCTGCTACAGGAGCTCTTCTGGGGTCTCCCACGTTATTGGCTCACTACAGATTCTAGACTTCTCAATGTCCATAACCAAATAAAGTAATTCATCAACAGTAACCTCTCTCTTTGAATATCATATATATATAAAGATATAGATCTATAGATTCACACATTGGTCCTGTTTCAATTATGAGTATTTGAACATTATTTTAATCAATGTCTTTTTTTCACATGAATTTCAAAGACCTGATCAGATAAAATCTGACTTTCAGACTCTGGAGTTTTTCAATTTTCTAAAATACCTATGTTAATAGGGATAGAGATTTCAGTGCTCTATCCAGTAAAGCCTCCCATAGCCTTGGTATATATAGCCCCAGATCCCTGTTCTGGAAACATTGACATTGTTGTCTTTAGATGGTTCTAACATGTGTGTTGCCTGGGAAGACTTTGACCTCATTCTCCTTACTACTCAAACTGCCTATCAGGTCAGTCTGCAAATATTCTTCTTGGTAGCACTGCACTGTAGCACTGTCATCCCATTGTTGATCGATTTTCTAAAGCAGGGACTAGTAACGTCTCCATTGTGAGACTTGTTGTTACTGTTTTTGGCTTATTCAATACACCACGAAGAGCTTGCCAGGCTCTGCCATGTGGGTGGGGTACTCTCAGTGGCTTGCCCGGCTTTCCAAGAGGTATGGAGGAATTGAATCTGGGTCAGCCATGTGCAAAGCAAATGCCCTACCCTCTGTGCTATTGCTCCAATCCATCATAAAAATAAAAATAAAAACCATATGATCATATCAACAGATGTAGAGATAGCATTTGACAAGATCCAGCACCCATTCATGATAAAAACTCTCAACAAAATGGGAGTTGACAGAACATTCCTCAATATAGTCAAAGCCATCTACCACGAGCCTACAGCAAGCTTTGTTCTCAGTAGGTAAAAACTAAAACCTTCTCTCTAAGATCAGGCACAAGTCAAGGGTGCCCACCCTCACCAAAGCTATTGAATATAGTGCTGGAAATACTTGCCACAGCAGTTAGAGAGGAAAAAGACATCAAGTTCATCCAAATAGAAAAGGAAGAAGTCAAGCTTTCACTAGTTGCAGATGATGATACTAAGAAAATCCTAAAGACTATACAAAAAAAATCTCCTGGAAACAATAGATATTTATTGTAAAGTGGCAGGTTTCAAAATCAATACACAAAGTTCATGGCTTTCCTATATACAAACAATCACTTGTATCACTTGTCATTCTGTTGTTCATCAATTTCTTCAAGTGGGTGCCAGTAATGTCTCTATTCATCCCTGTCACATGCTATTGTAGCCCAATGGCATCTGCTCGCTCCCGGAACATGAAGAGCCTCAAACCATTTGTTCAGAGTCTTGATGAATAAGTCTGATCATCTAAAAGTGAAAAAAGGAGAAGATATTTAAAAATAGAACCTTGTTCACAATTGTGCCACAGAAAATCAAGAACCTTGGGATAACCTTAACTGAGGAGGTGAAGTACTTTATAGAAATTTCATTATGGAGACCAGCTGTACTTTGTGCTGCTGATTGGAACTGGTATTACATAGTATGGGGGTGAAGGAGGCCTGGAACAGAACAAGATCTACAGTAGCGAGGTCCTGAGGGTAGCCGAGAAGTTGAAGACAGGGACCATGTAGCCCTTCCCCAAACCTCCCAAGTGGCAGCACTTGTTGGGGTTCAGCAACAAAGAAGGGTCTGTCTGTGGTGGCATTGTCAGCAGAAGACAAACTTCAGGCATCTGGTCCAGGCTCATTTAGGAGATCTGGCACCGTGTTTTGGCCAGGATATACAAGCTGCATCTGTCTAGTCACCGTAGGTAGGTTCTGGGGGCTCCGATGACTATTAACGTAATGGGAATGTCCTTGAAAGGCCTTGATATGTTTCCCTCTGTCAGCAGTGTTCAGGCAGGGGCATCACTTAACACTGACAACTACATTAAACAAAAAGCATGCCAATAAGCCTAAAAATCAACAAATGGTTTGAGAAATTTTGGAACAATTGAAACACGATATGTGGGGCAGTTTAGATCATTTGTTAGCAATTTCTGAGATTTTTTTTCACACATGTCTTTTATATACAGGATAAAGGAGATGCCTCCCAGTGTTTACATTAATTTTGTATCAAATTTTATATTAATGTATATTGTTCATTATTTTAATCTATTCAAATTCACCAAATAGCCTCATCTTTCGTAAGAGGAACACAGGGAAGCAGATTTCAACTGCTTCCCTTCCTCCTGTGCTGGTCCTTGGATGTTTATTGATTTCCTCCCTGCATGATTCAGATTCATAGATCAATAGCAACCAACCACACCTTACATCATTTGTCTCATCCCAGGGTATCCATAGAAATGGTCTGTTTTTTTTGTGTTTGGGTCACAGCTGGTGATATTCAGGGTATATTCTCCAAGCTCTAGCACTCCCCAAGTGCTTAGGGATCATTTCTAGCAGTACTCAGGAGACGAGCAGTGTTGGAAATTGAACCCAGACCTCCTATTTCCCCAGCCCACAATTACTATTGTTAAAAATGGTTAAACGGGCTGGAGCAATAGCACAGCGGGTAGGGCATTTGCCTTGCTCTCGGCCGACCCGGGTTCTATTCCTAGCATCCCATATAGTCCTCTGAGCACCGCCAGGGGTAATTCCTGAGTGTAGAGCCAGGAGTAATCCCTGTGCATCACCAGGTGTGACCCAAAAAGCAAAACAACAACAACAACAACAACAAACCGGTTAAACAGTAAATTCTTTCTAGTGTAGTCAAAACCTATTCAACTTTTGTTCAGAGGTGCCTTGGTTGCTCTACGTCTTTGTGACTGTCCCTCCTGACTTCTAGAACAATCTTAGTTTCTAAGCATTCTTTCTGGTGTGTCTACCTAAAAAAAGTGATTTACAGCCACTGGTCTGAGTGGCTGTGCTGAGCTCCAGGTGTGAAAGGTTGGAGACTGTCGACTTACAATATTCCTTCAGAACATCCCAACATCCCAGAAAGGTCCACCTTTTGCCATGTAATCCACTCTTCCTGGAATCCAGCGATCACTGCAACTGACCAGGACTGGTGTGGTGGTTGATTGCATCAGTGACTCTAACTCTTCTCTCCTTAGATAGTCCTTATTGCCAGTCCCCAACTCTGCGTTCAGCTCCCGGGTTGCTTTGACCAATGAGGAGTTAGTAAGCCTGGTCAAAAAAGAGGTGTGAGGAATGCAAGTATGTTCCGCCTCTGGCTTCTGTTCTTACCCATAATCATGAAAAAAATGAGCTTCTTGACCTAGAGATGCGAAATGGGCTGAGAGGCATAGATAGTATAGGAGGAGATTATCAAAACCGTCCCTCTGTGCCCCTCCGAGCCCCACCCACCTGCCCCTACCTAGAGGCTGGCTCTATGGACTCCCCACAAGGTGATGAGGCTGCACCTCCTACTTGACATTATTGCTGCCATGGAAAACTCATTCAGCCAGACAGGAAGGAAACGCTTTCCAAGTAGTCCATTTCTCCATGAGGAAAACTTTGGGATTTTTATCTTTTAAAATTTTATCTTCCAAATGGGCTGCATGCCTTGGAGGGAATGTGTGATGTAGCTGCAGGCTGACATGTCCTCAGGGGTGTCAAGCGCATTTTCAGCTCAGGGCAAGATGTTGTTATTTAGAGTCCATTGGGAAATAAAACCTGTGTACTCATTTAAAGCTGCCTGTAAGTGCCACAAACAGTCATCTGTAAAAATAAGGTGGGGTGGGAGGGGGACTTGTCCAGCCTCATTCTGTTGGTAAACAGTGAAAAAAAAAAACTCAGAATAGTGAGAACCCAGCTCTTCTGTAATCTTGGAAGGGATCACAACTGTTGGGGGATGGGCTATAGGGAAGGGTGATGCTTCTAAAGGGCAAGTTACATTTTCCAGAACAGTCCATGGCCCTCTGTTTTGCAAGGAAGATACTCATGGATACTGGATCCATTTGTTTCTGATGCCTGCTCCCTGAGCTTTTGAGGAACCATCATTGCACCTCCCGTTATATCCTTTGGGTCTTTCTGGGAGGGTCAGGGGTATCTCCTACGAACCTGCCATTCTTCCGCTAGTAGCAAGTAGGGCTTATTCTGTCTCATTTATGAACTGTCTGGCATGTGGTTGGTGACAAGAGTGAGTGATGATTCATATGTGGGATATAAAGAAGCAGAGCAAGAGAACAGACACAATCAATCAACCACTAACCCTTGGATTAGAACCACTGAGCTAAGGTTGCTAGAGGAGAGAGAGAAGGGGGCAAGGAGGGAGGTGGGAGAACAACAGACTGTGGTCTAACAAATTTTTGAAGAAGAATGAAAAAGCATTCCTCAAACACAAAAATTGTCATAAAGCAATATTACCTTAATAAAAGAATTATTGCTATTATTATTAATGTTTTGGTGCCACATCTGGCAGTGCTTATAAGCTTTTCTTGGCTTGATGTCAGGGATGGAACCAGGTCCCCTCATGCAAAGCATGTGCTCCAGCCTGTTTAATTTATTTTTCTATCCCAGACATTGTGGCTTTTGTTTTTCTGGTGGGGGGTTTGGGGAGAGGATGGGATGATAGGTTTGGGTCATACCCAACAGTGCTCAGTCCTCCTGGCTCTATTCTCAGAAATCACTCCTGGCTGTGTGTGAGGGATTGTATGTGGTGTCAGGGATCAAAGCAGGGTCAGTCTCATGTGAGGCAGATGCCTTAACCTCTGTCCTATTTCTCTCACCCAGCTAGGCCCTGAGTTGATCCCTGACACCATATGACTGCCTGAGCACCCACCAAGCATAGCCCAGGTCACTCACAAAGCTATCCAACCCAAGTAGTACTGCATCTCCTGGCCAGCACCACTGAGTTGAGCATTATCATGATCCGTCCCTGCACTCTCCCTTCAGTTTTGCTGGGGATGGTTGGTTGAGAAAATAAGGCATTGCATTAAAGAGAAAGAGAAGGCATGTGTGGAACTGGACTAGTTACATAATCATTTTTTGGCTGCATTTTCATACATGGAAAGGAGAACAACAAAACCTGCTCCATAGAATTGGGATGAAATCCTGCATTAAGGCCTAAAGGACTTAGCAGGTTACCTGCTACACTATCATTGCTTTAGAAAGTCAGTGATGGTAATTATACTATAGATGATATTGATTATTTAGTAGTATAAACTATATACATAGGTATAAGCCCCAAAGATAATTCATAGGAACAAACTTGAATGGAGACAGAGAAGAAAGACACAGGCCCAGTGATGTCTAGGCAAGGCGCAGCTAGGGAGAGAGGACTGCTCTGGTAAGGGACCAAGAGGGTGGTCAGACAGTGTGGAGTTGGAAGAGCATAGATCACAGGAGGGACTCTAAGGAGTGCCTGGTGTCCAAAGGATGGGTGAGATTTTGCCAGTGACAGACCTTGGATTTCCAAGGAATTCTGAGAAGAAACATATGTTTAGATTTGTGGATCTAGATGATCCACAGGTGATCCACAGATGATCCACAGATGATAGATGATGGTGAGAATTTATTATCATTCTTCCATTCAACTTAAATGGTCCCTTTCATCTTCCTTTACCTACTGGAGATAAACCATAGAAACTAAAGTCCTAAGTGAAATGGCATTTACTACATAGTAGCTCCTCCCATTTTTAATTGAGTGTTCTTCCTAAGGGACAGTTATTTGGCCACTATCACATGTCATAAGAGAACCTTACAGTTCCTCCTCTGAGTCCATTTTCCAGACCCTCTGCTCTCCATCATCACATAATCACATATTCCTACTGTGCTTTTTACCACCAGTGAGCACACTCAGAACTGACCCAGTTCTCCAGGGGGTGCTCCTTAATTTAAACAATCTCCTGTGTTCTTGGTTGGTGTGGTGAGAAAATGTACTCAAGCCTTGAAGAACATAGATTTGAACTGCATGAGTCCACTTACAAACAGATTTTCTTTCTTTTTTTAATAAGTTAAAAAAATGGGGAGGGGGAACTATATTCAGCTGTGCTCAGGGCTTACTCCTCACTCTGTGCTCAGGGATCCTTCCTGGTGGTGCTCAAGAGACCATTTGTGGTCATGGGCACCAACCTCAGGTCAGCCAAGTACAAGGCTTCCCTGAGATACTGTGTCTCTATCCTCATACACAGATTTTCTTATAAACGTAGGGCATTATAAGTAGGTTGAAGCATTATAAAGGATGTCCTCTTCCTTTATGATTTCCATAACATTTCCTTTTCTCTAGATTTATTGTAAAAATGCAATATATAACACACATATAACATACAAAATAGGTGTTAAATCGACTATGCTATCAGCAAGGTCCTGGATCAGTAATAGACTCTTACTAGTTAAATTTAGAGAGTCAGAATTGACAAGCACACATTTCCCTAGTGGAGGGATGTCAGAGTCCCAACCTGCATCCTCTGCCCTCTACCCCCACTGTTCAAGATTCAGCTGTATTTTTTATTGTCTTACCTGGCTGCTGCGGTTACAAGACAAATGATTAGGAGATGGCTTGTCATGGCCTGTCCATGACGACAATAATTTAATATAGGGACTGACAGCACTTGGACAGTGACCAAACTGTCAAACGTTCATATGCAATACATAAAAGTGAGGGAATTGGAGAAGGTTTCCATTAAAATAGTCATTTTCTAGAAGACAGTCTTCATTAGTTACCTGGTTTCCCACATAGGCGTCTTAGATTAAAGATTCACTGCTTCAAGCTGAAAGACTGAATCACACATCCGTTTTCTCATGCTCTAAGGACAGCAACAAACAATCCCCTGGAACATTTTCAGATATTGCTGGTGGGAGGACAGGGCTGGGGATGAGGTAGAACTGTAATACCACTGGTGGGCAACTATGATGTGATTAACCAAACAGAAAAAAAGTGAAAATACTTTTGGGACATGGCAGAGTATTATTGGAAGTAGAAGCCCTGCTTAATCTAAAGAATGAATAAGCATTTGACTTGTCACTCAGTCTAACACTTGCCTTTCTGTCAGATTGACAGGTAGCAGCCTGACCTGCTTCATTTAGCTTACACAGCAGTTGTGCTAGAAGCAGGGCTCCGTGCTAGAGGAACAGCACAGTGGGGAAGGAAAAGCCACTCTTGCCCTCCAGCACTGCTCTGCAGCCCTACCAGGATGTAGAAACACACGGATTCTGAGCACTGGGCAGGAGAGGCCTGCTCAGAGAACTGCTATTCACCCTTCCATCTGGTTCTTGAAGGAATAGACAGACCTTTATTTCATTTCTCTGGGATTTTGGAAGGCAGTATTTACTCCTGTAAGGATTCTAATTTTCATTTGACTCATTTTCTTTACCTCTTTGAGTATGATGGGGAAACGGTACATGAACATAAATGACATTCAAATAGTTCCATAAATAATATGGCACAGGTGCCTAAATTTGCAATCAATACTAGTCTCCCTCCCAGAGAACCTGGCAAGCTACCGAGAGTATCCTACCTGCATGGCAGAGCCTGGCATGCTCCCCATATTTGATATGCTAAAACAGTAACAATGATGGGTCTCATTCCCCTTACTGCGGCAATGTTGGGAAGGACGAGTAAAGAGAGGCTGCTAAAATCTCAGGGCTGGGACAAATGGAGATGTTACTGACTCCTGCTCAAGCAAATCGATGAACAACACGACAGTAATACAATGATACTAGTCATTGCATTTGTAAACGGATCTTTGGGGACCCTTCTGTGCCAGGGGTTAATGTGTTGGTGCCTGGGGAGCTGCTTAGGGAAGGTGCTGGAGAAGTAGCTATTTGTGAAATATTGCAATATGTTTGCAATAGCATGATATTCATGCTTACCTCACTCTTCTCCAAGTCAGTCTGTGTGTCAGTCCTTGAAATCTTCCTTTCTTGGTGTGAGAATATTGCCCAGATTTCTAAATCCTTAGCCATGTGCCAAGTCTCCATCTGTTAACTCATCTTTTTGCCCTTATCAATGTGTTGCCCTCATTAAGCTTTGTTTGTGGCACACACTTTGGAAGAAAAACAAAAACTGCTTTTGGAAAAAGTATCTCCATATACCCAGACTAACTTCATAGATATAATTAATGTAATACATTTTTAAGCTACAACATGCCCCCCCATCAAGCATCAATTCTGCGCTTGCTCTTTTTCACTCAAGTTCTTTCAGGCTCATGTGTGAGTTTTTAAAGGTGATTCCACCCTCCTTTGGGTCAGATCACTTACACCCAGCTGGCTATCAGGGTATGGGGAATCTACTCTCAGAACTGATGCTTAGTGTTTTTGCTTTCGTGGTTTCAAGACAAACCTCTAACATTTGTCCAATGTAGCATTTTGTGGTCATAAACATGCATGCACAGAGCTTATTGAAGTTGATTGGCATTCTTGTTTTACAAATTACTACCTTTTGAGATTTTCTTTTGGTTTTCTTTGGCAAAATAACCTTTCTGGTCTTGAGAATTTGGCAGCCTTGGATGTCTGCTGGCTTTTGTGTGTTTAATATTATAATTGCTTTGATATCTGTCCTTACCTCCAACTTGGTAAAAATGTTTTTCTCTACTGCCCTGTGTTTGCACAAAGAATATTGCAAATCTATAAACGTGTTTGATTTCTGTTCAATGGCTTATTTTAGATGGCTTTTTAACACAACATGGTGGAAACAGATGACTTTGAATCCATTTGATAATCATCAGCAGCCCAAATGAGAACATGAAAAGGGGTATTTATCCCCAATCAGAACCCCTAAATGTGTATTAGCATTTGAAAGAAAAATGTGCCTGAGATGATGAAACTACAAAATGGACTGTTTAGCAAACATTCGTTGGGTTGTAAGTCATTAAGTCATCTTTGTTCATGGCTCAAGATGCAAAGACCTAATTTCTCAATTCCTTCATAGAAAAGAAATTTGTGCTTCTAAGACTCAGTAATTTTAGTCATATCAGATTTTTATTGACTTTGTGGTTGACATTCTGCCCAGGAATAATTTGCAAACAGATATTTAGTCACAAAAAATCAGTGTTACTGAGCAAAGTGCAGAGAACTCCCATCCATGGATGCGTAATCATAGTTGGATTTGTTTCACTCTCTGGAAATTCAGGGAGACCCATTCTACATCATTTCTTCATGATCCCTTGTGGTTCTGAGCCATTTCTTGTTCTTTCTCAAGTCCCAATTAAAGGCTTTAAGTTGAGGAAAGTCAGAGGTCCTTGGGGGATTTGAACATGAAATGTGGTATTGGATGGGGAAGGAGACATGATTTGGAGGACAGATTTGGAGGGAAATGGAAGGGAATAAAGGTGACCGAGAAGCAGAGACTGGTCTGAATTTCTAGAAGCATTGCACAGTGCAGGGTACAGAGCCAGCCATGGACATTCCATTGTTGCTATTAGGGTGGACCTGGGTGGAAGTTCATAGCAGTAGTAACAGCAGTTGCAAGAGCAGTAACTTGTGTGAGTGCTATCTGTTCTTAACATGGTTAGTGTTTAGTTTGGATCATCCCTTCTAATCCTGAGTGCCACCTTAGAAGGGTGAATTTTATTACCCCACTTCCTTTTGAGGAAACTGAGACTTATAGAGGATTACACTCAAAGTTAGGAGAAAAAGTCATTAGATTGGCAAAGAGGGTTTGCTCTATGCACTTTTGCTTTTATATGAATTATCTTTGGAAGCCTGAGAACAGTGGAAAAATTCCAAGCTAGATATGATAGAGGTGGCAAGAGTATGTCACCACAGAAGAAATTCTTCTGTTCTCCTTTGGTTTCTTCAGAAATTCAACAAGTAAGTTTCAAGCAGATTCAGATAAGAAAGGTAAGGATTAATTTATTAGTAACGTATATACTTGCTGTGTATGGGGAGATGGATGCAGAAAAGCAGCCACTAATTGTTCTTAGATACAGTCCTGAAATAATTAATGCAAAAGGCATTGAGTATAAGAAGGGGACTGTCCGGGTGAAACATTACCCAAAAAATGGGCTGGAAAACAAATGTATTTTTTTTATAAATTTTTTATGGAGCCATTATTAATGAATAACAAACGAATGCCGTGTTTTTATTATGTCTTTCTTTTCAAAGTACCTTCTGATCACCTTAGTGATTTAAATTCTGGACATTTCATCTGAAAGATTTGGGATTAGATTCCTTCTGCATAGAAGGGATATACCCTTAAGAGAAAGGTTTTCAGGTATATTATCTTTTTTTCAGAGGAAATTTCCATTCCACCTTCAAACCCACTCCCATGAAATTAACCTTTTGCTAAAGATAGATTTTGAGGTGGAAGATTTTTGCTCCCCTGTAGTGAAAAAGCCTTTGAAGTAAACTTCTACCAATTGGGAGAAAGGACACAATTTGGAGAGTTTGGAATTTATCAATTTGCTTTTTAAATTTTTTTTTTGCAAAACATAGACTTTAAAAATATTAACTTATATCACAAATATTTTAGAAGGAGATCTAGTGTGATTTTCTAAACTTACGTGACCATAGGATTAATCAATTTATATTTAAAATCTCTCTCTCCCCCCTAAATATATATGATGACCAGAAGGGAAAAAATTTAGGTTGCCCTACTTAGCTTTTCTTCTTACTGTTTATAATTCTGAGTGAAAATTCACTTCTCTCTGGCAGACAATTTCCTCTATAACTTGGAATGAGTTTGTATTCTTATTCTGAATAGTTAAATGAAAACTAAAACATTGTGGATATTAAGCTAAGGTGATTGAAGGTGCTTTGAAAAGAAAAGCATAATAAAAACATGTTATTTGTTAGTTATTCATTTGTGTTAATAATGTTATTTATTAATAATGGCTCCATGAAAAAATTAGAAAGAAATTAGGTGCTAAGAACTTAGTAATCAAAACTAGTGAAACTGTTTTTTTAAACAACTTTGGAAGAGATTTTAAAAATAATTATGGAGGGGCTGGAGTGATAGCACAGTGGGTAGAGCGTTTGCCTTGCACGCGGCCAACCCAGGTTCGATTCCCTGCATCCAATATGTCCCCTGTGCACTGCCAGGAGTAATTTCTGAGTGCACGCGTCAGGAAAAACCCTTGTGCATCGCTGGGTGTGGCCCCCCAAAATAAAAATAATTATGGAGTTGAGTTGATTTAATCCTGAGTCCATGGAAAGTCTCAGCCTAAAGCTGAGAACCTGTTCTTGAGGCTCTAGATCCTGAGCTGGGAAAAAAAAAAGAAAGGAAAGAAAGAAATTTTCCTAACATAGCAGCAAATGGGAAAATGCAGTTGAGCCTTCGGAAATGAACAGTTAAGGGTACAGGTCAGCGGAAAATAGAGTATCTTTTGCCCCGGTGAAGTTCTTTCTGTGCTTAGCAGTTTTTTGGCTACCTTTGAACTCTGAAGTGCGGGCACAGCACAACTCTGTCCCTGAAACTTAACACTGCGGCCCCGGGTGTGGGGGCCAGGCCTCCAAGATTCAGCTCTGGTTAGAAAGAATGTAAAATATCTTTCCATCCCTGCAATGCCAGGCTGGTGGTGGGTTTTTGTTTTTGCTTTTTTCCACCCTCCTTTCTTTTACAGTTCATTGACAATTCTGCTCAGGCTTTAAAATAATCTGGACTCGAAGTGAGGCTTGCATCTCACTGATTTTGATTACTCCCACATACTGTATTTATTTGCCATTTAAATCATCTTTGTCTGGAGGAGATTCAGTTTTTGCAGCATCCGATCTCTGCTGTGGTTAAGGAAGGGAAGGCATGGGGAGGCAGGTCCCTTCAGAGGGGTCTATTATGTGAGGAATCCTCCAGGGATGGAGGGGAGAATATAAAATTCAAAATGACACGGAGGGGTTGACTGCTCATTCCAACCTTTGTCTGGTGCCTCTCTCGTTCTTTCTGGGGGTTGATGGATGGATGTGCCTCCGGACTATTCTTATCACATGAAATACACAACGCTCATTGTTTCCCTGCAGCTGGGCCTTCGTTTCAGTCTCCCAGGCTCTCGTCCTGGGACTCTGGTCTCCTTTGTCATGCATCACTGGTGACATGAGGTGCTGGGTGGCCCAAAAATGCCCATTTTCCCAGGAGTTCAAGGACTTTGCATTGGGCATCTCCCCCCACCCTCTGGCAGATGAACACAATGTACATATTTTAGCAAATTAAATTCATAAAGATTGACTATGAACAGTGCTGTTACTGATGGAGCCACACTGGAGACTGAGCAAAGGGAGAATTTCAGTGCTGTTGATCTTGTTTTTATTTAAAAGTTGTGACATTTTATTCAATGTCAACTGTTTTGCATTACATTTGCATTTTCAAAAGATTGCATCGAACAGTTTTTTTCTCTTGATTGCGGAGTTTTGGGGCGCCCTTAAACAATTTATATCCATGCAGAGTACTCCCTTGTTACCAGCCCTGGCAATAACTTCTGCATGAGTACTTTTAATAAAATTATGATCGTGTTAATAATGTCATTTATCCAATATTGAGCTCTTATTTGGGGCCAGGTACTATGGGAAACATTTATTAGCATGAACACGTGAGATCAGCTTGATGTAGGCACAGTGATTATTCCCATTCTGGAAATGAAGAAACTGAGTTACTGAGAAATTTGTTATAGGGCCAGGAGTGTACTCTAGTGGTTAAGAGCAAACCTCCCATGAACAAGTCCTGGGTTCAGTTTCCAGCACCAGAGAGGCCCCAAGCATCACTGGTTACAGCCTGGGAGGTCCCCACAACCAACAGGGTGGTCTTTAGGATCTTGCATGGAACCGATGGCCCAGTTGGTCAAGAATCCCTACAGGACCCCCCTGGTGGTCTCTTGAGCATCACTTGGGAAAATACCCCCAAGTTGGTTATCAGCCTGCTAGGAGAGGCAAAAGCAGGTTTCCAACCCTGTGCTGGTCTCTGGTTTTCATCTAGTCTATTCTACCAGAGAGATAGAATTGGGAATTGTCTTCACACTGATGGAAAGCGGGTGGGATAGGTTAATTAATTCCATTTTACCTGTTCAGCACCTCAAGAATTTTTTTTTTTTTTGCTTTTTGGATCACACCTGGCAACGCACAGGGGTCACTTCTGGCTCTGCACTCAGGAATTACCCCTGGCAGTGCTCAGGGGACCATATGGGATTCTGGGAATTGAACCTGGGTTGGCCTCGTGCAAGGCAAACGCCCTACCCGCTGTGCTATCACTCCAGCCCCAGCACCTCAAGAATTTTTGTGGAGGAAATGTACTGTGTGACTTTTGGTCGAGAGATAATACATCAAAATCAGATGAAACCTAAAATATAAGAGATTTAGGAACTATAAAATTCTTGATTCTCTTTATTCACAGAAAAAGTATTGAAGGTGTTATCCAGTTTCTTCCCATTGTAATAAAATTTTTAAAAAATCATCATAGTTTTAATCATTTTAAATATGTAGGAAAGGTCCATGAATTTTGATTGGTTATAATGATGTAACAGTTCCATTGCCTTCACTTCCTTAAATACATTTATCTTAGACTTCTTAACACTCCCCACACTTAAGACTGATGTTGTCAAGTGTGATAGCTACTCACCATATGTAGCTATTGAACATGTAGCATGTGGCTCATCCTAAATGAAATGGGCTCTTAATGCAGAATCATCCTGGAGTTAGAAGAATATAAACTGTCTCATTAATTTTTATCTTGATTGCATATGGCCCTGATACTTTTTGGGTCTACCACTTTAAAGCATATTGCAGAAGTTAATTTTAATTGCTTTCATTATTTTAATATGATCTAGAAGAAAATTTGATATCACACATGTGACTCACTTTTTTCCTACATTTTTATTTATTTAACATTGCTGCTATAAAATATTTATCTCTCAGCTGTTCCATTTGTTAAGCAAAAGGTTGATTTTTGTTTTGTTTATAACTGTTGCAGGAGCAAGCAAAATATAGGAAAGGGAAATGAAGGAAGGAAAGGAAGGGAGGGAAGGAGAAAGGGAAATTTTGGAATGTAAGACTTTTAGCCAGTCATTATTTACTTTATTAAGCAAACTACACTTTGTTCCTGCCATTTCTACAGACATTTCAATTCTTCAGTCTTTGAATTAGTTTACTTCCAAGAAGTTTGTAAACAGTCAGGCCTATCTTTCAGAGCAGCTGTCTTTAAATGACTTCATCCCACTCTTAATAGTGTGTGGGTGCTCATTTAGGCCTTGAATATTGATAGAACTGCCTGTTTGCCAAGTGCACAGTTTTTCTACCTCTTCTGTCTTAGTCACTGTGCAGGCTGATTCTCTGAGCCTGAGGGCCTGGCATCTAGACCTTTCACACTTTGGTTTGCAAAAGAATCAACTATTGACCCTGATGAAGATGCAGATTCCTGTGGCTTTTACCCTTCGGTATCTGGTTTAACCCTTTTAGACCAAGCACATGGGCAGTGCTATTTCTGACCATTCCTACTCTCCTCCATATTGTTGTGGGTATTCAGACACTTTCTTCACTCTGTCTTGTGATATCTTGGTCTTTCCAGAAATCATTCCCCAGTAAGGCAATCTGTTTCTCTTTGTCTTTCTTCTCCTCATGCTGCAAAGTTTAATTTACTTCCAAATAGATATTGGTGACTCGACTCTTGGCTATCTAAAAATCTCCTTCCAGTGTGTAGAGGCAAGAGATCAGGAAATTGTCTTTATTCACTTTTCCTTTTAATTATCCTATAGGTCATAGATCCTAGGACTTGAAAGATATCTGAAATTCCCTTTGAAGTAGATGAGATACAATTTTTCAGCAAATGTTAGCTTTAGGGCTGGGCACATATAAGACACTTCATAATAATTGACTCATTGGTGTCTTTCCTGTTCATCTTGCTTGAAGCTGCCTTAACTCCTTGTTATCACTATGGGACTGCAGTTGTAGTTACCAAGGCGGAAATTAGGAAATTTTTCTACCTGGAGGAATTGAACGGACTGTTTTTTTGATGCCCCATTCTCCCACTCTTCCTTATTGTGAAACTCTATTTTTCCATTTTCTGGGTTGCAAATGGCAGAGACCAGTCTTACATTGGTTTTAAGTTAGATAGAAAAAGGACTCCAGGAATCTGTCTCATCCCCACTCATGGGAAGCATCACACAAGTCAGTGACAGTCATATCCTGTCATCTGGTATTGACTGGACTACCTCCCACTTCCATTCTTGGACAAAGACTTCCACTCTGGTAAACACAGTTCAAAGAAGAACTTGGAAAAGAGAAGTTGAAGAGAGCCTAGGGAGTGTGTGGACCACATGCTGCTGCCCCTCTGCCCTCAGAGCTATGTGTAGCACCACAATGAAGCACTGGTTATCCACCAGAAGGAGGTCACACCAGAATGGATAACACAGATTATCCGGAGAGGAAGAACTCTGCTGGTTGGACTCTGCAGACTGTCCATGGTGCTTCCTTCTTAAATTCACTATTCATATCCCCATTGCGTGTCAGCTCAGCAGAGATATCATACTGCCCATTTGTGCTTAGTACAAGCTCCCCACCACCTAAACCATTTTTTTTAAAAGTACTAAATTGCATTACTTTTTTTGGCACCATGACTTACAGTAATGACAATGGCAGGGTTTTATGTATAAAACATTTCAATACCACAGCCTCCACCAAGTATCATATTCCCTCACAGTTGTTCCAATGTCTCTTCTCACCCAGTCACCTTCCTATTCCCCTTACACCCTTCTCAATGATATGCTTGTTCCTAAAAAAAAAATTCCCAGTTTCTATTGCGTTTGGACATCTGTTATGTCCTTACTATGTTTCCCTATATCCCACACATGAGAAAGATCATTCTGTATCTGTCCCTCTCCTTGTGACTAACTTCACTCAGCATGATACTCTCCAGATTCAACCACATAGCAGAAAATTCCATAGTTTTGTCTTTTCTTATAGAAAAGTATTTCATAGTGTATATGTACCATAGTGGTTTTTTGTTTTCAAATCTTTAAGGGAAAAGGGTTCTTGTAAATTTCTATTTTTCAAGATCTAAAGAGTCTGGGGTCTATAATATAAGCACAAAACTGAGAAAGTTTTCCAAATGCTGCTATGTTTGTGCAATATTAAGATACAAGACTGTCACTTGGCTCTGCTTCACTCTCCAGTGGCTCCAGTATTTTACGGTTCTGTGGGCCTGATGGAGCTAGTGCATTGCTAGGTTCTTCACAAACCACCACCTTCAGGAACTCTTGCTCTATGTATAGGGAAAAAAGTCTGGCAATTGATCATGATCAGATTGTGTGTCTCTGAACAGTAGCCAGAGATCCAGTGCTTTTTTTTCCCCCTGGATGAGGCTTGAGGCCACCTTCTCCCCAGCTTTGCTTTGAGTAGAGAGAGGAGGAAAAGAATAGGAAACCTCCAAACGTAATTCAAGGTCAGAACATCTGGAAAGAAGACAAGGTTCTGAATTGGCAAAATAGATCACTATATGAACGTACAAGGGAATCATTTCTCTTTTTCTGTTGTAGATTGACTTGTGCCATGATATCTCAGCCCTTCCCTATTGCCAGTCCCTTGCAAGAGTTTCCAAGTCATCAATAGACTGTGATTTCCCTAACGGCAGAGAACACATTATAGAGAGCTTTGAACATACCTACAGGTATGTGGCACACCACAGGTTTTTAATCATTGTTCTAATCAATATCATTTGATTGAGTTCCTACTGTGTGCCTGACCTTACATTAATGAAGCATCTACTCCCATAGTAATCAGCCAAATTGGGTTTTGTCTCACAACCTGCAGACAAAGAGCATAAACTTGGAGATGATGCTAATGTTTCTCCCGTTCGGACTATTGTTGACTCGCCAGTAGAGCAATTCACCAGCCCCCTTGGGTGTCACTTTTTGCATTTGTAAAATGAGGCTAATACAGTACCTCCCACCTATAGCACAAGTGATGATTAAATGAGATGATGCTTGTTCACAGCAGCTGACTACAAGTGAGGGCTGGTACAGAGTAATTGGCATTAGTATTTCTATATTTCAAGTATCAAGTGTTTGTGTGCCATTTATAATTACTCACATATAATCACTCATCTCTATTTTGCTTGTGAAATGCTTGCCCTCTAGTAGACACAGGTTAAAGATCATAAGATATAGAATGACTGCACTTATTTGTGAAATGTTAAAATAAATAGTATGAGACTAATATCCAAGGCCAGGGAAAATAGCGGCCAGGAGAACTGGTCAGTGGTTGGAAGCTTGTCATAGCTGTGTGTGGGGGTGAAGGGCAGTTAGGATAGAGAAGGGACCAGTGCGTCAATAATAGTTGGAAATGATCACTTTGGACGGGAACTGAGTGTTGAAAGTAGGAAAAGAGATATACCTTATAACCTTTCAGTATCTGTATTGCAAACCATAAAGCCCAAAAGGAAAAAGAGTGAGAGAGACAGAAAAAAAGGAAAGTGCTTGCCATAGAGGCAGGCATGGTGGTGGTGATGGGGAAACTGGAGACATTGATGGTGGGTAATGTACTCTGGTGTTGGAACACTATATGACTGAAACCCAATTATGAACAACTTTGTAACTGTGTGTCTCACTGTGATTCAATTAAAAAATAATTTTAAAAATTAATTAAAAAAATTAAGATCATAAGACAAAATTCCCATTTGAAGAGTGCTTGTGGTTTGCTGGCCAAGGCAGTCATATGGACACAGTTAAAGGTGGTACTCACCATCCCATGCTCTTGTGTTTCAGTCATCAGAGGAGTACACAACCAAGGGTCATTTCAGCTAAGTTCAGATTTCTAAAGCAACTTGGAGGAGAGGCATTGCCCCACCATTCTGTTTCATTTCTTTATCTTCTTTCTCAACGGTGCTTAACCCAGTGACCTGCTGTGTCTTCATGTTCTGGACTATACAGAACTGTCCACCCCTACCCTAGGCGCATCCCCTTTTCTGTATTATTTTATTTTTTGCTTTTTGGGTCACACCCAGTGATGCACAGGGGTTACTCCTAGCTCTTCACTCAGGAATGACTCCTGGCGGTGCCTGGGGTATCATATGGGATGCTGGGAATTGAACCCGGGTCGGCCACATGCAAGGCAAACACCCTACCCGCTGTGCTATTACTCCAGCCCCCAACCCCTTTTCTTTAAAAAGTTTATTTCTTTTGTTTTGTGGACCAAAGCCAGTGGTACTTGGGTGGTACTCTCAGTGTGATGATTCAACATTGTTTCTAGCATGTTCAGGGAATTCTGTGTGGCCAGAGATCAAACCCAGGGCTCCAGCATGCAATCATGCGCTCCTGACCTTTGTGTCATCTCTGCCAGCACTGCCCTCCCCCTCTTAGCTTTATATTCTCCAGATAGTCATCTTCCTTGGCCCAAAGGCTTTTTGTCCCCAGGAAGCCTGAGCAAAACTTATTTATCCTTAAGATATAGCTCAGGTCTCACCTTCTATAGTAAGTCTTCTGTATCTTTGGGTCTTTTCTTAACTCATTTGGTATATAGTTTAGCCTCTAGCCAGATTCTTTCTTTTCCTTTTTTTCTTTTTGAGTCACATCCACTGATGTACAGGGGTTACAGGTTCTTCACTCAGGAATGACTCCTGGTGGTGCCTAGGGGCCCATATGGGATGCTGGGAATTGAACCTGGGTCAGCAGCGTGCAAGGAAAATGCCCTACCCACTATACCCCTAGCCAAATATTTCTGAGTGTTGTCACAGTATCATATGTGGACTACAGGTCCTTGGGAAAACTGGCACCAACTAGGAAGGAAGGAGGGAAAGAGGGAAGGAAGGTGGCTTTTTCCTAGTGATGAGCTGGAGGGTCCTCTATGATTTGGTTCTCTACTCAGGACCTTTTGAATAGTGTCTCCATCTGGTAAGCAGTCTTTTCTTATTTTGATGATAAAGTGACAGTAAAAGAAGAACAGTCTGGCTTCCATAAAGCCTATTGCTATCAATTAGACTGAGTAATTTGCCTTCTAAGATCTCATTGCTCCTCACTAAATGGACATGATAACAGGATTCATGTCACAGAGGGCTGCAGTGAGAATTTTATGATACCATGCAGGGAAAGCCCTTGGCACAGTAACTGGCACCTGGTAAAATCTCCAAGACTAGAGAAAGCTGTTGATAGAAGTGTGGAAATGTATTTTGGAGATCCTCATTGGTTTTCAAGATGAAGCTCCAAGAGGAGTTTTCCTTAAGGAAGTGACTTGATGGTTTCTTAGGGTAATTAGGAAGATACAAACAGCAAGTGGATTGCATAGAGGGAGTTTTATTTTGTTTGTTTTGTTTTTCCATGTTTGTTTTTCACACCTGTTTTCGCAGGGGAATGGGACTGAGTGTCTCAACGCAAATTTGACAAGTAAAAGACGTAGTTTCAAGTTCTCAGTCGTCCTAGCAAATGTGAAATCAGATCTCTCATTTGCTTTGGAGCGTCCGGACAGCAAGGACAGCTGGAGTGTTGCTATTTTTTATTTCGAATAAAAGAGTCAGCTCCTCGTTACCATAGAAACTACCAACCTAATTATAAGGAGTTTTGTTCACTGGATAAAAGTCATCATTTCTTTCCTCCCCACGTTCATACAGGTTCCCAAAATGTTGGCATGGATTTAGTACTGTGTGAAAGGATTTGCTCTCTTTAGCAAAATGCTTCCAATGCACCAGCCCAACACAGGGGATAAAGCAATTGGGGTTGACCAGAAACTTGGAGACACACATCCACTGCTTATCTTCTACTCTGAATACAAATTATGAGTATTTAGCAAGAACAAAATAATGTTTTGAGAGTTGGGTCCAAAGGAGGATACTACTGGGTCAACATAACCTTTCTTCTCTGAAGTTGACCCACCTCCAGTTCCATTGTAGATTCTTCCTTTGGATCCTCCTGTTATTAGTATATACTGAGATTTGGAGATGAATCATATTATATAACATTGCAATATTTGAAGAAGAAATGCTAAACCATGAGTTTCAGAGAGCTGACAAGATGTTTAACATATGTTTGGGATTTGAAGGCATGGTAAATAATTGTATCTCACCTTCAAGGTTTGCATCCCCAACCCCCAACTGTTGGAGCCTTCTCTTTTTTTGAACTTGCTGTCCCATATTTTACTGACCTTCATGTTGATATGTACAGAAGTGGAAACTCTTTCTCTTGACCTTAGAGACATGGTCTCCCAGTTGTCAGCTGATCAAAAGCAAAGTTACAGTAAAGGACAGTGGTCTAGGATATATTTAAGTATAAGGTGGTTGGTTACATAGAGGATAGAGATTTGTAAATGCAATAAAACTCTTTTATATTCTATTCAAAGTGTCTATCAGCTGGAAGTCAGAGCTGGTGTTGGTCACAAATCTTACATTCATGTCACTGAAATATACAGTTGAGATGTGAATGTTCCATACACACGTAATGAATTTGGTAAGCTACATCCAGCCATTCAGGATGGAGAGAAGGAAGTCTCCACAGAGGGGCTAGCGAGGATGGAGCCAGGTAAAAGCCTCAGCATGAGAATAAAAAATCCTGAAGGGAAGGCAAACCTGAAAAGCAACTTCTATGAATATTTGTGTGGGTTAAATTCTCATCTTAAGTGGAGATAGAAGTACATTAAGCAGGGGGAGTGCGGTGCCACCAGCAGGTCAAACTGTACCCATTAGTGAGTGTATCAGCAGCCTTATGGTGCATTCAGGCTTCCTGATATCCCAAAATTGCTGCTGTGCCTCTGGCAAGACCCCAACAACTTGGGACCAAGTTGCATGAGAAATTAAATGACCAAAAGTTAGGTCTGTGGGAGCCATGCCCCCAAATCACCTCTGGCTCAGCTATACAAGTCATGAAATTTGCTTATAAATGGAGAGACATGGAGAGTATCATGCTAAGCGAAATGAGTCAGGAAGAGAGGGACAGACATAGAAGGACTGCATTTATTATGGAGTATAGAATAATATCACATGAGGCTGACACCCAAGAACAGTAGAAACAAGGGCCAGGGGGATTGCCCCATAGCTGGAAGGCTGCTTCATGAGCGGAGGGGAGGAGGCAGATGGAATAGAGAAGGGATCACTAAGAAAATGATGACTAGAGGAATCAGTCGGGATGGGAGATGTGTGCTGAAAGTGGATAATGGACCAAACATGATGACCTCCCAGTGTCTGTGTTGCAAGCCATAATGCCCTGAAGTAGAGAGAGATTATGGGGAATATTGTATGCCATGGAGACAGGGAGCGGGTAGAAAAGGGGGGTTATACCGGGGATATTGGTGCTAGGGAATGTGCACTGGTGGAGGGATGGGTGTTTGATCATTGTGTGATTGTAACTCAAACATGAAAGCTTGTAAATATCGCACAATGATTAAATAATTTTTTTTTTTGCTTTTTGGGTCACACCTGGCAATGCACAGGGGTTACTCCTGGCTCTTCACTCAGGAATTACTACTGTATTACTACTGGTGGTGCTCAGGGGACCATATGGGATGCTGGGATTTGAAGCCAGGTTGGCTGCATGCAAGGCAAATGCCCTACCTGCTGTGCTGTCACTCCAACCCAGATTAAATAAATTTTTTAAAAAAATACAAAAAACAAATTGTTGCCATGTCCCTAGCTAGACTCCCCCATCTTGGGATGGACCTCACTGAGATATAACCTTCTGAAAATTTGGGTACACAGGTTTTGTAACTGAAATCTCCAGGCTTTCTTGGGGTTAGTATGGGCTTTGTTCCCCCACCTCCCTGTACTTCCGGAAGCCTCAGCAGTCCCACCCACAGCCCAAAGCTGCCACCTAGTTAAAAAGCTGCTTCAGCTCTCCTTCCCAACAAAAATACTGAATGACCTGAACAAACACAATGACCTCTTAGTACCTATATTCCAAACCATAATGCACAAAAAGAGAGAGAGAAAAGTGCCTTCTCTAGAGGCAGGCTGGAGGAGGGGGCAGTTGGGGGGAGTGGAGGTGTCTGGGGATGGTGGGAAGGAGATAGGGAATATTGGTGGTGGCAACTGTACACTGGTGGAGGGATGGGTGTTTGATTATTGTATGTATGTATGAAACCCAATCATGAACAGCTTTGTCATAGTCTATCCTATGAATATTCAATTAAAAATTTTAAAAAACAAACAAAAATTGCATTAATACCTAGAACCTGGGTGACAGGTAAGTCTTTCTTTGTGTTTGTCCAAAATGGCTTCCCGAATTGGAATACAGATTGTTGTGACTCACAGTTGCTCCTAGTGTGTTCTTTGCTTTTTCTGCCACTTTCCTTTGCTTTGGATGATGGTGGTCTGGTAGTTATCATAACATAGGCAAGGTTATGGTGATTATATTTTTGAGTATATTTTTAGGGCTTTGCTCTACTCAGAGCAGTGAAATCAGGTGCCTATTGCCTTGTTTAGGATTCTTCTTTGGTTGTTCCTTTATCTTACATACTCCATCAAACTATGAACCAGATTTTTTGGTTTCCTTTTTCGCCCTACTTTGTAGTAATTGGGGATCACTATTTTGTGGTTCTGAATATCAAACCTAAGGGTTCACATTCAAAGCATGTACTCCAGCTTTTTAAACCATCTTCTCCATGCCACTAGCAAGTCTTGATTGGGTCTACTTCAAAGCCATACCATCTTGCCTTTGTGGCCATCTCCTTTGTCACCATCACAGTCTATGCTGTCTCCTTTTTTCCTATCTTACTTTTAGAGTCCCCTCTGGGCTCCCTGATGTCTCTGCCTCTCATAATGCATTTGTATTGTAGATATATGGTCTTTAAAAAGAAATATTATAACACCATGACTTACCAAGGTTGAGACCCCCAGACCAATCTACCTGGGAAGAATTGATGTACATGTTCTGTTGGAGAAATGACGCTGGGTTGTTTCTCTGCTGGCAGGATGGAGGGTGTGAGTGTTTGTTGCTGGGTTCCAATGGTGGGGTGTGGGGTGAGGGGGATTCAGCTGGCTCCCATTCTAAGAATACTTCGGAGTTTTCAGCCTCTAGACTGGTCCCACCTGGGAAGTGTCAGCTGCCCCTCCTTCCTGTTGAAATTAGATGTGTCACTGAGCCATTTCTATGTGAGTGTGTCAGGTGTGGAGCAGGCATATAGCCTTGTAAAGTCACATATCCTTGCCCTCTCAAAACCTTATTCATAGCTTCCTTTTATTTTTAATTGAACCACCATGAGAACAGTTACGAAGCTTTCCAGTCTAAGTCTCAGTCATACAATGATCAAACACCTATCAAATCACCAGTGCACACACTCCACCACCAAGAACCCCAGGATACCCCCAATTCCAACTCTCCTCCCACCTATGTGGCAGATGATTTCCACCTTATGCTCTCTGCATTTTGATCACATTCAATATTTCGACAAAATATCTACCATTATTACTTGGAATTTTCCCCAACAATCAGACCTGCTGAAAAGGCATCATTAGATAATTTGTTTTCTATTGCTGATATGAAGAGCATTTTGGATTTCTGATATTTAGCAATAAGTCTGGAGGGATTTCTGCCAAAAGCCACTGGGTTCCGAGATTGGTTTGTGTGCCTCTGGGATGATGGCTGTTCAGGAGCCAGGAGCCGTTTGTGGGTGGCAACTGGGGGCCTCGTTGTAGCAGGGAGAGGGACCGGTTCAACCCCCCATCACGTGAGGCCCCTCGTGTCACATTACTGCAGTCTCATACCTGACTGTCCAATAGGCTCTGAAAAGGTGACAGCCACCACACCGCCGGGGAGAATAGGGGGATCATAGCTTCCTTTTACACTGACTATGAAACCCAGACCATATGAAGACTGCAGGCCTCAGTACCCAGCCCATCTCACTGACCTCATCAGCAACCACTTTCCCTGTTGCTTATTCTGCTCTGGTTCTTCCACTCATCTTTCTAATCCTTGAAATGCCACATCCTCCAGACTGTTCTTCCTGCAACCTAGTATTGCTTCATCTATTATTACATTTTAATCTCTCTATTTCAACAATGTTTATTAAAGCAAAGAGTTGGGCTCTTGACTAACTATGTGCCATCACTGATCCTGCCATCAGTGTCAACCTCCCTCCCCCAGTGTACCCATGTTCCCTTTACTCCTCTCAACCCCACTCCCACCCCAGCCTCAGTCTGCCATCTTGACAGATACCTCTTAAGTTTGGATCTCATGATTTCAGTGTTTTTGACTCTGTGGTTTGGATATTTAGCTCTATCATTCCTTAATACCACCAATATACATGTATCCCCTTGACCCCTGCCCCTGTTGCTTCTCATCTATCTCTTCCCTCCTTCCCCTTCACTCTATTTCTTTTCTCCTCCTTATACTCTGGGGCCAAGAGTGACACAGGCATCCGCCCATTTAAAGCATTACATTTACTCATGCAGTTGCTTAACATAACACATGTAAGTGAGATCATTCTGTGTTTATTTCTCTTCTGGCTCCATGTAACATGAAATCTTTCAGTTCCATCCATATTGCAGCAAATCTCATGATTTCATCATTCCTTACAGCTTCATAGTATTCCACTGTGTTTCTATACTCCATCCTCATGATCCACAGAACTGTTGTTGGACACCTAGGTTGATTCCAAATCTTAACTATTCTACTGAGTGCTGCAATGAACTAGGGTGTGCATATGTCCTTTTAAATGAATGTTTTTCTGTTCTGGGTATTTAGTCTCTCTTTTAAATTATGATTAGGAGAGGACTTCTGACCATCTTCTGATAATTGGCAGTTCCTCTAATTGCCTCCCTTTCTCAACTTTATTCTATTTCATTAACCTGATTCATTTCACTTCACAGGTCTTAACATTCTGTCACCATTTTATAAAGTGTCAAAACATGTCTCTGAGAGTATTTTCCTCTCTAGAACATAAGGAAATGAACCTTCTCTGACTTATTCAACCCTATAGACTGATAATCTGCAACAGTATCAGTTCAATGTTTGAAGGGTGACCCAATGATAAGCTTGTAACACAAACATATAATACACTTTTATGATTCACATATACTTATATTTTCCTCTTGTGAGAAAACTGTAGCTTAGGGAGATCAATAATAACCTAGACCCTTGAAAGCTTAGGACCTCTGACTTCCTAAGTACCAGTTGTAAGAGTATTTGAATTTGTAACCCATTTGAATTTTTCTTTCAGTACTTTCATCCCTGGCAGGGTTTGCCCAATTTTGTATGTGGTCCTTGGTATTGGTGATAATAAAGATGTTTTAGATGGTTCATGGAACGGCATTATAAAGAATTACAGTGTGAATGTCTTTTGGGAGGGACAATATAGTTTAAAATATTTTATTTTATTTTATTTTTAACAGTGAGAATAGTTATCTTGGTATAGAATTCTCCATTAAAGTTAAATGGTATGCTTCAATGTTTCTTTAATATATTCATAGTTGTGCAGCCATCTGTAGCACTGTAGCACTGTCCTCCCATTGTTCATGGATTTGCTCGAGCTGGCACCAGTAACGTCTCTACTGTGAGACTTGTTACTGTTTTTGGCATATTGAATATGCCATGGGGAGCTTGCCAGGCTCTGTCGTGCTGGCAGATACTCTTGGTAGCTTGCCAGGCTCTCCGATAGCGACAGAGGAATTGAATCTGGGTCAGCTGTGTGCAAGGCAAATGCCCTACCCACTGTGCTATGGCTCTGTAGCCATCACCACAATAAGATTAATGTGTAGAAGTATTCTTCTCTGGAGTGATGCAGTGTTCTAAAATTAATTGTGGTGATCACACATTAATCTTATTTCCTGTGTCCCATCCTTTCTACCTATCCAGCCCTAGACAATGTTTAACCTACTTCTGTCTATAAAGATTTGCTTATTTTATCTAAAGAGAATCATACAAGATGTAGATTTTTGTGCCTAAAAATAATATTTAACTTTAGCATATAGTTTTTCAAGTTTCTTCAACATTGTATCATAGATCAGTACTCTATTTCTTTTTATTGTTGAGTAGTATACCATTGCAGTGATTTGCCACATTCTGTCGATTCACCCAACATTTTATAGAAGAAAAAATAGTGGCTGTTTCTGCTTTTTAAATATATAAGTAGTGCTGCTCTAAACACTTGGGTGTCATTTATTTTGTGGATGTATGTTTTCAAGTCTTTTGAATTCTCCATGTAGGAGTAGAATTGCTGGTTTGTAATGTAACTGTGTTGAGTACTTTGGGGGGAAGGTATTTGGGGGAAGGGTGTACTCAAGAGCTTCTCTTAGTTTGGTGCTCAGGAGTCACTCTTTGTTCTGTTTAGGCGACCATATACGGTTCTGGGGATCAAACTAGGTCAGCCTCCTGCAAGGCAAGTGTCTTTCCCTCTGGGCTATTTTTCTGACCTATGTTTAATATGCTAATATTTGAAACCTTTCCAAAGTTGTTACTCCATTCTCCCTAGCAATGTATGAGTGCTCTTTTCTGGAACTTCCTAACTGACATAGTTTGTCTTTTTATCATGCCCCTTCTTAGGGTTTGGAAGTAGACTTACTTTTGCATTTTCCTTCATTTATTCATTTTCAGCTTTTGTTTATTTATTTTGGGTCACACCCAGGAATGCCCAGGTCTTACTCTAGGCTCTACACACAGGGATCATTCCTGGAGGGCTTGACTATATTCCTGGAGGGGTACTGGGTAACAAATCTGGTTGGCCGAATGCAAGGCAAGCACCCTACCTGCTGTACTATCTCTCTGGTTCTACATTTCCCTCTCAAAGAAAAATGTAATCCTCACAGATGTCAACAGGGAGAATATAGTGTCTAAGTAAAATATTATAACGTTTCTTAGCCTTTGTTTTTAGTAATCACTTTTTTTCTTCTTTTTTAAAGTGAAGGCATTGTATATACTTTTAAAAATGTTTTATTAATATTTAATTTATATTCTACATGATTCACTAACTAAAGTATTTAATTCAGTGACCTTTAGTATACTTATAGAGTTGGTTTTTCATCACCATTATTGATTTCTGATATTTCTTTTAATAGAAAGAGAAACTTCATAGTGTTGGCCATCATTTCCTAAATTGCCTTTCATTTCAACTCAGATAATTCTTAATCTACTTTCGATCTATACAGATTTTTTACTCTGAGTATACTATACATTAAAAATATTAACTTATATTCATAGGAAGAATTTTTCTATAGATATGTAAAGTTTCCTATAACATGGGCTGGAGAGATAGTATAGCAGATAACGTTCATGCACCCTTGTATGCAGCCAATCCTGGGTTCAATCTGATCCCTGGCTTCACATATGTCCCTCTGAGCACTACCAGGTATGATTCCTGAGCACAGAACCAGGAGTAAACCCTAAGCATTGCTGGGCCTCAATCTAAAATAAAATCAGGTTTCCTGTAAAATAAGTGTATAACAAGAAAATTTAATAAATTTAGTCTTAATTGTAAAAAGTTGCCTCTATAGATCATCTAGGCAAAACTCAGCAAGGAAACACTGGTGTTGAAGGAAGAAATGGAAATGCTGGGCCTAAGAGACATATATGGGGTCCTTAATCTCTGAAAAGTTTAGTGTACATTCTTCTCCAGCACAGGGAAGACCACATGCTAATTTACAGCATGTCTCCATAAATCCAAGAAAATAAAAACCATATCAAGTTCCCTTTCAGACCATGATGTTTTGAAAGTGGAAATCAATTACTAACAGAAATGGGGGAATTCTGAGTGATAAAAGAAATGAATCATCATAGTTATTCCCATAAAAAGAAGAAAGAAACATAGTGAGGGAGTAACAAATGACCAAAGGCATAAAAAAATAGTTTAGGGGTATGAGAATGGGGGTACAATGAATGGTTTGGAGGGGTGTATGGGACATTGGTGGAGAAAAATGTCAATCTAGGTGTTGGCATAATGTGTGCTGGAGAGTATCATTAGCAATATTATAATTCATGGTCCATCACTAAATGTGTTTAAAAATGTAAAAAGTGGTGAGACAGAAAAAAATGATTGCTACGATGGTCAGTGGTGGTCTTTAGATAGGACTGATATTCCCATAGTGGAAAGAATATTGCAAATATTTGGGAAACACCTGCTAATCTTTAGAGCAGACTAACTGGATAGGGATGCACTTAGTCTTTGGACAGAACAGAGGGAGGCTATGTGCCTACAAGACCACGTCTGCTTCATTAGAGAGAACCTACTGCAGAGGAGACTGTGACCATGAGCATGCCCCACAGGGAGATCCCCTCTGCTTCACAGGGGCTGGTGGGGACTCAGCAGTTGCTATGAGAAATGCAGGTAGACCATTGCGTGGCACAATCAAGTGTTCATGAAGTGTTTACCGAACTCAGTCATGTTCAAGTGTTTACCGAACTCAGTCATGTTCTGAGTCCTTTCTATCCCACAACTCTTCTCAATTTCATTATTCCATGGTGACTTATCTCTAGCCCTGCTACTTTCCTTCCCAAGCAGAGGTATCTCCCCCTCCCACCCCTGCCCTCCAAGAGTGAAGAAAGCCTTCTGTGGTTGAGGGTAACTGAGTAGCTGCATTCTCCTGCTGAAATATTCCAGCTAGCTTTCAACTTGACCAAGTTTACAAAGCTGCAGGTTGCCTCTTCATGTTTTTGCAAAACGCATCAAATCAAACACTGAAAGCCAAATTCCATGGGGACTGAGTGCTTTATTATCACTTTAGTAAGTAATCCTTGGACGTGTACACATTTCTAAACCCCAGCATTTGGAAAGCATCAGCAGACCAGAAACACCATAAATGTTTTTTTTTAAACCATTATACAAGTAAATTGGGATTTAAAAAATGCATTTTTAGCATGTTTTTCTTCAGTTGGATCAACCATATGTTAAAGTAAGCTTCACCTATGGCAACAGTTTTCATCTGAGGCTTATTATAGCTTAATAAAAGAGTATGTGGGTGGTGAGTAGAAACTTGCACAGAGCTGTTAGAAAATCAGAACTAATGGCTTTTGTCTTTTTGCCTCATTTGATTTTTGCCTGGATTAGAGATAGGTGAAGCTGAACCAGAACCGCAACATCCATGCTAGGCTATCCAAAGAGAGAGCATCATGTAGGATGGGACATAGACGGGGACAGGACCACGACTTAAACTGCCTGGCTTCTGATTTCAGCTCTACAAGCAATGACTATGTGAAAATTCCAAATTATGAATCCCTCCAAGCTTGGGGGAAATGTAACATTGAAATTCAGAGCACCGATTAATAAAAATGGTAGCATTTCTATCATAAGGTTTATTGCAGTTTTATTACTACTTATTTGAACTCAAGCTTGTGTGGCACACTGAAAATCAACATATATTTAGATGCCTATTCTGTGCTAAGCACTGAGCTAAGAGGTGGCTACTTGGTGATAAAGACCACTTGGTTTAATGAATATTGGTTTATTAGAAAAATGGGGCTAATAATGCCTGGCTAGTATGATTGCACATTGTGTGAGGCTTTCCATATAGCTTACTTCCAAATTTTTTTCTTTTTATTAGTTCGATTTATTTTTTTAAACTTTTTAATTGAATCACTATGAAACAGCCAATTACAAAGGTGTTCATGGTTGGATTTCAATCATACCATATTCATACCATATTCTAACACCCATCCCTCCACCAGTGTACAGTTACCAGCACCAGAGTTCCCAGGTTCCCTTCCATCACATCCCTCCCGCCCGCCTGCCTCTATGACAGGCACTTCTTTTCTTCTCTCTCTCTCTCTCTCTCTCTCTCTCTCTCTCTCTCTCTCTCTCTCTCTCACACACACACACTCGCTCTCTCTCTCCTTTCTCTCTCTTTTCTTTCTCTTTCTTTCTCTCTCTCCCCTTTTAGGCATTGTCTTACCTCCATTTTTTGTCGTTCTTTTTAAACCCCATTTTTGGAGGAATCAGGTAATTCTATTCCTTGGGGTGTGTCTGCTTCTCCTCCCATAAATGGTCTGAAAATAGTTCCTTTCCACACCAGCCTCCTCTCTGTTTATTAAGCTTATCAACTTTGTTCCACCTCAGACCCTTTGCATTTCCTGGTTCAGCTGCCCTGCCAGTCTTTTCTCTGGTCTTTTATGTGACAGTTCTTTCTTAATCTTCTGGTCTCACCTTGATTGTTCACTTCCACTTAAGATGCTCTGTCATTGTACCAAGTGTCTCACCCTTTTCTCCTTCTTGTCCCCTCTCTATATATAATAATTATGCCAATTTCTTTGTTTATTTATCTATTCCCTTATACTTCATGAATGCGAGGCCCTTGTAGGTAACATCTTGATCTATCTTGTCTGAGGTCAAATGACCAACCCTTATCTGAATGCCTGGCAGAGAGTAGGTGCCCTATAAATATCTTTTGAATTTCAATGTACAACTTAGAATTAAAATAGTTACATAAGTAGTGGAAAATGATTCTTTAGAATTAGTCTCATGTTAGAAATACTGCCATAATATTTTAAAAGGCCAGTATTCTTAATGTTGTTACCTTTCCTCAATTTACCTCCTTGATCTAGCTTCTTATCAGGTGGAAGATAGAATGACAACTATTAATGCAATTGACTGAGGGTACTTTAAGGTCACCAGAGGATTTAATTTTCATGCCAGGAAAACCATATATCATTTCTAGAAAAAATGAAGACTAATGATTGGACCATATTACCACAATCTCAGCCAGTTAGATGATATGCCAAGAAAACAGTTGGAATGGTTATAATGAGAATGTTGCAGTGCCTCAAATGACATGGTTATTTAGGGAGGAAGAACATCTTTCTGGGACATGTATGACAGTACACCCTAATGTTTTTTCTAGTTTCTTTAAGTTCTTGGAGACAGAAGTAAAGCAATAATCTAATGCATTCTTAATTGCTTAGTATAATCAATGATATGAAGGAAAAACACATCATATGGTCTTAGAAGTAAGCTAATTATTATAAGACCTACTTTAGACTAGATTATAAAAGTGAATGACTAGAAGGTGAATGTGGTTTCCTATAGTTTGGGTTGAAAAACAGCTATGCTGATGTCTCTTCCACCACAGCCACAAGATAGAATGGACACGTCAGTTCTTTTATCACACAGTTCATTTCTTTCCTTTTCAGATTGGCAGTGGTATTCAGTTTTGATCAGTGATAACCTCTGTTCAATAACGAACTGGACCATGTGCTTGGGGTATTTCTAGAACATTCAAAAAACTCAGGAATGATATTTAATGTTGAAATGAAGCTAAAAGAGGAACCTTTTGTCAAGAAGACACTGCTTTCCCCACCCATTCCCTCATCCAGTTAACGCTTGTACTCATGTATGGGAGACATACTCTGGACAAGTCTTCCAAAAGAACATGATATACAAGTTTATTTTTTTTAATCTACCCTTGTTTAAAAGTGTTGGTTTGGGGTCAGATAGATTGTACAGCAAGCAACATGCTGCCTTGCAAGAAGCTGACCTGGTTTTGTTCCCTGTCGCTGTGTATTGGTCCCCAAGCACTGGCACCAACAGGAATGATCCCTGACTCGTAATGGCAAGTAAACCCTGAGCACCCCTGGGTCTGGAGCACGCCCTCCCACTCCCACCTCTGCAAACAAACAAAAAAAAGTGTTGATTATTTGAGGCTAATTATGTGTCAATACCTGCAAAAGGACTTTCCATAGACCTCATCAGCTGTCCTAAGAAAGATACCTAACTTGGCAAGACTCCCATTTTCTGGCAGGGAAATCAAAGCTGATTGAAGTTCTATTTATCCAGGCTTACCTGGGGACTAAGTGACTAAGTCAAGATCTACCCATAGTTCTTTCTCTTAACTCTAGTGTGTTCTCTTCTCTTTTTTTTCTGCTTTTTGGGTCACACCCAGCAATTCTCAGGGGTTACTCCTGGCTCTGCACTCAGGAATTCCTCCTGACTGTGTTTGGGGGACCATATGGGATGCTAGGAATCGAACCCGGGTTGGCCTCATGCAAGGCAAACGCCCTACCCACTATGCTATCGCTCCAGCCCTCTCTTCTTTAAAGTACCACGTGTTCATCACAAACACTAAAAAATAAGTATAAGGAGAAATAAACATGGAGGAAAAATAAGGAGGAAAAATATACCTGTAAATCACTCATAATTGCATTACCTGTATACTCAAATTCACTATTGTTAAAATTTTACTTTCTAAACTGTTTTTATACATGTATGTATATGCTTGTCTGTTTATGTAAATTATTTAGTGCACATACTGCTATGTGAAGAGATTATCAACTGCCACTTTTCAAACTTTCCATGTCAGTCTCTTCATACAAAATTTTATTATTTATTGATTTAATTATTTTTATTTTTATTATTTTTATAAAATATTTATTAAAACATTTAAAATTACAGTTTCCATCTACCACTGAAGTGCCCTTGATTTTCTTCAGTGCACATGTACCATGATTCATGTCACCACATCCTTCTTACTGGTCCCTACCTCCTGTGGGACAGGAGTAAACATCTTTGGTACAGTCTTTCAGTATTCAAGTTACTGCTGCAAATATTTTTGCATATCAGCCTTTTTGTGACTTGTTATTTCTATACAGTAATTCCTAGAATGATATCCACTCCTTACCACAAAGGACAATTTCAGGATAATTACATGACCACAGACAATAAAACCTTGAAAGATTATAGCTGCTGTGATAAAGATTTTAACTGGCTCTCTGCTTCCTGGATTAGTACATGCTGGCTGGCTGGCTGCCTACAACTTACAAGGAGCAACGCAGTAAGATATAAAGAAGACGAAACTTGGTGTTATAGGCTGATATAAGAAGTTTAATAAAAGAAATAGGCTCAAGGCCACTCTCCACACTCTCAGATAAGCCCCACCCAAGACAGGACGAGCCTCACCCAAGAGGGGATGAACCTCACCCAAGAGCAGACCAGCAGAAAAACACAGGTATGCGGGAACCCATGACTGAGATCTCCAAGCCTGCTTGGACCAGGACCAGGTCCCCTACCCCCAACTCCCCAGTTTTCTAGTAGCTTGGCAGTCACACCACAAACTGCCCCCAGCGCCATGTAATCTCATCAACAGCCAAGACCCAGAGACTATAAACTAAAGCTCCCGGAAGAGAGCACCACAGAATTTTCTGGAGTGTGCAGCATGACACACTCACACTCACTTTCCCACAAGTGGCCGCATGACCTCTTACACTCTATCTCATTTTCTTATCAGAAGGAGCAAACATTTGTCTGGTTTTAACATACTTGCTTGTATTCTCTTATATTCGGGCTTAAATGGCTCCAGAATGAAATGCAACAACCTTCGTACACTTTCCTCTTATTGTGGTGGGAAGGTGATCAGTGGTGGGATTTTTGTGTTTGAATATTATCTGTAATGAACTATTGTGAACTGTAGCACTGTCATCCCACTGTTCATCGATTTGCTCAAGTGGGCACCAGTAATGTCTCCATTATAAGACTTGTTGTTACTGTTTTTGGCATATTGAATATGCCACAGGTAGCTTGCCAGGCTCTGCCATGCAGGCAGGATACTCTCGGTAGCTTTCCAGGCTCTCCGAGAGGGACGGAGGAATCGAACCCGGATCGGCCACATGCAAGGCAGATGCCCTACCCGTTGTGCTATAGCTCTAGTCATTATGAACTACTTTTATGAAAATAAAATATATATTCTAAAAAATAGAAACATACTCAATACACATAGGACAGAGAAATGTCGCACTATATAACTCCAGGAGTTTCCATGGAGTTATTCATGTGAAATTTGGGGAGAATGAGTGGTTGGGTTTACAAAACAATACTGTCACCAGGGAAATACCTCACTCATTGGGCCAGAGCATATGCTTTGCATGAAGATATCCCCAGTTCAAATCCTGGCACCACTTGGTTTTTTAAGCAGTACTAGAAATGATCTCTGAGTATTGAGCCAGAAGTAGCCCCAGAGTATTGAGGAGTGTAATACAAAAAAATCCAAATTCTCATGTCACTGTCACTTACGCAATAATAATAAATAAAAAGTAATATGACACTGCTAGAGCCAGAGAAAATAACCTGACGCTTCATCAGAGGAAGCCTGCTATGTGATATCAGACTATTCTGATTTCAAATCAGTCCCTTGATTTGATACCAGAAGTACAGGAGGGACTTTGGAAAGTTTCTAAAATCCACATTTTAGAAGATTGCTTCTGACCGGGAGATTGAGCATATTTGTTCAGGAGGTGAGGTTGAACATATATATACATTTGGAGGACCTTGTAGTTTTCTGGATGAGGGCTATTAAAAATTTTATACTTCATGGGATTTATATACATGCAGTAGACATGCACTATAATACTGAGTTGTTGCTTTATTGGTTTTTGGAGTTTTCTTTTTTTTTCAGTGCCAGGGGTCAAATTGAGAGCTTCACATGTGCAAGACAGGCACTCGACATCCATGGGTCTGATCTGTTCAATGCTAGTGTCCACTCCAACATGCTGTGGATGGGTGGGTAGGCCATGTAGCCTGACTCATAATGGTGGCGGGAGAAAGACAGTCAGAAGGCTGGCCAGATGCTTCTTGTATTGGCAAATGATCCAACTGTCTTGAAGGAGAACACAGTCCTTGTGTGACTCTGGTACTCAGAAACCCAGTCCTGTCTTTTGCCCCTCCGTTTGTGTGTGTGTTCTGAAAGACAGCACACCAGTGGCGATTATTTACAGTTCTCAGTTTGGTAAGGGATCAGCCAGAAACCATATGTAAATGAAGCCAGTATCCACATGAACTCTGGTTCTCATCCCACTTACATCATGATTCACTTTGGGTCCATCTTGCAGCTCTGCACTAGAAGAATTAATGATTTCTTTGCCTATTTCAATTTTTGCCATGGCTTTCAAGGATGGCAGGAAGAAAGCCTAGGCAGACATGTCTGGTGAAAACTCTTGGAAGAGTGGAGGCCTTCTGGTAGCAAGACTGTAAGCACATTATGCATGTAGATCAACAGTAGCCCCAAAGTTCAACATAATTCTTGGCACATAGTGTTCATCCAACAGACTGAGTCATTTGAGTCCAATGTGTTCTAATAAGTCTCTTCTCATAGGGAAAATTGGTAACAGGATCCACTCTAAAACTAAGAAAGGGAAATGATGGTTTACTATTGAACTGATTAAACAAAAGTTCCCAGCTATGGCATCTAAAAAGGTCCTGGATGGAGACCCTGGTGTTCTTATTGCTAATTAATATTATATAGTTTCTAGAATTTTTGTAGGAGACCAGGACTGGTTTACTGAAAAGCTGGTCTAGAATTATTTGTAAGCTCTGCTGTCAGTTGGACGTTTGGCCTTCTGCAGATCCTTATTCTCTTTGTAGGAGTGGAGAGCCTCTGAGTGGGGTTTGAGAATATGGGTTTCAGCCTTTTACCGGCAGGGCACTGTCTGTGTACTTGAAGACTGGCAACTGTCTGTGGACTGGCAGATAATAGGTAGTGTGGTAGATTAGTGGTTTTCAGCCTTATTATGCCTGCAGCCCAGCACCTGTCCATGGATCAGTGACTGAAAAGTAATGACTAGAGCAGGGCTTTAAAAAAATCAACTATCTTTTGCCTGAGAATTTAGTTTGGGGAGGGTTGGGGCAGACTTGTTAGTGTCCTGACTCTGTGCTCAGAAGTGACTCCTAGAGGAGTTTTGGGACCATTTATACTGCTGGGGATTTGAACCAGGATTGGAGGGATGCAAAGGAAGGCTTAATCTCTCTGTACTATCTCCCTGGCCCCTCACCTGAGAGACTTTTATGTGATCCCAGGTATATAAGTATATCAAGTAGACATGCAAGTAAAATATTTACTAATAGGACTGAAGAGGTAGTACACTGGGTGAGTCACTGCCTTTGCATGCAACAGACAGGGGTTTGTTCCCTTGAAGCCCACATGGCCCCCTAAACTCAGACAGGAGAGATCCCTAAGAACAAAGTAAGCCCTGACCACTATGGCTGCAGTCCCCTAACAAAAAATTAATAACAAATTATAAAAGAATTTGTTTTTAAGCATTAAAATATCAAGCAACGCTACATGGGGCCACAACCCATAGTTTAAGAAGCTAGGGTTTTGTGTAGGGCTTCTGAAACTTTTGTGACCCTTTTTGCTTAGAAAATGCAATGCAGGTGAGTGATTCCAGAAATACCTTGCATTCATTATGCATTTGACTTAGAGTTAATTGTTGGTCATTGTGCGTTCAGAAACATTTTACTATTGCCAATTATTTTGTGACCTCCATATTCAGCTCTTTGACCCCACAAAGGGGCTATGAACCACTATTTAAAAATTAGGATATAGGGCAACCTTTATTTGACCGTGGTCCCCTTTTTCTTTCCTTTCTGTGGCCCCCTGTCATACTGATTTGCCACCTAGTCTGATGCCATGCTCCCCTATTTATGTGACTTCCACATGTGGTTCATTTGGAATAGCCTGGAAGATGAGCTGGACTTGATGACACATTGCGGTGTGAGGCAGCATGAAGGGGTATTCTGTGTGTTTGTACAGAGAAAGCTGAGCCATGTGCCAGAATGTCAGAGGAAAGAGGAAGAAGCTAGAAGAGGGGGATGCACAAGTTATTTGTGTGAGCTTAGCTGCATTCCTTTGCAGATGATTAGATCTGCTCCTTGAAACTCCCATGACTACCAGGGCAGGTGGGTAAGATTATGGTGGGTGAGCAGGCAACCATCTCTGTCCTCAGCAAAGTAGCTGTGCAGGGAACACCTTTGTTCACAAGCATCCAACATTCATTTTCCTGGTTTCACAATCACATCACCTTGGATTGTAAGGGACATAAATGGAACTGACTTGTCCAAAAAGGAATGTTGGCTCATGGAACCGAGCAATCAGTGAATGGGGCTGTGTAGCCCTGACATTGGGCTCCGATCCTATAGCTGGGATGATTTCAGCAGGGTTTTGTTCTGTCTCTCTAATCTTTTCTCTGTCCACACACTCTCTTCTTGTGGCAGGAGGGCCCTCTCTATCTCTGAACTTACTTCCTATAAAAACAGAACCTCGGGGAAAGAGACCTTTCCTTCACCAGTTAGTTTTGCAAGAGTCGCAAGATTGGGTTTCCTTGTGCAGACATGGAAACCTGCCCATCCTCAAACTCTCTAGACAAGAACCTGGGCTATGCTGATTGGACAGCCCTGGATTATTTGTACTGGATGTGGCCCAGCCTATTCAAACCTCATGAACGGAAAGCAAGGGAAGGGCCATTCTCCAGGGGAAGACCTAGGTGCTTTGGCCAGAAACGGGAATGGATCTTGAAAAGATTAAAACAACAGATGCCTATAACTTATAGCTCTTTCATTTCATCTCGTATTATCACCCTGATTCATTCTAAGTAGAAATGGCCTACGCCAGAATAATGGACATTGTAATGGACATAGCAATGGTTAGGGGTTTTATGGAGGGATGTGGATAGTGGCTTCAGGGAATAAGTGTGCAGGCAGAAAACAGATTTGAAATGAAGCCCAGCTTTGAATAAGGATTTGTTTTTTAAGTATCTTGTTGCTGTGGAGAACTAAGCAGTGAGAGAACTCGATTGCATTTGATCGTTTATAAAAGTGTTCAAAAGACATTTTATCATACAATTTAGATGGATAAACAGTTAGAAGGTGAGTGCCACCCTCCAGAGTAATAAACACAATGGGAAAATCTTCTTCATATTCCATTTATTTAGGTTTTAACCAGAGCAGTCTGTGTTCATTGCCTAAACTAAGGAGGAGTTGTGTTAATTCAGGACAGATGGTGCTTAATACTGACCACACATGAAGACTGGTGGCCCCGGGCTCCAAGTTCAGGCAGAAGGCAAGACAGATTTGCATCCATCTGGGATGAGTACCATTAGTTGCTGAGATGCTGTGGCTTAGGAGTGAAACTGTGAAAATTTCTTGGCTAAGGAGATAGGATAGCTAATATTGGTAATTTTAATAGCTATTTCATAGCAGGCAGTTACCTGATTTCAGACACATCGAATCATTTTTATTTTCCCTACAGTCATGAAATAAATAATTTATCTCTGAGTTTACAATGACTTATTGGCACTATGTCACAAACCTATTTAGTACTAGGTTTCACACGTAAGCAGTTATGACTGAACTTTTCACTCAAAATCAGGACTCTTCCCATTTTCTGGTTCAACAGATATGGTCCAACAGGTCCTGAGATACAATTATTATTATTAGTTATTGATACTAATAATAAACTTTTTGTATTATTATAAGTATTATAATTAGTTTATTACTATTATTATTATTATTATTATTATTATGTCCATTATTCTGGTGTAGGCCATTTCTACTTAGGATCAATCAGAGTGATAATACGAGATGAAATGAAGGAACTATAAGTTATAGGCATCTGTTGTTTTAATCTCTTCAAGATCCATTCCCATTTCTGGCCAAACCTAATATTATGTTATAATATTATATTATTATATTATATTATTATATTATATTATATAGTAATTATATAACTCACAGGTATCAGAGTTAAAGAGTGTGAAGGCTCAGGAATCTTCCTTTTCAGTACTCTTCCTTGGGCATCCTGAACTCTGTTTCTTGGTCTTCAAAGTTACATATATGATCCAAGGGGGCTAGGCTACAATTATTAAGGCTTTGATATTTGTTTTCTTGGGAGAGGTCACACCCAGATCTGTGCTTAGAGATTACTTCTGACTTGGTGCAGGGGTTGGGAGTGCATGGGAAATTGTTCTTGGCAATGCTTAGGACAATGCAGTATCAAGAATTCACTCATATTTTTAAATTTATTTTTCATACGTGCATATGTATTTATATATGTTTTTACAATCCATTCCTTATACATAGCACATTATTTGCTTATACATTACATATACATGTTTATATAGAGAGATATGCATATACATATATGCATTGTGTATATAGACATATATAATTTATAATATATTGTGTATATGTTTATTTACATATCAATATATTTCATAATTTCCTTTTTGTGAAATTCACACATTTTATGTTTGTTCAGTCTTTTTAGGGAAAGGGAGCAAGGGAATCCTAATGGTTAATCTTATTTTATCTTACTTTTTTTTGCTTTTTTTGGGTCACACCCAACAAAAGTCAGGGGTTACTCCTCATTCTGCACTTAGGAATTATTCCTGGTGGACTTACTCATAATTAAAACCATTTTCTTTTGAATCAAGCTGACATAAAGATGCAAAACCTAGTACAGAGTCCCAGTTGCTTTTCTCCCAGCTTCTGCTAGGATTTCAAAATTATGCAATATCACAATATCACTGTACAATCTTTAAAGCAAGGAAATGAATATTGACACAGTATTATCAACTCAGCCTCAGATGTTCTAGATTCACCAGCTTTCCCACTAGTGTCCCTGTTTCTTGGTCCTGGATACTCTCCCAGATCCCATGTTGCCTTTCATTGTCATGTTCCTTTCAGTCTCCTCCACTAGTCTGTGAGAATTCCTCCAGCTCAGTCTTTTCGGACTCTGCTACATTTGAGAAGAATTCATTATTCTATAAAATGTCCTTCCATTTGGGTTCATCTGTCATTTGCATGATTAGACTAAGGAATACCTTTCAGAAGGCTACAGAAATGTCCCATGTTCTTCTCTGTGCCCTATGTCAGGCTATACAAGATTTGGACACTTATTAGGTGTGGTAATGCATTTTACCACGTTTAAGGTACTATTGTCTGGGATTCTCAACCACACAGTTACGAATTTTTATTTTTCTTGTTAATATACAGCCTATAGGAAGACACTTTTGAAGCTATGTAAATATCCTCTTTCTCATCTAATTTTTGTCTTGATTTTACCTTTCACTGGATGATTTTCCCTTATAACAATGATTATGATGGGTAACTGCTTGATAAGAGATAAAATTAAGTAAAATATTAGTGTTTTTACTCAGTGTATAGTGACTTGCCATGAATTGTAATTTTTTCTCAATTACTTTTCAGGTGTCTCTTTACAGTTATCTGTATTTTTTCCACATACACTAGTAGTTAATGGACAATTTTATAAATACCTTTTTAAAAAATTAATAGGAAGCCTGAGAATCAAGCTTAGAACTCCAACAGAAAAACTGTTAGAAAAGTCAACATTTGCTTTCCATTGATAACTGAATCAAAAGACAACCTCTATATTTCACAACTTGATAGATTATAACATTCTGTGGGTTTCCAGAATTGCCAGGTACCATTTTTAATATGCACACAGCATCCCACATACTAAAGTTGTATGCTCAGGTTGTTCTATGTTTGAGAGGAGATGCATTGGCAAATATCTTGAAGCCCAGTGTTCATGAAATTGGGCTGCACACTGAAATTAACTAGGGAATTTTAACTACAGAAATGCCCCATGTTGTTCTTTTAAAATAAATTTTTGTGCCAGAGTGACAGTACAGTGGAGTGGGGTGCTTGCCTTGTAAGTGGTCAACTTGGGTTTGACCCCCAGCATACCATATGCCTCCACCCCCGAGCACTGCCAGAAGTAATTCCTGAGCATAGAGTCAGGAGTAACCCCTGAGCATCAAAAAATAATTATTCAATTTCAGAAGACTGTGCTCATTTTAGGGGTATAATTTCATACTTCAGTTGGGAATAAGCAACTTACCCCCATCTCCCTGTGCTTCCAGTAGCCTGGCCAGTCACACCCACGAACTTCCTCTGGCTCCATATAAGCTACTTAATGATCTAGAGACTCAGAAAAAAAAACCTCTTGGAAGAGAGCAACACACCGCAGTGATGCCTCCAGACCCCAAAATCAGCAGCCAGTTATTTTTAAAATATTAAATTCACCTTAGTTCTATAGCCATATTTTAAATTTTAGAATTCCTGGAACATGTAGTTGTGCAATATTTCATATTTTACACCACTGATATACCAAGAATAGCACACCACATTTGGGATGTGAAGTAGAAAGCAACCAATCTCAGGGAGAAGCAAATTATATATATATATGTATATATATATGTACATATATATGCATATAACACAAGGCTTAACCTCTAACAACTTGTTAGTAATCTCTTATATAAGGGCTTAATGGCTTCAGGGTGAAATGCAACAATCTTCACGCACTTTCCTCTAAGGAAATATTTTTGGATCATTTTTAGTGGATTATTCATAACAAGCAATACAAAATAAATTATTTAGGTCCTGCTTTGGGGCAGGGTTTGAGGTTCTGGATGGAAACATTTGAAATCTTGTAGTGGGAAGGTATAATGGTGTTGGAATATTAAATGTAATAAATTATTGTGAACAAATTTATAAAAATAAAATTAAATTTAGAAAAAATCCATGCTTCTTCAAAATATGTGTTCTACATAAGGAGTTTTAATCGCCTGGCCATGCATAGGTCCCATATCCCTTCTGACGTCTGATAAGACAAGCAAGGGTGTGACCTGAGAATGAAAGCTTTTTTATTTTTAAGGTCCCCAAAGACTAGTCTATATTAGAAGTTCAAAATATTGAGCTAGATGCTTCTAAGGTTTGTGTGGCATGTTTCTTGGTCCATAGATTCACTAATTTCTGTTGACTGAGAAACTTCATTTTCTCTCCACTAGCCCTAAGTCACATACGCATTCACTCTTACATTCACTCAGGTGGGCCACCAAAGACTGAATTTTGAGTGACCTCTGTGACTTCCTAAGATTTTTTCACTAATATATTTTCAAATGAATATTAAAATGAAGTTAAGTTAGAGCGAGTGATTAAATTCAGAAGCAGAACTAAGGTGTTCTAACACTATGTACCTGTCTTATTAAAATTCTAAAGCTCTTCATTAGTTAAAATAATTGCTGCCATATTGGGCATTTACTCTTTGCCAGATAGTGTGATGAACATTTTATAGGTTTTATTTAATTGTCACAATTTAATCATGAATTGGGAGCTTGGTTTGAGATAAGTATTAATTTTAAAGATGAAGAAATGTAATAACAATTTATTCAATTCTTATCATGTCCTATGCACTGTTCAAATAGTCTTATTTGCTCAGAGAGAAGGCAAGCAACTTGTTCATGGTCATGTAGTCTGTTTGAACAGAACTGAGATTAAATGTGGTCCTGTCTGCCTGATGCTAGGGGGGGTTTACTACATCATTGCACTGGATTACTTCTAAAAGATGAAATGCTCAGCACTGTAACTACTCATGTCCAAAAGTCACAGAGATATTTTGTTTAACTTCAGTCTCTACTGGCCAGTCCTGACCTTGATAAGGTGGCTTTCAAGTATAGAGGACTGTAGCCATTAGTGGCCTCTACTCTTGCATTTACTTTTATTTCACCTCTCATGATGCTTATAAAGTTAGGATAAACACAATCCTTACTTTGTGATGTTTGGATTGTAGTTTTAAAAAAAAATCAAGTAGCCTTTGATCCCATTAGCATCAAGTAAAGGAAAGACTCTGATGAGTTTCACTTCAAGGAAGAGTGGCTCCTTCAAGACGAATTAGTAATAGGTTGGGTTGTCCCAGACCCTCTGCAGTTAATCCTGGGCATGCTGTGAAAAAGCAATTCACTTCCTTCCTGTTTATTGCTCACAGTGAAGGTGTTTATTTGCAGGGATACTGCTAGATGAACCTCATACATTCTAGCCCAGGTTTTTAATGTGATGTTACATGCTTTCCTTCACTTGATTCTGGAAGTTCTGCACCTCTGTAACTATGCAGTGTCCAAGCTCAGACATTCTTTTGATGCCTCACAGTGATTTCCTAAAAATGACTGCCCAATTCCATTGCAGGAGATCTTTTCCACTGAACTCAGGTGCTGGGCTTCTGTCCTGTTCCATAAGAAGCTTTTTGGAGTGTATAGCTCAGTGGGCATATCTGCCTGGTTTGGCCAGCAGAGCTTGGCACAAGTTTCTGCCTCTTGGGAAGCAGATCAGAAACAAGTGATGGATGCATAAATTGGGTTAGACAGATCTCTAATTTTCCTAATTGAAAGCTGACACTGTAGGTGGTTCTTAGTGGCACCTTTGTAGGAATTTGGTTTCACCCCCACTTCCCCCTCTGAGTTCTCAAAGATTTTTCTCTCCCACTGTCATCTGTGGAGTCTGGCTACTAAAGGAAGCGGACAGTCAATGTGGGGAAAAGATGGAATGGTGAGGGCAGAACCTATACTCCTTTTCACAAAGGATGACTTATTGCCTTCAAAGTGGGCAAAGGATATGAACAGAATGTGAGAGAAGCCAAATTGATATGGCAAATGAGGATTTAAAAATTTCAGTTAATCAACAATAAAAGCAGAATAAACGAAAGCAGAAGTATGATCCCATTTTACTATTGAGCTAGTAAGGACTCAAAATAATTTTTTGAGTTGTCAATACCACTGAGTAGCAAATGGCATTAGAAAATAGATACTTTCATACACTATTAGGAATACACATTGGTTCAAAATTTCTGGTAAGATAATATCAAAAGCACGAAAAAATATCCCTGCCCTTTGATTCAATAATGTCATTTCCAGTAATCTTTGTTAAGGAATTGCTTTATATAAGCAGAAGAAAAAATGTATCATTCAAGTATTATATAGCAATATTATTTTAATTACCCAAATCAGAAATTGGAAATTACATGAATAGTTATCAGTTGGGGCCAGAAAGATGGTAGTAGTATGGGTGTTAAGGTACTTGTCTCACATGCAGATGACCCCAGTTTGATCCCTAGTACCACATATCATTTCCCAAGCCCCACTAGGAATGACCTCAGAAAACTGAGCCAGGAGTAAAACACTGCTGTGTGTAATAACCACCCCACACAAACTTGACTGGTAAAAAGATATGCCATATTTTAGCAATATGAGGTTTGAATGTTAACATATTGTAATAAAATAGCCATTAAGCGTAATGTTTTCTTGAACATTTTCATAAATCAGTGTTGCCTTGGGCCAAAGAGAAAGTGCAGTGGGCAGGGTGCTTGGCTGACTTGTGATGCCATATGTATCCCCAGCATTCCATATGTTCCCCCAAGCCCTGCCAGAAATGATCTGCATGTGTAGAGCTAGGAGTAAGTCTTATCACCACCATTGTGACCCAAATTCAAATAAGTAATAAAATTATATACATATATATACACACATATACATAAAGATATATATATATATATATATATATATATAATACCAGTGTTGCCTAGTAGACATTAAATCAAGGCTATGGATATAGTTTAGTGATAGAGCTCCTTCCTTGCATATGTGAGGCCTATAGCTTAATCTTTGATACCAGACACACAAAAAATTAAGAATCACACAAAAGATAATGTTGACTAAGGTTCTTATCATGTGAAAAAAATGTTAACGTTTGTTGATAAATGCAAGTTGTGTGTTAGTATGTTTCTCATAAAAAATACATTTTTGAGGCACCTGTCGGAGCAACCTGTGAAGGACCCCACGACCCAAGCCTGAAGCCCTAAACCAATTCCCTGACCCAGAAAGGTCCTGGGTGCTGGTGGCTTGCTTACAGATTCCCAGTGGTGCCCTCAATTCAGCCAAGAAGCCTTAAAAAGATTAATTAGAATCACAATTTCATTCCTCCACACCTGAAAATTGAACCATATGGCTCCTGCTCTTCCAATTTCACACTGAAGACACCAGTATCTCATGGAAACCCACAACCTCTCATTGCATCTAGTCACTGAATGACTAAGAGCATCCTTATGGGAGTGAACTATGAAAATTCACCCCAGCAAATAGCAGACACAATGGGGAAGCTGCCTAAAAGCCCATCAAATCCAAAAAGTAAAGATAATAGCCTAGAAGATTCTATTAGCACCAACCGGCTCCATAATCTCTCAGATAAAGACCTTAGGAACATCATGATATTGATATTTAATGAACTCAACAGTACAGGTACAAGGAAGCATAAGAGCAGAAATTAGAAAATTACAATCAGAAGTGACAAAACTGAAGAGTACGGTGGGTAAAATAAAAAGTTCAATGGAAGGCTTCAACAGCGGAGTGAGAACGGCTGAGGAAAACATTAGTGAGTTCCAAGATGGGGTAAAGAAAACTTCTGTAAGCCTAGAGGTGATGGAAGAAGGACGGAAAATAAATGAACAGCCCGTCAGGGAGCTCAGGAATGAATTCAAAAGGGAAAATATAAAAAGTATTGAGTCCCTGAAGAAAAGGAAGGAGAGTTCAACGAAAATTTATTAGTCCATGAAATCATAAAAAAGGTTTTCCCAGAATGTGGAGTCCATGCACCCAGATTCAAGAAGCATAAAAAATTCCAGTCAAGATGGCGGCAAAGCACTGTTTGCAATAGCCAGAATCTGGAAAAAACCTGAATGCCCGATAACAGGTAACTGGTTAAAAACCTTTGGTTCATCTGCACAATGGAATACTATAGAGCAATTAGAAAAGATGAAGTCATGAAATTTGCATATAAGTGGATCAACATGGAAAATATCATGCTAAGTGAAATGAGTCAGAAAGAGAGAGATAGACATAGAAAGATTGCACTCATTTGTGGAATATAAAGTAACAGAATGAGAGACTAACACCCAAGAATAGTCAAGATAAGTACCAGGAGGTTTGTTCCATGGATTGGATGCCAGCCATACATACTGGGGGGGAAGGGCAGCCCAAATAGAGAAGGGAACACCAAGTATAGGAGGCCTGAAGGATCCAGTTGGGATGTGAGATGAGGGCTGAAAGTAGACTATAGACCAAACACGATGGCCACTCAGTACCTCTATTGCAAACCACAATACCCAAAAGGAGAGAGAGAGAGAGAGAGAGAGAGAGGGAATGCCCTTGCCACAGAGGTGGTGGGCGGGGGCGGGGGAGGGGTTAGGATGGGGGTGGTGGGAGGGATACTGGGCTCATTGGTGGTGGAGAATGGGCACTGGTGGAGGGATGGGTACTCGATCACTGAAACGCAAGCATGAAAGTTTGTAAGTCTACAGCTGTACCACATGGTGTTTCACTAATAATTTTTTTTAATTTTTAAAAAGAAATCAGAAAAAAAGTTGGCTGCAAATAGAAGATATATGAGACATCAAAGTGTAATCAAAATGACAAAAGCCAAAATGACAATAATGCAAAGAAACAGCAAAATCAAGGAAAAAATTATATACAAAGAAAATCCCATAATTCATGGTAGATTTATCAAATGAAAGTCTATGGACCAGAAAAGAATGGGGAGCTATAGTTTAAAAACTGAATGAAATTAATACTTCCCCAAGAATACTTTATCCAGATAGATTATGTTATGATTTGAAGGAATAATACAAAATTTCATGGACAAGTGAAAACTAACTTCACAGCCTTAAAAACCAGTTTTGCAAGAAGTGTTCAAGAAGTTTCTCTAAAGGCAAGACAAACTGCACAATCATACATAACTCCTAAAAAGTGATAGTAATCAATCCCTTCATATCAGTATTGTAGCTCAGTGTCAATGGACTGAACTTACCAACCAAGAGATACAATGGCAGGATGCATCGGTAAACTGAACCCAACATTCTGCTGTCCACAAGAGATACACCTGAATAGTTGGGGTAACACAAAGTCAGAGTCCCAGACTGAAAAATAATTTTACAGGAAAACTTATATCACTTGTATTACTTGTCTTCCCGTTGATTTTTTATTTGCTCGAGCATGCCCAGTCATCTCCATTTGTCCCTCTCGCGTGCTAGTGTAGCCCAATGATATCTGCTCGTTCCAGGAACAGAAAGAGCATCAAACAGGAAAACAATGTCTTTAAAAAGTCCTGGGTGTCCATAATTAAATCAGACAACACAGACTTCAAATTTAAAAAGCTTTTGAGGACAGGAATAACCATTTCTAATGATTAAGTGACCAATACATCTAGAACTCATACTCTAAAACATGTATGCTCCCAATGATGGTTCACAAAGTATTTAAAACAGCTTCTACTAGACATTAAAGAAGATATTTAATAATGACACAATAATTGTAGGAGAGTTAAATACTCTTTCACCTCTGGATAGATCATCTAGACACAAATGCAATGAGGAAATTATGTCCCTGAAGGAAGAAATAGAAACAAGGGGATAACAGACATACATTGGGCTATTCACCACCAAAAGTTGATTATTTTTCTCCAGTGCACTTGGGACTGTTCTCCAAGATAAACCATATACTGGGTCACAGGACATAGCTCCATAAAATCAAAAAGATAGGAATCATATCAACTATTCTCTCAGATCATAAGACGTTAAAAATGTAAATTTATCAATTATTCTCTCAGATCATAAGGCATTGCAAATGTAAATTAACTGTAAAGAGAAGTGGGAAATTAAAAAATTTGGAAATTAAACAACTCACTACTGAACAGCCAACTGCTGAACAACCAGAAATAAAAGCGGAAGTCAGAAGATTCCTGGAAACAAACAAAAATGAAGACATGAGTAACCAGAACATATGGGACACAGCAAAAGTAGTATCAAGAGGAAATTTCCTAGCAATGCAAGCATTCATTAGGAAGCAAAAAAATTATACTTTTTACATAAATAACCTAGCAACACAGCTTAAGCAGCTAGGAAAAGATCAACAAAAGAAACCCAGTGCAAGCAGAGGAAAGAAATAATAAAAGTCAAAGCAGAAAGTAATGGAATGGAAACTTTAAAACAAAACAACAACAGTTCAAAATATCAACAAAGAGCTGTTTTTTAAAAAAATGGGGCTGGAGTGATAGCACAGCAGGTAGGGCGTTTGCCTTGCATGAGGCCGACCCGGGTTCGATTCCCAGCATCCCATATGGTCCCCTGAGCACCGCCAGGAGTAATTCCTGAGCACAGGGCCAGGAGTAACCCTTGTCCATTGCCAGGTGTGACCTAAAAAGAAAAAAATAATAATAATAAATGAGATTGACAATCCACCAACAAGACTCACAAACCAAGAAATAAAACTCTAGTAAACAAAACCAGAAATGAAAGGGAATATGTCACAACCAATATCTCAGAGATTCAAAGTATCATTAGGGATTACTTTGAAAATCATTATGCCATGAAACTGGCTAACATCGAAGAAATAAATGCATATTTGGACTCCTTTAACCTAACAAGGTTGAATCAAGAGAAAACAGAGCACTGAACAGGCAAATTACCTTTAAGAAAATCAAAATGATGATTAAATTCTCCCCCAAAACAAAGCCCAGGTCCAGATGGATTTACTAGTGAGTTTTGCCAAAACTTTAAAGACCTACTGCCCATCCTTTTCAGGCTCCTTCAAAAAGTTGAACAGAAATCCTCTCAAACAGAATTTTATATAAGGAAGACTGATGTTTATAAGCCTGATACCAAAGCAGAGACATCACAAAACACACACAGAGATCTATATTCTTCATAAATATAGATCCAAAAATCTTCAGAAAAATATTAGCAAGCCAAATCCACCAGTACATTTTAAATATCATACTCAAACCATGACCATGTGGGATTCATCCTGAGGATGCAAGGATGGTTTAATAGACAGAATTCAATTAACAATATACCACATCAATGCAAGGAAAAGCAAAAATCATATGATCATGTCAAGAGACACAGCAAAAATATTAGACAAGATCCAACACCAATTCATGATAAAAATAAAAAAGAACAAAATTCTCAGCAAAATGGGAGTTGGAGGAAAATTCCCATGCATAAAGTCATTTATCACAAGCCCACAACAAACATCATAGCATATGGCTATAGCAATTAGGCAAGGAAAAGTTATTAAAAGCATCCAGGTGGGTAAAGAAGTCAAAGTCTCATTTTTTGCAGGTGATCTGATACTCTACATAGAAAAGCCCTAAACATTACAAAAAAAGCTCCTAGAAACAATAAACTTGCATAGTAAAGTGACAGGCTACAAAATCACTGCACAATAATGCGACATAAGAGCAAATAGTGTGATATAAGTGATGGAGAAATATTTAAAAAGAACACTACCTTTCACATTTGTGTCTCAAAATCAAGTACTTAGGTATCAAGTACTCAGTATAATCAAGTACTCAGCTTAACAAAAGAGGGAAAAGACATACAACTCACTACTAAAGGACATGAAAGAGGACACAAGGATATGGGAACACATCCCTTTCTCAAAATGACAGTATTGCCCAAGCACTATACAGACTCATTGCAGTCTCTATAAAAATACCCGTGATATTTTTTTAAAAGACATAGATCAAACACTGTTGAATTTTATGTATGGTAATAAAACTTGCAGAGTAAACTAAGTAATCCCAGGGAAAAGAAGACAGGAGACTTCTCCTTCTCCAATTTTAAATTATATTGTAAAGCTGTAGTATAAAAACAGTATGGTACTTGAATAAGAATAGATTCTCAAACCAATGGAATAGAATTTAGAATTTAGAAATAGTCCCTCAGGTATATGGACAAATAATATTGGACAGAGGAAGAGTATGAAATAGAGCAAGGAAAGTTCATTTACAAATGGTATGGTGGAATCTGATTGGGTACATGCAATAAATACTTCCTTTCTAATACCATATTTTGGAAAGATTACTTTCTAATGGGCTAGAGCAATAGCACAGCGGATAGGGCATTTGCCTTGCACACGGCCGACCCAGATTTGATTCCTCCACCCCTCTCAGAGAGCCCAGCAACCTACTGAGAGTATCCTGCCCGCACAGCAGAGCCTGGCAAGCTGCCCATGGCATATTCGATATGCCAAAAACAGTAACAATAAGTCTCACAATGGAAATGTTACTGGTGCCTGCTGGAGCAAATTGATGAGCAGTGGGATTACAGTGATACAGTGATACTTTCTAATATCATGCACAAAAATCTAATCAAATGAATTAAAACCTTTTTATGGGGGCTGGAGAGACAGTACAGTACAGTTGTGTTCTATGTGCCAATCTAAGTTCAATTCCTGATACCCCGTATGGTCCCCCAAGCCCTGTCAGTAGTGATCTCTGAACACAGAGCCAGAGGTATAATCAGCACCACCAGGTCTGGCCCAACAACTAAAAATTTCTTTATATAAAACTGGAATTCATAAATTATTTTGAGGAAGACAGATTTTTCAATGTAACATGATGCTGACTGTAGCGGCATCTTCAATGGTTGGCCACACACAAAAAGCCAGCAATTCCACCTCCTGGCATCTACTTCATGGGCCCAAAACTCTATTCAGAAAAGACATTTGCTCTTCTATATTCAGTGTAGCACTGTTCACAATAGAAAACAGCTGTAAACAACTCAGGTGTCTAAGAACAGATGACCGGATAGAGAATACGGTACATATACATGGTGGAATATTGATCAGCTATTAAAAAAAATCTGTTTGATATGAATCTGTAAAGAGTCATGCTGAGTCAGAAGTTAGTCAGAAGGAGAGTTATCAGTCTCTCTTCTCTCATATCTGGAGTATAAATGTAATAAGTAAACAACAAATGCCCAAAGACAATAGAAACTGAGAACTAGTCTTTAATAGCAAGGGTATCTCTGCAGGGAGAATGGTGCTAGAGAAACAGGTACAATTGTGGAAGGAAACTGATGCTTTGCTGTAGGGTGTGTTGACATGTTTTATGCAGAAAACTCCGCCATTATCAGTCACATTTTAAACCACAGTGCCTAAAATAAACTCTTTAAAAAATTAAAATATATACATATATAGAAGAAAAAGACAAAAATAAAATAACCCAAACTTTAACAATGCTTCTGTTTGAATAATAAGAGTTTTCTTTCCTTCTAAAAAAATTCCTGCACAATGTTAACTTGTTTAATTCTACTCTGTTCAACATTTGTTTAACCAATTAATATTGATTAAGTGCCAATTATATATCAGACTGGTTTATTATAGCTCTATTTGAGCAGTTCTATTTTTGCACATACATAAATTAATTACAAGATTGAAGCTGCTTTCTCACAGCTGTTGGAGCAGCGTGCATTTCTGCTGACGAGGACATGTGCAGCCTCTTGTACTTTCCACAGTGTGAACCTACTTGCCAGTCTCTCTGCTTCTCCATCATTTTCCTGTCATCATTGCAGGGTCTCGTGAACATACTGGATTCATGATACCTAGAAAGGGCCTCTGCAAATGATACCCAAAGTGCCATGAAAGAACTAAGGGATGGGGTAAACGATGGGTATTAAAATGCAAGAGTTACACAAAATGATTTTTCTTTCCTTTTTCTGTGAGTGCTTTTTGGATCACACCTGGCATTGCACAGGGGTCACTCCTGGCTCATGCACTCAGGAATTACTCCTGGCAGTGCTCAGGGGACCATATGGGATGCTGGGAATCGAATCTGGGTCTGCCTCATGCAAGGCAAATGCCCTACCCACTGTGCTATATAGTTCCAGACCCCAGAAAATGACTTTTCTATTGGGGGGAGAGGTGATTATTTTTAAAATTAAGGAAGGGAAGGGGAATGAAGAAGATCAAAATGAAGGGAGGGAAGGAGAGAGAAAGGTAAGGCATTTTCTGAACTTTTAGTGTTATGCCTTAGTTCTGAGTGTCCTACACTTGTTGGACAAGCTTGGTTAGTGCAATTTATTTATTTATTTATTTAATTTGTGGGACCTAATGGCACTTAGTGATCACTCTTGATGGTGCTTGTGGGACCATATGTGGTGCCAGGGATTGAATTGCGGTCACTGCACGCAAGGAAAGTGTTTTACCACATGGAATATCTCTCTCTAGCCCACAAGTGTGGTTTTTGAAAAGAGAGTTATACAAGCTATGACTTTCATTCTAGTGAAGTACAGATGGTGCAGGAAATACAAAAGAGAAATTGGCTTGTGACATCAAATGATCTTGTGAATATTCAACTGGACTTGGGGCCTTTCTCTAACCTTGGTTGACCTTCATTTTCTGGTATTTTTTTAACCACAAAATAGGGAATCTGAACAATGATCTTCAGGATAGCTTTGATTCCAGTGGTTGAGTGGCCTTGTAGATATTTTATGGAGATCTTTTCGGGAGAAGGAACCAACCCTATTTTGCTAGCATCTCTTGGGTTAACCTGTTTCACTACACAGAGCTAAGATTTTTATGAAATAGGTTTAGGCATCTGAGCAGTCACCACACAAGGACCTTTTTCAGATGTAAGATGAGGTTTGAAGAGATTAAAAGAAGTCTCTTGCTGAATTTTGTTCATATTGAATGCTCTTCCTGTCACACTTAAGGCACACAACTACTCTGTATTATTACCATCTTGCAGAGGTCTAGAGGAATGGCAAGTTCATGGAAAGTCACATAACTGAACAATATCAGAGTCAAAAATAGCATTCTGATCTAGTTGACATAGATCTGGTCATCTCTTTTCTTCCACAATCAGAATTAATAAAATTCACATTCCTCAAGTAAAGAAAATGGGGTTCAAAATGGCAGCTGCTGACAGAATTTTATCTATGATGTGTTGTTTTTGTTCACATAGATTTTCTTAAAGAGAGGAATCAGTTGCTAACATTTATAAATTGATGCTTTCTCACTGGCTCGGTGGCAGTAAGAATTAGTGTCCCTTTCAGGTGGATCATCCACTGTGGTCTTGCTGCGTACATACCTCTGGTTCTCCTCTCTTATTTATGTTAATTCTCAGGTTGAAAGGAAAAAAACCTTCGGAAAATGCAAAAATGGTACATTTAGTCCTTAAATGATTATAATCCAAATAGAGTGGCAATAGACTTGAAAGTGCCACAAGATGAAAACCTCTCCTTTTCTCCGTTAGAAATAATTGAATACTGAACTTGAAAATAAAAATATGCGAAGCAATGAATTTTCATGTACACTGTGCAAAAGTAATCTCTTATATGTACAAAAGGCTTTATCAGAAGTTTCTAAAATGATGTGCTCATTTAAATCATGATTTTTTTTTATTTTTGGGTCACACCTGGCAATGCTCAGGGGTTATCCCTGGCTCTGCACTCAGGAATTACTCCTGGCGGTGCTCAGGGGACCATACACACCAGGAAGATCAAACCAGGGTTAGCTGCATGCAAGCCAAATGCCTTATCCCCTTTACTATATCCAGTCTCACTCTCTATATTTCTTGAAAAGTTTTATAGCATCCAAGAGGCCAGTGCCCTAAGGTAGGTGACATTTTCCTAATAGGGACAAAATAGTAGAAAGCTATTTGACTTAGAAAGGTGAAATTATTAGTGAGTAGCTGCCCAGTGCTGGTGTTTGGAAGCAAAGGCAATTAGGAGGTGAGGCTGCTGTAGGTGAACTTCTCTGCAGGCCTGAGAGTGTTGGGCTCTGTGCAGCCGCTTGGCTCCAGGCTGTTTTCAGGGCAATACCTCTGGAAATGGGTTTGCTTCCTTTTGCAACGGAATCCCATTCGTCTTCTGCAAACTACTTTGGCAGAAAATAGGTGCCATGTTACTATGTGGAGGTGGGTGGAAATGTAGTGAGACCTCATTCTGTCCCTTCTCCTTAATCCCTCACACCTTGCACTTTGCAGTCCTTGTAGTGTTTCCTGTCGCTTGTCATTTTACTCCTTTTTTAAAGTTCTGTGCTGCTCGATAGATAGGGTGCTCGAAAGGAAAGTCTCCTAGTTGGTTCTTTTCTTCCTACTAACACTAAGGCCTGGAGCATCCCTGATTCTTACTACCCTGTGGCCAGTTCTGCTTATTATCTTCCAGGACCTGCTTGCCCTGTTGTCTATTATCCAAAAATTTAGGTGGGGACATTATAAAGACTACATTTTCCAGCTTCCTTTGAAACTACCCCCTGTGCCCTGTGCCTGGATTTTGACCCACGTACAACAGAAGCTATGGGGCACACCCTCAGAATGAGAGGGGCAACCCTTCCATCCTCCTTTGTCTTTTTTCCAGGCATCTGCAATATGACTGGTGGCTGTGAGCCATCACTGATCTGCAATGAGGCCAACCCCATTGAGAGGGGAAAATAGAGAAGGGAACAGGGGCCCTCAAACTGTGGAATCTCTATCATTCCCTGTTTGGCATAGTGTCCAACTAACTGCTAAGCAAGAGAGAAATTAAGTTCCTTTTGTTAAAGCCACAGTGCCTTCGAGATGTATGATTACAGATAATCTAGGAACCTAATACCCATATACCCACACACAATATCATTATTTTTGAGGCGAGATTTTTATCTAGATTAATAATTCACATGGGGAAAAAAGCAGCTGTGGATGCATCCAAGGAGCTGTGGCTTTATGTGACTTGATTCTTAAGGCTTTATGGAAGGGTGGGTAGAGATTGCTATTGCTTCAAAACTCATTATGAGCATGACATGGAAAAGTCAATTAGCCTCCCTAAGCCTCAGTTTCCTCATTGAAGAATGGAATAATATCTACTTGGTGTTGGCATGATTGTTTTCTGTAAAGGATTTAGTTGCCTAGCATGTGTAAATGCCTGAGTACTAGATAAATCTATGGATCTAAAGGGGTATCCTTAGCAAAGAGTACAGGGATGGTTTGTGTACAGTCAAGTAATGTCCTGAGATGTTTATGTGGATTCATCTGTTGGTACTACTAATGTTTCACTTGGTATCCTTTGATTGCTTCGATAGATGGAAGCATGTAATGCTCAAGCACGGATCTGTGAGAACTCTATCAGTGGGGTTCTTTCTGTGCTAATTCCTCTTTTTGCCAAATATATATTTCACGTGGAGCTCTACAAAGAGAACTTTAAATAAAACTGTGAATTCCTGTGTGTATTTTTGTGGTCAATCATTCCCCTGATCCTGAAAGAGCCTCCAATCATTGGGAAAGATGAGTAAGGAGAGGCTGCTAAAATCTCAAGGCTGGAGAAATCAGTCGGGATGGGAGATGTGGTCCGAAAGTAGATAACGGACCAAACATGATGAACTCTCAGTGTCTGTGTTGCAAGCCATAATGCCCAAAAGTAGAGAGAGAGAGTATGGGGAATATTGTCTGCCATGGATGCAGGGGGAGGATGGGAAAGGGGGGGGCATACTGGGGATATTGGTGGTGGGGAATGTGCACTGGTGGAGGGATGGGTGTTTGATCATTGTGTGATTTTAACCCAAACATGAAAGTTTGTAACTACCTCACAATAATTCAATAAAATTTTTTTTTTAAATCAGGGCTGGGAGGAACAGAAACATTACTGGTGGCCACTTGAGTAAATTGACGAACAACGGGATGACAGTGATTTTTGTGGTCAAACCAAAATTATTCTTTCTCTAGCAAGTTAAGGTATTCTTATTTTGAAAAACAAAATATCCCTAGACAAATTTTATTTCATGAAATTCCACAAGTTATCAGTTTAGGCCAGTTAAATATTTTATATTTTTACACCTAGCAGAAGTCTATCACTCCAGCATATTGGTCAATTTCCTGGCATCCCAGAGTAGATAACTAAGCCATGATATCTGTCTGACTGGGATCCCCTTGTCATTGTTTTGGCCACTGAATAGTTATAAATGCCAATTGGAAAATGACTTTTAGGTTAGCACATCTGTCTGATGTTTGCAAAAAGCAAGAGAATTTAGAGATTTAAGTTTCTGTTTTAAAATCAGACCACCAAAGGGCCACACACCAGTCCTAGACTTACTTGTTATATGACCTCAGCAAGTTTAATTTTCTGGGCCTCAGTTTCTATCTCTATAAGTTTGGGAAATGAAGTGATCTATCTCATGGGGCTGATCTGAGAACATGGTTATTAATACAGGCTCTAGAATTTTCACAAATACTTGCCTACACCACCATCCCACTTCGACCTCCTCCAGAAGACTTATATTATCAGTCCTGTGGACCTCAGACATGATTTCAGATGCTTTGGTAAATAAATTGTGAATATGGAACATTTCTGGGGTATTTGCTATATTTCCTCTCCTCTTACTCTTGCTCTAAGACCTGTGGTGCCTCTCTGAGTAAGGTTGTTCCTCGGTCTGCATTCAGCAGTGGAGATCTCCAGAAGAGAAAACAACTACTGGGGTCATTTGTTATTGTGGAATTACTTTTCCTATCTGGGTTCAATGTAAACTCCTTAGCATGGTATGTTTTCTGTCACAAGTCAGTTTGTTCTTGTAGTTCAAGCATAGCTCAATCATAGTGTTAAAGAAAAGGAATGATACTTTAGGGAAAAAATAATATATACCAATATTGGAGCTAGAGAGATAGTATAGCAGGTAAGGCATTTGCCTTGTGTGAATTCAACCTGAATTCAATCCCTGGCACTGCATATGGTCCCCTGAACCCTACTACAAGTGATCCCTGAATGGAGAGCCATGAGTAAACCCTAAGCACAGCTGGATGTACACCCTCAAGAGTCCCAACAAAGCAACCAAACAACAATAAACCATATACCAGTATTTTTAATCAGAGTCCACTAACCATTGTTTTGAGAGCCAAATTCCCACTATTTCTGTAAGATTTGTAAGCTAAGAATCATGTGAAAATTATTAAAATTAAATTTGAGTTTCCCTAAAGTTTTACTTTATTGTTAGTTTTTGGAGTGTCTTGCTGCTTTGTCAAGCTACTTCATCTTTGGACAAGTTTTCAATTTTGTAAATAGTAGGTTATTAAAATATAAAGAAGCTTTGTAACTGTAACTCATGGTGATTCACTAATAAAAATAATAAAAAATAAAAATATAAAATATAAAGAAGCAATATCTATGACAACACAGTGAAAAGAATTATCTGTTCTACACTCTTAAATGAGGAAAATCAATATAATTATATTTTTCTTTTTTTTTTTTAAGTTTTTTGTGTGTTTGGGGACCATACTCAGCGGAGCTCAATGCATACTCCTCACTCTGGTCGGGAATCCTTCCTGGTAGGGCTCTAGTCACCAAGTGGTATATGTGCAAGACAAGCATCCTACCCACTATCCTATCACTCTGACTCCCCCCTTTCTTTCCAATTTTATCCTTACAAAAGAGATTTTAAGAAAATTCCACCCATTGATATAGTAATATCATTAGAAAACATATTTTAAAATAGTATCATAAGAACATAATATGTAAATGAGCCGAAATAATGTCACTTAACAGTGTTTGGGGTCTCTCTCAAGTCCTGATCCTATTTTATAAGCAAAGAAAGAAAGAAGTCCCTGCCAAAGGCTGTCGCTTTGAAACCTCATTCCATTGTTTTATGTGCCACCTGGATACTGAAACATCCTATTTTTTCCAGACATTTTTAGTCTTGGCACCTGAGCCTGGCATCACCTCGGTGCTTTGGAGATTGTGCTAGAATTGATGGCTGCCCTAGAATTCCCCAGAACTCCCAGCTGCTGTGTGACCCATGAGTTCGGCAGTGATTGGCAGTCAGACTAGCTCCAGCTTGTGAAACTGCTCCAGGCCAGTTCTGCACTTGAAGAACATTCTTCTAGAACTCCAGGACATGCCTGTCCCACAGTGGTCTTTGACTTTGAGCCTTAGATCAAAGGCAGGCGTCTTTGATGATGAAAAGCTGGACGGGGTGGCATGGGCTTTCGAGCCAGCCGACCACCCTGCTGGAGAACGTGCCTGGGCTGCAGGAGAAAGAGGTGGTTGGCCTTCTCACTCCCACCCAGGCAGCCCCTCAGTCTCCCTGGATGCCCCCTTTGCATGAGTAATGTTGTTCTGGAGCCCCCAAGATGACTGTGGCTTCTATAATCCTTTCTTTGTTCTCTGGGGCCTGGGCTGACCAAATGTTCTCCAGAAGGCATCCCAGCAGGTACCCTTGGAAGTGTGTGCTTTATTTAGGCTTCCTTGAGCTAGAGCACTTAAGTGGACAGCCTAGACAGAAAATATGACAGCCCCCCCTGTCCCCCGCCCCTCAGCCTTCCCTGCTGTCAACCCCCAACTTTTTTTTAAAAGAACAGTTTAGGTTGTTCAAGTCCATTAGAGGAAAACTGATTCACTGTTCTGCATGCTTGGGTCACACTGGGTTTTTTGTTCCCAGAATAAAGGACAGGCAGAATTGAAATAATTTAGTGAGTCAACACTGCTACACGTGTTTTCCAGTCCTGGTGCTGCCATGAGCTGGCCGAGTGCCCTTGGGCATGTCCTTCACCTTGGTAAATTTTACTTTTCTCATCCAAAGTTTCCCAAAGTTAGAGATATTATCCCCTGAGGGATACCAGAATAATCTATTTGGATGGAGTAGCCTTGGATGCAGTTAGGGTGGGAGGACTATGTTTCTTTGCTTTGAAGAAGGTAAATTCTGTTTTATTTGCTTAAAGTAGGTAAATTTTCAGGGGTCAATGAATGATTCCCTACCTCTCACCCCCCCCCGAAAAGGAGGCAATAGGCCAAATAATATTGAGAACTTATGTAACTGAAGCTATAAAAGATCACCAATTTATGGCATTAGAAGCAGTAAATGAGGCTTTGTGTTGTGATGCTTAGTACAGTGAGTGGCACATAGTAAATGCTCAGGGAGTTTGTCTGTTTAGACTTCCATGGGGATAGTTTTCTCTTGGAATAGGTGCCAAGGGTCTCAGTGTGTCCATCATCCATGTGAAAACTGTTTGCTAAGTTTAAGAAACGGTAATATTCAAAGCTGCACTTGGGGACAGTTTACATCTTTTAAAATTTCTAGATATTCTTCAAATATTTCTCAAATCTAAAACTTCCAGTCTTTCTTCTGGTTCATCAAAGGAACAATAAAAAAAATGGTAACACAGCAAAAACTCAAAACCAGATTTTATTCTAAATTTTTATGCCTAAAATCCTCACAATATTATTCCAATTTTGAAGACTGAGGAAATGGAGCGCAAAGAATTTAAGTAACTTGTCTACGGCCATGCAGTTAATAGATGGTAAGGCTGGGACCCAATCACTGACCATCTGGCTCTGGACTGCTGGTGTTTCACCACTATGGGAAGTATCTTCCAGATAGCAAATGCTTGACATTTGCACAGTTGAATATAGCCTTCTTCTTTAGGAGGAGTCAGGCAGTAAAACTAACTTATTTCTTGAATGCTATTTTTTTTAATCTAAAAAAAGCCAAAAGCCCTGTTTTCTCTAGATCTGTGAAATACCAAACAATATGAATCAGATTCTGTTTTTTTTTCTTTTTCAGGAAGGTAAACTTTCTTCAGGTAGTTCAAAATACTAATTCAAGTATTGTTAAGTCAAAAAGTATTCATATCTTTCTGTATCAAAATCTTTGTACTTCTATATCTCAATCTGCTCGTGCTGCTGTTCACAATAGCCAAAATATGGAAACAACCCAAGTGCCCTAAAACAGATGACTGGTTGAAGAAACTTTGGTACATCTACACAATGGAATACTATGCAGCTGTTAGGAGAGATGAAGTCATGAAATTTGCTTATAAATGGATAAACATGGAGAGTATCATGCTAAGTGAAATGAGTCAGAAGAGAGGGACTGACATAGAGGGACTGCACTCATTTGTGGAGTGTAGGGTAGCATCACATGAGGCTGACACCTAAGGATGGTAGATATGAGGACCAGGGGGATTGCCCCATAGCTGGAAGACTGCTTCATGAACGGATGGGAGAGGCAAATGGAATAGAGAAGAGATTACTAAGAAAATGATGGCTGCAGGAACCAGCTGAGATGGGAGATGCGTGCCGAAAGTAAATAATGGACCAAACATGATGACCTCTCACTGTCTATGTTGCAAGTTATAATGCCCCAAAGTAGAGAGAGAGAGTATGAGCAATATTTTCTGCCATGGAGGCAGGGGGAGGGTGGGAAAGGTGGGTATACTCGGGATATTGGTGGTAGGGAATGTGCACTGGTGGAGGAATGAGTGTTTGATCATTGTGAGATTGTAACCCAAACATGAAAGCTTGTAACTATCTCAAGATGATTTAAAAAATAAAATTTAAAAAATAAATTTGAAATAAAATTTGAAATAAAATTTTAAATTTAATTAAATTTTATTTAGGAGGAGTCAGGCAGTAAAACTAACATTTCTTGAATGCTATTTTTTTAATATAAAAAAACCAAAATCCCCGTTTTCTCTAGATCTGTGAAATACCAAACAATATGAATCAGATTTAATTTTAAATTTTAATTTAATTAAATTTAATCCCAATAAAATTTAAAAAAAATTTTAAAAATTTGCTCATGCTGAAGGATTTCTCTGGAGTATTATCTAAGGCAGATTTTCCTCAATCTCCTTTACTATTGGCATTTTGGGTCAGGTCATTCTGTGCTGTGGGGCTGGTCTTATGCACTATAGATGTTTACCAGAGTCCACGATTTCAACATCACCCTCCAGATGTCAGTTAGCATCTGTTAGGTGAAAGTGGAGGAAAGGGAGAGGCAAGGCTAACCTATTTAATTTAATTGGGCCCTTAAATCTAGCCCACCAAGGAGGTAGCCAATTAAATAATGGGAGTATTAGAAATAGCTAAGGGTGGAAATAGTAAGAGATTTAAAAAGAGCTCAGTCCCAAAACTCTCTCTTTGACCCTCTGCTTGCTCCTGATCAGAATGCAGGAGGGTATTTAGGTTCTCACTCCAGTACTTATAGCAAGGGCTGGAGAACTAAAAAAAAAGAAAAAGTTGAGGGGCTAGGGAGCCACTGAGCAGGCGTCTCCAGAGGTAGCCTGTGTAGCCCCTGCTATAGTCTTCAGAGCATCACGAGAGACCAGTGTGGATTTCAAGGAAAGGTGCTCAGTTTCCTCATCTATGCATGCTGATCCCTTCCTACATATGGGAAAGGCTGAAATGAAAAGATGTAATTAAACTATTTGCATGACTCTCTCTCCACATGTATATATTACACATATATACTTGCTATTTCCTTCTAGCTTCAAAATTCAACCATTATAATTATACTTTTTACTTTCACTCCAGATGCTAACATATGTATGTGATAAATCAATTTTTATTTCTCTGGAAGACAACGCTGGAGGATGCAAGTTTTTTTCCTTTTTCCTTCCTGTGCCAATTTTATATATCTTTCCTTTTTCTTCTAACATAGAAAAAAGTTTTGACATTAATCTATGTGAAGGATAACTCCAAAGATGATCAAGGTCAAACTTTTGAGTATCCACTAATAGTTTGAGCAATTAAGTTTAAATGACACCTCCTGGGATTTAAGTTAGTTTTTAGAAGAATCTTCCAGACTAAGGGAACAACACAGACATCATTACTAGAGAAGGTGAAGAACTGCATTTCATGGAATGTAGTAAAGCCCGGAAAACCATTGGCCTGGAAAAAGAAGTCTAAATTTGGGGGGTGAATCTCAACTTCACGTGTTTACCTTTGAGCAATCTTCAAGATCCATTCCTGTTCTTAGTTTCTAAGAAAGATTCTGTAACAGCTTGGCAAGTGCATTTGATCTTTCCCTGGTGCTTCTACCCTCCCCTCTCCCCACCTCACTCTCACCACATGCCAAAAAAAGAAGGCAAGAAACAGCTGAGTTTTTGCACTGAAGACCTTGATGCAGGCAAAACAAAATCATGAAATAATTGTTTCCACTTTGTCAGTAATTAGTTGCTGTTTGAACTTTACTTTTGATTAGTTGAGACGTGGCAAAATAGAGTACCATGGGCCCGTGGTTCTTCAGCAGCCAGGCCCTACCTGCATTTCCACTGTGCTGAATCAGCCCTGTAGCTCCTTCAAGAGCCATGCTTCGGGGGCTGGAGCAATAGCACAGCGGGTAGGGCATTTGCCTTGCATGCGGCTGACCCAGGTTCGATTCCCACCATCCCATATGGTCCCCTGAGCACCGCCAGGAGTAATTCCTGAGTGCATGAGCCAGGAGTAACCCCTGTGCATCGCTGGGTGTGACCCAAAAAAGAAAAAAAAAGCAAAATATAAATTAATTATCCCATGGGTTTAAAAAAATAAGAGCCATGCTTGGGGCTCTGCCTCAGAGTCCTAGATCAGGAAGTTTGGAAGGAGCCTGAAGGTAGAGACAATAATAGTCCAGTTCACACAGACTTGTTGAATGATAGCACAGATAATTCAAACCAAGTGCTAACTAAAAAGAATCCAGCAGCCATGAGGCCTTAGTTTCTGTTAGGTGATACTATTGCCACTGAGGTCATTGTCAGTGCTACCATTTCTGTCCTAGAGAACCAGACTGTTCTTGACTCCTCCCTTTGTTGATTACCTTCCTCATTATCCATTCATTCATTCTATTTGCTAAACTCTGAAGACTCCAGTCCACTGAGTTTATTAATAAATTATATCGATTTCTTTTCCTCTTTTCCTCCCTTCCTCCTCCATCCTTTCTTCCCTCCTTCCTGCCTCGCTCCTTTTCTCTCCTTTCTTCCTCCCCATCTCCCGCCCTCCTTCCTCCCTCCCTCCCTCCCTCTCTTCCTTCCTTCCTTCCTTCCTTCCTTCCTTCCTTCCTTCCTTCCTTCCTTCCTTCCTTCCTTCCTTCCTTCCTTCCTTCCTTCCTTCCTTCCTTCCTTCCTCCCTCCCTCTCTTCCTTCCTTCCTTCCTTCCTTCCTTCCTTCCTTCCTTCCTTCCTTCCTTCCTTCCTTCCTTCCTTCCTTCCTTCCTTCCTTCCTTCCTTTCATCTTCCCTCCCTCCCTTCCTTTCTTCCTTGCCTACTCCAACACCTTGTCTTCTCTCTTGTCTTCCCTTTCTATCTTTTTTCAGTGTGCCAGATATAGAACATAGACTCCTACATGCCAATCATGAATTCTACTGCTGAGCCAAATCCCAGGCCTATACCTACATTTTCACCCCCTTTTTAGTGTGATGTATTTTTACCCCTCTAATTTAGGTCTTCCCTGGACAATAGTTTCTAGTGATCCTTCTGCTTCCTGCCTGCTCTTCAACAGACGGAGTGATCTTCAGACACACATTAGAAGTCAGTCCCTGGTGTCAAACCCTTCATTGCATTAAGAATATCAACATCTTTCTGAGGTTTAGAGGTCCCTGCCTGATCCTCCAGATGTCACTTCACACCATCATACTTACATTTTTTGTTTATATGGTTTTTGTGTGACATCAAAAACCTAGGAGTGCTCAGGGGTTGCTCCTAGCGGTACGTGGAAGACCATGCAGTGCCAGGGCTTAAACTTATGCCTCTAGCCTAAAAGCATGCACTCAGCCTGTTGAGCTATCTCTCTGGCTCTTTCTACCATATTTGAACCATGATGTTACCTGGCCACAATTGGCTTTAATTGACTCTTGCCGGGTCTTTCTCTGCCTCAGGATCTTTGCACACATCTTCTTCGAAAATTCCCAGGGACTTCACCTGACGCCTTCCTTCCTAAGTCAGACCTCAGATATCATCTAAGACCTCTTTAGATTGGTTTTAACTGACCACTCCCATCCAAAGTCCAAATATTACTCCTCATTTGATCTCAATCCCCTGTCTGTCCTCTGTATGGCATGCAGTTCCTATACTTTCCTGTTGGCTCACTTGTGTCTTGTTACTAATTTTCACTATAGAATCACATGGGAGACCAGTGCATAAATTTTATTCACCAACCCATTTCCAACACCTTGTTCAAAGCCTAGCAGAGCTTATGCTTAGGAAATATTTATGGGAGAAGAGAATGAGCAAGTGATAAATGAATGGGTGGATGAGTTTCTTTGCTTGTTGATTCACTGCTATATCTACAGGCAGGTATTCAATAATTCCCATAGACAGGATGCAAGCTGGGTACCCAAAGAAAAGCATGATAGTAAGGTTATCCAGGATGCCAAGACTGTTTTAATGTTTTCAGGGTACTCAGACCAAGTTTGCCCTTTGGATAGAATGTGTTGTGGAATTAGATCATCTTTCTTTTTCCACATGAGCCGAGAGCCAAGTTTGTGGTCGGTACTTCTTGGTGTGCTATTTAGCTGCGTTCTTGGCTCCATTTCATGCCTCTGTCCTCATTTTCTTTGCCTTTTGTCCCTAGTCTTCACTTATGCCATTATGTATTTTATGCCTATCTTCATATGCTACTTAAATGCTCCCAGAGACACATGAAAATCAATCAGTATTTAACATGTGAAGAGAGGAGCTTTGGCAGAGGGAGAAATCAGGGACATTTTACGCATGAGTGGTGGTGACTGAGAGTCCTGCAAGCTCGGCGGTGGGGAGTGGAGAAGATTCTTCTCTGGGGGAGATCTGAACACCTAGTGCAATGTAAGTCTGATTGAGAATGGGAAGGGGCGAGTTTAAATCAAGTAACTGGTGATTTTGCCCGTTTTGACTGCACTTCAGAGCTCAAGGCCTCATGCTGTTTTCCTGCATTATCTGCCTTCTACAGAAGCACCATATAATTTTCAAAATAATCAGGAGGCAGCCACACTGCTCTCTCTGAAAGGCTCACACAGACGTTCGCATAACTACTCACTGAATTCTCAGCTGACCAAGAGAATGATGCAGGAAGAACAAGGGATGCTCGCCCGCCCACCAAGGCCCACCCCAGCGAATTAGTGCTTCTGTTTCTGTGGCCGTCTGACCAGGATTGGAGGGAGGGCCAGGGGATTTCCCAAACCCTGGGTAGATATGGGTAACTTGTCCTATAGCATTTTGTAGGGGCTTTGCTCACCCTTCTCATGTGCCCATGTGTTCCATGTGCCCACGTGTTACATGTGCCCCTTGTTACATCTAGTCTTGACCTTCTCCCAGGATGCAGGCAACTCATTTGCATGTTGATATTAATGTTGCATATTCAGTGGCTGCTTACTATCTTTCTCTACTTGGAAAACAAGCAGACAGCTTAAGCTTAACATTTCCAAAGTTGGATGTCTGTTCTTCTCCCCAGTTCCTGTTTTAGCTCCACCTTTTGCTATCTCAGGTAATGCCCATTCCAATCATCTTGTTCGTCAATCCAAAAGCTTTGAGATAACTTTTATCTTATTTTTTTCCTTTGGGAATGGGGCCACATCTGGTGGTGTTCTGTGGCCTACTTGTGGCCTAGTGCTACAACTTGCTCCCAGCGATACAAGGAGACCAGATGGTACTGGGAATTGAACCCAGAGTTCCCACATGCAAAGTTTGTACTCCAGCCCTTTGATTCTTCTCTTTTGTCTCTCTCAGACCACCAGGAAGCACTCACTACAAGCTGTCTTTCTCATACATGCAGACTCAAGTCTGGAGAGACAGTACAGAGGGTAAGACACTTGCTTTCCAAGCAGCTGACCTGACCTTCCCAGAGTGATGCTTATGGTCCTCAAGCACTCATAGGAGTGACCCATGAGCACAAAGCCAGGAGTAGCCCCCAAGCACTACTTGGTGTGGCCTGAAAATCTCCCCAATCCAACAAAACATAACAATATACCCACATAATAAAATACATGAGGACTCTGCCCTGCCCCTACCCCATCACTTCTATTTCCTGTTGCCCTGATTCTCGTTTCTATCACCCTATTACCAGCAATCGTGCCTCTCTCCTGCCAGTCTCCAGATAGCACTTTGGAAAACACAAGGAAGGTTTTATTTGTGGCTTCCCATCTCTTCAGTCTTAGAAGCAAAAGACCTCTCAAGGTCTCTGAGACACTCTGTGATCAGGAGTACCTTTTCCTTACCCTGTTCCTCTTTTCTCATCTACCACAATGCTCTTGATAGTCTCCAGCCATGCCAGTTGTTAGCTATATCTTCTGTATGCTATGCCTGTTCTAGCTAATCCTTTCATCTAGAACGTCTCAAAATATTTTCTTGGATTTCCTAGACTGGCTTTTAAAATAATCATATTTAGAGTCTGGGGAGAGTTCAATGCTAGAGGGCCTGCCTTGACAGCTGGTACGATTGCAAGATCAATCCCTGTTACCACCCCACAAACCTGATTGTCATCCCATTTGGGGATCTGATTTGGGGCACTATTGGTACCACAAAAAAGTGTATGATTTCCTGCACACCACAGCAAGGATGTGTGAGCATGTGTGTGGCCGTTGGTCATTGCAGAAACAACAGCATCGATAGAAGGAAGGCAAACACAAAAACTTTTAAACAATAATTAAGATAGTTAAGAAATAAAGAAATGATTCTCCTGTCTGGAATTGTTCATCTCTTTAATGTTGACTTTTCTTTTATATGAAGCACTTAACCACTGCCTAATACATTATTTCTCAACCTTTATCCAACTATGGCCCCTTACAGACTTCTTATGTCTTCTTATTGTGACCTCCTGTATTTTACCAGTTGGTCCCTCTTGCTGTGAACCCTCATTTACATGATTTTCACTGGTGGTCCCTTTGGGATATCCTGAGGGCCTATGGGGGTCAAGTGTACTGGCTCCTGGTTGAGAAACAACAGCATTACAAACTATAAAATATGCTTATTTGGTCAGTCTGTTTTTGTTCATCTACCCATGCCAAATGCCACCCCTTTCCTACCCTGTGCTAAATGTTAAGACAGGAGTCTTTGTTTTCCTGACAGATATTTTCAACAGTCTAGAACAGTGCCTGATGTAAATGGAGTTGCAATAATTATTGACATGATGCTAAACGAAGCTTTGTTGTTACTTCAGCTTTTCATCTCTTATCATCATTTAACCTGGCACATTGTCCAGCTTTAGGAAACAGTCCATAAAGTCTTAATTACACTGAAAAAGCTGGGTCCAATGCCTTCAAAATATATTGTTTGCGACTTAAGAGCACCCTCCATCTGAACTTTGCATAATTCTTTAGTAATCTCTCCTCTCGAGCCTCCTGGATCCATCTGGAAACCATTCCAACAAACATCCATTCTCTATAATAGATCACTATTTCCCTTATTAACATGACTGTGGCTCCCCAGAGCCCTCCAAGAGCGTGGAGATGGAGTTCTTATCTCTGTTGCTTCATTTAAGAGTGTACATATTTGGTTGCCAATGCTACGGTTCTCCACAGTGCAGTTTGTTGCAACAAAAGAAAGTGTTTGCCAAATGATTTGTCAGCATCTGTTATAAAGCCACACAGGCATTCTTTATATAACTGAAAAATACTGATCCCAATTAGTGACAGATTAAAGACCTAGGAGTGTTGCCTTATTTAAAAGAATTTAAGAGAGCTAATGTAAAGGTGTAAAGATAAGGGGTGGGGAGAGAGGGGAAGGAGATGGGAGAGAACATAGGGAACAGGTATGTGATGGGATCTAATTCTGGAACCAGAGAAACATGGATTTAGCATGGGGTTCCCAGGTCCCTACTCAGTGGCTGTTTGCAAGGCAATCACCTTTCCAGACCAACTGGTCTTCAATGTAAACTCTGGCAAAGGGCAACATTGCTAAGCATCTGAAACATCAGGGACAGGAGCCGATCATACAAGAGTGCGAGAGTCCTGCCTGGTGCGATGCTGAACCCCCAGATGGTGTGGGGAGCAGCATACTTGTAGCTGGGGGAAGGTGGATTTCACTCTGAGGCCGTGATGCTGGCTGTCTTTGAGCAGTGATTCACCTACGTATGGAAAGAGCACATGAGGCAAGGCTGCCCTTTTCTGCAGGAATAAATATTTGACCTTTTGATATTCTCCAGGCATCTTCCTAATTAGGAAACTCACATCTCAAAGAGCAAAACCAAACATGGCTTCCCAGTGCAAGGCAAGCTCTGTGAATATCTAGCACTGGCAGCCTCTGTCGTTGACACTAGAGACACCTCCAGCACCGCAACCCCCCACCCCAAACAAAAGTAGTAGCGACATTTGGGTTTGTTTCCATGGGAAAAAAGACCTTCCCTGATCAAAACCAAATGTTTATCTCATAAAGGCTTCTTCCTCTAGTATTCTGGCAATGTCAGCAAGTATATGTAAACGCTTGGAGAACAGATGAATACAACCCTTTCAGGTGGCTAGGCAGCTGCTAATCTACCACTGAAGTATGTGTCCATTGTTCTCACATTCAGCACACAGGGGTGGCACCGCGGGGTAAAGGGGGAAATATCACTTTGTTTACACTGGAGCTCTTCTGTGGTAAAGCCCCTTGGAATGTTTTTAACTTGAGTGAAGTCAAGAATTTACAATTGTTAGATCACGGCAGGGCTTTAAACTTTTATGATGTAGCATGAGGCCCACTCGCACAGTACAAGGGACTCTCAGTGAGCTCGCCCGCGGTGTGTGGTGCGGGATTCAGACCCCTTTACTTCAACTTATTGTTCTTGAACACTGGAGAAAAACCAGCCTCCCCCCAAGCAGTCCCCTTCCCTTGCCGCGCGCCCCACCCCCCACCCTAACCGCACACTATAACCCATTGCCCCAGCTCATGTTAACAGGAAGATATTTTACATCAAGAAAGGGATTCCTCCGGAAATAAAGAAATTGAGTTGGGAGCTGGGCTGAAAAATTCCAAATGGTTTTTGAGTCAAGTGAGTTTTGTCTTGTGTCTGGTTGCTGAAGTTCCTTTGCCCGGTCACCACAGCCGTGCTTATCTGAGAGTAAATCCAGGTTCAGCATACAAAGAGCCTGGGGCAATGCCAGGAAAGCTGCTTGGAACAGTCTTTAGCTGCAGCTTCCTTGTTGCATAGGACAATTCTAGTGGCAGAGGACAAAAGCAGGCTCATCTCTATGGTTAGTAATGTCATATATATCTTTGGGTAGCATCGAATTACAGACATGTGTATTATTTAAAAGGTTCTTTAAAAAAACATGACCACAAGGGGAAATGGAGTGCTGCTCTCTTTTTGCTCTCTGCAGAGTATGTTTTAATCATGGTGCATGTAAAGATGTTTCCTCATGAAATTTGCCAAACCAGTAAGGCAGTTTTGTTTTCTTTTCTCCTTTCTTTTCTTTTCTTTCCTTTCCTTTCCTTTTCTTTTCTTCTCTTCTCTTTTCATCTCTTCTCTCTCCCTTCCTCCCCTCCCTCCCTCTTTCTTTCTTTCTTTCTTTCTTTCTTTCTTTCTTTCTTTCTTTCTTTCTTTCTTTCTTTCTTTCTTTCTTTCTTTCTTTCTTTCTTTCTTTCTTTCTTTCTTTCTTCCTTCCTTCCTTTCTTTCTCTCTTTCTTCCTTCCTTCCTTTCTTTTTTTCTTTCTTTCTTCTTTCCTTCTTTCCTTATTCCCTTCTTTCTTGAATCACCATGAGATACACAGTTACAGATTTGTCCATGAGTGGGTCCTGCCACCAGTGTACATTTCTTTCCACCAGTATGCCCAGTTTCCCTCTGGCCAACACCTCCCCCCACAATGTACCCCAGCCTGGCTTTATGGCAGGTGCTTTTCTTCTCTGTTTCTCTCTCCTTCTGGGTATTATGATTTGCAATACAAGTACTGAGAGGTTATCATGTATATCCTTTTACCTATCTTCAGCACTCAGTTCTTGTCCAGAGCAATCATTTCCAACTATCATTGGCATACTGTTCCTTTCTCTATCCTAATTGCCCTCCCCCCAACACCCCTTTGTTGCTTGAGGCAAGCTTCCAAACACAGACCAGTCCTCTTGGCCCTTGTTGCTACTGTCCTTCAATATTAGTCTCAGACAATTTTTTTTTATATTTTTATATCCTACAGATGAGTGCAATCATTCTATGCCTGTCCCTCTCTCTCTGACTCATTTCTCTCAGCACAATGTTCTCCATGTCCATCCATTTATTAGTAAATTTCATGACTTCATTTTTCCTGGTGGCTACATAGTATTGCATTGTGTAGATGCACCATAGTTTATCCAGTCTTCTGTTCTCAGGCAATTGGGTTATTTCCAGATTCTGGCTATTGTGACTAATGCTGCAATGAGCATAGAAATGCAGATGGTGTTTTTGCTATGTATTTTTGGGCCCCCAGGTATATTCCCAGAAGCAATATTGCTGGGTCAAAAGGAAGTTCAATTTCTAGTTTTTTGAGGCATGCCCTACTGTCTTCCAAAAAGGCTGGACTAGTTGGCATTCCTATCAACAATAAATGAGATTCTCTTTCTCCCCGCATTCACACCAGCACTGGTTGCTCTTGTTCTTTCTAATGTGGGCCAGTCTCTGTGGTGTGAGTGATATTTCATTGTTTTGATCTGCACCTCCCTCATGATTAGTAATGTAGAGCATCCTTTCATGGGCCTTCTGGCCATTTGTATTTCTTCTACCCATTTTTTGATGGAGTTGGATGTCTTTCTTATAAAATTGTATCAGTGAAAAGGCAATTTTCTATCCTGTTGTCACTCCACTTGTAACTTGGATAAGTTCTCAAGACCATGCCAATGTGCTCCAAGTTTTCAGGCTGTTGTTCTTTTTTATCTATACCTACTTTGGGACTTACTTTGGACAAACCAGTGCCATTTTGTTAATTGCTTTCATTCAAGTCCTTTCAATGAAGGTGAAACCTTTTTTTGAGCAATGACAGTGATTACCATGTAGATAAGGTTTAAATGCAAACAGTTTAGTTTATATGGTGTTTGAGGGTCTGTGCAATAGACCAGGCCTACTTGGAGTTGACCTGATCTCAGAAATCCATGAAAGGGGCCAGACAGATAGTACCATAGGTAGAGCACTTGCCTGGTACAAGCACAACCCAATTTCGATCTTAAGAACCACATATGCTTCCCTGAGCCCCACTATGGAGTGATCCCAGAGCCAGGAGTAAGCCCTGGGTACTTCTGAGCATGGTCTCCAAACAAACCAAACAAAAGAATCCCAGGACAGGAAGGGCCAAAGGTCCTTATTCAGGAGGACAGAGCCCATTGAAACCTTGTCATCTCTGCTTCTCAGACTGTACTCCATAGAAGGTGCTAAACCTTGAGTGGTTTTAGTGTTTAGTGGTGTTTAGTGTTTAGCTAAACTCTAAAAACAGAGCCAGAGAAACTGCAACTCAAAGGTTTTGTTTGTTTGTTTGTTTGTTTGGGGGGAAACACCCAATGGTGCTTAGGACTTACACCTGGCTCTATGCTCATGGATCACTCCTGGTGGGCTCAGGGGACCACATGGGGTGCCTGGAATCAAAACTGGGTTGACCACTTATAGGGCAAGCACCCTACCCACTGTACTATTTGCTCTGGGCCCTATTTCTGTAACATTTTTATGGAACCCAGCCAGGTGATTTGTTCAGCTCTGCTCTGTGACCGCTTTCCCTCTACAATGGCAGAGCTAAATCACTGTGACAGAAACCACATGAACTGCCAAATCTAAAGTATTTGCTGTCCCGCCTTTTATAGAATGTGCCAACCCGTGATTGATTGTTAACTAAGTACACAAAATATTCCCAGGGCTTCCATTCAGGGTCTTCAGTGGGATGAATCCCCTGATATGTGCAGAGTGTCTCTGTGTGTGTCTGCCCACATAGTGTATTATGGAAAGCACTTGGGGCTGGAGTGATAGCACAGCAGGTAGGGCATTTGCCTCACACATGGCCAACCACAGTTCGATTCCTCCGTCCCTCTCAGAGAGCCCGGCAAGGTACTGAGAGTATCCCGCCTGCACGACAGAACCTGGCAAGCTACCCATGGTGTATTTGATATGCCAAAAACAGTAACAACAAGTCTCACAATGGAGACGTTACTGGTGCTCGCTCGAGCAAATTGATGAACAACGGGATGACAGTGCTACCGTGCTACATGGATTCTAATCGTTTTACCCTAGGTGTCTATTATCCTAAAGTGAAGATACTTAACTGGAAAGATATGCAAATTCTCCCTGGGTTTATATCATAGAAGTCTGCCTTTCCTAACTTTTTAAAATTCCAATTATTTTTGTTTGGTTTTGTGTATTTTTTTTTTTTTTGCATGGGAGCTTGTTGGGCCACACTGGATTCTGCTCAAGGATCACTCCTGGCAGTGTTCGGGGAACCATATATTGTACTGGGGTTGACTGCATATGAGGCAAGCACTTTAACCTCTGTAATATTTCTCTAGCCCCCAATTATAAGCTTTATTCAAAACACTTTAGGATATTCAAAAGTATTTGATCCAAAAAATAAATTATATCTAAAGTATGAATGTCTAACAGGAAAGTGGTTTGGTTCATGAGAATAGAATTATTTTAACCAGGGACTTTCATGCCTGAGCCTAAAGTTGTAGGTCATAGAGGCAACATCAGAAACTGAGTCATGAGTGGAGTAGGAGGTGTGAGGGGTTGTCATGGCCAGGAAGCTGTGGGCTACAGACAAGTAGAGTGTTCCGGCCCTGTTTAAAGAGGCAGCAAGGGCTTTTAGATTTCTGGCCTCGTAAGGTCAGAAAACCAATACAGTAATCACTCTTTCACAATGTGTAAGGTGGTATGCTGAGCCCATTTTACAAAATATCTTACTTCACACTCATAACTCCCCTGTCAACTTGGGTTCATAATGCCAGAAAGGTGGATGGCATCAAATGCACCCAGTCTGATTGTTAGTGATTACAACTCTCATTATCAGCTTCACTATCTCCATGTATCATCTGGGTCCTGAAGATATTGAGGTTCATGCTTATCTAAGATTTTCAGCTCTAGAACCACAAAGGAGAACGTGGATGTTGAGTCTGTTAGGCTCAGACCTGGAAAAAGAAGCCAAGTCTAGTCACTTCCAAAGTTTTATTTATTTGTTTTTTAGCTATTCTTCTGAACTTTGTGCACACAGGGATGTGACTGGTTCCCCTTTCAAGAGTACCCAGAAACAAAGAATTCTTTGGTTGGTGGGGGTCATTGTAGGGGAGTGCAAGAAACCTACTTTTGTCCACCCTTCCTTCTCATCTCACACCTTGGAAAGCCTTGTCTTTTGTGTCTTAGTTTTATGGCAGTGGGTCTCAAACTTGCTAATCCACACTCGAGGAAGCATTCAAACAGGCAGATTCTCAGTGACCATATCCAAGCCCACTGAAGCAGAATTTCAGGGCATCGCCCTGGAAATCTGAATGTTTTATAAAGCTCTATCAGTAGTGATTTTGGGCCAGCCACTGCTGTCTGAACACCTCCATTCTAGACGCACCCACACTCTGTCCATGGAAGGTATTCATAGCAATGAGCAAGGGGTCCTGGTAACTAGAGCCAGAATCTGATGGCTTGAATCAAGGTGACTCACCCCCACAACCCCCTTTACAAACAGGCAAGATTTTCCTTCTTTGCAGTTGGGTCCTCCTGTCCAAACGGAGCCAGGAGTCTGTGGGTGGTCCCAGGCATGCAGGAGGGCTCCCTTCTGGCACAGCCAAGAGGGAACAGGCTGAGATGCAGTTGGTTCTTAGGAAGGAAACAGAGGATGGTGGGGGTGGTTGGCCCAGAAACAGCAGGATTAGGAAGTTGATTTGAAACTCCAACTGTAGTTTGGAGAGGAATATTTCTCTTTTTTCTTTTAGGCCACAGTTTAAAGTCTTCCCTTCACCTTCGCTTAACTCTTAAGCACCATGAAAGTTTTCTGCAAAATAAAGAATGAGGGGCAGCAGGGGAGGGGGCAATAAGAGTAGAAAAGCTCACTGTCTGACAAATTATGGCCCCCTCTTTCGTAGTTTACGGGCAGTGTCCCTCGTGTTCACACTGGCCGCCCTCTCTGGAATCCTTGGCTATTTACAAATCGGCCTCTGCATTTTAGATCCACACAGGTCTGAATTACGTACTGACTGGAATATGAGAGCAGGGAGGCTCTGGGATTGGAAGAAACTTCAGGACAGGGCAGGCAAGCTTGCCAGACTCTTGATGAGAACTCTGAGGCATTGGGGGGTGGGAGAGTAGGGAGGAGCAAGGTACTCTGTGTGTGGAACTATGTGCATGGGTCTTTTTGGTGGTTGGAGCAAGGAAACTTTCTACCTTTTAACTACATGTCAGAAAAGAACGTGCAGCATGTTGAGTTTGGAAAGTATGCGAGAACTGACATATTTTACATTACACTCAAGTTTTGAGAGTCTTCTTTCTTTCGAAGCAACTTGAGTAACTACCAGTGGGAATTGAACTCTTGGAGTCATGCATTTAGATTTGTCTGGCTTTTTCTGGTGAGTTGATGTCCTTGGAATCTCAGGGGTTCTGGAACGTTATTTCAAAGAATTTTCTGACATGCTCTTCTCTTGGCTAACTCATGCAGGGGGAATGTCATAATTGGAATGTAGATTGCCCATAATATTTCAGCTAATTGAATTATTAATTATACAAATAAACCCTTTTCAAACTCCAACTTCTCTGCATTCTTTGCTGTTTCAACCCGGCTGGATATAAAGTTTGGATTGGGACACAATCTCATGTTCTGTTAGAATATGGATTTAAGATGGGCTGGCAGATGGAGTCAGCCTAATTAAAATGAAAATCTAATTAGTTGAGGAGAACAAGAAAAAATTCACTGTTTTTCTGGTATGACTGTAATCGTCAACCCTCCCCCAGCTTTCCCTTGGCTCTCTTATTCTTATTTAGAAACCAAGACTTGAACTTGATTCCCAGGCTGGCTGCCCTGTCTCCTCTAAGAGGGGACAAACGAGAAGCATGACTCTTCCACAGGAGCATTGAAAATTGCCAAGCAGGACTGTCTTGTAAGCCAGCAACTGTGTTAATTATAACAGAGAGTCTAGAGGGACCTCACTGCCTGGCTACCTATCATCAAATTCATTATTCCTCCAGGATCATCGAAATCTTTCTTTTTTGAAACTCAGGCAAATCCAGCAGGAGGACCAGGCCAGACTTAATGGAGGAATTGACTTCCAGCTCTCCCCTGAATCATTAGTGCTGTCCTGAGGGTGTGTAAATTGTGGAAGCCACCTTAGGTCCCCAATATTTTCTGCAGCTTTATTAAGATATAATTCACAACTTGCCCCTATAAAGACTGCAATTCAGTAGTCCATTGTGTATTCACAGAATTGTGCAGCTCTCACCATTATCTAACTCTGGAACATTTTTATTATCCAAAGGAAAAGCTTCATATTCTGAGTAATCATTCCCCACTTTCCCTCCAGTCTATTCTCCCCCAGTTCTAGTTATCCTTAATTTACTTTTAACTTTATATACATATATATTTATTTATTCTGGATGTTGCCCCTGCAAAATCAGCCATACAATTATAGTCTTTTGTGACTGCTACTTTCACTTAACATATGACATCAAGGTTCATCTGTGTTGTAGCTTATGTAATACCTTATGCCCTCTTATTGATGAATAATTTTATGTGAATATTCCACATTATATTTATTCAAATATAAATGCTGATGTACATTTGAATTGTTTCCACTTTCTAACTATCATGAATAATGCAGCTATAAACATTTATGTACAGGTGTTTATGTGGATGTGTTTTCTCTTGGGTATATACCTAGTTGAATTGCTCGATCCAGCTATATAATACCATTAATAACCTGTTGAGAAATGGTCAAACTGCCCAAGTGGAGGTGCTCTTTTATTCATCACCAATGTTTTAGTGGTATCATTAGTCCATAGCTTCACGCATATTTGCTTTTGGGGGGTTGGGTGGGTCACACACCTGGTGATACTCAGGGCTGACTACTAGCTCTGTGCTCAAGGATCACTCCTAGCAGTGTTCAAGGTACCATATGACTTGCCAGCTGCATGCAATGGAAGTGTCTTACCCTTTGTACTATCTTGTTGGCTCCCAGTATTTGCTTTTTATTTTTTTTCCCTGTCTTTTGAATGTAATCATCCTAGTGAGAATGAAATATATCTTTCTGTGATTTTAAATGGCATGTCCATGGTGGCTATCCATAATCAGCATCTTTTCATCTGCTTTTTAGCTATTTTATCTATTCTTCAGAAAAATGTCTATTCTGATTCTTAATTGTTTTCTTTCTTCTGAATTGTAAGGATTCTTTGTATGTTCTCAATAAAAATTAGGAATGGGGCTTTCTAATTATTTTCTCTCATTTTGTTGAATGTCTTTTCACTTTTTTGATCATATCTACCATATCTTTCAAAGCAAAAATACGCATTAATTTTGATGAAGTCCAATTTATTGGTAATTTTATGTCACTTATGATTTGAGATTAAATATAAGAAACCAGTGCCCATTTCAAAATTATAAGGACTGACTTTAATGTTTTGTTTTCAAAGGAGTTTTGCACTTTCAGCTCCTTTAGGTCTAAGATCCATTTTGAGTTAACTTTTGTATATGATGTGAGAATGGGGTTTAACACATGAATACATGAATATGCAGAATCATATTTTGAAGAATATTATTTTCCTCATTGATTTATCTTGACACACCTTTCAGAAGTAGATGAGTTTATTTTGGGATTTTTAATTCAATTCTGTATGTCTGCCCTTATGTCAATTTAACACTGTCTTATTGCAACTTTATGGTAAGTTTTGAAATGGGGAAAATGTGAATATTCTCATTTTTCTGGTTTTAAGATAGTTTTGACTCGTATGGATTTTTTGAACTTTCATTTGCAATTTTTAAAAATAGTTGTGCTTTTTACCTCTTTTATCTATGACTTAAATTTGATATGGTCCAAAAAATTTTAGTTATAGACAATAGCTTAAGGAAACAGTGAAAAGAAGGCCCAAGTAAAATAAATATGGGTCAATGGTTGGATGGAGGTAAAATAAGCAGCTGACTTGTCTTGCTAACAGTGAAATGTGTTCCCCCTCTCCCACCCTACGAAACTCCATATTTCTCATTGATCTTTACTGTCACCTAGGTTTGTGCGACTTTGATACTAAATTTGTATTGGGAGTGGTGTTGTTGTTCTCATTTTACATTATGAGCATCTTAAGTGAGATTATCTAGATTTTTTTATCATATTCTCTAACATGGAATATGATATCAATCACATGAAGAAGAAATAGTAGGGCTTCTGCTACATATAAACTTCAGTCTTTACATAGCATATCCCTCTTGTTTTGTTTTGTTTATCTTCTGTTCTGGGGCCACATCTGACTGTGCTCAGGGATCACTCTTGATGGGACTTGTAGGACTATTTGGGATGCTAGGGAACAAACCTGGGTCAGCAAGCACCTTACCCACAGTTCTAATTCTTCAGCCCCAGGATATATTTCTTTCTACATGAACCTTGAGTTGACTAGGGTGCTCTGACTTTAAGTCTAAAATAGTGTACCTCAATTTTTGTTGTAAAGGGCTCACTTAAGGGATCTTATTAAATCTAATCTTCAATAGTGGGACACTAGATCTGCATTTACAAGTCCTTGAATTATCCTGTTCTGATGACTGCTTCTGGGACATAGGAGGTAAAAGTACTTGAGGGCCCCCCAGGTAAGAAATATTCTCAATGGCCTCTGACACTTGGAGGGACTGTAGAGGTTTGCAGTAAATAAAATTTAAAAAAGCTACACAGTTTGACTTGGATTTTCTAATTCCTTGTTACTGTGGTCATTTCCCATGTGCCATCTTGCTCTCTCTAATAAGCATTTTCTGAGTCAGAAGGCTCCAAACAGTTTTTATTGCACAGTATTTCAATAGAAAATATTTGAACACAGACATCCATGTACATTTACTTATCAATAAATCACACATGTATGACTATAATTAGCTAAAACAGACAGAATTTGCTTTGCACAGCAGTGTGGGACCATGAGGATATCCATGCAAGCTGCAACTTTGCAAAATAATGGGGAAATTTACAATTGTACTATGTGTGACCTTTTATTTTTTAAAAAAAGAATAAAAAGTCTCTTATTGGCTATAAATGCCTGGGGAAATAAAATAGTAGAGCTTATTTAGTATACTAAAATGGAAATATTAGAAACATTGAGAATCAAAATGTTTTCTTTCTTTGTAGAAAGTAAAAAGTAATTTGGACAGAGTTGTATTTCTCCTCTCATAACTATAACACAGAACGCACATCTTCTCTTTCATCTAGAAAATTGTCATATTCCTTTCTAAGTGGGGTCATATTCTATTTCAAACTTGGTGGTTTCATTATAATAAAATATCGCTGAGAGATCCTTTAAAGAAATTTTCAGTCGTGTCACATTCTCTAGGATATCATTTTTATTCTTTTATTGGTTGTTGTCACAATCACTTTCCCACTGATAAGTTTTCTTTTGTTAAATTCCTTTGACAACTTACCCAGAAACTCCTCATGGCCGGAGATTATTTTTTTGGTATTATTCTATTTGCACTCATTAAATTTCACTTCCCATAAGATCATCTTTTGTTGCTTTGTGTCACTTTCTCTGTCTCTGTCTCTGTCTCTTTCTCTCTCTGTCTCTCTCTCTCACTCTCTCTTTGGTGGGAGTGAGCACACCTGGTGGTGCTCAGGTCTTACTTTGACTCTGTGCTCAGGGATTACTCCTGGATAGTGCTCATGGAAGCATATGTGGTGCTGAGGGATTAACTGGAATCAGTTGAATGCAATGAAAGCACTTTAGCACATGTACTATCTCTCTAGCCCTCTACTCTTCTATTTGGAAGGGGACACATCTTACGTGGTGTGTGTCAGGGATTACTCCTGGATCCATGCTCAAGGATCACTCCCGGCAGTGCCCAGGGGACCCTATAGTGTGCCGGAGATCAGGCCTCTGTCAGCAGCATGCCAAGGCAAGGTCTTTACCCACTGTATTATCTCTTTGGCCAGCCCTATAATTTCTCTCTCTCTTTTTAAAGTTTTTTATTAGTTAATCACCATGAGGTACAGTTACAGACTTATAAACTTTCGTGCTTACATTTCAGTCATACAATGGTCGAGTGCCCATCCCTCCACCAGTGCCCATTTTCACCACCAATGGTCCCAGCATCTCTCTCACCACCTCAACTTCATTATCCCTCCACCCCACCCCACCTCTGTGGCAGGGCAATCCTTTTTGCTCTCTCTCTCCTTTGGGGTGTTGTAGCTTGCAGAAGAGGTATTAAGTGGCCATCATGTTCAGTCTATAGTCTGATTTCAGCCTGCATTTCCCATCCAGAATGGGCCCTCCAAGCACCCTTTACTTAGTGGTGCCTTCTCTATCTGAGCTGCCTTTTCCCCCAGCATGCAAGGCCTGTTTCTAAGCTGTGGAGTAATTCTCCTGGTACTTATCTCTCTACTGTTCTTGGGTGTTGGTCTCCCATTCTGTTACTTTACATTCCACAAATGAGTGCAATCTTTCTATGTCTATCCCTCTCTTACTGACTCATTTCACTTAACATGATACTTTCCATGTTGATCCATCTATATGCAAATTTCATAACTTCATATTTTCTAACAGCTGCATAGTATTTCATTGTGTAGATGTACCAAAGATTTTTTAACAAGTCATCTGTTCTCGGACACTAGGGTTTTTTTCCAGATTCTGGCTATTGTAAACAGTGCTGCATATAAGTGCAGATGTCATTTCTGCTATACCTTTTTGCATCTATGGGATATATTCCCAGAAGTGGTATTTCTGGGCCAAATGGGAGCTGAATTTCTAGTTTTTTGAGAAGCGTCCATACTGTTTTCCAAAAGGGCTGAACCACTCGACATTCCCAACAGCAGTGAAGGAGAGTCCCTTTCTCCCCACATCCGCGCCAACACTGATTGTTTTTGTTCTTTCAGATGTGGGCCAGTCTCTGTGGTGTGAGATGGTATCTCATTATTTTTTTGATCTGCATCACCCTGATCACTAGTGATGAGGAGCATTTTTTCATGTGTCTTTTGGCCATTTGGATTGCTTCTTTAAGAAAGTTTCTGTTGATTTCATCACCCCATTTTCTGATAGGGTTGGATGTTTTCTTTTTGTGGAGTTCAACCAGTGCCTTGTAAATTCTTGATATCAACCCCTTATCAGATGGGTATTGGGTGAATATCCTTTCCAATTCTGTAGACTGCCTTTGTATTCTGGTCACTGTATCTTTTGAGGTGCAGAAGCTTTGCAGTTTAAGGTAGTACCATTATCTCCATTTCCACTTGCTTGGCCAGTGGTGTGTTGCCTTTAAAGATACCTTTAGCTTTGATGTTGTGGAGGGTTTTGCCAACCTTTTATTCAATGTACCTGATGGATTCTGGTCTGATATTGAGGCTTTAATCCATTTTGATCTTACTTTTGTGGATGGTGTTAGGTAGAGGTCTGAGCCCATTTTTTTGCATGTAGCTGTCCAGTTTTTCCAGCACCATTTGTTAAAGAGGATTTCCTTGCTCCACTTCACATTTCTTGCTCCCATATCAAAGATTAAATGATCATATATTTGAGGATGTCTGTCAGGATATTCAAACCTGTTCCATTGGTCTGCAGCTCTACCTTTGTTCCAGTACCATGCTGTTTTAATTATTACCACTTTGTAGTAGAGTTTGAGGTTGGTTAAGGTGATACGTCCCATCTTCTTTTTACCAAGAATTGCTTTGTAAATTCGTGGGGGCTTATTGAATTTGAATATGAATTTCAGGAGTGTTTGCTCAATTTCTTTGAAGAATATCATGGGTATCCTTATAGGGATCACATTGAATTTGTACAATGCTTTGGGGAGTATTGCCATTTTGACGATGTTAAGTCTCCCAATTCATGAGCCGGGGATATCTTCCTACTTTGTACAGGTCCTTTACCGCCTTAGTTAAGCTGATTCCGAGGTACTTGATTTACTGAGGCATAATTGTGAAGAGGATTTTTTTTCATGTCACTTTCTTCTCTCTTATTATTTGCGTTTGGAAAGCCATGGACTTTTGGATATTGATTTTATAGCCTGAAACTTTACTATACAAGTCTATTGTTTCTAGGAGTTTCTTGGTAGACGTTTTAGGGTTCCTAAATATAGTATCATATCATCTGTGAATAGTGATAGCTTGATTTCTTCCTTTCCTACCTGAATGCCCTTAATATCTATTTATTGCCTAACGGCTATTGCAAGTACTTCCAGTACTATATTGAACAGAAGTGGTGAGAGTGGGCATCCTTGTCTCATCCCTGATCTTAGAGGGAAGACTCTTAGTTTTTCCCCATTGAGGATGATACTTGCCATAGGCTTGTGGTAGATGACTTTGACTATATTGAGAAAAGTCCCTTCTATACCCATTTTGATGAGAGTTTTCATTATAAATGGGTGCTGGATCTTGTCAAATGATTTTTTTTCTCTTTCTAAATTGTGATTTAGCAAAATAGTTATAGTAATGTTATCTTGTGTGATTTTGATGAGCAAAGTTACTCTAACTTCATCACCACCAAAATGCAGAAGACCCTCCACACTGTCTCCATGTGACACTTAGTCCACCACTTCCTTTCATCTCCCCCAACTCTTTGATAATCTCAGCTTGCATTCAAATTTGAAGAGTTTGTCCTCATTAGGTATTGTCCATTCTCTTAACTATGTTATGTACAACAGATGGGTGAGGCCATTCATGTTTTTTCTTTTCCCCCTGACTCACTTCACTTGTTTGTTCTCCCTCTGACTGGCTTTACTTAACATGATGCCCTCTAGTTTCATCCAGGTTTCAGCAAACTGCAAAAATTCATCCTTTCTGTAGTTGCATAATTTTCCATTTTGTATATATACTGGGCTCTCTGAGAGGGACGGTGGCTTTTGGGGCGACCTCTAATCACCTTTACAGGTGTTCCTAGTCTACCAAATGTAAGCTTTTGGTCGACTCGCATGTTGTAATGATCTGTATATTGACAAACATGCACCTGCCTGCATCTCTGGGCAGCACCTTGGACATCTGCGACCTATGTTGATCTCCTTGAGGTTGATGGATTGCGCTCAGGCCGGGAGGTTGTTGAGCAGCTGGCAGAGCAGGACCCTATAGCAGAGGGTCTGTGCCAGGACTAACACCTGCGCCAAGTCCCAGGTCACCTGGTGGTTGACTAACAGCACCCCACAGTGGATGAGCCACTGCACGCACTGCCACCACAGCTCTGTGTCCTATGGTGCTGTGACTTGACCTGGCTGGGGTGGGTAGTGATGCTGCAGCCACTGCCATGGTTTCTCCATGCCCCGCCGGCACCATTCTGTCCAAATCTTGCATAATAGCCAGCAATGTCCATCAGGAATCACGCGTAGAGTTCCAGCAGGGATCATGCCTAGAGTTCCATGCCTGGTCTGCTGAACCACGCATTTTCTAAGGTGAGATGGTGAGCCGGGTTCAAGAGAGTGAGAGGGGTTCTGGCGGCGTTGGCACTGTCTTGCCTCCAATCAAGCTACCGAGAGTATCCCACCCACACAGCAGAGCCTGGCAAGCTACACGTGGTATACTCAATATGCCAAAAACAGTAACAACAATGGTTACTGTTTTTGATCCTGATCCTGAAAGAGCCCCCAATATGCCATCGAGCTACACTAGCACGTGACAGAGACGAATGGAGATGCTACTGGCACCCGCACGAGCAAATCCATGAACAGCAGGATGACAGAGATTCTGTGATACAGTATATATACTGCAACTTTTTTTCTTCTCATTGACTTATGTTCTTTGATTTACAATACTATTAATGATGGTTTCCCTTGCACATAATTTTATTTTATTTTTATTTATTTTTTTAAAAATTCTTTTATTAATTCACCATGTGGAAAGTTACAAAGCGTTCAGGTTAAAGTCTCAGTTATACAATGCTCAAACACCCATCCCTTCACCAGTGCACATATTCCACCACCAAGAATCACGATATACCTCCCCCCTTCCCCCCACCCCGCATGTGTAACTGGTAAATTTCACTTTACTTTCACTTTACTTTGATTACATTCAATATTTAAACAAAAAAAATTCACTATTATTGATTTGGAGTTTCTCCCCCCTAAAGTCGATCTGCTGAAAAGAAAGCATTTGGTAATTTGTTTTCCATTGCTGAGAATGAAGAGATATGAGGTCAGGAGGCCACACTAGCAGCAGCATAGTTTTGGATTTCTGTGTTTTAGTATTTTAGTAACTAAGTCCAGAGAAATGTCTGCCAGGAATAGCAACATTGTGAGCTTGTACCTCTCAGCTACTTTATATTCCACATATGAGTGTGATCTTTCTATGTCTGTCTCTTTCTTTCTGACTCATTTCACTCAGCATGATACTTTCCATGTTGATCCACTTATATGTAAATTTCATGACTTCATGTTTTCTGACAGCTACATAGTATTCCATTGTGTAAATATACCAGAGTTTCTTTAGCCAATCATCTGTTTTCGGGCACTCTGGTTTTTTCCATATTGTGGCTATTGTAAACAGAGCGGCAGTGAACATGGAAATGCAGATGTCATCTCTACTATACCTTTTTGCCTCTCCGGGATATATTCCCAGGAGTGGTATTGCTGGGTCAAATGGGAGCTTAATTTCTAACTTTTTGAGAATCGTCCATATTGTTTTCCAAAAGGGCTGAACCAGTCGGCATTCCCACCAGCAGTGAAGGAGAGTCCCTTTCTCCCCACATCCACGCCAACACCGGTTGCTTTTGTTTTTTGGGATGTGGGCCAGTCTCTGTGGTGTGAGATGATATCTCATTGTTGTTTTGATCTGCATCTCCCTGATAATTAGTGATGTTGAACCTTTTCTCATGTGCCTCTCAGCCATTCGAATTTCTTCTTTGGAAAAGTTTCTGTTCATTTCATCACCCCATTTTTTTTTATTGGGTTGGCAGTTTTCTTCTTGTGGAGTTCAACTAGTGCATTGTATATCCTTGTTATCAACCCTTTATCAGATGGGTACTGCATAAATATCCTTTCCCATTCTGTAGATTGTCTTTGTATTTTGGTCACTGTTTCCTTTGAGTTGCAGAAGCTTCTTAGTTTGAGATAGTCCCATTTATTTATCTTTGTTTTCACTTGCTTGGCCAGTGGCGTGTCAGCTTTGAAGATACCTTTGGCTTCAATGTCGTGGAGGGTTTTGCCGACCTTATCTTCAATGTACCTTAGGGATTCTGGTCTGATGTTGAGGTCTTTAATCCATTTTGATCTGATTTTTGTACATGGTGATAGCTGTACTATCACCATGGAGGTCTAAGCCCATTTTTTTGCATGTAGCTGTCCAGTTTTGCCAGCACAATTTGTTAAACATGCTTTCCTTGCTCCACTTCACATTTCTTGCTCCCTTATCAAAAATTAGATGATCATATATTTGGGGGTGTATGTATGTCAGAGTATTCAACCCTATTCCATTGGTCTGCAGCTCCCTTGCACATAATTTTAATATCACATCCATTACCAGTACACCCACCTTGCTCCCCCAAGAAGAACCCCTTTCAAGCTCCACTCCCTCACCCCAAACTTAATCATGTAAATCATTTCTTACATATACGACAACTTCTCTATCGATTCATCTTTTATTGTTCAGTGTTTTGGTTGTTTCCATTTCCTAGTTGTTGCATCTAGCACTGCAGTGAATATAGATGCACAAATATCTTTTTGAATTAATGTTTCTGTGTTCTTGAAAAAAAACAGCCAGTGTACAATAAAAGGAAGCTAGTTTCTTAGTTTTTAAAGACTTTTCCATACTATTTTCCACAGAGACTGAGCCAGATGGCATTCCAACCAACAATGAATGAGGGATCCTTTTCACCACATTCTTACAACACTGGTTGTTTCCAGGGTCTGGAGCCATAGAACATTAAGTAGGGCATTTGCCTTGTACCCAGCCCATTCAAGTTTAGTTACAAGCACCCGGTTTGTTACTCCAAGCCTACCAGGAGTGATCCCTTAGTACAGAGCCAGGAGTAAGCCCTGAGTACAGCTACGTCCATGAACCAAAAAATTAACAATCATTGGTTGTTTTCACAACTTTGAATATATAGCATTCTCACTAGTATAAGATGATGTATCATTATTGTTTGGATTTGTATGTCCCTGATGAGAAGTGATGGTGAACATTTTTTTAATATGCTACTAGCAGATTTAATGCTATATGAAAGTGTCTTCTCATGTCCTCACCCCATTTTTGATGGGGCTTCTTTGCTCCCCTTTCAACATTGGTCACTGATTTATTCATTCATGTAAAAGTGTCACATTGTTTTGTCACTGGAAGAGCAACACAACTGTATGCTTTGCTGTCCATGCATGAACAATAACTAATCACTGACAGACTTTGAAAGAAGTGATTTGATTGGTCATTGATCTTAGAATATACTTGTTATTAACATAATGATTTGTATAGTGAAACAGTAACTTTGTTAGGAAAATTACTCCCAGTTAAAATACCATGGAAACGAAAGTTTTAACTCACTTGATGAAATGGGGTAACTCAGGGACTCTGCAAGTGAACACTATATCCAAAGCACAGTATTATGTAAGTCAAGGGTCATAGTTAATAATATGTCAATTCCCATTTTAGCAAGCTTTCTTGATCATTTCCCCACAAAATTATGGTTAGTTGTCTTCATTATTCTTCTTTATAGGAGGACATTCAGAAATTACCACTATGAGTAAGATATGCAATTGGAACAGGAGATACACTAACTTGGCAGTTTTCTCACTTCCTTGTGCATTAAACTCTGTCCCTGTGGAAATATGTTGAGTTCATTTGTGAAAGTTTCAGTAATACTAGAAACCCAAATTCCACAACTCCATAAAAGTAGTAATGCATCTCATTATGCTAAAATTTAATTCTCAGTAGGCCCTCTGCTGACTTCCCCCACTGTTGTGCTCCCACCTTTATCTCACAATGCTGTCCCCCTGTCCTGCAGGAGGCCAGCCACATGATCTTCTGACAGCAGAGTCAAGAGAGTTCCCCCAGATGAAACCATCTGGGGCAGGGGTTTGGGTTCGGGATGGGACCATCTGAAATATGGTGGTGGGAAGGTGCAATGGTGGTAGGATTGGTGTTTGAATATGAAGTGTAATCAAATATTGTGAACTACTTTATAAAATGGGCTGGAGCGATAGCACAGCTGGTAGGGCATTTGCCTTGCACACAAACAACCCGGGTTCAACTCCTCCGCCCCTCTCAGAGAGCCTGACAAGCTACAGAGAGTATCCCGCCGGCGCAGCAGAGCCTAGCAAGCTACCTGTGGTGTATTCGATATGCCAAAAACAGTAACAAGTCTCAAAATGGAGGCATTACTGGTGCCCACTCGAGCAAAGCGATGAGCAATGGGATGACAGTGGTGACAGTGATACAGTGATACTTTATAAAATAAAAAAGAATTCAAAAATAAATAAATGGCTGTAAGGTTTAATTACATAATGTGGTTACTTAATCCATGGATGGGACTGACACCCTCGATGTTCTGATTGTCCTCCTGCAGTGTTGGAAGGGATGGAGTCAGTTCCTCCTGAATTGCCTGCATGGTGATTAGAACTTGAAGTACCTTGAAGATAGACGTCTCAATTCTTTTTGTTTGTTTGGGGCCACACTCAGTGACGTTTAGGGGATACTCCTGGCTCTGCACTGATGGATCACTCCTGGTGTGGTTTGAGGGACATATGGGATGCAGGGATCAAACCCAGGTCGGCACATACAAGGCAGATGCCCTACCCACTGTACTATTGCTCCAGCCCCAAATTCTTAATTCTTACTGCATTGTAGATTCACCTGAGGAATTTGAAAAAGTGCCAGCACTGTAAGTCTTACCATAACACTGAACACTAAAGTAGTGTTTCTTGGCCTTTTTCTGACTATGGTTACTTTAAACTGGTTTCCTTCCTGCAATTTCTCCTGTCCTACTGGTTGACCCCCATTTTTTGCCATATGCCACCCCACTCCCGTGTATGTAATTATTTTTTTCTAATAGCCTGTTTGAAATATCCTTGATGCGCAGGAATGCAAGGTTTGTTTTTTTGTTTTGTTTTGTTTTTTGTTTTTTTTTTACTATAACAAATTTGATTCTCACACAAAAGTGGAGTTGGAAACTTGAACCTCAGAAAGGTAAAGGTTTTGCTTTGGAAGGGCACAGCCAGCTTTAAGTGACCCACAAAAGGGCTTACTTTGCTCTGTGCTCAGGAATTACTTCTCAGGATGCTCAGTGGGCCCTTTATAATGCCAGGGACCAAACTCAGATTGGCCACGTACAAGGAAAGTGCCTTAGTCACTATACTATAACTCCAGTTTGAGAGAAGGTAGATCTTTAGCAAGGTTTTTCCACTAAAAATCTTAAAAAAATAACTACTTTGACAGCTGAAGATCAGTTCAATCTTGAAATTGTCTTCTTTATAATTATTTATATGTACTTATATATGCATAGATCTTTGGTTGATTTGAGGCACCCTCTTCTAACAGCCTTTGTACTTGGTGACAGTTGTCAAGGAGGACCCCTCACTTAGCCCATTGATGCTGGTACTGCAATTTATGTTAATTAAGCCACATCCAAGTGTGAGTACTCAGTAGTATGTATCGTTGTCAATTGTTAAACGCTAGTAGAGGAAAATTAAGCATACAGTCAGAGTTGGTGGTTTTGACCTTCAAAGATAACATAATGCTATAGCCATTATACTGAAAAAATGCTGGAATGGACTTGGCTTCCTACAATGTTCGGTCTTTGCTTTCTATATGGACCTTGTTCTACAGCTAAAGATAAAAGTACTAATATGATACCCCACTGGATAATAATCAGCACATACATCAGAAGATTATTACTTTTTAAGAAGTTATGAAGCAAATGAGATATAGTCAAACCCAGAGGATGGAGGCTAGGTATAACCAAGAAAAAGTGTTGCTTTTCATGCACAAGAAGCCAAAGAATTTGTTGTGTTGATGACATACAACATAAATGTACTGACAGGATAAGCGCTTGGTTCCAAATTTCTTGCCCATTCTCCTAGATTTTTTAATGCAGAGGTTGGTCTGAAAGTTTCCTCCACCTCTATTCCTGCATCTGAGTAAACAGATAATTTATTAAAACTCAAATTCCTGGGATCCACACTATGCATTTTGAATGACAATAGGGTGACAAGAAGGCTGGGAGCTCGCATTTTGACAAATTTCACCAGGCATATGCTCATAAAGCAAAAGAAAAATTGATGAATCATATTCTTGGTTTAAGTTACTATCAGGCAGTAATCATCCACCCCTGCCTACCCTCCCAAATAAAGTTATAGAATTTGAAGAATAAAGTGGAATATTTTCTAGTGTTCTTTTTTTTTTCTTTTTGGGTCACATCTGGCAATGCACACGGGTTACTCCTGGCTCTGCACTCAGGAATTACCCATGACAGTGCTCAGGGGACCATATGGGATGCTTGGAATCGAACCCAGGTCAGTCGAGTTCAAAGCAAATGCCCTATCCACTGTGTCATTGCTCCAGCCCCTCTAGTGTTCTTATAGGAGTGAGATTTATGTTGAATACTGGTTTTAAAGAATAATCTTGTTTTCACAAGAGAGATACTTTCATTTTATAATACTTTTCTCATAAGAGAAAACCCTGCAGTGATGGTTGTTATTTATAATACATAAGGATATTAAGTAAGTGAAGAAGTTAAATTCTAATAGGCATTCAGATACACAGCCATGTCTTCTGGCCAGCTAAATTTTGCACAACTTAGAAAAATGGGAATTGGATATATTCAGGTCAAATTATGCCTCAACTGCTTAATAATTGTGTGAAATTGGACAAGTTATTTAGGCACCTAGTTTCAGTTTTCTCATCCCAAAATGAGCCTACTTATATCAGCCTTGAATGGCTACTGGGAGGATCAAATGACAAAATAAATGCAAAGAGCTCAATACAAGGGGTACTATTAATTACTATTGTAGACTGCATACTATTTTAAATTATTGACTGTAGAAAACCTTAGCTGAACCCTTTTGTAAAAGGATGGACATTTTGAAAAACCAGCAACCCCCACAAAAACTTAACTCTGTATTGGATATTAAGAGGTAGTAATACGGTCAGAGGAACAATGAATATGTAGTAAGAGTTACAAAGAAATAAAATATGGCATCTTCTTTATATACAAATATCCCACAAGTCCAGTGGGGAGACTCTGGTAATAATAATACCCTTGCTTTTGTCTTATTGCCCCACTACAGTTTCAAATGTGGTATTATATTGTATCCTTGTGGGAGAGTCTGTGGCTTCCTAGATAGAGTAGCTATGATTATCATCTTCACCTCTGTTCTACAAGAACGAAAATTGAGACTCTCATAGCTCCTGATTTGATAATTGCAACTGAAACTGCCTAGGAAATACCCAAAGAACAAAAAGCCTTGTCACTAATGGCCAGGTGTGTACCTAGTAGTTTTGATGGATTGATCCTTTTACATCCACCATCTTTGCAAACTTTGTTCCAGACCAAGGTTTGACCTGTGCTGATTTCTGAAGAGGACCATGATGTAGTAGGGTCTCTGGAATTTACTTTTTGGAATTTACTTTTTGGCATTCTCTTTGTCAACTCTCTCTGCCTTGGTGTTTTCATTCCATTACACATCAAGTTTGTAAAAGCACATACCACTGGCTACAGCTCATCTCCTTAGTGCTGACTTGAAAATAATTAAAGTACATGTAAACTCAGCATATCTGTCTTCCAAGTGTTAAAAAAAAACAAAGCAGGCATCTTGTTGAAATTAAATTAACTGCTGGAATCAGGAATGCAGGGACTATTTTAAGAAATTCATTTAGACTATTTTTCATCTGTTTTTAAATTTGTAAAATAGGCCTAGGGCTGCTTACCTACCTCAGAGTAGAATCCTGTACCTTTAATTAGTGAGTATTTGGTAGGTTCCAGACATGGTCAGCAGCATCATCATTATCATCTTCAACATCATCTTTATTACAATCTTTTTCATTATCACCACCACATACAGCTTCTTTATTTAATAACTCTACTTCAAGGACACAGAACCATTTATTTTAATAAATGCCAAAACATTTTTTTCTCCTTTGCCCAACTACCTTTCCATTTTTTGTTGCTCTGGGATTTAGCAACCCAGTTTAATTTATGATGAGAAGACACTCTGCAAAATTGAAATGAGATAACATGAGTTGATTGGGGAAAAAATAACTTCATCTTAACTCTTGAAGCAGAAGACATCAGGTTCTCTAATTTCTTCCTTTCGTCCTTGAAAATAGAACATCATCCACAGAGTGCACCTGTACCAAGTTCTAAAATGAATCTCTGGCAGCCGTTGCCAGAGTAGCAATTAGACAATTAAAGCTAAATTTCACCTGCAGAGGCAGACTGCAAAATACCAGTGGTTTGACCTTCCACACTTGGGGCTGAGGTAAATAACCCATGGGGGGTAGAATGATGTCACAGGATTGGTATTTGTCTGGGAAGTCAAATCAAGTGGCAAGTGGTGGGGTGGTTTTCTGCTGACCTCCATTGATAGCAGATAATGGACACAGCATTTTTCAGCTCTTTTTTTCAGCTTTTTCTCTGCTGATGGATGCTTAGCACAGTTTTCTTTCCTCTTTGTAGAGCTGTAAATAACCACAAGACTCACTGATGTTCTTTCTTTAGGAAAATCACCATAACTCAAACAATTAATTTTACCCCACCTTTTTTTTCTCTTGACCCCTTCCCTACCTTATGGGAAATTCCATAAAGAGAGATCTATTCATTTGTTTTTTTCTCTCCTCTCTATGTGCAGTTTCCTGAAGGGTCCACCACTTGTAGCAAGTGCCCAATAAACAGGGGTTGCATGAATGTGTTTTATAAAACTGCTTTGGACATAGAAAGCAGAAGTCCACAACTATACTCAGAGACCAAGTTTGGTTTGCTAGATTTTTAAAAATATGTTTGTTGACTTGCATGGCATTGTGAAAAAATATGGAATTAGTGGCGTGCGTTTCAATATAAAAAGTCTTCTTAGAGAAGACCACATTTCTCGCTTCCCTTGAAAATTCCATCAAACATTCTGGAACAAGGACCCAGCCTTAGGAGAGGAAGAATAGCGTAAATGTGGTTCTCAAAGTGTTGTTTTCAGATTAATGGCATAGGCATCTTGCCCAGGAGCTTGTCAGAAATGTAAATTATTGTTCATGTCTTCTCTCCTACCCTTCAGAATCTCCAAGCCCCAGAAGTGATTCTGAGACACTCTAACGCTTTAGAATCATTCACTGCCCCTAGAATTTATAGAAAGTGACAAAACCCAGAATGCTTAGATGTGGATTCTGACTTTAGGGCTTCTTATCTCGGAGGGGCTAGAAAAGTTACCTCATCATACTGTGTCTCAGTGTGCTCATTTGTAACATAAGGATGATACGAGAAACTTCCTTGCAGAGTTGAGAAGATTAGGTGAGTTAATACATGTAAAGCCTGTAATAGCTGAACAAACATTATGTGCTGGTAATACCAAGCAACAGTTGCTTCTTTCATCATCATCATCATCATCATCATCATCATCATCATCATCATCATCATCATCATCATTGTCATCGTCCTCATCGTCGCTATTTTGGTTTGGGAAACACACCCAGCAGTGCTCAACATCTACTTTCAGTGCATTGCTCAAAGGTAGTTCCCAGTCGTTCTGAGATGGGGGGCCATGCAGTACTGGAGATCCAGACTTGGATACAATGCATGTGCACTAACCCTTTGAACCCAACCCAACAGCTGCCTCTTTTACATGCAACTGTGGCGGAATCGCCAAGCCTTATAAAGATTCAGCCCATAGGCTTCTTGTTGTGACAAATATGGCTCATTGGCTAGAATTCGAAGCCCTGACATGAAACAGCAGTTGCAGTGCGGCAATGACTCCTAAGAACCCCTCTGGAAGAATGAGGACTAGTATCATATGTTTACTGTATACCAAGCACGAAGCTAGGTCCTTTTACATGCATTATCCCTTCCTATGTCCCAACAGCCCTACACAGTTGATCATGTCATGCTTGCTTTACTAAACAGGTAATCCAGAGAGGTTAAGTAATTTGCCTGAGGTCACAAATCTGGTAAATAGCAGAGCAGGAATTAGACCCAGGAATTGAAACTCACTGTATATTTTGTTTTTCCTTCATCCATATTCCTCAAATGTGGAACACATGCACAGTTCCCCCCTGATTTTATTTGGCATTGAGATGCCTGTAGGTGGTGAAGAAGATGGTTTTATATGTTGTATAAGTGCTACATGGAGTAAAAGTTAATACTTTTTCAATTCTCCCTCAAGCCTGGGAGAAAAGACTGAGTTATGTGAGTAGAGGGGTGTCATGTGGTACCCCTGGATCATTTGCTTCAGCTGTGGAATGAATACACTTAGAGCAGGTCAAAGGGCCTTATCTGGAGATGAGCTTCAGCAGCACCCAAAGTAAAAGAATAGAATCACCGAGAAATCTCATGGGAAATCAGAGAAGTGTTTTCAGAAGCGGGAGGATATTGGATGTTAGAAGGGCAAAACCGTCTCAGATCCTCTGCTTGACTAGCCTGTTGCTCTTCTTTCTCTTTTCCCTTCTCTCTTTCTCCTCTCTAGTGCATATATGACTTTCTAGCTCTTTAAAACCTGGTTTTTTCCCCTTAATTTTGTAACTCCCAAATTGATGAAGAAAGCAGATGCTTCAGAAAGCAGGCTGCTTCAGAGAGTAGTTTGGAGCCTGATCCTGTGTGTGTGTGTGATCGTTGCCCAGGGACAGTTTGGTCCCAGCTGATCAGTCAGTACTTCTGTTCCTGGCGTGGGAGAATGGAACTCAGAGTAACTTCTACCAGCAAATGCTGAAAAAAGGCAAATTATACTTCCTGAATCTTTTCTCTGTCCACTTAACCAAAGGGCTCTAGTCAGGAGATCAGAAGGGAAATCAGGGTCTTACTCCTGAGCTGTAGCAAATGAGGGAAAGAAAAAAAAAAACTCATGCCATGAAGATTAGGGGAAAACTTTCTGCACACTCAAAATTTTGATCATAATTGTGTGTGCTAAGGAAGTCTTGTAGATATGTAATTCACATGCCATTTTCTCATTTCAAGTGTACAATACTTGTTGGCCAGTCATACTTCGAACTCTAAGTTAGAATATTTGATCACACTTAAAATAAATCCCCTACATATTAGCAATCACTCTTATATCTTGTCTTTTTCCAAATCATTAATCCACTTTGTATCCCTGGAAATTTGCTTGTTCCCGGCATTCCAAACAAATGGAATCATATATTTAGTAGTCCTTTGAGATTGACTTCTTGTACCTAGCATGACTCATGCTTTTTCCATGTGGTTGGCGTGTGTCACTCTGGTATTTCTTTTCTTTTTTTTGGAATAAGGTTATTCATTATTCATTGTGTAGATTATGCCATTGTTGATGAACACTGTGTTACTTTCACTTTTTTTCTGAACATGAATAAATCTCCAAAGAACATTTATATTCAAGTTTTGTGTGTATTTGTATTTCCATTTTAGTTGGGTATATTCTTAGGAGAGGAATGAATTGGTGGGTCAGAAGGAAAATAGACTTAAATTTGAAGAATTGACCAAGTGTTTTCCAAAGTGATTGTGCAATTTTACTTTCACACCAGCCTTTTACTCCCCACCATTTCTGTTTTAGCCAACACTTGTTATTGTCTGTTTTGTTTTGTTTTTCTTTTTTGGCCACACTCTGCAGTGCTCAGGGCATACTCCTGGCTCTGTGCTTAGGGATCACCCCTGATGAACTCAGGGGACCATATGCAATGCTGAGGATCAAACTTGGGTGGGCCATGTGCAAGCTAAGTGTTCTACTCTCTGAACTATCTCTCTGGACCCTATTGTTTGTCTTTCTATTATGATTATTCTAGTGACTTTCAAGTGGTATCTTATTGTGATTTGGAATGGCATTATCCTAGTAGCTATTGACACTTGGTTTCGTTTCATGTGCTCATTGACCATTTGTTTATCTTTGAAGAAAGATCCTTTCTCCTTGTATTGTAACTGGTTTACCTTTTTATAATAATCTGGAGACGAGCACAACTGGTGGTCCTTGGAGTTGTTCCAGGCTAGGTGCTCAGGAGCACTCCTGGAAGTGCGTAGAGGATCAGACAGTGCAGGGGATTAGACCTGGGACTCTTGCATGCAAAGCATGTGTTCCAGCTCTTTGAGTCATCTCCTCCACCCCAGGTTGTCTTTTCATCATTAAGTTGTAAAGACTCTTTATATACTCTGACTGCAAAGACCTTTTTGACATAGATTCTTGAGTCCTGTCTGGCCTTGACTTTTTTTTTTTTTTTTGCTTTCTTGGTCACACCTGATGATGCACAGGCGTTGCTCCTGTCTCTGCACTCAGGAATTACTCCTGGCGGTACTCACAGGACCATATGGGATGCTGGGGATAGAACCCCCGTCTGCCTCGTGCAAGGGAAACACTCTACCTGCTGTACCATTGCTCCAGTCCTGACCTTGACTTTTAATAGCTTCTGAGTTAATGAGAATATCTCTTAATACTGAGGGGAAATCAATAGATGGAATAATTGTCATAATATTGCCAAGGGTTTGGGTGTCATGTAAAGGTATCCCTGAATCTGATTCCTCCTCATTTATCTCTACTTTTTCTTAGGGGGGAGTGGGTGAGAAGCATAGGGGTGAGGAAGTTGTCAAATTTACTAAAATTTAAAAACAATAGGAGAAATATCTTATAATTTTTTTTTTGATTCACCAATCTATTTGCTTTCTTATTCTTTCTGTTTCTGTGTACTTTTTTCAGGACTGAATCCTTGTAAAATGCAGAACTTTAGAAATGATAGTCCAAGGTTCTGCTCCCATGTAGCCACTTTATTATATTCAAGATATTTCATAATTCAATAACACTTAATATTAATATTGCATCAGTATTCCCCAAGATGTTCTTTCTTGTCTTAAAAAGGTTTAGTAAATTAATGTGGTTGTCCAGGTGTTCTAATCTCCATTAAATTGCATATGTTTCTCCCTGTTTTTTGTTGTTGTTTTGTGTGTGTGTTTTAGGTGTTTTGGGGGGACCACACTTGGAAGTGCTCAGGATCTGTACTCATGAATCACTCCTATCATGCTCAGGAGACCCTATGAGGACCTGGGGATTAAACCAGGGTTGGTTGCATACAATACAAGTGCCCTACCCACTGTTCTATCATTCTGTCCCTCTGTCTGTTTCTTTGACATTGCTGTTTAAGCCCAGTATAGTTTTCTTGTAAGATGACCTACATTCTGGATTTGCCTAATTGTTTTCTAACTACTGCAATTAAGATAGAGTTTTTCTTTTTCTTTTTTCTTTTTGCCAGATTAATTGTGTGGTGGTGCTATATAATTTTCTTGTATCACAAGTGGAGGTACATATGTCAGCTTTCCTAAAATTGGCAGTGTTTAATTTTATCAGTTGATCTAGCATGTTCTGTTATCTCTGTAACCTTTCCCCATTATTTTGATTTGTGTGAATATCTTATTCCACCAAATCTATCACCCTATTGCTGTTTTGTATCCATTGATGATTCTTGCTTGCAATCAGTTATTACTTTGAAGGTAGTGAAATATTTATTGATTGTTATTCATCTTACCTGACATTCTTCTTAAAAGAAGAACTTTATCTTTTTATCATCTATTTAGAAGAAAACCTCTGTTGCTCTTTTTACATTGTTTGTCTTGTCTTTTTCTTTTAATATCACTATGTACTCAAGAATCATTTTGAGCACTGTTGTTTTCTATTTTAAAAAATAAAAATTTTTAGTTCCTTGGCAGGCATTCTGAGTGCCAACCATGTATTAGGCATTATAATTTTTGTTTTGGGGCCATACCTGGTGGTGCTCAGGGATCACACCTGTGGGCTCAGGGGACCGTACTGGGTACCAAACACTCTAAACATTGTACTGTCTTTCTGTCTTATCCACTGTACTATCTACATCTAGGCTACATTATAGCCTTTATATAGTTAGACTACACTGTAATCTAAAAAACTTAGTTGCACTATCTTTCAAACCTCTTTCTGGCATAAATTATTTTGTGCTTTTATGACCAGGGGTGTAGGTCATGTGCTTGTACTTGCAATTTTATAGGAATCTCTCTATACATTTTACTAAATTCCATTTGTTTGTTAATCTTACAAAATCATTTTCATAGAATTGTATTTCTTTCTTATTAAAGGAGGCTAATCCGTGGCTCATTGTTATAGGCAAGGGCAATGTTTAACTCTGGAGACTGCAAGAAGTTCCTCAGGCTGTCCCTACTGATCGCAGCTGCCTAATTGTAGCCAGGTGCTCTTGATGCAGTGAATGGCCACTTAAGGCCACAAGCTTTGTGTTGCTACACTTTTGGGGGGAGAAGGGCTCCCAAGTGGTACTTAGGATGCCTTGGGGCCCTACCAGCAGTTTTCTGCCAAGGAGGCTGATGGTTCAATGCAAAAGCTCAAGGGTACTCTGCTATTTGAGCCTGGCTTGTCAAGGGCTTCCAGGACTATGCTCAGCAGTACTAGGGGGGCAGGGGCAGTAAGGTTTCAGCGATTGAACCCAGTATTCATGCTAGGTACATGCATAATTGCTGTACTATCTCTTATACTATAATTGCTGTACTATCACTTTTAATATCTGTCAGCTAAGTGCTAAGGCACTGGAGAAAGAAAGAAAAAGAAAGGAAGAAAGGAAGGATGGAAAGGAAGAAAGAAAGAAAGAAAGAAAGAAAGAAAGAAAGAAAGAAAGAAAGAAAGAAAGAAAGAAAGAAAGAAAGAAAGAAAGAAAGAAAGAAAGAAAGAAAGAAAGAAAGAAAAGAGATAGCAGTGAGGAAAGGAAGGAAGGAAGGAAGGAAGGAAGGAAGGAAGGAAGGAAGGAAGGAAGGAAGGAAGGAAGGAAGGAAGGAAGGAAGGAAGGAGGAAGGGAGGGAGGGAGGGAGGGAGGGAGGGAGGGAGGGAGGAAGGACTTAAAATGCTACAGATAATTCTGCCACCCATTCTACATTTTGGATTTGTGCTCAGATTCTCTGTGAGACGGGAGACGGATCTCTGTTTTTACACATTCCACTTGCTTCTTGTGGCACAGGCTGCTCATACAGTGTGATTTCACATGTTTCAGATTCCTTTTGTCTGCCTGTCTCTTATAATTAACAATACAAAATTATACTGTGTAAGTGTGTCCACACTGCCCATGTCTGTCTGTGTAATACATTTATCTTAATATGTCTCCGTACAAGAACAAAAGTTAAACCATTCTAATAATTTAAGAGATAAGAGATCATTTAAGTGATACTTTATTTTTGCCTTATACATCGGTTTCAGAGCTTCACCCCTGACTAAGAGGTTGCTATTATCCTCTTCTTACAAATCCATCTCTATGTAATTTTGATGTATATCTCTTTTTCATTTGAACACTTTCCTCTCTCTCATGCTGATAAAACCCACTAGTCTTGCTTAATTAATCCCACTGGAGAGCTGGGATCTTTAGATCCTTTTGTGCCCTTTTGTCTTCTCCTCACCCTGACTCTTCCCCAGTAACTGGCAGGAGAAATGGAATTTTTAATCCTAAAATACACTGACTGTTGATTTTATTCTAGCACTGTCCTCCCATTGTTCATCAATTTGCTCAAGCGGGCACCAGTATTGTCTCCATTGTGAGACTTATTGTTACTATTTTTGGCATATCGAATACACCACGGGTAGCTTGCCAGGCTCTGTGGTGCGGGTAGGAAACTCTCGGTAGCTTGCTGGGCTCTTGGAGAGGGACAGAGGAATCGAACCTGGGTCAGCCACATGCAAGGCAGAGGCCCTACCCGCTGTGCTATCGCTCCAGTCCATGGATTTTATTACTGTCTGAAAATAGCTTCTTTCTTGCAATAAATAACAGCACACCTAGAAAATACAAACACATCAAGATACTGTTTTTCTGAACCAGTGCTCTCTTCTTGGGATTTAGACCTTATCTCATTTTGGATTCTTTGACTCCAAGCCACAGAAAATGGTCTTGCTAAGTTTGGTAAAAAGGAAGGATGTGGAGTGGCTCCCAAATTCTAAGCAGAGCTGGAAAAGCTCTCTTTTTCTATCTTGAGCTTCTTTGCTGAAATTCTCAACCATAGGAGAAAGAAACAAAATGGTTTTGACTGCTGTCATGCTCTCGGTAAGGAGTTAGCGGGGGTGGGGTGGAATATTGACATTCTCACCAAAGCTGAGGAGGGAAGATGTTTCCAAGGGAAACTTGGGCTGTTTTTTTCCTGAAGAGGCCAAGGAAATTGGACAGATATAAATCATAGTGTTCTTAATGCAATATTGCAATGGATCTTTGCAAATCGTTGTGTCTGATGCCTAATACTCAGGAAGAGAAGTACTCTGCCAGTTTCACTCACCAGTCTTTTATATCTGATGACTCATTGACCTTCCCCTTTCTTTTACCTTCTTTCCCCTTCAGCTAGTCCTCAGGAAATCCTGAGAATAAATCATAGCTTTATAGAAAAAAGAAATGGAAGGCAAGAGAGATGGGGGAAAAAAGGAACATGGGTAAAAAGGATTAAATTTCTTCTGGAAATTTCCCGCTCTCCAATATTCCTGAGATCAACCTTTCTCATTAGAAATTCACTAGCCTGGTCAGTGCTGCCTGGAGCTGTGGGTATGTAAATGTCAACTCTCACTGGCAAGTTGGTGAAATTTGCTGATGACACAGCTATGCGTAGGTTTTGGAGAAGGCAGGATTGTGAGAAATTCCAGATGTATCCCAGCACAAACTGTGACTCACCCAGACAGGTCAATGAAGAGTCTGCTCTTTGGGTGGAGGTGGGAAGGAAGAGAAAGATGCATTAGCTTATTAAGCCCCAGAAGGAAAGAAGTCAAACCTGAGGGCAGTGCTGTTATTAAATGGCCTTTACAAAACTGTCTAGGGCTTTTTCTCAGATCTGTGTACTAAATTGGACTCTTCCTACGTTAGAGTGATAGGAGGAAAAAATTAGAAGTGTGCTCAGAGCAGAGCTGAGCAAAGCTCCTAGTTCCCACACCCAGAAGCTATTTTTAACTAAGTGGAATGTTGATAATAACAACAGTTAACCATTTACTAATTACTAGGTGCTGGGCACAATTGTTGGGCATTTTTCAAGTATTATTAGTCTGTTCCAAAACATCATGAAGAAATGAAAGTGATGAAAGTGAGGCTTATTGTCCAAGGTATCAGAGGTCAGAAGTGTAAGGAGATGAGCAATAAAGACCTTAAAACTTCTGCAGAAATGATAGGTGCCCGGTGTTTTAGTATCTTGTGCAACATTGGTGGAAATTCTTCAGACTGAATATAGGACCCTATACCAAAGGCCCACACTGGAAGTTTAAGTATGCATCCCTGTTTTAATTTAGCAATAATTTATTGAGCTGTTCTTTTATGCTATAAAGATATTCACCCGGATAGATGAGAGGTGAGGCCATCTCTCTAGGAAACTTAATTTAATTCGCATTTTTGTTTGTTTGTTTTTTGTGGAGGCTACACCTGGCCATGCTCAGGGCTTACTTTCCGCAGCACTCAAAGGATCATATGTAATGCTGGGGCTTGAACCTACCAGTCAGAAGTTCTTGCATATGTCACTGTTTCTTTGAGCGTCTCATGCCCTATTTCAACTTTGACCCTACTTGTAGAATGTAGCAGACTTTAATCCCCACTCCCCCCCCCCCATTTAGGTCTTCATTTAGGCTTAATGTATTTTCTGAAGAGTAGGCCAAGAAAAGGGGAGGTTTCAATGAATCTATATTTTATATAAAGCTATTCCATGCCAGGCTGTTTTCCCTCGGGGTGCCCCAGAAGGGGGCGGCCACCCTAGTTGACCCAGCCCCAGCAGCTGACCTCCAGAACCCAACTGCCGCCACACTCCAGGCCACTTTCCACATGCTCGGGCCATGCAGAACTTTCTGACCTTGGATTCTGGGCTCAATGGGACCTGGGAGCAGAGATCCTCTGCCTGTTTTCCCCAGTCTCCAGTGGCTCAGGGGTCACACCCACAAGCCACCTCCTGCTGGTGCCAGATAACCTCATCGGCCACTGTCCAGAACTCATGAAAGGGAGCATAAAATGAGGCCCCCATAACCATGCCACCGGACTCTGTGCCAGGCTGTTTTCACTCAGAGTGCCCCAGAGGGGATGGGTGAGAGCCCTCCCTGCCCCAATGAACCCAGCCCCAGCGGCCGACCTCCACAACTGAACCGCTGCCAAGCTTCAGACCGCTTTCCACACACTCGGGCCGAGCCTCCCGCATGAGTGAACATATTCCCAAACAATGCGGCTGCAAAAGCTGCCACGCGACACACATTAAGACATTTCCTACTTGTTTTCCATAATTACCACACCATATTTGATTGGAGGCAAGGTGGCGCCGATGCCACCTGAACCCCTTGTGCTCTCCCGAATCCAACTCACCATCTCGCCTTAGACAAGACACAGCTCAGCACGCCAGGCATGGAATCTATGTATGATCCCTGCTGGAACTCTACGCATGATTCCTGATGGACATTGCTGGCAGTTTTGCAAGATTCGGACAGAATGGCATCAGCGGGGCACAGAGAAGGCATGGCAGTGGCCACAGCATTGCTGCCCACACTGGACAGGCCGAGTCACAGTGCCATCAGACATAGAGCCGTGGCAGCAGTGTGTGCAGTGGCTCATCCACTGTGGGGTGCTGTCAGCTAGCCACCAGGTGAGCCGGGACTCGGCACAGGTGTTCAGCCTGGCACAGACCCTCCATAATAGAGTCCTGCTCTGCCAACTGCTCAACAACCTCCGGGCGCACTCCATCAACCTCAAGGAGATCAACCTGAGGCCGCAGATATCCCAGGTGCTGCCCAGAGATGTAGGCAGGTGCGTGTTTGTCAGTGTGCAGATCGGTAAAACATGGCAGTTGACCAAAAGCTTACATTTGGTAGACTGGGAACACCTGTAAAGGCGACTAGAGGTCGCCCTGAAAGCCTCTGTCCCTCTCTGAGAGCCCAGCAAGTTACCGAGAGTATCCTAGCAAGCTACCTGTGGTGTATTCGATATACCAAAAACAGTAACAACAGTGGTTCTCATTCTCCTGACCCTGAAAGAGGCCCCAATATGCCATCAGTCTACACTAGCACATGACAGAGACAAATGGAGAGGTTACTGGCGCCCCCTCGAGCAAAGTGATGAACAATGATAATGATATAGTGAAACAGTGTCAGGAAACATGAAGTCATGAAATTTGCATATAAGTGGATCAACATGGAAAGTATCATGTTGAGTGAAATGAGTCAGAAAGAAAGAGACAGACATAGGAAGATTGCACTCATATGTGGAATATAATATAACTGAGAAGTACAAGTTTGCAGTGATGCAATTTCTGTCAGATATTTCTCTGGACTTAGTTATTAAAATACTAAATTACAGAAACCCAAAACTGAGAGGCCGCTAAGTGTGGTCACTCGACCTCATACCTCTTCATCCTCAGCAATGGAAAACAAATTATCAAATGCTTCCTTTTCAGCAGGTCTGACTTTAGGGGAGAGACTCTCCAAACAATAATAGTGAGTTTTGTTGAAATATTGTATGCAATCAAAGTGAAAGTAAAGTGAAATTTATTAGTTACACAGGCGGGGGGGGGCTTAGGGTGGGGGGTCTAGGGGCGTGGGGGGGTTTGGGGTGTGAGGGGGAGGGGTGGAGTTATACTGGGATTCTTGGTGGTGGAATATGAGCACTGGTGAAGGGATGGGTATTCGAGCATTGTATAACTGAGATTTAAACCTGAAAACTTTGTAACTTTCCACATGGTGACTCAATAAAAAATTTAAAATTAAAAAAAAAGAAATTAGGAAAGAAAAATGGACAATTTTTGATTCTCTGCTAGAATTTAGAACATATTAACATTGATTGATTGATTGGGTAAGGCTTTTTTGTTTTTTTGGCTATATCTGGCATTGGTTGTACTATGCTCAGGGATATCACCCAGCAATTCTCAGGGCACCACTGGATTCTAGAGATTGAACCAGGGTAATCATCTTGCAAAGCAAGTGTCTTAACCCCTGTATCTCTCCAGTCCGACATCATCATATTTAATTCTCACAGAACTCTGGGAATAAGAGAGGAATAGTCCCTTTAAATTTTACTGCCAATAAGCCATACAACAGAAGTTTCCATGGCTGGTCAAATGACATGAAAGTTGCAAATGCTGAAGCCAGAATTTCTTATTGTTGTCTTTCCTGATCTTGGGGGTCTCTGACTTCAAAGCATATTTAGAATCTGAGTCCTGCGAAGGAACAGTCCCTGTGGTTCCCCAGTTTGGTGTCCATGGCCATCACTGCCTGGATTATTGCAGCATCTGATCATTGTTCCCATCACTCCCCTCTACAGCCTCTTTCAAAGTGGTAATGAGAATGACTATTTATTTATATATTTATTCTTGTCTTCCCTTTGTTGTTGCAATGACTGGGGGTCACAAGTGTCCATTGGTGGTGCTCACTTGTGTGCTCACCAGAATCTGCTCTCCTTGCTGTTATACTCCTGCATATTCTGGTCATTGTGGTTGCCGGGCCCAGTGTGAGGCATATGCACATGCTCGGAGTAGAGGTTGGTTGCAGTCCTGACACTGGTGCTTATGCATCTTTCTAGCTGCTCTTTTCTTTGGGAGTTTAGATGCAGGGCATGCAAACACCTGAGTCTGCACTAGAGATTGTACACACAGTCTGCACACACCAGAGACTGTTGTGTTATCAAAGCATCAGGCTGCAGATTTGTAGGTACCCTGCTCGGGGCATGTGATGGATAATTGGGGTCTGACTTGGAACTTCACATCTGTAAGGCAGATGCTTTTGACACTGGGTCAGCCCTGGAGCTCTGGGTTTGACTGATTAATTTGGATCCAAATCACACAGAAGTTTTCCTCTTTTTGAACAAAACCCTAAATTTCCATCGGCCTGCCAAGTCCTTAAAGGCCTGATATGATTCAGTACACAGTCGTAGTCTTAGGGACGCTGTCTCCTGATGCCTTCCACTTAACTGCCCCAGCCATCTGGCCTCAGAGCTGATCCGGGAACATGTTGACTAAGTTCTGTCTCAGGATTGTGCATATGCAGTTTCCTCTGCCCTGAATATTTCCCCCTGCTACATCTGAGTTGCTTGTCTGTTTATGTCCTTCTTGTCACCTTCTCAGGGAGACAGACACTTTCCAGGCTATTTAAAACTCTGTCTATACAGTAGACCCCAGCCTATGAGTGGTGTCAAAGGCAGAAGTTGATGACTTCCATGACATTTTTTTCCTTGATGCTATTTTGGTGATTTTTGTTCTATGCTGAAAGACATACAGAAGATCATGTGGATCGACAAGTCCAAAGAAACTGATCTGCCTGTGGCACAAATGAGCTTAGAGGAGGTTCTTCCACACAGCAATCTGATGAGAGCCCAACTCGCCCACAATCACTTCAGGTACTGGAATCAGAGGCCCAACAAAGCTCCCTCTCCTACAGAGCTATGGGATCCTGAAAAGTTTTGCTTTATGATAGGAAGTCTCTAGTGCTTTGTTAGAATGGCAATGGGAAAATTAATACTGATGGCACATAGAATTTGGCTCCTTGGGTTTCGGACATTAATCGAGGACTGCCCACTGCCCCATGTGGAGAAGGATTCTGAGAAAGCAGGCATCCCTGCGAGGTATGAGCAGTGTCTCAGCCTAGCCAGAGGTCTCACACACACACACACACACACACACACACACACACACACACACACACAGCCTCTGCAGGCTCAGCTCCTCCCCCTGAACCAGAATGGGGAGATTTTCTGGAGATAAATTGTTTGGGTGGAACTGGAAACAAAGAACACAGGATTATTAAAACCAGCCAGCAGAATAGTAATGAAAACTCAAGAATGTTTACTATTATAGACTGTTTGAGAATGATACAACCACAGTGACAGCAAATGAGACTTTGTCACTTATAAACAAAAAAATTATAGTCACTGTGGCTTATCATTGTACAATACAATACACAACTTTCATCTCTCAGAATTCTGCAGGCTGGAAGGGCCAGCGTCCAGGTTCAAACAGATTCTATGTCTGGTGGGACATGACGTCCAGGGTCACAGGCTGATGTCTTCTTGCTGGGAGCTTTCTGCAACCTGTCTCAGAGCTGCACTAACCCCATTCACCAGTGCTCTCCCGAATGACCTAGGCCTCTATTGAAGACCCCACCTCCTATTATTCCCACATTGGAGGGGCAACTTTTCAGCATGTGAGTTTGGAGGGACAAAACCTTCAGTGAAGGTGGTGAAGCCCTAGAGTAGAAAGGCTATGAAGGTATAGATTTTGGCTTGTAGCCACTGCTTTGTCTTTACCATTTAGAACAGAGAGCAGGTTCTCACTAAAATCCTTTGAGTTGTATTTTAGAGAATGAGGAATGGAGATAAACCTGGCTTATGTGTTAATGGAATGTGTTTTGGTCCAAGCACAGCCTAAAGTTTCCTTCCCCACTTAACACTTTCTTCCTCTCCAACAGTGAGCTGAGTGACTTCTTTGCAGTGTGGCTGGGGAATTAATAGAGCTGATGCACATCAAAATGCTGAGCCCAGTGCCTGGCCTCTGGGCAGCTTTGCCCAGTGGGAGCTGTTTTACAATGACTCTCTCTCTCAGGGAAGGTTCTAAGTGGTAAGTAATAGCCATGAGCTTGGGCTGATGATGTTAACAGGGACATATTTATTCAAAGAAAGTCAGGAAATTCACACGGACTCTCCCAGACAGCCAGAGAATCAGGCTCTGAGAAGAGACAGATGAAAAGGACGTGCTCTGTTGAGTCAAAAAACTAGAGCATGGGCCTCCCCACCGTGCAAGATGAAAGCTTCAGCTTACATCCCTCAGCATGTCCACTCCTCCTTGCTGCCCCGGAAGCCTGGGTGACAGCCTGAGAGAGGCAGCTCCCACCCCATCCCATCCCTGCTCTTTTGTGCTATTTCTGTGGACAGTTATTCCTGCTTGGTCAAGCCTGGCTTCTGCTGCCAGGAGTGCCAGCAGGTGAGACGGTGGCTTTCACTTGGTCTGCTGTGTGGCAGGTACTGTCCTCCATACCCTGATGCAAGGCAGGGCTTCTCCATCGGGGACAGGGCTTAGATGTCGAGCAGCAGCACTCCTGCTTTACTGCAACCCCACCAAAAGACAGGCCCTTCTATACTCATCATTAGATTGCTGGTTCGGGGTGGCAAAGTCTGTTTCAGGAAGGCCAGGAAAGCTCTGTGGGTCTGTCTCAGGACCATTTTGGCTAGGAGGGAAACTTCTGAGGGTCCCAAATGTTCACTATAGAGAGCATGTCTTTTTTTCCATCTCTGCTTGGCTTTCAACTTAACGTTTGATGAATACTTCACCGGGGTCATACATAATTGGAGCATCACGCATGTCTGGCTCCAGAATGTGGTTAGGGCAGGGAGGTAGCTGCATGTAGGAACTTCCTTTGAATCCAGTTCCAGAACGCTTGGACCTTCTTGTTCCCAGTAAAACATGCAGAGGCCTGTGAAACACCTAATGATGAATAATTCCATGGTTAGAAGGTCAAGTGTTTACTAGACTCTTTTTCTGTGCTTTTCATACCAGAGAATACCATCTCAAAACACCCCAATGATAATAGACAAGACTTATCTAACACTTATCATTTTGTAGCCATTGGCTACATGCTTTAGTTTGAATGTGGTTTACCGGGTATAATTATCCCCATTTTATAGACTGGGAGACTGAGGTTTAGGAAACAGGTCATCCAGGTTATAAGTGGTGGAATTTGGACTTGAACCAAGATGTGTCTGCCACCAAAGGTTCTTAAGAATACATTTATATGAAGTTAATAGAGCATGTGCAGTAAAATTCCTTTTCAGAGCAAGCTTTGCTATTCATCATTAAGTATTATGGAGTCTTAATATTGCATGCAAATTTAGCATTAAAAACTAGAGAAAATCTAAGATGCCCTTATAGGTTTGCAATGGGGATTCAGGAATACATGGATCTCTTTTTCTTAAGGCTTTTCTCAAGTCCTGTAGACTTGCTTAAAAGCAGAATGAGAGAACATATAATTTCTTCAGTAATCAAGAAAATGAAAATAAGTTGCCTGTATTTACTTCCATTAGCACTGTGATTACATATAATTAAAACTAAGGAATCATCAGAAAAGGTCAGATAACAAAATACATTGGATAGAAAAGATGAGTTATTTTCTTCACAGGAAAGATTTGTGCAGATACATGAAGATGAAATCTTTGCATCCCTATGCTCTCTGTGCCAGTCCTCAGCACTCTGCCCTGCACTCCTTGGATCACATATTACCTTTAAGCATGCTTTCTAGTGAGTTAGCAATGACATTTATTTAATGTCACTTCTTTCTTTTAAGGCATTGTCACCATGAGGGTGGGGAGTATTTGTTTCATTCAATGAAAGATTCAAGTGCCAGGAAGGGTCTTGCCCCCTAGAAGCTAGTCAACAAATCCTTGTTGAATGCATGCAACGCATAGTAGAAGTTAACTAAGATGAGAAGAATTCCTCTGATTCTGTGGCATGTGTTTGCATGATTTCCTTCCCAATTACCTATTCCTGTGAAACAAACAACCACAAACTGCGGTTGTTTAAAACAACTGATGCATTGCTCATCATCTATGGGTCAGGGATTTGGGCAGGGCTCAACTTGCCTGACTTCTCTCTGTTTCACATGGTGCTGGCTGGGGCAGCTCAACTTGTTCTGGAGAATCCAAGAAAGCCTCACCGAAGTGCCAGGGTTCTTGGGGTGGGCTGCTCACTGGGGAGACTTCATTTGTTTCCACCGTTCTCCCCTCTGTGCATGGATTTGCAGTTGGCCAGGGCCTGTCCCTCTGTGGGGCCTTTTTCTCAGCCAGAGTCTGGACTTGTTTCCATATGGCTATGTTCCTAGAGTGAAAGGGGAACCTCCAAGACCTCTCATGGCCTCATTGTCGACAGCCCAGAATGTCACCTCCAGCACATGCGGTGGTCAAGTAACTGTCCAAGCCGTGTCAGGTTCCATGGCCAGGGACATGACTGTGGGTTTAGGGGAGCAGCACCCGAGCATGGCACAGAGAGTGTGGAAGTTGGGGAGGGGCTACTTTCTTTCATTTAAGAAATTTTCAATATCATTTGAAAATAATGAATTTAATTTTAACAAGGGGCTGAAGCGAGAGCACAGCGGGTAGGATGTTTGCCTTGCACATGGCCGACCCAGGTTCATTTCCTCTGTCCCTCTTGGAGAGCCTGGCAAGCTACCGAGAGTATCTTGCCCGCAAGCTCCCCATGGTGTATTCAATATGCCAAAAACAGTAACAACAAGTCTCACAATGGAGACGTTACTGGTGCCCAATTGAGCAAAATTGATGAGCAACGGGATGACAGTGATATAGTGACAGTGAATTTTAACAAAATTGTTATATTGATATATAAAAGTAAATTCAGACAAAAGCAAAAAAAATTTTTTTGTGGGGAGGACTTTTTGTTTTAGCTTTAAAAAAAGTGTTTTTTTAATTGAAAATCCGTGAGATAGATCATTATAAAGCTATTTATGATTGGGTTTCAGTCATACAATGATCTAAAACCCATCCCTCCATTAGTGTACTTTTCCCACCACCAATGTCCCCTGTTTCACTCCCACATTGGCCGATAAATGAGCTAGAGGTAGTTTGAGGGTGTGGCTCCCACATACCTAACTTTGACAGTTTAATTTCTTGGAAAAATTGGTCATGACTTGTTGGGGTCCAGTCAGAGGCACAGCAGCAATTTTGGGGTATCAGGAAGCCTGAAGGCACCATCAGTCTGCCTTTAGGTACAGGTTCAACTGCTGGAGGCATAGCACCCCCTTAGCTTCTTTTTAGTACTAGAATTCAAGCAAAATAATTCATATTATTTTATCTGCTTTGACTGGAGCCATAGCACAGTAGGTAGGGCATTTGCCTTGCATGCAGTCGACCCAGGTTTGATTCTTCCATCCCTCTCGGAGATCCCAGCAAGCTACCGAGAGTATCCCGCCCACATGGCAGAGCCTGGCAAACTACCCGTGGCATATTCAATATGCCAAAAGCAGTAACAATAAGTCTCCCAATGGAGACATTACTGGTGCCTGCTCGAGCAAATCGATGAACGGGACAGTGCTACAGTGCTAAAGTGCTTCGATTGTACAGTTCAGAGGCATTAAGTCTGTTTCCTTTCCGTGCTAGCACCACCCGACTACCTTCTCAAACAAAAATTTTGTGCTCAAGAAGAAAAAGGGAAAATCCCCTTTTTCTTCCCCTTCCTCCCAGTCACTAGTAATCACCATTTTACTTTCTGTCTCTATTAGTTTGACTATTCTGGGTAAGACTTTTTCTAGATAGGTCATCCACAAGGAGCGAAAGAAAATTTGGTTTTTGTTTTGTTGTGTGTTTTTTTTTTTTTAGGGAAATCTTTGGCTCATACCCAGCAGTGCTCAGGAGCTACTCTGGCTTTGTATGCAGGGGTCACTTCTGGCATTGCTCAGGGGATCATATGTGGTACAAGAGATCAAACCAGGGTTAACTTCATGCAAGGCAAATGCATGAAAAACCTCTCTACTATCTTGCTGGCCCAAATATGTCTTTTTCTGTTTCATTTACTCTAATATCCTCAATGTTCATCCATGTGTCCAATATTTTTTTAAAAAGGAATAATATTGCAGTTTATGTAGAGACTGTATTATATTCCTTCATCTTCTCTGAACACTTGGTTCATTTTCACCTTTAGGTTAATGTAAATTGTGCTGCTATGAACATGAGTGTATAAATATCAGTTTGAACCTCTACTCTCAATTCTTTTTCTGAGTGTATGCCCCAAGTGGAATTGCTGTATCATATGGAAATTCTATGTTTCATTCTTTGAAAAGACTTCATCCTGTTTTTCATAGTTTAAGTAGCTTTTTACAGGGTGTGGGCTCTTTGGGGAAATCCATAGGACTGTAATAATATAACATAATATTGTTTATAACCTATATTCAGCATTTTATATGATTTTTAAACTTTTTTTGTTGCTTCTTGTTACTTTACTGCTGCAGTGAAAGCATATTCTAATACACTGTAGTACTGTAGCACTGTTGTCCCATTGTTCATCTATTTGCTCTAGCAGGCACCAGTAATGTCTCCATTGTGAGACTTGTTGTTACTGTTTTTGGCGTATTGAATACTCCACAGATAGCTTGCCTGGTTCTGCCCTGTGGGTGGGATACTCTCCGTAGCTTGCCAGTCTCTCAGAGAGGGACAGAGGAATCGAACCCGGTTGGCCGCATGCAAGGCAAATGTCCTACCTGCTGTGCTATCGCTCCAGTCCTCCTAATACACATTATTATTATTTTTTTATTATTATTATTTTAAATTTAAAAGTTTTCCTTCCATTCTTTTTCTCTGTGTCTTGATGGCCTTGTAAAACTTGTGTTGTGTCAGGTTTACTCCCATTCCTGGGTTCGAAGTTTGCTGAATTGGCTAGGGTTTCTCGACTGGCTTTCCTTCCGCAGCTCACATAGATTTTTCAACCTAAGTGGCATTATTGTCTCTGAAAATCTTTGGAGTGTTGCCCCACAAAATGGCCCTGAAGTGCCTTCAACTCCCCAGCATTTTGCCAGCCCTCTCTGACTACTCGGAACATGGATCTTCTCAGAAAAAAAACAGGAATGGGGCGTGGGGGAGGGGCAAAAAGGAAAGCACCCTCCCAAGATAAATAATGAGAAATTGCTAAAAATAATAGATGCTTTATTGTTTCTTTTCCTAAAGGCCATATTTTTGGCTGGCTTTAGCTATTATTCATTCCCCTGGGGCACATTTGGTTTTCTCTAAAAGATTGTATAGTAAGGGAGAATAGCTTATAATTTAGACTACAGATTGTGTGTGACATTTCTGTATCTTATTTCATGCTGCTTATTTATCTCTGTTGTTGTCTGAGAAGAGCTTCTCCCTTCTTAGCCATTGTTTGCGAGCATATAGTGCCCCTCGAGCGCAGCCATCCTCCTTGCACCATAAAAAATGCTCAGGGGCTGGAGAGATAGTACAGAGTGTAGGAGACTTGCCTTGCACAGACTCAACCCAAGTTTGATCCCCAACATCCCTTATGGTCCCCAGAGCACTGCTGGGAGTAATCCCTGAGTGCAGAGCCAGTAGTAACTCCTGTGCCCCAAAGTTAAAAGCAATTAGCCTTAATAATAGTTTTATATTTGGAGGCCAGAGAGATAGTAAAGTGGGTAAGTTGCTTACCTTGATGGCAGCCAACCCAGGTCTAATCTCTGACACCACACATGGTCCTAAGAACCCCACCAAGAATGATCCCTGAGTATGGAACCAGATTCTTATGTCTTAAACATAGATGTATGTGGTCCCCAAACCAAAATAAATTAAAAAGTTATGGTTGATTTCTGTATCTTTTAAGATTGGAATTCTTTTACACATTTATAGAACTGCTCTGACCCATCCCATATAATAACTGGAGTCATCATATTGATTTCCTTTTTGCCAACGTTGTGTTGAGAGACCGAGGCATTGAGATTTCTTCAAGCTTCTTCTCCCATTTTCCCTTGAAGGTAACCCCTGATTCAAATAATTTCAGGACTCAGCCACCTCAATAGTAATGCTTAAGGGTCATTGCAAAGACCAAAGACTTGGCCCATGTAGGTTTCCAGTTGTATATTTCCACTTATGTACTACACAATTTTGGGAAAATTTTTACGTCTATGTTAGCTACATTTACCTCATCTTTGAAATGCAAAAATCTTAGAGTCTCAGTGGATTGCATTAAACAGCCAACAAGTATTGAATTGCTTAGTACAAAATATAAGACAAATAATTATTCTGACTGTTATTATAACTTTGCTGAGGGCACAATCATCTGTCTATCTTTCAGTACACAGAGTTTATATAGTATGTATACATAATATTCTTGTAGTAATTGTTACAGAAAAACTGTAGGTACTGTGAAATTCTTTATAATTAATTTTTCTATGCTGAAATTTTAACTGTAATAATGATTATAGCAGCTAAGATTATTTTTGAATATTCACTCTACTATATATTGAGCTTAACATTTTGATGTATTAGTTCATTTAATCTTTACAATAAAATTTGGAGATGTGTACTAAAATTTTACTAAACTTACAGATGAGAACACTAAGTTTAATAGAGAGAAGAAGCTTATTTTTTCTCAGTGAGTCATTAAGTTAACATAGCAAAATTTGAACTCACCAAATCTAGGTCCAGCGTTCATGCTCTCAAAGGCTGAGCTTTCAAAGTTCTTGTTTCTGAGACCCCTTTAGTTTCTCACAAGAACATTTTGTTTATATGTAAGTTAAAACTGAGAATTCAAAAAATTTGCTTATTCATTCACTTAAAATATAGAAATAAACATACTAGATGTTAATGTACATACCATACTTTCTGAGTAATAACAAAATAGGGTGCAAAACAGCATTGTTTTTCAGAATCATATTGTCTAGCTTAATGGAAGACAGCTGCATAATCACATCTGCTTCTGGATCCAATTTGTGGTGATATCACAAATCATTTAGCCTCTAGAAAACTCTACTGAACATTCATTAGAGAATGAGAGTGAAAATGACAAATACCAAATGTTATTGTGAAAAAAATTTACTTCATGTACCTCCCAGAAAGAATTTTGGGGACCCCAGGAGGTTCCATACCAACTGAGAGAACCATCTTTGACTATTGCTTTTAAGGTAACAACTATGGTCAAATTGAAAAGGAAAAAGTGAGATAATAAAAGCTATTTCTAAATCATCAAATGAAATACTGAGATGACTTAACCTATGTTTCTCATTTAATTTATACAGTTGACCCACGGGATGGATATCCTTGATATTTATTTTATATTTAGAACAATGAGGGTGAAAGATTGAGTCTTGCTCAAAGACAGTAGAACTACAATTGAAACCCATGTCATCTGAGTTCAAAGTCACCTATCCCTTGGCCCTACCCCAGTAATACAATATTATAATACTACATTGTAATGTTGATTATTATGAGTGAGAAGCCAGTTTCACTCAGGACTTAGGGTTGTTAGTAACTGTAGCACTGTCATCCTGTTGTTCATTGATTTGCTCAATCAGGCACCAGTAACATCTCCATTGTGAGACTTGTTGTTACTATTTTTGGCATATTGAATATGCCATGGATAGCTTGCTAGGCTCTGCCATGCGGGTGGGATACTCTCGGTAGCTTGCCGTGCATTCTTAGAGGGACAGAGGAATCGAACCGGGGTCGGCCGTGTGCAAGGCAAACACCCTACCCGCTATGCTATCGCTCCAGTCCAGGGTTGTTAGTAACAGAAGTCCAAATCAAACTTGTTTCAACAAAGAAAGGGAATGCATTGCCAGTAAAAGAAAGTGGTATATTAATTTTTGGCATGACTAGTTCTGGGAGTTCACCTAACAAAATCAGAACTGAGATTTTTCTCTCCTCACTTCTTCTGCTTTGCTTCCTTCTTCCTTGGCATAATACTCAGACAAGATTTGACCCTGGCAGCTCTAGGATTTTTCTAACCAGCCTGACAATCCTTGCAAATGGGAAAATCTTTCCCCAGTGTTTCAGCATTAGTGATTGACGACAACTCTTACCGGGCCTCTTGGGACAGGTGCCTGTCCATAAGCCATACTCTGTGCCAGGATGCTGGAGGGCTGTGTTTACCAGGTATAAAACAAGGTGCCAATTCCTAACACCTTAGGGCTTAGTGGGAGTAGTTAGTCTCAGTTTCTTCGCAGAAGAGAGGTGAAGGGGAAGTTCCCAAATGAAAATTTGATGTTTTTATCTGAAAAGTAGATCAAAGTGTTCTGGGCAGGCAAAACCCCACAGATATCCTCAGTGAATCTTATTTTTCCTGTGTCTACCATGTCAACTTCCACCATAAATGGATTTCATTGATTTTTTTTCCCTTCGCCTTGCTTGTTCTATGAGGTTGCTGTCTGGGATTCTGTGGTCCCATCAACATGTTCTTTAGTTCACTTCTTTTTTATAGAATTTATAATGTCATCCTTGAGGCAAATCAGACACACACACAAAATACTCTAAAATAGTTACCTGGCAATAAGTTACTATATCGAAAAGAAATCATAGTGAGGGTTAAATGGGGCTGCATAGATGATCATAACAAGTATACAGTTGGGAGAGTTCGGCATCTGTGATGTATAAATTAGAGGGTAACAGATACACCGCAGTCTCTCTGTGAAACTGTTCTGAAAACTCCTTTCACTCTTCTGGGAGAAGATGTGTTGAAGTTGGAAGAGCTGGAATCAGAGACTCAACAAAACTCAATCCTTCCACCATCCCTTTTCTCCAGTGCTGTGGTTTGTGAGCTGACCAAAGTATTCACATCCAATTACATCTTAAGAAGTAAGCCATCTTGGGGCTAGAGCGATAGCACAAAGGGTAGCGTGTTTGCCTTGCACACGGTTGACCCGGGTTCGATTCCCAGCATCCCATATGGTCCCCTGAGCACTGCCAGGAGTAATTCCTGAGTGCAGAGCCAGGAGTAACCCCTGTGCATCGCCAGGTGTGACCCATAAAGCCAAAAAAAAGAAGGAAGCCATCTCTATTCTTTCTTTTCTCTTCCCCTCATATATGGAATATGTTCATTTCTAACAGCTGGCATTAGGTAACGATTCAGTCCTAAGAGACAAATAAAAGCAGTTTGTTGAGGGCGAGACTTAATGTCACTGGAAAGAGGTGTCATTTAGAAGGGGGAATGGATGGTAGTTGTTGGAGTCAAAGGGCTCAAGAACACTTGCTCAGATGATTTTCCATGGTTTCATATTTATGATTAGAAATAGGCAAATTGCAAGAAATTCACATTAAAGGAAAACTCTTAGAACCAAGATGTTATTTAGCAACTACAGATTTCTATTTAAAGAGTAGTAAAAAACTGTTTCCGGCACTTCATACATTGTGACTGAGCATTATTATTAACTGCTGTGATGCATTTGTTTAAGAAGAGAAGGAAAAAAGTAGCTTGCACTTAGTGAAGCCTGGTTAACTGTTTAAGAATTCAGATATTATTTAAAAATTTAAAAGTCAGAAACAGCCTCTCTGAATTAATCTCCACTTGGAGCTTTCACTTTGAAAATTTCAAAGATTGTTTTCCCCTAAGCTCCCTATTCCAACCCAAACACGCACAGCTCAATCTTTCTTTATATGACGTTGTAATGCTTTTCCAGTGTAAAAATGAAAGAGATTGGCATTACTGCAACCAGTTGGAAACTCTTAACTCTAGGATTTTTAAAAATACATGTATTATATTCTTAACATTAACTCTGAATTGACTTGAGCTCTATTTTCACTCAGAGTCCTTAATGTTCTGTAAGAAAACTAATTGGCTCAAACTTTCCATTTATATCCATTTATCTTTCAATGGGGCTGGAGCGATAGCACAGCGGTATGGCATTCACCTTGCATGCAGCCGACCTGTATTCGATTCCTCCACCCCTCTTGAAGAGCCCGGCAAGCTACCGAGAGTACCGTGCTTGCATGGCAGAGCCTGGCAAGCTACCCGTGGTGTATTGGATGTGTCAAAAGCAGTAACAAATAGTCTCACAATCGAGAGACGTTACTGGTGCCCGCTCGAACAAATCAATGAGCAACCGGGATGACAGTGACGACAGTAACAGTGATCTTTCAATGACACATAGTAGGGTTTTTGTCCTAGATCTCAACACCTTTCAATTTTTATAGAGAAAGTTTCCACATATAATTTATAGAATTGCAGCAGATGGAATGGAGACCTATTTTTCTTCATAAAAGCTCTTTCAATAGCATTGTATTGGCTTTGGGTGCCATTAAACTCTGAGAGTGGATGAATGAAACAACACAAATGTTTTCTCTTACATTTCTAGGAGCTAGAAGTTCAAGACACTAGCAGGATTACTGCCTCATGAGGCCTCTTTTCTTTCCTGGCTGGCAGTTGCCTCTTGCTCTGTCCTCACTTAGCCTTTCCTCTGTCTATGTGAAGAGAGAGATCTCTGCTATTTTTCTCTTTTTATCTCAGGAGACCTGTTCTATGGTAATAGGATTCTGATCTTATAGGCTCACTTACCCGTTATTATCTTTTTACAGATTCTAACTCCAAACATAGTTGAATAAAGGTTAGATATATATAAGAATTTGGTGGGGATAAAAATCATTCTGCCCATTATATACACTTTTTTCTTTATCAAGTTGGGTAACATGAAAATCTTTTTTGTGCTTCTAATTCACATGGTGTTCTTTTCAATGAGGATCTCAGCTAAGAGAACCAGCAAGCATACTGTGGGTGGAAAAAGGGCACAGTAAACTGTTTCAGCTTGTGAGAGTGACACGCAAGATTAAAAGAACAAAAAATTTAATCTCATCTCTTCTTGTTCTCTGTTCCTGTAAATGTAGCCTGGCCTATTTGTAACTGCCTGTTTATTTCACAGCCCTCTGCTGATGGATGCCTGTTATTAAAGTGGATAGGGCCCTGAAGTGGTAATAACAGAGGCGATTTCCCCGGGCGAGGTGGTTTGCTTAGTGTGGAGATTAGCCCACTGTTCAGCAATCTAGTCTTTGTCAAGAGACTGGGGAGAAAAGGCTGGGGGTTAGCACTTCTAGCTTTCTTCCATCTTTATTTTACCATTGAGTGTAAGTGAGTTACAGCATTTTCTGAGATAATTGGCTTTGGCCCCTATTCTGTACTTTTAAGTGCCCTCTTGTTTATGTTTCTATAATAGAATAATGTCTGCAACCTGGTAGGAGTTATCTGTTGTTGTTCCACAAATTTGGCTCAGACTCAAGAGTGGTACAAGAACCCCACACTTTAAGTGGAGCCTGTTAGGGTTTACTAATGGGCTCCATTTTAATAGAATGGGCTTTGTAGGCTTTTAACCCCAACCAAGTTGATAAAGCCATATAAGTCAAGTTGTAAATAAGAATATTTGTCTTGGACGGAGTGGGGGACAGCTGGAGTGGTGGTACAGAGGGTAGGGCATTTGCCTTGCATGCATCTGACCTAGATTTAATCCCTTGCACACCATATGGTCCCCTAGTCTGCCAGAAGTGATTCGTAAGCACAGAGTCAGGAGTAAGGCCAGAGCACTGCTGGGCATGGCCCCAAAGCAAAAACAAGAAAAGAAATACACTGTCAATGTCATCCCATTGCTCATCAATTTGTTCGAGTGGTTACCAGTAATGTCTCCATCGTGAGACTTGTTGTTACTGTTTTTGGCATATCAATTATGCCACGGGTAGCTTGCCAGTCTCTGCTGTGCAAGCAAGATACTCTCGGTAGCTTGCCAGGCTAGAGAGGGGTGGAGGAATTGGACCCAGGTCAGCTGTGTGCAAGGCAAACGCCCTACCCGCTGTGCTATCGCTGCAGCATTTATCGAGGGAAAGGGTGGGGTTTTTTTGTTCTGTTTTTGTTGTTGTTGTTGTTGTTTTAATAGAGGAGAGTATTTGCTTAAAGCTATTATTTCTCTCTCCTTCCTATAAGAGAAGTGGCAGTTGTCTCCTTACCAGCTGACCAAAACCAAATCGATTACACTCAGTTCTTTTGGAAGCTGCCAGTGCAGAGTTAGTGAATGTTATCTATTCTTCTATAACCTTGCTCTGATTCTAATAGAAGTAGAACTCAGACAAACTTCCTCTACACCTCCAGACATTTACTAAATGAATATTCATTAGAGGAGCAGGTTCAAAACAGCTCATGAACCCACACTGCAAAGGCTATTGCAGTCCCCTTGCTCTGTCTCACACAGCAGGAGAGCCTGGTCTCTGATATACACTGAACTCATTAGGAGAGCTCTGGGGACGTTACAGCTAATGGCTCAAACTGCAGAGATACCTACAGTGTTTATCTGCTGTGGCACGGATATTTAGATTTTGAAAATTTCCCATACAATGCTCATGTTCAGCCAATGTCAAAAGCCAGTTTTAGATTCTCCTGCCACACCCTCTATCAGTTAAGGCCAGCTCACCAACATCTCAGAGGCACAGTGCTATCACCTCTATGCGAGACTCTTATAAACCAGTGACTGCACCTGTAATGGTGATTAAATCAGAGTTGTAGTCATTAGGGGTGCAATGACCAACCCAGTAAATTCATATTCCCAGTTCAGGCAGAAATAGGAAGTGTATGCAGTTGTTTTTTTCTTAACTACTTCACATGTCTAAATACTTTGGATTTCAATACTGCTTCTGACATTCATCATACTATAATTAACAAGTCATTAGTTTTACCTGTAAGAACCTGTTTGAACCTCATTGATGCTAATTAACAACTACAGGTTGTTTAGCTCAGCTTAGAGAAGTGTGCATATGGTAGCTGACCCTGAATGGTAGCCTTCTTTTGATGAAGTGTTAACTGGTCTTCCATAGTCTATCCATTCTTAACAGCATGGCAACTGGCAGCTCCTAAACTTAAGACCAACTTGACTGGCACAAATATGATATTATCTTGATTACGCAGATCGATTTTCAAGTAGATCACAATTATATACAAGGCCAAAGGAGGGCTGTTTCAGGGGAGTTGTTGGTGACATCTGGACATGTCCAGCTGACAAACATTCTCTCTTCCTTCCAGCCAAGTTAGGGCTTGGTGTTCTCTTATATACAGGTTGCAGGTTCTGTGGGACCTTAGCAGTAATGAATGGCAAAGGAGCAGGAAAGGTGTGCCGGTGGATGGCAAGATTAGAGCCAGGACCCCTCGAGTTCTGAGAGCTATAAATGTCCTACACAAAGCATGCCTACAGGTTCCTCGTGTGGAGGGGAGAGGATGAGTGGATGAGATGGAGGCTTCCATCTTGCTGGGGATGGGGAATGGTGCATAGCAGAGGAGGCACATACATTAGAGAAATGGTCTGAGACCTTTTACTGACAGCCCTTGGCAATGGCTAGACCCCCTGGAAGGGACCATCAGCAATGCCTTTCCCATCTCATAAGATGGCGGGTGAATGGCTGAGAAGCTAGATACTAAAGAGAAGAAGCCTGCAGACAAGAAGGCTAATGCAGGTGTCAAGATTAATAAACGTAACCCCAAAACTAAAAAGCCAAAGAAGGGGTAGCCCCACTACAGCTGAAAACCCCCTCCTAGTCAGAGGGTTTGGCAGATATTCTTTATCTGCTGCTATGTATCCCAGAAAGGCCATATATAAGCAGAAATGTTTAGCAACCAAATCCAGGATTGAAAAGGAAAAGAACTTCTTGCTGTGGTCACAGAATTAGACAATGTTGCCAAGACTGATGGTGTCTGAGTGGGTAAGCTTCATAAGGTGTCAAGATGTCATTCTACTGAAGATGTATGTTGAAAATAATTGAGCCATAGCAAAATACCCTTCAGTTAGCCTGTGAGTAAATAGCTGGTTATTGTCACTCCTGGGATCATCTGATCATCTTCACTTGGAGCCACAAAAGCAAGGCGGGGAGTGGGGTTGAGGGGTGGGGTCCTGAAGCAGCTGCACAAGTGGCTTGCTAACTTGTGACTGGACCCCTACCCCTCCGTCAGGTTCTACTGCATATAAATTTGTCATCATCATCTTCCAAACTCAGTAACAGTCATTTTGAAAACTCCCAGCACATCTCACTGATGCTTTCTTTAAACAGAAGCTTAAAAAAAAAAAAAAAAAAAAAACCTTGAGACACTAGGAAGGTGAGATCTTCAATACAGAAAAGTGAAAATGAGATTCCAGAGCTGTGCATGGTTGATCATAGAGTTTAGGAATCACAAATTCTGCCAGAAATCAGAGCTCTTTCTCAATCCAGGGCTATCTTTGCTCTGTGTTTGCACTCACAAATGGAATTTGTCCTTACAAATTGGTGTTTTAATTTTCTTACAATAAACATAATTGAATAACGGATCCATAAAATTTTAAAATTTTAAAAAGGACCACCAGTCACTAGAGAGGCTACTTATTATTACCTGTTCATTTCAATGCACACAAAGAAATCATATTAGCTCTTTACATTCTGTGGGTAACCCAGATATATTGTTAGATTTTTTTTCTATGGTGACACTGCAGAGCCACCCTCTTCTGTCTGAAATACCCTTTACAGCATTGTTTTCTTAAAATGCTTAAATCATTTTTGTTGAGTTGCTGGGATTTATAATAGTGCTAATTGCACTTCTCATGCATATGCCATTTCATCACCAGAGAATCCACTTCCCTCTACCAGTATCCCCTCCCAACATACACTCAGTTCTATAGACAATCTCCAGTTTCAATTATTTTGACCATTTGTCATTCCATTATTATGTTTCTTTTGCCTCCCACATTTGGGAGAGATTTTTTTCTTAGAATTTATTGTGGAGGTGGGGACACCTACACGCATACAGATGAATAAAGCTAAACTACCAAATTCCACAAAATTGTAAATCATTGATAAGTTGATGGAATGCTCTTGAAAAACAATATATTTTTACAATATACATTTTAAAATATTACATATTATTCTGTGCTAATGTTCTAAATTTCATGTGAAATAGATAAATCTTACAAATGTAAAGTTTAGTAAGGTTGAAGAGAATTAAGGAAATAATAAGGGGAAATCTAAACAGGCCTATAAAATATAATTTTTTAATCCTAAGAAAAGAAATAATTGGCTCTAACCCTAACCCTAACTCTTTTCATGTTCATGTCAGGTTTTCTTGGATGGATTGGTTGAATGGTGATTTGGTGTCACACTTAAGGTATGAGTTAGACTATGCTTGTTAATATAGGTTGGTCTCAAATCTGCTTCCCATGTGTATAATCTGCTTGCCAGGCTAAAGGGGAAACACTTCCTCATGGTAATCAGTGAAGTGGAAGAGTAAGCCACGGCTGGGGCTTGATGCTTTGAACATCATACTTGCTAGCACTTTATTGGCCACAGCAAATCACGTGACCAAACCCATCACCAAAGAAGAATAAGATGCCCCCATGAGGAGATATGATCAGAGAGAATGAATGTGTTGCATTTTCATCATCTTCTCTATAACAGGAACTAATAAAGTAGTTTGGTCCCTGTCTCTTCTCATCTTTTTTTCTTTTTTACCATCTTTCTTATATTAAATAACAGAGCAAAAATTCAGGAAGGGAGCTATGCAGAAGCGAAGATAAGACTCTTCTCCTTCTCAAGCTTTTGAGTTGCCTGTTCTAGGGGAGATTATACAAATGCAAATTATGTTTTATATATAAAAAACAGAGCTTAGTCTTAGAAAACCAGAATAAGATTTCTCTAAGAGTTGAAAGTTACTGAAAAATAATAGATTAAAATGCTTATAGAAGAATGCTTCCACTCAATGGGAAAGGGTTGCCAAATACTGAGAATGGGGGCCAGAGCGATATCACAGCGGGTAGGGCGTTTGGCTTGCATGCGGCCAACCCGGGTTCAATCCATGGCATCCCATATGGTCCCCCAAGCACTGCCAGGAGTAATTCCTGAGTGCAAAGCCAGGAGTAACCCCTGAGCATTGCTGGGTATGACCCAAAAAGCAAAAAAAAAAAAATACTGAGAATGGTTAAAAAGATGCTTACTCATGTTTATACCTCCCTGTGCCAAGATGGCATATTCATCTGCTACATATGCTGGATTTTGATGTCACTGAGGGGAATGTTTTTGAAGAGCCTTTGTTTGGTAGTTTGCTATAAGGACTGCATATTGCATGAGAGGTGCCTAGGGGAATTGATAGTTGGCAGGACAAAAGGAACTGAGCAGGATGCATTGATGAAGTCTTTCCCCCTACTAAAATATAAGAAATTGCTTCACATCTTCGGGATTCTAGTTGCCCATGTGTTTATGGATATTTCTACCTTTTCTTAAAGTAGTATGTCTCAAAGTGTGCTTCACAAGATCCAACTTTTAAAAAAAATTTCTGTGTGTTGTGTGTGTATGTGTGTGTGTGTGTGTGTGTGTGTTGTAGGGAATTGAACCCAGGGTCTCAAAGATGCAAAACAAGTGCTCTGCCACTGACCTATAGCCCTAGCAATCTAGTTTTGAATTGTTATAAAAGGTTCTCTAGAGGGATTATAAATATATTTGGGACACATAGGTTAAAGATGCAGAATAATTTTCTTCACTTTTCAGGACCTCTGAGGACCTTTGAAAGCTTTGATTCATTGTAAATATTTAAACAGAGAATAGTTTTTAAACATTTTTAAACATTATTTAGCTAGAGGATACTGTTTTTCAAGAAATAGTAGATCTGCTCATGATAATCCAGCAAAATGCTACTGGGACAGCATTTATTGCATAAGGCTTTGGGGAAACCAGTGCTAACTAAACTTATATTTGACTTTTATTAAATACTTCTCTTTAACAGTAACTGTGTGTGTATGCGTGTGTGTTTATGTTGTGCCATGGATTGTAACCCAGGGCCTTGCACATAGTAGAATGCATACTAGACATGCATCCTAGTCCTGAACTGTATGTATCCTTGGTCCTTCAATCCTCTTTAGTTCCTGTCTCAAGCAGGTCATCTCATCTATAATCTGCATCACCTTATGAGCCTAATAAAATTGGAGTCTGACAGTATTAAGGAAAAATAGTGTTTAAAGAGAAAATGTTGAAAGGAAAAAATTCAGTGAAACAGTACATATCATTGATGTATTTGATTTGGGGGCTAAAGAAACGTAGTTCCGTTCTTCCCACTCTGTAACTAAGCTTCTCTCTCAAGTCAGCCACCTTTCTTGACAAATTTATCAGAATTGTTTCCATTTTCACTCCCTCAGCATTGGATCCTTCTCTCTTTTATTGAAAATCCATTGCCGAATCCTCGGTGATGTTTCTGAGAATGCTCATTTTCCTTTACTCCATATTTCTTTGCCTACAGTCATAACCAGCCACTTGGCCTAGAAGAATCCTGACATCCGATTTTCTGTGTTTCATTCTGTGTGTCATGTTTTCTAAAGGAAAGTGGTCAAAACATCCGGGTGATATTTCTAAAAATACATGGTCTCTTATTTCATAAGTGTCCACTCTTCTATTTGTCAGCTTTGCTATGATGTCCTAAAGGGATTTCTGGCCCCCTCCTTCTTCACCACATCTCAGTTCCCTCAACAATCACACACATACACACACACACACACACACACACACACACACACACACACACACACCTTCATTCTCTTCCAATTGTAGACAAACCTGCTCCACCTCTTCCATTATCACTCTTTCCTGCCTCATTTTCTCATAAGGTCATAGAAAGCTTGGAAACCCCTCCCCCAATAACAACAGTAACTAATTTATTTAATCCTCAGGACAACCCCATTAATAGAGCTAAGATTACTGGTTCCCAGTTGAGCAAATCAATGAACAACGGGATGACAGTGACAATGACTGTGAAGATTTAACCTAGTAGTGTGGTCTTAGAATCCTGACAACTGTTTTCCTCTCTCATTCCTATCAGCTTAAAAAAAAATTCTCTGGTGCCAAAAAAAGAATACAGGTTTAAGGCACTGACGTTGTATGTGACTGTCCCTGAGCCCAGAGCCAGGAATAAGTTCTAAGCACCTGTGGGTGTGAAACCCCCACTAGTAGCTATATTCACCTATGATAAACCTACCAAAAAGTTGTCCCTTCTAACTTGTGCTCAGGCTGTATAGAGGCCCTTGCCTGTGATTCTTGTCTAACTGGACTTAGCAGTTCAATCAGAGACCCTGGGTATGGGGTGTGGCTCTGGCCCTCTGCTGCCAGAGAATACTTGAGTTATCCCAATAGCACTCAGGGCACCTCATGAACCCCCGTGCCATACCCAGAAGAATCTGGGGACCAATTGATATATAGGAATTATACCCAGGGCTCCTGCATGCAAAACTTGTGCTTTAGCCTTTTCAGCCACCTCAGCAGTGCACAATATTACTTCTTTTATATTTCCGTGTTCACTGACTTATAACACTTTGTGTTGTGCCTTGGAATGGTATTTTTGAGTATTTACTATCTGAAATTTATTAAGCTTCTCTCGGGGGTAGATTAGTCATCATCAAAATTGGAATGATTTTGGCCATTCACATATTTTATTCAGATATTATTTTTGCTCATTTATTACTGCTCCTTAACGAATTCACAGTGTTTATATAATGGTAGGCTAGGTAGTGTCCAACAGATTTCTTAGGTGTTGTCCATTTTTTATAGCCTTTGTTTTTCTTTAAGTTCCTCAGATTGCATCATCTTTAATGTTTTTAGACTTCCTGTTTATTCTCCAGTTCAAATTTGCTTTTCAAAACCTCTTATGAAATTTGCATTTCAGTAATTGAAATTTGGTTGGTTTCTTGTTTTTTTTTTAAAGAAAATTTAAATATTTTTATAGTCTATATTTAGTAGGTATTGTTTGCATGCTTTTCTTTAGTCCTCTTGACATATTGTTCTTTAGTTGTGAACATACAATAATCTAAAGTCTGTGTTCAGTACATTCAACATTTGGGCTTAATTAGGTACAGTGTACACTAACTGCTATTTTTCTTTATATAGTTTGATGCTATTTATTTTCATGTCTCATAAATTGATGTGAAATCTATGTACTTGAAGTGATATCATGCTAAGATTTGGGGGATGCTGGAGTGCTAGTACAGTGGATAGGATGCTTGTGTTGGATTTGTCACCTGGGTTCTACCCCCAGCACACCATCTGGTCTCCTGAGCCCCACCAGAAGTGATACCTGAGTACAGAACCAAGTCAGCCCTGATTACCACTGAGTATTGTCGTTCCCCCCTTCACAAAATAAAAAAGTACACATTTTGGAAACTGTATTTGTACCCTTTAAGAATTTGTTTATAGGGACTTTCTTGGATAAATTCTATAAGGCTATAGAATTCTTTGTTATGTGTTTACCGAAGTCTCTTCTGATATTTTAGTAACCAGTTACAAGTAAGAACAATGAGTCTACCCTTTATCATTAGTGTTAGGCTCTATGTGTGTGTCTATACATGACTGCATGCATACATATATGTGTTGATGTGCACCTTTAACATCCAGGCCACTCACAAACCTGCACTGGGTTTTATTCTTATGCAGAACCTCTGGGTTGAGCAGAAGTCACAAGTCATTCACGGTTCGTTCATGGTTAGGTCATTCTCGGTTAGTTGCCTTGTTCTTTACATGCCGCTGATGTTCCGTTATCCCAGAATTATACTGGAACTTCCCAGAGCCTTCTATGTTCATTTCATTCTCTAGATTTTCCTTTTAAGATATTTGGCCAGTTTTTTTTGGTTTGTTTATCCCATATCATATTATACATCAAGCACCTGTGATATTAAATAATTGCTGCTAAATGTTTTTTAACAGACATCAGATGATAGGGCTCTTTCCACTGAACCAATTCTAATTCACGTAAGCTGAAAATAAGTCCCCTTAAAGGGACTTTTACAGGGAGCCTTCAGACTGCTCAAATAGAGTCTTGAGGATGGGATACTTTGAGGGATTTCAGGTCCATTCTGTCCCTTCCAGTGGCTGCCAGTGTATTCTTTCTGGTTATAGCTATTGTAAAACTGCTAGTTTTCAGGGGTACGCAAAAGTGAGGAAAGAAGGGTGGGAATAGTATCAATTAAGATACTACTGAAAGCTGCTTTTACCAAGATTTACCTACTGTATTTTTATGTGAGCTGGAGCGATAGCACAACTGCTAAGGTGTTTGCTTTGCACATGGCCAAGCCAGGTTCCATTCCTCTGTCCCTCCTCTCGGAGAACCTGGCAACTACAGAGAGTAACTTGCCCACTGGGCAGAACCTGGCAAGCTACCCGTGGCATGTTCAATATGCCAAAAACAGTAACAACAAGTCTCACAATGGAGATGTTACTGGTGCCCGCTAGAGCAAATGGATAAGGAACGGGATGACAGTAACAGTGATTTTTATGTGGGAATGGGGGTTGAAGGTGCTCCCCAGCAGTGCTTACAGCTACCAAATATACACCAGCAGAGTGTGGACAGGGCAAGTGCCAGGGATCAAACTCAGGGCTTGATACAAACCAAGGATGTTCTCCAGCCTTTAAAGCAGTCTCCCCTTTCCAGTTAATCTCCTCTGATTCGATTTGGTTAATTCCCTGAGTTCTGAAAATGTTAATTTTGACCATTTTTGTCTTTGTTCTTGGTGCTTTTGTGAAGGAATGGATTTTTAAATGTCCTTACTCTGTCATGTTGGAATTCCTTGTCTAGGCAATCCGGTTTTAATTTTTAAAGAAAAATTTTAGGAAATCTTTAATAAGTAATCTGAAGACCTCATTATAGATGAATGCGGTTGTACAAGAAATTCAAGATGTGGTTAATTTTTTTTCCTATTAGCTCAAGACCATCAGGAGGACATTTGTAGCCAATATGTTTTATGAAACAGTTTTCTGAGCTAAATATTTATAACTGTATAGTGTTACTTTTAATATAGAGATTCATGGTGATTTTTTTTCACTAATGAACATTTAGATTATTTTGAAGCTTACACTGCTACAAACTATGGTACATGGTATATTATTAAACACATATTTTTGTGCATGTAACTCATGTAATCAAATAAATCCTTTGAAGTGGATTAAATAGCTTAAAGGGAAATTAAAATTTTGATAGCTCAACAGTTATTTTTAAGTGTTTACAGCTTATATTTTCTTTTCTTTTCTTCTTTTTTTATTTGGTGGGCGGCACACCAGGCTGTGCTTAGGGCTGACTCCTGGCTCTGAACTCAGGGATCACCCCTAGGTGGGCTTGGGAGATCATATGCAATGCAGGGAATTAAACTTGGGTCAGCCATGTGCAAGACAAGAGTCCTATCTGCTCTACTATCTCTCCTGCCCTACGGCTTATATTTTCTTTTTTTGCTTGTTTTGGAAGTATTTTTTTATGACTCATCTTTTGTTATTATTTAATTTGGAGAGTCCTAAATATGTACAGAATATCTGAAGTATCAAAAAATTCAACAAAATTAGATAAACTATTTTTAAACCTGTGTTTTAATTATGTATTTAAACAGATTTTTCCGTGCCCTCCTGGCATCTTTTTAGAAGAAAGATGAAATACCTCTAAATTTAAAACAATGAGGCCAATGCTAATCTGAAAAGAGGACAGTGAACACACAGTCCCCTCCTCCACAAAGTCTAAACTTTTTTGATACCCTATATATTATCGGTAGATATTTTATTCCATCTCATCTTATAACATCAATAATAAGTTCCATCCGAACAGATAAAACCCTTCTTTGTAGTGAAAGTCTAATTTTTTTAGCCAATCCTTTTGATTTTTTTTCTTTTTTAAGTGAGTCGTAGTTGAAATGACTCATCTTTTGGGATGTGATACCCAAAGGGCTCAGCCTCTTAAATGTGAACACTTATATGCTCCTTAGTTACATTACAGCATGACAGAAAGTAATGCAAGGACAAGGAAAGTCTTGGTGTTTATAACACATTTTTGGTTTGACTTGGGGGAGCAGCACCAAACAGTGCTCAGGGATCACTCCTGGGAGACTCAGGGGACATTATGGGGTGCTGTGGCTTGAACTCCGGGTTGGCAGCATGCAAGGCAAGCACCCTATCCACTGTACTATCGCTCCAGCCTTTCATGATACCTTTGAAGAGAATGTCTTTCCTTTTTCATTTTATAAGTGGTGAATAAAAATGATCTCTTATTGACATTATTTCCTCCTTTACTTCAATGTTAATCTGGCTGCTTTTGATGGAATAGAGAAGGGATCACTAAGAAAATGATGGCTGGAGGAATCAGTCGGGATGGGAGATGCATGGCGAACAGTAGATAATGGACCAAGCATGATGACCTCTCAGTGTCTGTGTTGCAAACCATAATGCCCAAAAGTAGAGAGAGGGTATGGGGAATATTGTCTCCCATGGAGGCAGGGGGAGGGTGGAAAGAGGACGTATACTGGGGATATTGGTGGTGGGGAATGTGCACTGGTGGAAGGATAGGTGTTTGATCATTGTGTGATTGTAACCCAAACATGAAAGCTTTTAACTATCTCACGGTGATTCAATAAAATTTAAAAAAATTATATGGCTGCTTTTTTGATGTTACTACTTATCATATCTTCTGATGAATAAAACAGTAAAATTTGTTTTAGGCAAACCATTTTGAGGTATTAATTACCTCATTAGGTGAAAGCTGGTTCATGTCCCAATATTCTCTGGCTCTAAGATTCAAGAAATAGAAGTGTCCCTTTGCTAATTCTCAGTTAAATTGTAGGCCAAATCCCATAATGACAAATATCACCATCACAGCATTTTTATAAGACAATAGGATTTCAAAGTTGTAGCCAAGCAATGGCCTGTTCATGGTAGGTAACAAAATCCTAAGCCTACATATAAGTTAGGAGTTTGTCATAATGGAATTTGACTGGCAGTTATGCTTGAAATGAGAATTATGCTTTGGGAATGGTGATTCTGCACATAAATGCAAGGAATAAAAGGCCTCGTTTGCCTTTTCCAGAAATATGCTATCAGTGAAGCGAATCAACACTATAATAATATGGTGAATCCTCAGAAGCGTACAGGAGATTAGTCAAAGCTGCTCATTATAATGTGATGCACAGCTCAGCCTCCTATAGCAAGTGGTGGATGCCAATTGCTTCCCTTCACTCAGTCCGTGGCACTTACACTGGTTTCAGGAAATAGCTCTTGTATGGAGAAGAGATGGGGGAAGGGGAAACTTGGACTTGTTTTTCTAGAGTCTGTTCATGGGTAAGGTCCCCAGGGTGAATTAGACTTCTGAGGGTCTTGCAAGTAAGTATAGTCTTTTATCAAGTACTCATTGATCCTCATCTCTCTATTCATCTCTAGAGGGTCAGAATGAGGATACTAGGAAAGGATATTTGTTAACTTGCTTCCAGCTTCCCTGAAGAGGACCATGAAGGCTACTTCCATACGTTTTTACACACACAGACACACACACACACACACACACATCAATCTCTTTATCTGCTTTGTAGAAGAGCTCAGTTAGAGCTACTGCTGTCTTTTGTGCTAAGATCAGGGGGAAACAACACCCACCATGTTATCTCAGTCATGACGCAGAAATAAAAATGTTACTACTACCATGGATATAAGAATAATTGATATTAATGACAACATGTTTTTTTTCTAAGTCCCTCATATTTATTATATTGTTATGTTCCTTAGGTCCACAACTATTTGCTTTATTATTATTCTTTTTCATTTCTATTTTTAAGACAACATTGGCTTACAATGTTGTAGAATTTCAGGATTTAGTTTCTTACCTCTATATCTATGCAGTTGTCACCACTCTGCTGCCCAAGTTCTAGTGCCAGCCAACATCCAAAAGCCCCTCCATTTGTTCTTCTTACTCCCTCCTTCCCTCTTTTCTGGAGTCATTGTAGTTTTCTCTGAGTCTAGGGGTTAATTTTGTTGTTTCTTGCCAGTTTGTTTGCTTTAGTGATTCATAGTCATTTCAACGTAAGTGAAACTTCTGGTAAATGTCTCTCACTTTCTTATTTCACTGAGCACAATAACCTCATGTTTCACCCACTTTTTTACCCAAAAGGCATTAGTTAATTTTATAGTAGAGTATCATTCTGTTAAATATATATAGCACAATCTTCTGTTGATAAGCATTTAGGTTAGCTCCCTGTTTTTGCTATTGTGAATAATACTGATAGTAGCAAATCTTTTCAGTTTTTATATGCCAAGTCTGTATAAAACTTTCTATAGTCTATTGTGCTTTATAGGATACCACAGGTATACTTTTCTCTGCTTTATAAATGAGGAAACTGGGGCACAGAGTTCTAACCAGCTATCCATGTTCTATCGAGCTATTCAATTTCAGAGCTGGATTTTGAAACTGATTAAGCACTACAGATCATACCTTAGTCACTTTCTTTCAGAGCACTTTATCTGTAAAACTTCTGCATATTCCAATAGTATCTATCTGTAAGGTTACTAAGTATGTTATTGTATTCATCAAACGTTCATTGAGCATCTACCCTGCACTAGGTACTGCATTTATGTTGAGCAGAAGTAGACAAAGTGCTTGGCTTGTTTTTGTAATCAATGATCTTGCAGATCAATGCTAGAAAGTCATGGGACTTAATTATACAGTAAGCTTTGATAAAGGTTTATTATCCAGATCAGCAAAAGCAATGCTACAGGAGGGACAGAGCAGGAGGGGGTGATGTTGAAACCATATGATTCAAAGACCACTAGACATTTGGGATCACACCTCACACTGAGTGAGAGGTGGTGGCTGCAGAGAGGTTCCTGGCCCAGCAGAACTTTGAGCAGTTGTATTAAGAAATTGTGACTTAAAAGCAATAGATAGTCATTAAAGAGTCTTTAGCAGGAGAATGGAATAAATAGATTTGAGTTCTGGAAAGATCTCCTGGGTATCTCAGGCAGAACAAAGAGTAAGGCATCCAAGGGATATAGGAACGTAGTTTATGAGGTTCATCCTATAGGGTAAACTAAGAGAGGATAAGTGATAGTGAAAATTGAAAAGATATAGCTGAGAAACATTTAGGGGAGAAAAATTAACAATTTATCAAGGATAACATAGGGAGGGTAAAGATGATTCTAGTTGTCATGGAAACCAAACATCAGAACTAAATTGCAATAGAAAGTTTAGACTCAGATTTTCTTCCAATGTCTCTAGAACCATCTAAATGACAGTAGCATTGTTCTTATATATATTTAGAGAAAGACAACTCATGGATACTAAGTATTTGTTGTGGACCTACTATCTGACATGCTCTGCATCAGGCAGTAGATAAGCAATGACATGAATAGAATTCTTGTCCTGACGGGATTTGATGGCAGTGATCTTCAACCAGGGGCATTTCCTAACCCCATCCTCAAGAATGGGATTAAATACCATTTGGTACTGGCACCAAATAGATGAAAGTCTGAAAGACTACTAAATACTATACTATACTGTGCTCAGGAGAGGACTCTCTGACAAAGAATTTATGACTTCAAGTGTTCAAAATATGGAGGTTGTGAACTCTCACAGAGGATATAGCAGTACAGTTGACAAAACAACAGAGTTAATAATAGATGCAGGCCAATTACAGGTACAGGGCATGAAACCCAGCCTTGTTTGTTGGGGGTGGAGATAACAAAGACTTCAGCTATTATCAAAGGTTAAAGAGGGTAGGATAAACCTTCTGGAACAGTCCTTGAGTTCTGTATAATTCACACTAAGTATTTGTTAATATTGTGCTCTTTTATCTTCAGTGATTCTAATCCAAGTCCTTTTAATCTCAGCCATATTTTAATCTCATTCTGCCTCAGTTTATCTCAAAATTTGGTCCTTCCTTAGTAAAGATCTACTGAGTTAAGAGAGATCATCTTTGGGGCTAGAGCGATAGCACAGCAGATAGGGCGTTTGCCTTGCACACGGCGGACATGGGTTTGATTCCCAGCATCCCATATGGTCCCCTGAGCACTGCCAGGAGTAATTCCTGAATGCAGAGCCAGGAATAACCTTTGTGCATTACCAGGTGTGACCCAAAAAGCAAAAAAAAAAAAGAGAGAGAGAGAGAGATCATCTTTGTAGGATTCAAGCACAGTATTTTGCACCCAATAATCATTCAGTACATGTTCTTAATAAACACGTTTTCCCTTAGCTGCCAGGTTTACATCATTCTCATTTTCTCCACATATTTTTTAACAAGGAGGGTCATAAAACTGCAAGGCCCTGGCACCTCCGCAAATCGATGCCTCAATCGCCTTCCTGAGGGTGTTCTCTGAATTCAAGCAACCTCTTTCCTGTGTTTGACAGGAAAATGAAAGAGAAGAAAATAATGCAGTAACAGTTTAACTGATGTACTCAGATTTTCGTCAGAACATCAGATGAAAAAGCTGAGATTTTTGAGATTTAGCTCCACATTTAAAAATGTGGAGCTAAGCCTTTACTCACAGTTGAGCAATGAATGTGGTGCTACCTCATGCAAGACTGAGCTCGTATGCAGAGCATAATTGTCCAGTTATATAGAACTGCTGTCCAACATATTGAATCCTCATGTAATTGGCTCAGAAGTTCTTCAGAATCTGAGGCATTTTCATCTGGCAGTGGGCTAAAGCCAGTTGCATTCATACAATTGTGTTTGCTGAAAAGCAGGACCATTTTTCTAACCCTCTACAGAATATAACCACTAAAAATCTTTTTAAATTTTATGTCTCTGCACCAAAAGAAATCTTGGAAAATTTTCTACTGGCAGCCTGAAAATTGTGCCCATAGTATAATGACACTGATATGAAGATATAACTATCTATCAAATAAAATATATCTATCAAATATAACTATCAAATAAAAGGTTGTGTGACAAGGTTGGCAAATGATGTAACTGAGAAACTGCTACCAATGGGTAAAAAAGTAGACCAGGTGAGGATTCTGTCTTCCCAGATGGAGAACGTGCTCTCTTGTCTTCTAACAAATTTAAATGACTGTAGCCAATATACTCCCCACCATGGGTTGACAGCCATGGTTCACGAGCCAGAAATGTCCTACAGTCTTTTTATGGTAAATAATGATTTTTGAAAACAGCCAGGCTTAGTCACTTGCATGATATCTGTGACTGTTTTCATGGCAAATTTGAGTGATTGCAACAGAGACCATATGGCCCTCAAACCCAAAATTACTTTCTAGCTGGGCTTTCATAGAAAAAGTTTGCTGACCCAAAGTAAAAAGAATTTCTCAAACTCTAATTAACCTAAGAATTGTCTGCAAATTATGTTCAGTAAGTTTAAAATCTTCATTTCTCCCTGGCGATTCAGTTCATTTCCCCCTTTCTCTTCTGCTCCTCATTGTGGTAGTGTAGAGGGGCAGTGGCACACACCCTTGGCCACTGTGCTCACCAAGGGTCACACTTCTTGTGGTAGAACATGTGCACATGCCAGTTGCAGTACTCAGCACATCCCATTTCTTAAAGTTCATGAACCACACTTAGCTTAGGGAGGTTCTAGAATTTCCCTGGCCTCATAACTATTGTGTCTATAGGAGGTAGGCTGCTTGGTAGTTGCAATTTAGAAATAAAGTCCCATACCTAGTAATTATTACCTTGTCATCTCAGCAAGATAATGAATGTCCCTAAGCTTTGCGTTACTGCCCTATAAAGTAGACAGGGACATTCTATAAGTGCCTGACCAAGGACCTGACCCGTACTGTGGATTCAGTGCTTACTAGCAACTGGACCACTGGGCATATCCTGAGTGAGAGATGGTACATCATCATGTGGGAATCAAGCACACTCCCTACAGTGGTCTTCAGATCAGACCTGGAAGTCACCAGCAGAGGTCTAATGAGGTTTGTTTGTTTTTGTTCTTTGTTTTTTTTGTCTCTTTCTTTTGAGCTCTTGGAGATCAGCTTTTGTTTAAAGGTAAGATTATTTAGAGATTGTTTTGGTTTTAGAACAATATTCATTAAATGGAAAAACCAGACTATTGATCATGTTTGCAAATATTCAGCCCCTTTACATGAGGTAAATTAGTTAAATTATTTATACATTTAAGTGCATTCTTTAATGTGAAATATTTGTATTCTTTTTGACTTATCTCAATTGATCTTCTTCTTCCCCAAGAGAAACAGCCTTTCTGTTTCCTTTTAATAAGTTTTACAATTCTCATAAATCAAATAGCAAATATAGTTAAAATCATAACTCCATATGAATTCTCTTAAACATTTAAAATAGTAATTACAAAAATATTTTTTCTATTCAAATAAGGAAAATCCTCTTAATTATTAAAACAATCCATAATGAAAATTATATTAAGATTTTAAACTTGGTTCTTTTAAACATTTCTGTAATCCTGATTCAACTTACCAGGGTTAATATATGCCTACCCACTAAGAAATTTGGGGAAAATCTTTCATTTGTTTGTTTTTGGGTCATACTGGTGGTGCTCAGGTGTTATTCCAGGCTCTGCACTCAAAAATCACTCCAGACGATACTTAGGGCTTGTCATATGAAGTTCCAGGGATTAAACCTGGATTAGCTGCATACAGGGCAAGTGGCCTACCTGATGTGTCATCATTCTAGCTTGTGGGATATCTTATCAGTCACATGGGGATTGCGTGATGATCAGAAATTTCAAGTGTGTGGTAGATTGCCTTCTCATCTCTAAAGCTGCTGGTACACCCTGAGCCCTTTTCATAGTTATTATTTTATTGATTTCATAAATTAATAGCAAGGACGATCAGATGGGCCTTGATTCTTAGATCAGTTAGAGATAGAAGTTTAGAACATTCCTCTAAGCTTCTTCATGTTTGCTACAGGATATTCCATTTTTTCATCTGTTAAGATTCCACCCTCTTCCTGTCTCTTGGGACTACCACTTTTCTCAATATTAAAATTAGAACCTCTTTGGTTTCATTTTGACGGACACGTGGTTCCAACCTCTAAGAACACTAATGGGGTTGGCATGAAGTGTTGAGTTCCTTTGAGCAAAAATTTTAAATATTATATGAGTCATGCTTGAGTACATGGGAAATGTAATATGATTTTACATGACTGTGGTTGTCTAAATCAGAACCTTTCAGTGGGTGGCACATCCAGAAGTGCTCAGGGTCTACTCCTGACTGCTCAGAAGACCATGCAGTGGCAGTGGTGGATCTTGGATCTTCAGCATGTAAAGTATGTGCCTAGCCTTTGAGCTATCTCTCTAACCTCAATCAGAATTTATTACAATTTCCACCTGAAGCTCCTTTTCACCTGAGAAATTATAATATAACTATAGGTATAAAGGCATAGAAAGTAGGTACACATACCGAAGATTTAACAAAAATAAATGATAAGTTCCTCTTAGAACGAAAAGGTTTTAAGTTATGGGGGCTGGAGTGATAGCACAGTGGGTAGGGCATTTGCCTTGCATGCGGTCAACCTGGGTTTGATTCCCAGCATACCATATGGTCCCTCAGCACTGCCAGGAGTAATTCCTGAGTGCAGAGCCAGGAGTAACCCCTGTGCATCACTGGGTGTGGCCCGAAAAGAAAAAAGTTTTTAAGGTATTTAATTCCACGTGGGATATTGATATTGACTTGCAGTTAAGGAAGCTAGGCTCTAAGTGTTGTAGTACACCTTTTAAATTTTAATGAAGAGAAAAGAAAGTTGTTCAAGGGAAGGTTAAACTCACATTAATTCAGTAGAGCCCTATTATAGGCCTAACTTTGTGCTAAATAGATTAGACAATTGAAACCAACACTATTGATAGTCTTCTATAAGGAGTTCATAAACTTCTTACAGAAGCCTATCATTATTGGCTTCAGAGAAATGACTTCAGAGGATTCTTTCAATTTTTGCCTGCATTTCATTATTGAAAATGTGACTAGACCTTGAATTATGTTATTATATCTCATTGTAAAGCTATTTGTTTAAAAACTCATGTTACTCCAGCTCTGGCTATTTTGCACATGGTTGCACTGGGTTACTTGATTTAGATGTCACCACCAGAACAAGCTTCTCTAGGATTGTACTTAACTGTACAAGGTTTGCTGATTTATTTTTGGATGTTTGTGATGGAACAGTTTGCTTCACAAAGAGATAATTTGATGAATTAAAGCTTTTCAAGAAGAGAACACTCTGACCATATCTCATCAGTGTATTAACCTAAAAAGGGATAATTAAAGGAACCTGAAGTCAAGAAGAATTTTGCCCAGAATTCACACTTAGGCATGTCCAGCTTTTCCTACTGACTATATATGGACTAACTGCTATTTTAGGGTGAAGGAATAGTTTTGGTCACTTACATTTGGGAGGGGCTGGAGTGATAGCACAGCGGGTAGGGTGTCTGCCTTGCACGAAGCCTACCTGGGTATAATTCCTTCATCCCTCTCGAGAGCCCAGCAAGCTACCGAGAGCATCCCGCCCACATAGCAGAGCCTGGCCATCTCCCCATGGCGTATTCGATATGCTAAAAACAGTAACAACAAGTTTCACAATGGAGACATTACTGGTGCCCACTCGAGCAAATCAATGAACAACAGGAGGATAGTGCTGCAGTGCAGTGCTACATTTGGGAGGAGTATACTCAAAAGCTGTCTGTGATAAAACTTTGCCTTTCTGCTCTCGTTTAGCATTTAAACTACTGTGACTGGGTCTATCTCTATATCTCCTCTTGAAATATTGATCATCCTCATTTGACAGTTTTAAGATTCCTTTAAATGCTATATGCAGAGTTGATAGCCATCCAATTTTTTGCACATGTTGTAAATTCTCATAGTGCACCATGACACATGCATTTGAATCACATTTGAATTGCAGACTCACTTCTAAAATGCTCATGTGGGTTAGGTTGTTGTTATTGTTATGAAGCAGGTGAGAGTCAAAACAAGCTTCATGATGTCATGAAAGCTCAGATTTCCTCATACTGTTTATAGTTTTTATTAAAGTATGGTCTTAGGAGTTTTAAAAGATGATTGAAGTGCCTTTGAAATAAAAATAAAAAACATCATGTTTGATGCCTGGAAAATAGGCTCTTTATTTTGAGCTCAAAATCCAATTTCTCACCGTATTATTGGATACTTGAAAAGCATCACTGTATCACTGTATCACTGTGATCCTGTTGCTCATCAACTTGCTCAAGCGGGCACCAGTAACGTCTCCATTGTGAGACTTGTTGTTACTGTTTTTGGCATCTTGAATACACTATGGGCTCTGCCGTGCGGACAAATACTCTCGGTAGCTTACCGGGCTCTCCGAGAGGGGCGGAGGAATTAAGCCTGGGTCGGCTGCATGCAAGACAAATGCCCTACCCACTGTGCTGGAGATAATGAGGACCTGAAGCTAATTTTTCATATCCCAGATTAGGAAAGTATTCTTGGTTACTTGGAATCTCTTAAAATCTCACACAATCTGTTTTATACCTAGCTGTCTTCAATGCTATCACAATGTGACTTCAGCTAAGGTGTCAATGCCTTCCTTAAAAGTAGTAATGAGGAGTCTTCCTCTGAGTGAGCCCCTATTTTTAGCTCATGTTCTCTGCTTACTTAATGACAAAAATTAACATTTGAGTGCTTATTCTGTTCCAGGTTCTGTGTGGATCTGGGGTTGCTTGATTTAAAAATAAAAATGGCGATCTCTTCCTTTTAATATTCTGAAAGGAGAGACCTATATAGCATGGATGATCACATGATCCTTTCATCCTATTTGTGAAGAGTGAAGATAGCATTGTGCTTATTACAGTGGTGTTCATTTGAGTTTATTACAGTGGTGTTTAATCAAGACATATGATTAAGTATTGTTAATAATAATTAGAAAGGAATTTCTGGATCTGCCTAGTTCAATTTAGGTTGCCCTGCCAGGTTTTTTTCCATGTGTTTTTAGAGTAGTTTTTAAAATTAATTGCTTGTGCCAGAGTTCATTATCTGGAAAGCTTTAAAAAATTAGAATTGAAATACCATAAATAAGCAAATAGAAAAACTGTGGGATATTGGAATATTCCTTCAATTCTCCTACTTCCTTCTTATTATCACAAAATTAATATGCCTTTGTATCATGAGGTCATGTGTGTGCATTAATATGCATGTGTTCTAAGCTACATTTATTTTCTATGCTGTTTTAAGTATACATTGCAAGTGGTTTCTTTTGAAATTTTCACCCCATCTCATATCAATTCATGACTCAATAAATATGCTAAGTTTTGGTCTAACAACTCATCAGTTGCAGGTAAAGATAGGTTCAAATCAAAGAAAAGCCTAAATATATAATCGTAGTAAAGAAAAGTAGTGATTAACAGGCTGCATGAGGGCAATCACAAACAGAGATACCTGATTTTATTTTTTACAAGGCCTAATTCTTGTCCTACTGTAATAATAATGTATCTTTATCAGCATAGGAAATGACACATATAACAGGCATAAGATCAGTTGCACCAAAGAATAAGTGATTTCTGGTTTCCTTTCCTTCTACTGGTCCTAAAAAATTCATCAGTCTGTTTCACTGTGTTTGCCTTTGCTTGGCTGGGATGTCTCAGGAGGGTCTTTGGTGACATAACAGTCAAGAAGCAGAACGTTTCTATCTCAACTAAATGAAGACCCTTTATTCAAATGTAAAAATGCCCAAGTTTCACTTTGCAGATTAATATTCCCTGATGAAAAATCATGTGGCCTGTCTGTCTGCACCAAATTCTCTCCAGGTGGCCTCGCACCTTCACTTCAGACCAGCGCTTGAGTTTGAGGAGTGTTTCCAGATGCACTCGGGCAATTACATCTTAAAGAAGAGAGTGGGTTCTTACGATCCTCAGGCTGTTCAGAGTTTCTGGGCTGCACCCCAGACTGGCATTCAGTGCCTGGTAGTCCTGCGACCTTCCTGTCCATGCATGCCATTCTTAAGTGACCTGTTATCTACTTAATGGGGTACATATACTTCAATGCCACCTCGGAGCAGGAACCCACCAAGTCAAATTAATCTGTCAAGAGAAACCTGTGCTGTTTCCATAAAAGGCGGTTGGTCCTTTCTTATTATAAATTAATGGTGCCAGGTGTGCAGGCTGCTCCTGGAAGAATGTCAGGTGGGTTGTTAACACTTTCAAGCTTTGAGACACCTAAGTGGGGAGAAAAGCATATAGGGCGAAGTCAACGGACGTGAGAGTTCCTATGGGGAAAAGGTTATTATGGAGAAGTTAAAAACCACAAGTCCAACCTGTCTCCAGACTGTTGCTGCCTTAAGAAAACTTAGACCCCACTTTGATCTAAATTCCACCCCCAAAAAGTTGAAAATCCTGTTTTTTTCAAATAGAACATCTCTTGATTTTAAAAAATTAGCTCTCAACCAACTAAGATTTTTTGAATGTGACAGAAGCCAAATATAACACATCTGTTGGCCAGGAGTCCCTCTGTGCTAGCATTTTGCTCCAAGTGTGGTCCCCTGCTCCCCAACCCCCAACACCACCTGGGAGCTAGTTAGACTTACTGGGTCATGTGAACAATATCCCAGGTGATTGGATTATATATTAAAATTGGATAATTATTGAACTGAGATTCTGACTTTGGTCCTCATTTAGTTGACAAGCCAAAATAAGTTTCATAGGGCCTGAAATTCAATATCTTGAAATCTAATATTTTATATTCAAATCCCTTTTTAAAGTTCAAGGAGTAATTCATCCTAGATATTAATTTGGATATAACTTATCACCATGATCATTTAGTGGTTAGTACTCTGCATTGTCGCTACCGAGAGTATCCCGCCCGCACGGCAGAGCCTGGCAAGCTACCCGTGGCGTATTCAATATGCCAAAAACAGTAACAACAAGTCTCATAATGGAGACATTACTAGTGCCCGCTCAAGCAAATTGATGAACAATGGGAGGACAGTGCTACAGTGCTACTCTGCAATGTGGATATAACTTATCTTGGGAGATTGTCCCATAAAACCAGACTGAATGTTCCCTCTATGTGTCTCTATCCCCCATGTTCTCATTTGTTGATTTGAGGACACCCTGGAGGCAAGAACAGTGTCTTATTCCATTCAGTTTCAGCTCTTGTCATCATGCCTGTCACACAGGAATGTTGAATGAGTGACTTTAATTATTTACTACTTAGGGGTTGATTTAAATTAATCATTAGGAGGAAACTTTAACAGCTGTACAAACCTTTTATTTATATTTTTAGTCATGTTCACTTTTTAAGGGACATATATTTATGTCATTGTACATTTTTTCACTCATATTTGTAGGATCCAGCAGAAATCTGGCATACAGGAGACAATAAATATGGGTATCTTGTATGGATGAGCTAGTACAAGCCAAAGGCTTCTACTGGATCCTATGTTTTATTAATGCTCTTCAATTTGTTTATATATGTATGGATGTATTTTTAACATACTGTTCACCACTATTATTAATGTGGTTTGGGGTCCCTTAAAAAGTGCACAGTATTTCTGAAATCAGAGAGATAATACAGAAATTAAGGTACTTGCCTTGCATGTGGCCTACACCATTTCTATCCCTGGCACCACCAAGAGTAATCACTGAGCACTGAAGGGTGTGCTACCACTCCCTACTAATGTACATTATTTCTTCACAATGACAGGTTATTTTCATAAAGAAATAATGCATCAGTGCCTTCAGGTTTATGCATTTCAAAGAAAAGGGTCATGGGTGCAACACTTTCTCAGTTTATATATGTTGCCTTTATGATATCTGAAGTGAATTTAATCTATCCCATCTGATTGACACGTTTTGTTGAATAGCATATGGCAAAGAATCTGGGATATTGAGCAATGCAGATGCCAAAACTGCATTTCTTATTTTAAATGTTCACTATTTATTTTATACAAAGACCATGTTTTATGGTACCCAAAACCCTTTTGATCCACACAAAAATATTTTAGCTTGCATTTTTCAAAAGACCACAGTGTGACACTTTTTGCAATATATAAAAGTTGAATAGCTTTGCTCTGATTGGATCATTGACATAAATTGAGTTTATCATTTGATAGAAACTGACTTCCCAAGTTTCTGTTGTTTGTATTTATATTACACAAGGGGAGAATCACTTTGCTGTGATTTTATCATTTGGTAGAAGTTGGCTTATCTACTTGTAATATATATTGACATGCACACCACCAGGATACTGTGTTCCATTCATCTATATCGTTTCATCCTGAATTGAATGCTATTTTTGTATGTGTAAATTTACTGTTTTTTTTCAGTGTGTGTGTGTTTGTGTGTGTGTGCATATGCACATTTTATTTGCTTACCTATTTTGTTTTGCAGCCACACTCAGCAGTGTTCGGGGCTTACTCCTGGTTCTGTACTCAGAGATGAGTCCTGACAGTGCTTGAAGGACAATTTGGGTGCCAGAGATTGAACCTGGGTCAGCAGTGTGCAAGGCAAGCATCTTATCTGCTGAACTAATTCTCCGGCCCTTCATATGCATGTTTTTTTAAAAAAATTTTATTAAATCACCATGTGGAAAGTTACAAAGTTCTCAGTTATACAATATTCAAACACCCATCCCTTCACCAGTGCCCATATTCCACCACCAAAAACCCCAGTATACCCCCCCGCCCCCACCCCCTACCCCCTACTGTATAACTAATGAATTTCACTTCATTTTCTCTTTACCTTGATTACATTCCATATTTCAACACACAACTCACTATAGTTGTTGGAGTTTCCACCCAAGAGAGACAGACCTACTACCAAGGAAGCATTTGATAATTAGTTTTCCATTGCTGGGAATGAAGAGATATGGAGCCCCACTGCTACAAGTACATAATTCTTTTTTTTTTTTCTTTTTCCTTTTCCCCCTTTTTTTTTTCACCCTCATCCCCCATCCCACACCTCATAGTATGGTGTACGCCACGCCGCAATGGCCGGCGTGGGGCTTTTGCTTAGTTCACAGTCCAGAGAGGTGGCTGCTACATTAATAACCTTCAATATTTCAACAAAAACTTACTGTTGTTATTTGGAGTTTCCCCCTCAAGTCAGACCTGTTCAAAAGGAACTGTTTCACATAGCTGACAATAATAGATGTTAAGTCGCGTGGACGAGGCAGCGTCCGTGCGGGTTTGGATTTCTGTATAAAGTCCAGTGAAAATTCTACCAGAAATTGCATAGCCCAGTTCGCCGTCCCAGTGCATTGTTATTAGAAGGTGCACTGGATGCCCGAAAGTGTTAGGTCTCTGGAATCAAAGTCTTTAGGCGCAGAGGGTCTGCTTCCCGCTCAGCAGCTCCGAATTTATCTGGGCCGGGGGCGTGCCGGTTACACCCCCTTCCCATGAGTCCCTGGGAGCCCCAAGTGTAGAAATTGAGTACCTCTGGGTTAGGATTCTTAAGGATAGCGCCTGCCATGCGGTTGCCGCCGCCGCCATTTTCCGTGCAGGAAGACAGGGTGGGGAGGAAAAAAAAAATCCACCCCCGGGCAGCACAGAGTTGTAGCCCAGTTCGCAGTCCCAGTGCATTGTTATTAGAAGCTGCGCTGGATGCCCGAAAGTGTTAGGCCTCTGGAATCAAAGTCTTTAGGCGCAGAGGGTCTCTCATATGCATGTTTTAGAGGCTTGTTTTAGACAACCTGGACTTCCCCACTAGGGTAACCATTATAAAAACTTGATTTCAGGTACCCAAGCAATAGTACAGTGGTCAAGGTGTATGCCTTGAACAGGGCCAACCCAGGTTTATCCCCAGTACCCCATATGGTTTCCCAAGCCTGTCAGGAGTGATCCCTGAGCACATAGTCAGGAATAAGCCCTGATCACTGCTGTATGTGGTCCAAAAGTTACAAAAAAATAAAATAAGAATTTTATTTCTGAAAGGAGTTGTAGTGCTTTTCAGATACAAATTCTATTTTAGAGCAAAATAATAGAAGGTGAACTTCTTATATATATGCTGTAGAGACCAGCCTTTCTATTAATTGTGCAAAGTGAAAGGATAATTATCACTTATAGAAGAAAAGTTAATAATGTCATAAATACCTAAATAGAATAGCAGAAGTATTTATAAAAGTGAATGATGAGGCTGTTAAAATATGGTCTTCAGTTTATTGTCAACTGTTCCTTTGGTTTTTTTTCTTTCAGTTTTAAAGAGAAGTCTCTTGGTAGGCCTTAATTATTAACTCTTCATAATTAAATGGAAGTATAAAAAGATATACTTTGTTATGAATTGTTTTTTATATTGGCAAGGTAAAGAGGAAGAGCAAGGGGAGAGATTAAATTTTCTTTTATATTTTATGTTTCAAAAGCTTATAATGAATGCTCTTCTGATTTTTTTTTTTTTTTTTTTTTTTTGCTTTTTGGGTCACACCTGGCGATGCACAGAGGTTACTCCTGACTTTGCAATGAGGAATTACTCCTGTCAGTACTCAGGGAACCATATGGATGCTGGGAATATCGAACCTGGGTTGGCCGCGTGCAAGACAAATGTCCTACCTGCTGTGCTATTCCTCCAGCCCCTCTGATTTTTTAAGATTATAAAAGTAGTTTATTAGAAAGCAGCTTGTAAAATATGAGTGTACAGTATGGTATGCTCTTACTTTTTTAAAGAAGCAAGTAGAGGGCCCAGAGAGATAACTCTGGTCAGGGACACATGCCTTATATGTGTAAGGATCCAAGTTTGTTTTCATATTTTTCCCATATTCTATTGTTTTCTAGAGGTTTTCTTCATCTCATCTTGGAGCTTCTTGATCTTTTCCTCAGCTGCAGTTATTTTGCTGCTCAGAGCTTCTATATCACCTACCATACACTACTCTTCATTTCTTCATTTCTAATCGTAGAAATGAAAATTACTATTTTCCTTTCAGCTTTCATACCTTCTTGTGCTTTGCTACCTGTGCCATTGATTATTTGAGCTCATTAAACATCCTTAATCTGGTGTCACTGAAGTCATTCTCTGAGAATGTACAGAGCTGGTTGGTCCTAATTGATTGTTTTCAGGTTTTTGTTTTTGGAAAACGGTTGGCTCAAGACTTACTCCTGGATCTGCACTAAGGGGTCACTCCTGACAGACTTGGGGGACCATATGGGGTGCCGGGGATTGAACCTGGGTTGGCCATACCCAAGGCAACTACCCTTCTCACTGTACTACCACTCCACTCAGGTTGGTGCTGGTTGCATCTTCCATGTTACTGTTTTCACTCGCTGATCTTGGTGGGTTTCTACCAGGTCTTATTGGGTTTGCTGGCTGAGGGTTAATCTTGTCATTACCCCTCCTGGGAGTCTCTGAGAGAATAGACTGGGAGTTATTTTTCTCCTTCCCTGCATGACTTCCTCTAGTAACAAGAAGTATATCTGGAAGTGTCTAGGAGCAAGCAGGGGTTCAGGAGATAGGAGTTGGGCCTGTTAATACGGCTGAGGTTAGACCCCTTCCTCCTCAATTCCAGAGTGTTCTTTGTGATTTAAAATATATGAAGGGGCTGGAGCAATAGCACAGAAGGTAGGGCATTTGCCTTGCATAAGGCCTACGACCAGGTTCCATTCCCAGCATCCCATATGATGTGAGTGCAAAGCCAGGAGTAACCCCTGTGCATCACCAGGTGTGACCCAAAAAGCAATGATAAATAAATAAATAAATAAATAAATGAAATATATGAGGTATTTAGGTTGCACATGACTTAAAAATTTTAAACTAATAAAGACTGATCAAATTTTTGCTTTTATTTAAAAATATTTATTCTAACTGGAGTGATAGCACAGCGGGTAAGGTGTTTGCCTTGCACACCACCACCACCCCAGGTTCAATTCCTCCATCCCTCTCAGAGAGCCTGCCAAGCTACCGAGAGTATCACTCATGCACAGCAGAGCCTGGCAAGCTACCCGTGGAATATTCAATATGCCAAAAATAGTAACAAGTGTCACAATTCAGATGTTACTGGTACCCACTCGAGCAAATCAATGAACAACGGGACAATAGTGCTATTCTAAAAGTTATATAAGTCAGAATATTGGGTTTGAATAATGGGGGTTTGGGGGACAAGTCAGGGAGTATTTTTGATCTACAGCTTTCAGGATCCAAAGTATATTCCTGTGGTATTTCCTTAAACACAATTTGTAACTTTGATCATTGACATCACTGTTCACATTAAATAATGGTTCTTATACTGTCAGAAAAATAAATATATAGGGGGAAAATGGGAAGAGTTACAAATCAACATTATATAGTTTTGGAGCAAGTACTCTTGGGTCAGATGGATTGGGTTCAAAATTGGGCTCTTCTACAGTCTAGCATGTGACCTTTGGGCAACTTACCAGATTTCTGGGTCCTTTAATTTTCTCCTCTGAAATAATAGCACTGTCTCCAGAGGGTTGCTGGAGTGAGTAAATGAACTAATTTACATAAAGCTCTTTGAAAGAGTGCCTGTTGTAATGTAAACACTATCAGTTTATGCCTCATTATAAAGCACCCCTAGATTTAGTACTTTAAAACACACATTTCTCATTTCTCAGGATTCAGATTAGCTGGAGAGAGCTGGCCTGTGCGACCCAAGAGTCCAGGATGACTTTGTTTACATAATAGCCACTGAGATTATGGTCACCAGGTTCTCAACAGCAGCAAGGGAGCAAAGCCCAAATACACATTGGCTTTCCAAGCCTCTGCTTCTGTTACATTTGCTAATATCACACAGGCAGTATGGAAGAGGACTACTCAAGAGCATAAGTGCAGGCAGGGAAATTATTCAGACCATTTTTGCAGACAATCTATTTCAAGCACTATAGAAGCATTCGCGGTTGCTCTATAATAACTGTTATTATTATTATTAATATTAACTCTTCAAACATAAAGGTACTAAAAAGTAAAGTCATACTCAAGGAAAGCTCTTGAGTAGGTCTTCACTCGGTCATTAGCATTTGCCGTTTCCAAATATTACGGGAGTCTCAAAAATTAATACTTGCAACAGGAGAGTTTTTAAGAGGAGCTTATTCTGCAGGGTTGAAATTATTATTTTTGTTACAAACTGTAGCTGTCCCTACTGGTCTCCCTGGGAGTATATTCCAGGTTATAAAATACAGCTATTACTATGGTAATCATATTGCAAGTATAAAATGGCTTTGACCTACTTGTTAAAATGCAGTGTATATTAAAATAAAGACTGTGAGCTTCAATCTAAATGAACTCAGAATAAAAACAGAAGATCAGTACTGGTGAAATCTTGAAAATAAAGGGAAGCCGTTGATAAAAGAGGACATGTTCTTTTCATTGTCCCCCAGCCCCTTAGGTGTAATAGCTCCTGGAAAACCACACCCATCTCGGAGACCTATTCTATTCTCTGCCTGATACTCAGGCAGAAAAGAAAAATGAAACAATGAGAGCTACTAAAGCTGCTTATATTGTACCAACCATATGCTAGGTCTTTGAGTATACTATCTTATTTTTCCATCATAACTTGTCCCTCCAAAATGAAACATTATTCTCTTTTTTTATGAGGAAGAAAGCTGAGGTTCAGAATAAGTGCCTTGTCTCAAGCCTGAGAATTCCTGCTCTTTCGAATCTTGCATTGCTGAGGAGTCCTTAGTCAAGATAGCTGAAACCTAAAAGAAATTCAGCCAACTCCAGTTTGATACCCAACACCACATGGTCCCTCAAGTACTGACCTCCAAGCACAAACTGAGGACTCAGAGATCACTCCTGGGTATGCTCAGGGGACCTTGTGTGGTTTGAGAATCGAGCCTGGGTCAGCAGCATGCAAGGCAGGTGCCCTTTTGTATTACATCCCCTCTCTATTATAGCTCCAGTCCCCAGAGAACAATTTTGATCAAGTTGGCATTGTAAGCATGAGTCAGATCCTATTGCTTTTATTGGTTTTATTTGCACTGTAGCACTGTCGTCCTGTTGTTCATGGATTTGCTTGATTGGGCACCAGTAACGTCTCCATGGTGAGACTTCTTGTTACTGATTTTGGCATATCGAATACACCACGGGTAGCTTGCCAGGCTCTGCTGTGCAGGCAGGATACTCTCGGTAGCTTGCTGGGCTCTCTGAGAGGAACAGAGGAATCGAACCTGGGTTGGCCGCTTGCAAGGCAGCCTACTTGTTGTGCTATCATTTAGAAAAAGAAAAAAACTTAGGACATTCAGGTGCCATAGGAAAAGGTTCTCCAGGCAATGACACCACGAGTTGGATCATTTAGCACGATCATACCTGCTATCATATATAAAAGGGGATTGAAATGATAGCGGTGAAGAGACAAGATTTCTAGCAATAGTAATACTGACAGTAGTCTAGGAAAGAGATTCTGCTTAGTATAGGACTGGAGGCAGAGAAGAAGTGTACAGCCTTCAGGAGCATTTTGAAGCTGTTTGGATGTGGGAAAAAATGTTGGCTATATGAGTGAGACTGGTAGTTCGTTACACAGATGAAGAAAATGTAAAAGCTACATCTCTGATACATCCGTGTCTGAGGTGGTGGTTGTGTTGGAGACATGCACCAGCCTGGGGAACTCCCAGGTGGACAGACCCAAGGTATTTATGCATGTGTGTGTGAACGTCAGGAGAGATCTCTGGGCTGGGAGTTATGTCTGAGGTCCCCCAAGTGCTCTCTAAAGTAGTGTCCCTGGGCTGGAGGTAGGGCGTTTGCCTTGCATGTGGCTGACTAGGGTTTAAGTCCCAGCATCCCATACAGTCCCCCAAGCACCACCAGGAGTAATTCCTGAGTGCTTGAGCCAGGAATAACCTCTGTGCATTGCTGGGTGTGACCCAAAAAGCAAAAAAATAAATTAATTAAAATTAAAATAGTGTCCCTGTGGTCTCTGCATTCTTTGTTTTGCACCTCAGTACTTGATTCTCCCGTGCTTTCTGCTTTTCTTCACCACAACAACATGTGCGCTCTACGGAGGGCATTGCATGTGCTTGTATAATCATAGCCCTACTACCAGTATCTGAGAGTGCCTGGTACTGAATGACTCAGTCGGTCAACAGAGGACGGGAGTTTATCAGCCTTCTCTGGTGAGTGTAGGAGTGCCACAGCCAGAACATTGAAGGAAATACAATAAAGCGGAACCTTTAAATAAAACAGACAAGACACTCCCACCCCTTTGTGCTCTGTGGCTCCAGGGGCAACACCTTTAAAATTTTAAGTACCCAGATGGTTTTTAAGAAATTGATGATTTCAGGAAATTGTAGACAGGATAGACTTCAGTAAATGTGTTCTTTCATTCCTTTTATTCTTTTCTTGCTTTTTTATCTTTCTCTTTCCTTTCTTGCATTAAGGGGGAAGGATGGTATGGGGGGTATACTGGAGACATTGGTGGTGGAAAATAAACACTGGTGGAGGGATAGGTGTTTGATCATTGTATGCCTGATATTCAAACATGAAAGCTTTGTAACTGTATCTCAGGGTGATTACATTTAAAATAATTAATTAATTAAATTTTCGAAACACACACACAAATCAGCTGAATGCAAACATAGCTTTAGAGTACAGGTAAAAGGGAAACTACCAGTGCACTTGAGAGGAAGTAAATTGATTTTATCTTATAGACCAGTTGGGATCATTTGGCTGGGGATTTCTTCCCAGGAGAGATGTGCTGAGAAAGATTTTCAAGCTGTTTCCTGGCGCAGCTGGAAGAGAGCTGTGATCAGTTAGTGGTATTTGTAGTAGAAGCTATATATGGGTGGTAACATAGCTGACAAATATTCACCATCCTCATCTAGAGAATCTATTATTAGGAGTAACCATTTTCCAGAAACACATAGCCCAACTCTCATGTATGTATAACGATGAGACCTGCCTTCCCAGATTTTTTGGTAACTTGTTATTCTCTGGACTTCATTTCATTACTCACTAAAAGTTCCTAAGACTGGAGCGAATGTTGATTTTTATAGCCTGAATTTTTTTATACCACCCAGGAAAGCTGTGACTTCATAGTTTCTAAGTTCAAGCTCCTGGTTTTGTCCAAAATTAGAGAAATAATCAACTCTAAGCATTGCAATTACCAGAGTCGTATTAATTGACCTGCTGATAATTATAGAAATTAAAGGAAACTGCATGTAGGCTGGCTGATAAATTCAGTTCTCAGATGCTCCAGTTCTAGGGATCATCCTGGAGAGAAAGCGGAAGGTGAGAACTTTTACACTATGAATCTACACACTTTACAGTGTTCAGTTATTTCAAATTTTCAGTTGAGTGGTAAAGTCAGTAGGGCTAACTGTTGCCTTATCATTTAATGTATTTTTATTAACTGTTTCTATGTATGCTGCTTTTTGTGCGGATCTAGAAAAAAGCATTATTTTAAATCTCCTGTGTCGTCCCCCTACACTCCTGAAAAGAGGAGATTTGAGGGCAGTGCCACCAGAATTTTTCCTTTTGGAAACCTTCCAAACTGGGTCTCTAACCAGGAGTCTACATTCCACACTCAGTAACAAGCCTCAAGTTCTATGTCTAAAGAAATGAGCAGCAAGATTTTTCTGAAATGCAAAGAGCTTCAAGACTGTTTGGCTGGCAGCTTATATTAGCTGGCCAGTCAGTTGACCCCAAAAGAGAGTGAAGTCATGTGAGCAATTATTAATGTATTAATGGTTATTTTGCATGTTGTTCCAAGATAGTTCAATCATAATAATGTGAATTTTGGCAGTGGTTTGCAAGACCTCTTCTCCCTTTATGGGGGATAGGGGGTGGAGACCCATGACTATTAATCAGTAATGATTTACTAAGTGTCCACAATGGGCTTCACTCTCTTGTAGGCATTGGAAGTCATTCAAAAGATTCTTGAAGGGGTCAATTGTCTAGTGAAGGATAGAATTGGCCATTCAGCAGTGAACTTAATATGGTATGTACAAATGTTGATTTATAGTGATGTTATTCCAAGATTTATGTTGTAATGCAATGTTGCTTCTATTGAAAAGAAAATTACTCTGGAGATTGATCACTATTTGATTCTTGCAAGGTGAAGAAGGCAAAAGGAAAAAAAGGCAAACTAGGAAATATTCAGTATATATGGTGGTGAGGATAATAGTTTTTCAACAATAAGATGCCATGAAGAGAGCATGGAGCAACACAAGAGACTCGGAGAAATTGGGAATGTCCTGATTTTCCTTAGCTCCCAGAGTGGCTTTTTAGAGGATGAACCTTGATGCTGAACTTGGAGGACTGTGGAATGTAGGTTATGTAAGTTTTCTTGCCTATACCACGAATTGCCACAATCCGGCAACTTCAAAATACACAAATTTACTGTTCACTGAAGTTCATGCATAGTAATATGACTGGGTTCTCTGCTCAGGTTATGAAAGTTTGGAATAAACTAATGTGGCCAGCCAACTTCCATAGTGTCTTCCAAATTCATTCAGGTTGCTGGCAAAATTCAGTTCCTCGTGATGGTGAGATGAGATGTCTATTTCCTTCTTAGTTGCTAACTAGAAGTCCTGATTATTTCTGTAGGGCAATGCTGAGATTTTTGAACGACATGTAGTTCCTTCCATCTTTAGAAATAGTATCTGTGGAACCCCCTGCCTGATCATTTGAATCAGTGTGTCTGGAAGATCCTATGTCTTATAAAGACTTAGGTCAGGCCTGCTCAGGGTTATATCTCATTATCTTAAGGTCAGCTGACTTGGGACCTCAGTTACAGCTGCAAATTCCTTTCACAGCAGATTAGTGTTTGATTGAAAAACTGAAAGAAGGTATTTGGTCCCCCCACCTCCACCACCCCAATCCTATACCATGGGTCCCATGGAATCTTGGGACCCTTCTTAGAATTATGCCAAGTTATCAAAATAATGGGCTGGAGTGATAGCACAGCGGGTAGGACATTTGCCTTGAACGTGGCTGACCCAGGTTCAATTCCTCCGCCCCTCTCGGAGAGCCTGGCAAGCTACCGAGAGTATCCCGCCCACATGGTAGAGCCTGGCAAGCTACCCATGGCGTATTTGATATGCCAAAAATAGTAACGAGTCTCACAATGGAGACATTACTGGTGCCCGCATGAGCAAATCAATGAGCAATGGGATGACAGTGATGACAATGACTGTGATCAAAATAATGGCTTATAGGGTGAGAAAGATTGTACAGCAGGTAAGGCAGTTGCCTTAAACGTGACTGACCTGGATTTGATTCAAGGTATCACATATGTTTCCTTGGGTACTGCTAAGTATGATTCCTGAGTGCAGAGCTAGGAGTAATCCCTGAACACTGCCAAGTGTGGCCTAAAAACCAAACAACAAACAAAAAAATAAAATAATGTCTTCTAGCACACCTTGGAATCGGAAGGAAGTCCCTTTAAAGGAAATAAAGTTCAGTGTAGCTGAACAGTAATTTTAGTTGGAAGAGCCTCATGCACTGCCTTATTCCATGACATAAGGCCAAACTTCTTCACTGGGCATTCAGATACTAGTATCCTCTTACTTCTCATCTCTCCTTTTACACATATGCACAAGCTTCCCTGTTCATCCAAATCATCAGTGGGATTCTTCAGCACGGGTGTGTCTGGAAATATCTAGACATTTATTTTGTTATCAGAATAGAGTGTTGGATCTGATATCTAGCAGTGAGGCCAGAGATGCTTCTTATATGCACAGGACAATCTCCCATAACAAGAATTATAAGGACCCTAGTCAGTTGTGCAGAAGTTTACTAGCACTTTGAAATATCTTTCTTTCCATCCTGCCCTTTTTTAAACCTCCAAAATTAACTGCCTAACTATACTCTCCAACTCAACTCCTAACCCCAACACACACACACACACACACACACACACACACACACACACACACACCATTTCCATCTACTAATTTGTTACTAATGTCACCTTTTTATTCTGATACAAGTCACTTCTCTCCTTATAGGCTGCATCATAAGTACAGATATACCTAAGTAGGGTTCTCTTTCCCAAAATTCGTTACTCTTGAGTTGATTATCTTCTTCATATCTGAATTCCCCCTGCCCAGAGTTTATTACCATCATTCCTTCTATTAGATTCTCATAAAGCAGACAGGTAGAAGGCTAAATGTACAAGCACAATAAAAGCTTATAGAAACAGACTATATTTAGCTCTCAGTTTCCTCTTTACCTTTCTTCTGACATCTCTGGTGTGTACAATTCAGCAATTGATCTGTGTATTGACCAGAATGATGCTCCTTAATTGGAAGTAGGATTTCTGTCACATAAGAAGCTTTTACTAAAATCATGTTACTTAACTTTTGTAGAATCATTATAATCCTTTCTTCATAGACTAGTTGCAAGGACTCAGTGTGAGAGTTCATGTGAAAACAAGGAGGGGAGAAACTGGGAGGATGTTTGGAGAGTTATTCATTTGCATATTTCTTTATTTTTCCAATGTTTTAGTCATCGAATTCCCAGAAAAACCTGTGAATTCTGGTCCACTAGAGTGAGTGTGGCATATTCCCCTGAAATAATAGATCAAAATTGCAAGGTCAAAAGTTGGTCCCATTCCCACCAAAATCTAGATGTCATACAAATGACCCTCTAGAAATGCTTTTGAGGGCTCAAGTAGCATCAGTTTATGTGAACTGGAATGTCTGCCTTTTTGAATTTGGATTAGTAATATGATAATACAGATAATTCCACCACTTCTCTCCCCCAAAAGAAGTTAAGAGATGCTTGATTTTTAACATTTCTTTCATTAGTTTTAAAACTTGGTAATATGGTAGAGAAATGCAGAATCTATTTATTTGGATTTAGGAAAGCTTATAAAATACAAGCATAGTTAAAATATAAATAAAATTGTAATTTACTTTCAAAAATACAAGCATCATGAATTTGAGTAATGCTGGACATACATGCATTTGGAAGCTTTGAGATTCTATTATGAATTAAGAATCAAGAAGCAAATTGAGGATCCCAGGTTTATAGATAGTAGGAAAATGAACTAAATTTTTGTAACGCAGCAATTAAAACAGGCTTTCATTTGGAGCTGGAATTTCTATGATCTAGATATAGATCACATTAGATGGATTCTGATAAGATACAGAATCAAGAAAGAAAAATAAATCCTGAACCTCTGCAGGTTTTGGTGAACAGCTAAGCAGGCATCAAATTAATATGATGTTAGAATTACTGTGCCATGAATAAGGAGGACATAAATTCACTCTCTCCTGCCCTAGTCAAATCATGCTAAAATGTGTCCTTATTATTAAGAACACTTTGAAACACTCAAAATAGAATAGTATAATGAATCTTTTCATAATAGGCTTAGCATTTATCAAAATTTTGCTCTAGACAGATTCCATCTATCTTTTTTCCCTTCTGTTTAATTTCTACCTCACCCCCACATTCCTTCCCTCTTTTCCTTCCTATTTGCCTTCCTAAATATTTAAAAGCAAATCTCTGACATCATGTTGTTTTGCCTTATATTTCTCAACATGTTTCTCTGGGAAGCATGGGTGTTTTCTTACATAACCATAAATCACTGTGTAGTATTGACAATAATTCCGTGTTCTTGTTTAACTGGGATGTCACGTTTTGAGTGGCTGGGGTGCAAAGGGAGTTAAAACCAGGTCCCCACAGGAAGTGTACAGGAGCAGGTTGACGGAAGACAAGGTTCATGTTTCTGAAGGCTGTTGAGTCCATGCATGGCTGGACATGTGCAGAGCTCTGTGTGATCTGCTGGGATGGAGGTGGGGGTCCATGGGGTTGGCTGCCAGCTTGCTCCTACAAAGAAGGAGCAAGCTATCTGGAGTCAGCTCTCCCTGGTGATGACCTGTGTGGCTTCATGAATTTTATTGCTGGAGAGGTGAAGTGTGAGACATAGTGGAAAGGTTTGTTTCACTCATCTTATGAGTAGTTATCAAGTGCTGCTATGCGTGCACCAAGTGTGCTATGAAGAGCCTGACAGATCCAATCCTTCCTTCATGAAGCTTCCCACTCTCCCCAAATGTGAAACACTTGGAACTGAGTCCGTTAAATAACTAACACTGAGTTATCAAAATTATCTTTCAGTCTCTTAAATTTTGAAAGTGCATCAAAGAGAAGGTCACTTTGGTGGGATGAGGGGGGACGGAGCATGAAGGGTGGTAGATCTGTCACTTCTCTGAAACAGGACCATCTCTTTTTAATGACGGAAAACAGCTTCATCACCGTCCTTGGAAGGCCATCATTGCTGAGTAGCTGCTTTTGGAGCAAATAACATGACACCTTTACAAAACAAGCAAGGCAACTGGAAAATGCTTAATGTGAAAATAAATATATCCAGAGCAGTACTAGAGATAGTTTTAACTTTTGGTTGGTTGTTGTCTCTGTTTTTGACTTTTTGCACTTTCAGAGAGTCTAATTCACTCTTAGGATTATGGTTTCATGAATTTTTACAAATACTACTGCATTTGCATATATTCCCTCAAGATAGATATTGGCCCTATTGTCTTTCAAATTTTCTCATGCTACTCTACCTTACCTCTCATCTCCAACTCTTGAAAATTACTGATCTGTATCTGTTTCTATAATTTTGTCTCATGGGAATGAGTGTCATACAATAGAATCACAATCTTTTCTGTTTGGCTTATTTGCAGGAGATAGTGTGTATGTGGGGTTGGGGGGGGGGGTTGTTGGAACCATTCCTGATGATGCTCAGGAACTATTCCTGGCTTTGTGGAAAGTGCAAGGGGGGGATTTAAACAAGGATTTGCTATGTGCAAGGTAATCACCTTAACCTCTCTTCAGCCTCTCATGCTGACTGTTTTTGCTTCATGCTATGCATTTGCGATCCATCTTTCTTCTTACTTGTATTTGTTCGCTTTTCATTGCTGAGTAGTATTTCATTGTGTGGATGAACCAAATCTGTGTGTACATTATAGAAAAAAAAAAGATAAGGTATATTCAAATTTGGCCAGTAAGTCACATGGACCTTAGTGAAATCATAATTGGCAGAAATCCAAATGTAGTATAAATGAGTGAGTTTGGGGTGAAAATAATCTGACCAATAAATTCGTTGAAGAATTATTTGTAGTATAGATCTTTTCATTTCCTACCCAAACCTTTAACATTATGTCTGATTAAAATGTATTTCCATTAGTTTAAGTCAAATGATACCTTTTGAACCCCAGGAAAAAAAAAAACAAAGATCTGCAGAACAGCCTACTATTTTGGAAGGTGGAGGAAAGTGAGGGGGCATGTTTGGACCACTTTCTGGCAGTGTTCAGTGCTCAAGAGTGACCACTGGAAATATTAGAGGTTAAGCTGCACCAGATCAGTTGCGTACAAGATACCTTACCCCTTCTACTATCTCTACTATCTCTCTGGTCCCCTATTCTTGTTTTCTTTATTTATTTTCATTCATTTAGTCTCTTCCTTCTTATCCACTCATTCTCTCTCACTCCCACTCTTTCTCCATCTCAAATTTCTTCCCTTCCTCCTACTCTCCCTACTTTTCTTTCTTTCCTCCCCACCCCCTATTCTTTTTTGTTAATATTTCATGGGACTTTATATAACTGAATTAATTAGACCTATTTCTCAAGGAGTTGGTTTTCCGTAAAATTCACTTTTGCAGTTGGCATGACAGAAGAGCTGGCATATTAATCAAATGCTACAATTTGTTCTTTGTAGCTGAGTCAGGCAAGGGTTGGGCTTCCTGTGTATCTGTTGTCCATTTATACTATTCTGTCCATTGCAGCAAATAAGTCTAGATTCTTTGTGATTGGGTTGGGTGATGGTTGTAGGCATTGATAGGTTGGGCATGGAAACACTTAACAGGCACAGACCCTATCTCCTTAGTTAGTGTTACAAGATATCCAGAATATAAAGTGTCCGTATGAAAATAAATAAGGCTCTTTCTTTTCCTTTCATTGGCTGATGATAATCTATACCATTTAATAAAATAACATGATAAAAATCTTTGTCCTTTCTTAAATAACATGTTAATTGCTGTTCTGTTTATTCATTGTTTCTTAAATATATTCACTTTATATCATTTCTATTCCCCAATGTATTTAAAATTATATATACATATATATAAATATACTTATATATAGTTTTATCTGACTGTGTTAGGGGAGATGGTGAAAGCACTTTGTAATTTACCAGGAAATCAAAATTGTAGCTTTCTTCATGGAGTCTGCAGAAATAACGGCGGTGAAAGGATTTGAATGCATATCTTAAAAGCTCATCAGAAATATTCCAAACTATAGATTTTTTTTCTTTCTCTCTCAGCAACATTTCAGATATGGAAGTTCTCCTTGGTTGCCCCTGCTAGTGTTGCTGAATTTAAAATGCCATAGGAAGAAAAGAAGATCTGTTCTATTTTCACATCTGCGAAGGGGCTGTACTAAGAAGGGAGATGTCAAATTTACAGCACTAGTGCTCTCCTTTTCCATCTACATAACAGACATTAGTAATCAATAACAGCATGCCTTTCTGCCAGTGTAACCTCAGTCGTTTTGCCAAATGAGCACAGTAGGAAGCTGTTAATCACTCAGTATTAAACCAAGAGATGAAATCTACTTGCCACTCTGAACACACTGATGCTTAATCTCTGAAGGTTTAGCTAGCCATTGCTGGGTAGAAAAGAATACTGGAGGGCAGAGGCAGTTCCAGGTGAAGAGGATTTAGATCATTACCTTTTATCCCTACAGGCAGGCCGCATAGACCTTTTCTTCAGCCCCACCCCCCTGCCTTCATCTTTTTCCATATTTATTTAACCTATAAAGAAAACCTTTTTTCATAGTAGACATTAGGTAAATGTTTGCTAAATGGTCCATAAAGGAATAAATGGAAAGTATAGATTTAGCCAGTTCTTTCCTTTTGAAGACTGCTTTTCAGAGTTTCTTCCAAAGGCTGGGCCAACCTTGCCATTATTAAAGTTCCTCAACTTTAATTAAGACCATTTCTGAAGACTCGTTCAACACTCTTTGTTCTTATCAACTAAGTATTGGCAGAGCCCAGCAACCTAGGATTATCATTGACTGAGTCCTCTTGCTCTGTCATCCTGGATCATTTCCAAGCCCGTTGAGTAATATTGAGGAGGATCTGTCTGTCTGTCTGTCTGTCTGTCTGTTCCTTCCCCTGAATTATTTCAACCTGTTAGTAGGTGCTGGGAATCTGAGTAGAATACAGATAGAAAATTTGACCTAGTTTGGGGGTTTAATACTGGGAGAATCGTGCATTTGACATTTAACTTATGCAGCCTTCGTTGTTTATTTTGGGGCAAGTAGAATTTATGTTCCTTCCTTTGTAGAAATGTTGAGGTCTGGTAATTTTGTATTTTGATAACATGATAATGTGTCTTTTGGAGTATAGACCCTTAAATTAATATTTTATAATATTCAAGACAATTTTATGTAAATAGGCTAAAGCCTTTGTCTTTAAAAATGAAAATTCTGGGGCTGGAGTTATAGCACAGCAGGTAGGGCGTTTGCCTTGTATGCGGCCAACCCGGGTTCGATTCCCAGCATCCCATATGGTTCCCTGAGCACCGCCAGGAGTAATTCCTGAGTGCAGAGCCAGGACTAACCCCTGTGCATTGCCAGGTGTGACCCAAAAAGCAAAAAAAATAAAAATAAAAATAAAAAATAAAATGAAAATTCTTTGTGGGGGACTTCTCAAGCAATGTTCAGAAGGCCTGGGAACCATTCTCGGAAATAGTGGAACAGCTGAACTGCATGATTCAGTGTTAGGAGCCAAGGCTGCCATGTCACTTGGATGCTGCATTGTTCCCAGGGCCATTCCTAACAGTGTTTGGGGGCCTCCAGGGCTACACCAAATGGTGTTTTGGGGGCCATGCAATACCAGGGATCAAACCAACTGGGGTCTTGTGTCCTGAACCTGTGCTAACTTCTCAATCCTTTAAAAATTTTGCTTCACTTGTTTTGCTGTGGGTGGATTATCTCACTAGCCCCATATATGTTTATGTGATTTGTTTATTTGTTTGTGGTTACTATAGTGTCAGTAAGTCACTCTTGTTGCTGTGTCTGAGGTGGTTATACTTACATGTGATTGGAATGTGGTGCTCCAAAGATTGCAAAGTTGGTCTGCACACTGGGGATCATGGAAGCCCCATGGGTGATATGCACTAGAGCTGGGATTAAACTCGTGGCCCCAGACCCTCGAGGTAGATGTTCTACCACTGAGCCAGATCCCAGAGCCTTAAGGGTTGCTTTATTTTTTAACTTTTAGAAGAAAAAAAACTTTTTGAAATAGAAGGCACTCTTTTTCAATTTAGTGACTGCATTTTACCTGGTAATATCAGCTATGCACCTCGCTAATTACCTCATTAACCCACCAGTTAAGGGAGAATAGGGTGATACCTCACTGTCTAAGGTATTTATTTGCATGGCTCATAGAGCACTGTTGGGTATAGGCTTGACATCCCCAAGCACTGCACTTTGTGGCCCTGATGGTTCCCAGCACAACTCAGCCTGAGAAATACCCCTTGATTGGGCTCAAGCAATAAGTGATTGCACTTATTGGACTAGTTACTGGGAATGATTCCTTGGTCCCCTGAGCATTGCTTGAGAGATCCCTCCCCTCAAATGAAAATTAACTATAGGCTGTATACTCTGAAAAATACTGTATTTATATTATTCCTAAACCTCAAAGCAATCCCAAGACAATATGAAATCCATTTACCAACAGATAATAGATTTGGTTGATGTTCATACTGGAGTTTATAACCAGGCTTAAACTTAGTCTTTCTCTTGATCAAGCAACCCTTCAGTGGAAATGTTGCCTCCTCAAGGAAGACTTCCCTGGGTTCCTTGGTAGTTCCCTGGCAGTTTATACTCCCCACTTTCCCCCCACTTTTGGAGACTGAGTAAACTAATATCTTGCAGGGTATCTCTACCACTTAGCATATGTACATATTCTTATGTTTAATCTGTTTTAGATGCCTTATGTTTCTTGAAATGGAGATTTTTGCATCTTATAAGTTCTAGAAAATTCTTAGCATGGTTTCTTGACTTGTTATCTCTCTTTTTCCCCAGTGAGGTGCCCAGGAGACACAAGTTGGGTGGACTGCCTCGCTCTGTCCTTCATAAACCTGAACCTCTCTTGCATATTTTCAACACTATTCTTTTGTGGTCCATTTTGTATTCTCTTAGATCATCTTTTTCCTTTCATCTGTGTCTCTTTTGCTATTTAACCTATCCATTGGATTTTTAATTTTAATGAGGCTATAAGGGGAGAGTCATCATGTCTTATTCTTTGAGGTTTTTTTCTGGCTTCAATTATTTTTTAATTGTCATTGTCATCATCATCCTGTTGTTCATTGATTTGCTGAAGCGGGCACCAGTAACGTCTCCATTGTGAGACTTCCTGTTACTGTTTTTGGCATCTTGAATACACCATGGGCAGCTTGCCAGGCTCTGCCATGCCGGCAAGATACTCTCGGTAGCTTGCTGGGCTCTCTGAGAGGGGCGGAGGAATCAAACTCGGGTCAGCCCTACTTGCTATGTTATCGCTCCAGCCCTATTTTTTAACAATTAAATTTTTTTTGTTTGCTTTGTTTTGGCCTTCACCTGGCAGTGCTGTATGCTTGCTCCTGGCTCTGTGCCCAAGTATCACGCCTGACTATACTGGGAATCAAACTGAGGTGGACATATGCAAGTCAAGAGCCTTAACCCTGCACCATCTCTCTGACCCCTGTAGTTTATTTCATGTTCCTTTTCACAGTACTGTTTTATGGTCTTCAGTCTTGTTCCTACCACTGATTTTTTTTCTCACTTTTTGGGTCACACCAAGCAATGCTCAGGGGTTACTCCTGGCTTTACACTCAGGAATTACTCCTGGCAGTGCTCAGGGGACCATATAGGATGCTGGGGATTGAACCTGGGTCGGCCGTGTGCAAGGTAAATGGCCTACCTGCTCTACTATCACTCTGGCCCCCCTCCTACTGATTCTTCCATTTTCTGAGTGAGTCGTCAGTAACTATTGGGAGGTCCTATGTTCTTAAAGACCCATTGTGATCTGGGCTGTGGAGCTGGCCCCTCCGGGATAATCTTTTATTTGCTGTAGTGAGAAATATGTGAAATATCATGAGTAGGAGTGTTGTATTAGTTTTTTTTCAGTTTGAGTTTCCTGTTTCTGAATTTTATTATTTCTGATCTACAAAGGCATAAGGCTATGCTTTCTAATTCTCCACTTAAATTTTCCTCTCAGATGTAGAACATAGAGACAGATGCAATTCATTGGGCTGTTAGAACTTTTCTCTAATTTATTAGTCCAGTAAAGGTAAGATGTAATATACGTTGTAATATGTGTTATGGGAATATATATACACACACATATATACATACATATATATATATATATTATCCCATAAAGAATAACCCTGATTTCTGGCAGGGGTCTTAGAACAACTTTCTGCTTCTTCATGTCACAAATCTTATCTTTGCACCTACATGACCATTAAAACCCATGAGAAACTTTTCCCCTGCCAACAACCACATTCTCTTCTACCTTATAGCCACATTGACATTGTAGGATGGCCTGCTCACCATTCCTATTGAGTTACCTACTTTTAAAAGTTGTTGATATTCCAGGGTACTCAGGAAACCTGGGTGTCTCTTTCCATGATTCTCAGACAATCGAGTCAGTAGTTTGGTGCAGGAACCTGAATGTTACTGGAAGTCCTGGGGTGACCAAATGACCTGAGCCACCCTACAATACTCCTGGATCTCCAAGGCCACAATAGGAGCCTTTTGGGGACAGTGCGGTGCCAGGAATCAACCCAGGATCCACTACATACAAAACACATGCCTTTAACCCTATACTATCTCCCCAGCTTCTCACTTACCTTTTTATTTCTACCACTTGGCTGTGTTTATTTTATTGTTAGTCAACAAAGAAATGCAACTAAGAGGCAGAGAGATAGTACAGGAGTTACGGTGCTTGCCTGGCACATGTTTGACTCCAGTTCAATTCCCATTACTGTATATGGTGCCCTGAGTACCTTCAGGTATAAGCTCTGAGCATAGAGTAAGACACAGCCCCTGATCATGACCAGGTGTAACCCAAGACCCTGCCCCAGCCAATAGCCTTTAAATAAGTTATTTGTTTTAGTTTATTTAGCATATCTAATTATTTGAGGGATTACGATGTTAAGACTGTCATCATTCTTCATCATGTCAGAATAAGAAGGTTATTACATGTCCTGGTAAGTTACTCAAATAATATACAAAGATATATGATGAAATATTGGTCTCTTCTCATCTTAGATCTCCCTAGTTTTTAAACCATCTTGACAGGTATAACTGCTATAGTTTTCTTAGACAGAGTTCTAAAAACACTTTATGCAACAGCATAAATATGTGTGTGCATATATTTATGTGCACACAGAGATTTCTTTATGCAAGTGAGAATATATTTTAACCTCTGCTACATATTTAGCAATATATTTTGGAGTTCACTGGATACTAGTACACTTACCTCTGTATTATTCTCAAGACTGCTCAATGTTCTGTACTGCATAATGTCTATTATATGACTGCAATTTGCCCATATACACAGTTATTATTAGATAAAATTATTTTGATGCTAAAACTATCATGCAATAAGCATTCATGGCATAGGCCTATATCTATCATTTAACATAAATCTCTTTATTTATTTGTTTTATTTCTTAGTCATTTCCTTGACCGGTGATGGTTAATTTTATGTGTCATCTTGATTGGGATAAAGCTGATAAACCCATATAGCTAATAAACATTACTTTCAGGTGCACCTATGTGTGAGGGCATTTTCTGAAGACACTGACACATGTATCAGTGTCCTTCCTAAAGATAATTCTGTTCAATGGACGATGCTGCCCATCAGCCAACTCTATCAAGGTCAGAAAAAGAAACAGTAAAGGGTCATCATTATGATTCCTGTTCTCAACTGGGGTGCCCATTTCCTTCTTTCCTAAACATTGGCACTCTTTGATTATCAGGCCTTTGGACCTACATGAGCATCCACATCATTGCTCCTTGTCCTCCTGGCTTTAGGCCTTTCTACTGGAACTGAATTACACCAATGAACTTTCCTTTGTCTTCAACTGGCATGTGGCAGATTTGGGGACTTCTTTTTGTTTGGGGGCTATACCCAACAGTACTCAAAGGTTACTCCTGGCTTTGTGCTCAGGGATCACTCCTGACAGGCTCAGGGGACCACATAAGATGCCATGGGTTGAACCTGGGTCAGCTGCATGCAAGGCATTCATCCTGTCTACTGCACAGAAGTCCCGATTTTGGGATTTTGGACCTTTGCAATGACACAGGACAATGTTTATGATTAATCCTTTCCTACCTATATATTTGCCCACATAGATGTCCTCTGGATTCTGTTTTTCTGGAAAAGCCTGAGTAGTATTCCCAGCCCCATTATGATGAAGGACTTTATCTTTCATTGGTAATCCCAGCACCTGGCATGGGGACTCGAGCTGACTCAGCACTTAATTCTTATCTCTTTCATAAATAACCACATGTGTCTTCACCAGAAGCCAAACCAGCAGTCAGACCAGTCCTTGGATTGGTCTACAACAATTGTATTTTGATTTCAGTAATAACAACAGCTATTGACTATTCAGTAGTCTACAGCTAGTAACTGAATACCTCCTCTAGTTCAGACATGATCTAATGCCACCTTTACAACAACCCTCTGAGATGGGAGATTTCATGAAAATGCTTTTTTGTTTGTTTGTTCATTTTTTTATTATTCTTTAAATTTTTTATTAGTGAATCACCGTGAGGTACAGTTACAGACTTATAACTTTTCATGCTTGTGTTTCAGTCATACAATGCCCAAGTACCCATCGCTCCACCAGTGCCCATTCTCAGCCACCAATGATCCCAGCATCCCTCCCACCCCACCCCCATTCCATTCCCTCCACCCACCCCACCTCAGTGGCAGGGCATTCCCTTTTGTTCTCTCTCTCCTTTTGGGTGTTGTGGTTTGCAATAGAGGTATTGAGTGGCATTGTGTTTGATCTATAGTCTTTGATAGGGGAGCAAGAAATGTGAAGTGAAGCAAAGAAAGCCTCTTTAACAAATGGTGCTGGCATAACTGGACAACCACATGCAAAAAAAAAATGGGCTTAGACCTCAACCTAACACCATGCACAAAAATCAGATCAAAGTGGATTAAATACCTCAATATCAGACCAGAATCCATAAGGTACATTGAAGATAAGGTTGGAAATACCCTCCACAATATTAGGGTAATGGTATCTTCAAAGATGACTGACACACCACTAACCAACCAAGTGGAAACAGAGATAAACAAATGGGACTATATTAAACTAAGAAGTTTCAGCACTGCAAAAGATACAGTGACCAGGGGGCTAGAGCGATAGTAGGGTGTTTGCCTTGCATGCGGCCAACCCGGGTTCGAATCCCAGCATCCCATATGGTCCCCTGAGCACTGCCGGGAGTAATTCCTGAGTGCAAAGCCAGGAGTAACCCTTGTGCATCACCGGGTGTGACCCAAAAAGCAAAAAAAAAAAAAAAAAAAAAAAAAGATACAGTGACCAAAATACAAAGACAAATCTACAGAATGGGAAAGAATATTCACCCAATACCAATCTGATAAGGGGTTGATATCAAGGATATACAAGGCACTAGTTGGAATCTGCAAGAAGAAAATATCCAACCCAATCAAAAAATGGGGCAATGAAATGAATACAAACTTTCTCAAGGAAGAATACAAATGGCAAAGAGGCACATGAAAACATGATAACGCTTTTTTACGAGCAAGGAAACTGAGGCCTGGGTTGTGTAACTAGTATGAGGTAGGAGCTCCTATTTGAACAGTGGTCTTATCTGAGGTCAATACCCAGTCTCTTGAATGCTACCTCTTAAGTAACATTTGTATTGTAATAGCCAGCAGAAAAGTTATTTCCTTGTTTCACTTCATTGTTCACTCATTTATTCACTTATTCATTCATTCAGCCAATATTTACTGAGAACCCACGATGTTCAATAGGGGCATGATGTATGTGAAGAAGACATAAACACCTCCCTCCCACTAGAGAATTTTCAGTGTAAAGAGAGTCACAGGGGCTGGAGCGATAGCACAGCGGGTAGGGCGTTTGCCTTGCACGCCACCAACCCGGGTTTGATTCCAGCATCCCATATGGTCCCCCCAGCACCGCCAGGAGTAATTCCTGAGTACATGAGCCAGAAGTAACCCCTGAGCATCGCTGGGTGTGACCCCAAAAGCAAATAAATAAATAAATAGAAAGAAAGAAAGAAAGAAAGAAAGAAAGAAAGAAAGAAAGAAAGAAAGAAAGAAAGAAAGAAAGAAAGAAAGAAAGAAAGAAAGAAAGAAAGAAAAGGGAAAAAAAGAAGAGTCACAGATTGGAGAAAAAGTAAAAGTATGATGAGTATGTGAGAAGCAGGAGTGGTGAGACTTTAGAAGCACATATAGCTTGAGGGTACCTCTCAAGAATAGAGACTCTCCAGCATTTGTGACGATTTGGATGAGACTAGTAGGAAGAGTGCCCTGGGGGAAGGTGAGGCAGAGGGGGGAAGCAGTGGATCCCTGATGCTCTGCGGAGTATAATCTTGGTTCTTTTAGCCGCTTCCAGTGTGCGGGATCTTTTAGTGCAGAGGCCAGACAGCCCCCATCCTTTGCTTCTGAAAGTGGCTGAATTACCCGCTCCCCGTCCCCACCCCCACCAACCCTTTCTAATTTTAAAGCAGTAGCTCCCTTGATTGAAATCTCAATTTGGGAACAGGTCTAGGATTGGCTTGTGGCTCGGAATTTTCACCAATAAGCGGAGCGGGAGGTAGGGAGGCGTCTCTTTGAGCAGTCGGAGGCTGCCTGGAGAGCTTGGAGCTTCTCTCTCCGGGACCTGGGCGATTTTTCCTGGATCCGGAGCTGCGCAGGGAGCAGCTGCCACTGCCCCGGGAATGTCACCCCCCTTGCGTGGAGCCCCTGCAGGGCCCCATATAGCTGCAGGCAGTTGGTGGCCGACGCCCCACTGGGCTTCTTAGCCAGAGCCGCACCCAGGCCTTTGGGTCTGCGGCCCCCTGTTCCCTTCAGCTCCCACCCCCCCACCCCCGCACCAAGTTCTCCCTGCCTGGGCGCCTCAGCGGCTAGAATGCAGAGCTGAGCCGGGTAAGTGGCCCGCGTGGCAGGGGCAGGGAAGCGGGGTCTGGGGTGAGTTTGTGCCGGGATTTCACTAGCCTCTCTTGGGAAGGGAGCTGTGGACTGGGACTTAACTTTGGGGAGTTGCTGGTTGCCTACCCCCCCCCCAGGCAGCGGGGTGGTCGTGAACTCTGAGGAGGCACCTGGGGCTCGTTCTGGTGCCAGTGTTTGTGCAGTCACCTTATTAACCGAGAATGGTAATAATTATTTGTAATCAGGAGACGGGATAATGCTGTTATTATATTAAGACTTCTTGGGGGTAAGTGTTTGACTTTCCTGAACTTGCTTTTTAAGCCGCCTTTATTCTCCAAAGATCTCCTGTCCTTCACATATTTAAAAAGAGGCTGTTGCTGTTATTCTAGTTATTTCCTTTACACTATCAAAAATGTTTTCTAGTGTCTTTACAAAAAAATGTCTGCTTTCCAAAAGGGGAAAGTCGACTTTACAAAAATGATTTACTCTGCATTGCTAATTTGCCTAGAACTTTTTAAGTGCATTCTTTCCCCGCCCCTTGAGAATTTCTGACATTAAACAAAACTCTGGATTTGTTCATTTTTTTTCTGCATTGGGGTGGGGGGGCAAGCTAGAGAAGACCACCCCCTCGCCCCCATTCTCTCTCTGGGCCTTCCTTACACTGCTGGGGAGTTAATAAAATGAAGAAAAATGTGGGGGCTTAAGGAGGTCACTTGAAACCCTGTGCTCCTGGATTTCCAAACGCATCCTCTCTGCTGCTGGGGGGCAGGCCTTGGTGAGGGTGCCAAGCTGGGGTGCCTAGGCAGCTGTATCCTGGGAAATTTAAATTTAAATTAAAATTTATTTCCAGGGTTGTGGTGGAGTAGGTTTGTTTAAAAGGAGATGATTGCAATTTCTTCTCTGTCCTCTCCCATTGGTTGACATGTGAGTACCTACCGAACCAAAAAGTTGGAAGCTGAATGCAGAGAGGGTCAGAGGTTGGTTATTTATTTATTTATTTATTTATTTATTTATAAAAGACGAGGCAGCCGGAATAAATGCCTTCCAACATTGGAGCACAGTCTTATGTGCAGATTGCCAAACTCTATTTCCGCCCGTATTAAATTATGTTGGCTTTTAGCTGCTCTCATCTTGCTGTGCTGGCCTGCATTCGGAGTTGTTTAGGTGGTGTGTGAATCATTTGTATACTTTGGGTTCCCGGCTTTCTGCAAACAGATGTTTTTATCTGCACAACTTGTTGAGTAATTAGGGAGATGGACATAGTCGTGTATGTACAGACAGAACAAATACCACTTGGGAAGGATTTGGGCTTGGGCCTTTCCTTTTCAAATCATCAATTGCCAAATCTTTCCAGCCGTTGGGCAATTCAGATAAAGGTGTCAAGTGAGCTGAGCAGTGAAGAATTTATATGTGGAGCTAATTCTGCTCATCCTACAATAAAACATATTCCCATGGGGCCAAAAAAGTTGGGAGGGGGGCAAGGGGGAGGTGAAAGACTTATAAAAATGATCCTGTGTTCTTAGTCACTGACTATTCAGCTCTCCCTGGATTTCTGAGAATCTGCCAGGAGAAACTGTGGACTGGAGGGAAGTTTCAAGAAATGCAGAACAGAAATCAGTACAAGTCCTCCTTGAGTGACTTTTATTTCTGTTTGGAGGAAAAGAACACTTTGTTAGAATAACAAATTGTGGCTGCTTTTCAAGAGCAGAAAAACGGTTCTTGTTCCGAATGCAGAATCATTTTAAGAGTGTGAATCATTTGCTTTAGATTTTTTTGTTTTTTTTTTTCATCTTCTGTGGTGGAGGCTTGGAGATGATTAAACGTCCTGTCTGCAGGAAATTACCAGGAGATTTGAGCATTTTCCTGAATCAGCCTCAGATGGTACACAGCTTTGGGTATAGTACAAGCAAGCTCTGTTACCAGGAAATCTTTTTGCAGTGATATCTTCCACCTCTTCCAGTCTTTAAAGATTCTTCCTTAACAGGCTTTTTACTTTTTACTGGGGGAGGGGGGCTGTAATTCCATTAAAGAATCTGAAATAACTTGCTTCTTTCCTTCCAGAGCCTTTTAAGATGGAATGTATTTTGTGAGACAGTTTTATCCAGCTCGCTTCCCCCACTAGCCTCCTCCCACTGGCCTCAGCAGGAAAAGCTCTTGGCTCCCTTTTCCAAGATTTCCTCTAGCTGGATTGTTATCCTTCGGGACACAGATGTCTCAGGGAATGAGAGATGCAAAGGTTTGAACGTGCACACACCAATTTGGTGGTGACATTTATGGTCTTTGTGGAGTTGTTTACAGAGAAGACAAGAGCTGTTCTGTGTTGGGTTTACCCTCAAGTTGCCCAACAGTGTGGATAATGGGTAATTAGAAGACTAGAAGGGGGCAATCAAGGGACACAAGATGCTGCCTTGTGTGACTGCTCACAGAAATGTATGGTTTTTAATAATTTGGAAGACCAAGTCTAAGAGATGGCTGTGTTCCCTGAGCTATCTCTCTTAATCTTTCCTGAGTGGTACCCAATCACATTAAGTACTTCCTCACATATAGTCAAATAAGTGAGCCCTGTGGGAAGCTAAACTCAATGTTATAGTTAATGTCAAGAAGACAAAATGGAGGGAATAATATATATGTATAATATACATATTATACATATATATTTTTGCATTTGGTAGCATATACCAGGGCTGGAACACAGTGATAGGATGTTTGCTTTGCACATGGCCAACCCGGTTTTGATTCCTCCGTTCCTCTCGGAGAGCCCAGCAAGCTACCAAGAGTATCCTGCCCACACAGAGCCTGCCCACACAGAGCCTGGCAAGCTCCCCATGGAGTATTCTATATGCCAAAAACAATAACAACAAGTCTCACAATGGAGATGTTACTGGTGCGCACTCAAGCAAATTGATGAACAGGACGACAGTGCTACAAGCATATACCAAATACTATTTTATGTATATGTTATGCTATTATATACATGCTATTATTCTATTTTAATTATACTCAAGCAAGATCACCTACTTGAACACAATGAAAAATTAATAGAAATTGGATTGAGGGTTTATATATGACATTTGAATGAAGTTTCTTTGCTATTTAGTCTCAAATTTCAAATGACAAAAGACACTTTTCCAGTTTACTTAGCATTTGATTACCATGCAAGTTTTGGGTATTCTTTTTTCATATCCTGTAACTCTGGGTAACAAGCAGAGGTAAGCTAGATTTTCTTTTTTTTTTTAAACAAAGATTGCATCTGGATGTTTTCCAGAAGAAGAGAAGAGATAGGAGTAGTAGAGAGAACAGAACACTGGTACTGTGGGACTCTACTGGGAAAACTCAAGAATGATTTCCCTGCTAATTTAGGCTAGAGGCCTTTGAGAATTGCCTCACATTTGATTTTTAGCAGCCAGCTTATGCAGTGAAATCAGTGGACTCATCGCAGGGGTCTCCCTCTTCACAAAGCACCTTCCCTGGTGAGATGCCAATCTGCAGGGACTGTGCACTTGCCATGGCTAATCACAGCTTCTGAAAGTTTATTTCTTACTGCCTTTTACTTCAAGAAATCTATGATTACTTGATTTCCTGGGAACATTTGGAAAAGGCATTCATCAAGCTACAGTGATTACTCACAAAAAAATTTCATTTGGGGCCCAGGAGATAACACAGAAGACTGGACTCCATGCCTGCTTCCCTTGCATGCCTCTCTGAGCTCAGTCCTCAGCACTGTGTGCTTCCTGCCCCCAGCACTGCTCGGCACAAGCATCACTGCATCGCTGGCCCTGAGCACTCAACCACTAGCACACATACCACATGCTTTTGAATATTTAAAATAAAAAAAAACATATATCTGTCAAGTTGAATGTCAGATAAATCCTAATTTTGAGCCCTAGGTCTTGAAAAAAGTCTTATTTTTCATATTATAAATGATAATTGTAGTAAGTAGAATCATGGCTATTAATTTGATGTATTTTTTAAGCATACACAGTGTTTCTTAATTTCATTGAATATACATGAGAATATGCTTTAGAAAACTTTGCAAATTATTTTAAGGATATTTGCAGCCTATGTTTGTGCAGCATTATTCACCAGAACATGGAACTAATCAAAATGCCCATCTACACATAACTGGATAACGAAGCTGTGGTATATATACTCACTGGAATATTACTCTGCCATTAAAAATTGAAAACAATCTGTAATGAAAATTTGATAATATGGATAGAACTTTAGGTGATTTAGCTAGATGAAATAGATAAAGAAGTGAAAGTTTTGAGATAGTTTCACTCATACTTAGGATATTATTAAGAAAGACAAAGGAAATATCAAAAAGCAAGAAAACTACTAGACTCATGCAAACTATGGTGCTAACTAGAGAGGAAGGGGAGCCAGTGAAGAATGAAAAGAGGCATCTTTTAGGAGGTGAGGTGGCACTGGTATTTGGATGGTGGGAGTAGTGATAATTATACTCAAATACGGGTGTGAAACTAACCCCATGAAATTCTATTATATAGTAAAAACCAGTAAGTTGTGGGGAAGAAAAATTCCTATGTATAGTAATGCCAGTTCAATCCTGGTGCCACCAAGAGTCCCCTGAGCACTGCCAGGGATCACTCCATAAAACCCGAAGTAGTCTCTCAGCACCAGCGGGTGTGATCCCCCAAACCCACAAAATAAATAAACACTTTAAGATAGCAGATATGCCTCAGAGAACTTGTTTCTGTAGGCGTGTGGCATTTTATAAAGCATCCCCGGTGACACTTTGTATCCTGTCCTGAAATATGCTTTGGTTTTTGTTTGTCAGTGTGTAAAATCCTCCTAGTAACCTAGCAGAGTGTATGCGGTGTCCCCCTTTGAACAGTCAAAGAAGAGCAAGGCACAGACAGTGGGAGTGACTCCCTTGGGCTACCCAGTGACCTTGTGGCCACATAGCAGAACTGAACCCCGTGATCCCGATCCTGAGCCCATGCTCTCAAGCTTATGCTCCCGGTGGACTGGAGTGGGGGTGGTGGGTTGTCTTCTCTTTGCAGTTTGGGCCTCCTGGCTGCTGCCCCCACAAACCATTGGGGAGGAGGAGTCATCCACAAGGACCGTGTTACACCATCCACTGTGGCAAAATTTAGGGAGACTGCATAAGAGGCTTGATGTCAATACTGAGAAGTCCCAGTTCATTTGCTTAGAATGCTATAGTTGCTAAACCAAGATGACTCCAGGTGGAATTTATTTCTTGATGAGGTGCCTTAAAGTGCCCCTGTTTGGGGCAGTTCTATCTGCCTAGATGGGTCCTTTCACATTTCCCAGTGTCACTCCCTTTCTTTCCACCCACACGGTCTCAGCACCCAGTTCTCACAGATCACAAGGCCCACAAAACTGATGTCTTTCCCTGATACCCCTGACCCACACCCAGCTGTGTTGCTTCGCTTTCCTCTAATTTCTGCATAAACGTATCCCCACTCCTCATAAATTCCTGTGTAAAGCAAACACTAAGAGACTACTGTGAAAGAGGACAAGATGAGGGAAAGTCTCATTTAGGCCTCTTTCTTGATTCCCTCTGGGCTTGACCTGGTTTCTCTTGCTTCTGGGGACAAGGTCTGGTGCTGATTTATCTTGCTTAATGGCTGCAGGATAGTGATACAGGACTAACCACTTAACCTCATGAGTGTTCCCTCTTTTATCTGTAAAAGGGAATGTTCATGTCATCTCTTTCTCCTTTGGATACCAGGGACATAACATCTTTGTAAGTATTTTGGACTTAGTTCAAAAACATTTTAAGACATGATCATGTTACCTTCCAGCTGAGGTTTCCATATTGTGTTCCTAGGAGCGCCTGCTTGCTAAATTGGTTTTCTAAACAAGCAAGCAAAAAAAAAAAATGTATTCATGTTTATTTGGAAAATGTGATATCCTACATCTTTCTTTAAGAATCACAATTTGTTTTTGCACATTAAAGGCTCAAAGACCCGAAGCAGAGAATGGTATTTAATTTGGTTTAGCAGGTTCCACACTACTGTGACCCTAAGCCCCTTTGTAGCTTCACATATATAGTCTCACATACACTGTGAACATCCTTGGAAGAAGCTTCCATACTTCCTAACAACAATTCTGTGTGCTAGCAGAGTGCCTTTAGACAAGTCAATGTCCTTCTCATAGAATTGCAAAGGTACCAAATAGTAGAGTTTTAGGGAAGATTAAATAAGACCTACAGATTGCCTCTTGCACCATCAGGAACATCTGAGTACATCCTTTCTTCTTGAGACTTTTCATCTTTCTTTCATAGATTCTCTATGTCATTTATGCTGCTTACCTCAATTTCCTTTCCTTCATTCTTCCCCATTAATTCTTGAAGTGTCAGATTACTCCTGTTCTCATTCTTGCTCTCCTTTGTTGTTGTTGTTTTTATCTTCCTTAGTTCCCTTAATCATAAGTTCCAGTCCCCAACTTCATGCCATGACAGCCAAATTCACATCTTCTTCCTGGCACTCTGTTCATGTACACAACTGTCTTTTCATTCTTCATCACCTGTTGTAATGGTTTCCTGAACTTAATGTGTCAAAGCACACTTCTCCATTGATTCCCTAGTAAGCTTTCATAAGTTCAATGAAGGGTACCTCCAAACATCCAGTTGCTCGAGCTGAAATCTTTTTGGCATCTTTGAGCTTGCTCTTTTTCACATGTTCCCATGTCCATTCCAGCCCTTTCATATCTACCTCAAAATGTATCCAAAATTGGATGTGGGGGAGGGGAAGAGAGGACTGACTGGAAAGGGCTTGTTGATAACCTTCTGAGATGTTAAAAGAATGTTTTATATCTTGATGGAATATGAATTTTATCAACTTGACAAAATTGATTGAACTCTACCCTAAAGAGGCAGGCATTTACAGAACATAAATGACATCTCAGAAAAATAATGTAGTGGAAAAGCGAGGTAACCCAAATGGGACCAGAGTTCACTCTCTATGCAGGAGCAGTGTCTCACTTGAATCATTGGATCATCTTCACAAATACATTGTGTTCAAAAATGTCACTCAGGACCAGAGTGACAGTTCGATGGACTGAGCACTTGCTTTGCACCAGAGAGGCCCAAGCTTGATCCTCTGCATTGCACAGTCCACAGCTCTCTAGAAATGACAATTAAACCTAAGTACGGAGCCCTGACTAGCACTTGAGTACAACTGGGTGTGCCCCCCTCAAAATAAAAGAGAGGTTCAAGTTAAATTAGATAATTAGATTACTACTCTGATTTCTACTGTCCAACAACTTTCAGTTATAAGGACAAAATTCAAACACTTTACCATGATTATGAGACACCTCCCCCCACCCCCGGCCCCCCCTCATTGCAACCCCATCATAATGAATTTTGCTTACTTCTGCAAGAATGTTTTTCTCCCAACTAGTACCTATTCCCCAGCTACACTGGTCTTTCAATACTCTAAACTCGTCTGCCCCTGGGTATTTGTACTTGCTCTTCTTTCTGTTTGGAATGCTCTTCCTCTATATTCCTGGCTGGCTGGCAATTTCTCATTATTTGCTTAAAAGTCATTTGACAAAGGGACTTCCTACCTGCTTTGCTTTACCACCACCCCTAATCTGCATCTCCACTATAATTTTCTTGCACAAAGTGTTTCTCAAGTGGTTGCTGTTCAACATGGTAACTGTTCTGTCTTACCTGCCTAGTCCCTGGATGGCATTCAGCTCCCCTCCCCAGTGCTCAGTGCCTGCGATCTGGTACAGAACTACCCAGTTGAATGCCCCTTTACTTATCTCAGTTCAGTGTCAGAATAAACAGCTGCAAGAAAATTATTAGCTAGTAAAAATTATTTTGAATTTTTGTACTCACTCAACTCTTTTTCCCATCTCCTTCTCCCTTCCTCAGTGACCCCACTAAGTCTACATATTAAATGTTTCTGGACTTCACTTTCATTTTTGAATTGTGAAATTGGGTCAGTGATAATGTCCCTTGTGAGGCCTGTAGACCCCTGGAAGAAGGTATTATTACAGAAGGAGGGAGCCATTAGTGTTTCATCACCTTTTAAAAATTGCGCCCCCAGGTAATGGTTTCCTTTGAAGACCCTGGGCCTCTGAACTCTCCAGCTCAGATGCAGTCTGATCAGATGCAGCTGCTGCTCTGGGAATTGATTTGAGATGCAAAGGTTTTTAAGGTCACCTACAACTCCCAAGAATGGCTCTGGAAGTTGAGCAGTAAATGTTCAATGGGCAGGAAACATATACATATATGTGCATATACACATGCATATATATGTATATATATATGTATTTCAATCACTTAGAGAAAACTCTGCCCAGAGAACAAAACTTTAAGTGTGTGTGTGTTTGTGCGTGCGTGTATGTGTGTACAGAGAGAGATAATTTTCATATATAGATATCCCAAGCTTTCTCCTCTCTCTGTTCCTCAAGGCTCATAGCAAATATTATTGCTAGATTACTGATTTAAAAATTGGAACAAAGAATTGTATTTACTAGAAATGATGAAAAATACCAACGAATATTGGGTGGGAATGAGGTTTTTCTTCCCTGGGAAGAAAGAGAATAATATGGGTATTTTGAAAAACCCCATGAGCCATTGGTTTATTTATTTGGACTGTTCATCAAGTTCTGGGGACAGGAATAGTAGAGAGGTTTTATTTGCCTGGAGCTCTTGTTAAACAGGATTAGGGAGCTTTTTCAGAGCTCAAGGGGTAATGCAGCGATTGATTGGCAATGTCTGCTGTGGGCAAGAGACTTCTGCCCTGTGTATAAGATTGTTAGATTTTGGGGGGCCCATGGAGCTCTTGCAATCCAATTCTCCACTTTGATAGCTGCTGTGACATGTTTGGGGAGGGTTAGAAAAATAATCATGAACTTGGTAAAGTAATAACCCATAATGTTTTAGAGCTTTGTTCCCCACTGGGTCTCATCAGTGTGTTCAGCATGGCACACTGCCACTCTTGGTAGGAATGCTCCGCGGGATACTGCTGTTCTGTGTGAGTTCTATATTGCTCTATCTCCTTCTCAGAGATAGGTGGAGGCACAGTAAACATAAAAGGTCCTAAGATGCTCAACTCCACCGTCAAGAAGTCAGCCTGACCTTGTCTCTGAAACTGGGTGACCCCAGGATGCTTTGCGGGGGGACATCTTAAAGAATAACGTGGGGGGTGATGCTGCATGATATTTATCTAAGGGCATTTGTGTGTATATTTTAGGAGGGTTCACCAAATTCCCACTAACTTGATAATCTAGAGCAACATAAATGTGTTTTCCCAGATTTCTGGGGGGAAGACCAGAAATGCAAACGTCATTCCTTTAAAAAAAAGTTTTTAATGAATATCCGTGATAGACCATTACAAAGCTGTTTGTGATTGCGTTTCAGTCATACAATGCTCCCACATCCATCACTCCACCAGTGTTCATTTTCCACTACCAGTGTCCCTTGTTTCCCTCCTACCATCCCCCAATACCTCCCCACCCCACCCCCACCCCAGCCTGCCTCTAAGACAAGCACTTTTCTTCATTCTCTCTCTCCTTCGGTGCATTATGGTTTGCAATACAAGTACTAAGGCAATCATGTTTGTCCAGGGAACTCAGTATTTTTACTGGGAAGCTAAGTCTGGAGTAGTTTTTTTTTAACTGTGTGGCAGCTTTGGGGTGTGGATGTGATGCCAATGCTTCTGGAAATACAGGGAGGTGGGGGGAGGCAGCACATCCTGAACCCCCCTAAAAAAAACCTGGAGATTTCAGTCACAAAACCCGCATACCTGAATTCTCAGCAAAGTATATCTCATTGAGGTTTGTTCTGAGACAGTGAAGTCCAGCTGGGGCATGGTAGTGATTCGGGATTGTGGAAGCATGCATTGCCTTCTCATTACAGTGCGCAGGTCAGATTTCCCCCTCTGTCTTGTAAACTCAGACAATGACATTTAGGATCCACATCTATCATCTAGAGAAATCTTCCCATGTCCACATCCCGATTTATAGGGGCAAAGACTGACTTCCCCAAATAAAGTAACAGGCACAGGTTTCAGAATTTAAGACATCAACTTAACTCAGGGTCCATTTCTCAGCCTACCACAGGAGCATGTTAAATGAGGGGACCTGGGCCAAGTCTGTACTTTGCCAAAGATGCTTCCTCAATCCACCCTCACTCCACGCAGAAGGAGTCAGAATGATTAAATCAGGACTCAGGGCCCATTTCTTGATTCCTCGATACCTCTGTTCTCTCAACTATGAAATGGGATGTAATTGCACTTTTTTTATTAGGTTATTGTAAAGAACTAAATGAAACACATTAAGATTACTTTGCCCAAGTGAACACTGAGAAAATATCTCATTACTATAGGAAGATATTTTATACTATTGCTACTAACACAATCAATATAATCATGTTTCTTCTTTCTTGAGTCTTTTCATCCCATGAAGTGATGTGGGCTTCTCCTTTTCAAGAGTATGGAGGGCTCCTATTAGAACTAGTGTGCTTTTTTTAATCTTTCAAAGGCCATAGCATATTTTATTTTATTAGTGAATCACCATGAGTTACAGTTACAAACTTATGAACTTTCATGTTTGCGTTTTGTTTATATCCCTCCACCAGTGCCCAGTCCCCTCTACCAATGTTCCCAGTATCCCTCCCACCCTCTCACCCCATCTCCCCCACCCCACCACACCTCTGTGGCAGGGCATTCCCCCTTGTTCTCTCTCTCCTTTTGGGTGTTGTGGTTTGCAACAGAGGCACTACGTGGCCATCATGTTTGGTCTATATTCTATTTTCAGCGCGCATCTCCCATCCCGTGCGGGTCCTCAAACCACAGTTTACCTGGTGTTCCCTTCTCTATGCGAGCTGCCCCTTCCTCCAGCATGTGGGGCCAGCTTCCAAGCCTTGGAGCCAACCTCCTGGTACTTCTCTCTACTATTCTTGGGTGTTAGTTTCCTATTCTGTTATTTTATTTTATATTCCACAGATGAGTGCAATCTTTCTATGTCTGTCTCTCTCTTTCTGACTCATTTCACTTAGCATGATACTTTCCATGTTGATCCACTTATATGCAAATTTCATGACTTCATCTTTTCTAACAGCAGCATAGTATTCCATATTTTAAAAAATTCTTTTCACTGAAGAATAATATAGATAGAGTGATCATATCAGAAGTTCAGTTTAGTGGAATTTTACAAATCAAATATATGCATAGCACCAGTGCACAATCAAGAAATAATATGTCATAGTAGCCCAGAAAACTCTTTTGTGTCTCATTCATATATCATTAATTCTAAGCCCTATCCTTTTAATATCACAGAAAAAGAAAAAAAACATTTACCTTTTGAAAATAATTTAGGAATGGAGTATTACAATAAACCATTTTGTATCTGGTATCTATTAGTTATGTTTTACTAAATCCAAACATTCTGTTGTAGTTTTAGATCATTCATTGTAAAAGTATAATATTCCTGTGCTAAATAGAACTCACTGTGTTAACTCAGTTGTTGATGGGCACCTATCTTCTAGCTAGAAGCTATTATTACAAAAAGCACTCTTACAGGCATTCTAGTAAAAATCTTCAGCAGAACATTTGTTTATTTTGGTTTGGGGACCACACCACAGGGCTTACTCATGGCTCTTTGCTCAGGGATCACTCCGGTAGGCTTGGGAGACCATACTGGAGGCCAGAGATCAAACTGTGATTGACCTCATGGAAACAAGCATCCTACTCACTGTATTATCGCTCTGGTCCCATTCTGCAGAACATTTAATGTTAGAACAGAGTCCACACTCCTCATTTTTGGAGGACAGGGGAAAAGGTTGGCTGGCCCACACCTACTGATGTGCAGAGGCTATTCCAGGCTCCTTGCCTAGGAGTGATTTCTGGTAGTTCTTGGGGAGTACATGTATGCTGGAGTTTTTAACTGAGATTGGTGGGATGTAAGGCAAGTGCATTAACCTCTGTACTATCACTCTGGCTCCATCACTGTTCTTTTCTTTATTTTTTTTCTTTTTGGGTCACACCCAGTGATGCTCAGGGCTTACTCCTGCCTCTGCACTCAGGAATTACTCCTGGCAGTGCTTGGGGGACATATGGGATGCCAGGAATTGAACCCGGGTCGACCACATGCAAGACAATTGCCCTACCTACTGTACTATCACTCTGGCCCCACCATCACTGTTCTTAATCAAACAGTGTCCCCGCCCTCCATGTCATGTTTCAAATGTTCTATAGCATGGAGAACTTCTGGTTCCCACTGCCACAGTTAATTTCTGGGATTAACTTCCCCTGTCCTTCTTTCCCTGTTCTCTCTTCCACCCTTCTATGTTATTAACCACGCCTGTTTTTTTTTTTTGTGTGTGTGTGTGTGTGTGTGTTGAAATCTTTTGAACCACCGCTTTTTCCAGAGTTTCTTTCCCTTGGCCTGCATTGCAGTAGGCTGAGGCTGGCTGTGGTAATTCGGAAGGCGTCGACTCCCTGCCAGACATACAACTCCACCTTAGCATCCCACTCAGTGACACCTCATTCATTTACACATACCCCTCTGGCTGGTGCCAAGTCAGCCCTTTTTTTTCCCCTCAAATGCCTTAAGGAAAGATGCAGTGGGCTAGCTACCAATGACCCTTTCCTTCTCACCCTGGGACCTCCACAGAAATAATCCTATACCCCGATTCCACAATCCCAAGTCTGGTATTTGGAACAACCCAAACTGTGCTATAGATTAGAGCATATCCAACTGAAAGTTGGGGGCAAAACAGTAGAGGGTGGAGTTGGCAGAGACTGGAAAAGTGATGTGGGCATGAGCCAGAAACTTGGCATCACTGTCCACAGGTTTGGGAGCCGTTGGTTTAATTCAGCTATATAATTTTTCTTTTGTTGGGGAAGGATAGAACTTATGCTTCAAATGCTACTGGTATCCATGCATGAGAGAGTCTTTCTAGATCCCAAAATTAAGTTTAGCTATGGATGAAGCTTTGCTACCGCATGATGAATGATAGATTTTTGCCTTTGCCCAATTTTTCATTAATTGGTGCCAGTTTGGCAATTAATGCTTGTCAGTTCAGGAATTCATTGGGGGAAATATGAATATTGGGCCCAGTTACCAAAACATTCCAGAGAGATCTGAGAAAAGTATGCTTAGTCATCTTATTGTCTTATCTATTTTGTCTCAATGGAGGTGGTTAAGGAGCAAGGAACTAGGTGGAATCTTTATTAGGAAAAAAAACCCTATGACAGAAAGAGCTGGAAAGTAGGAATGAGAAGCTTGGTATTCTTTGATGATTATATTTTATTGGCTGATGACCAGGACAGAGAAATATGGGATACTTGAAAAGAGTGAGATCGACTCTCAAAGATTTGGGAAGAAGCAATACTCAGGACTGATCCTTGGGGATACGTGGGGAACCATCTTGCCAGGGATCAAACTAACATGATCCCATGCAAGAAAATATCTTAACTCCTGTACTGTGTCTCTTCTGCCTTTGAACAGCAAGGACTTTATCTGTTCAAGTGCAGAGGAATTAAGACATGCTTTCCTGTAGGATTATGACACCACAGAAATAAAGGCATAAATGAGTAAACTCTGTGCCACTCTGTATAGGATATTTAATTACAATTTTAAGTACCATTTATTGAGTGTTTTCTCTCTGGCCAGCAAGACATTTGAGACATTACTATATCATGAGTCAACAAACTTTCTCTATATTTTCCAGAAATTCAGATATTTTTCTATCTAAATAAAGAGGCAAAATTAAGGATAGAGTGAAGTACTTGTATATTAAACACATTTTCACCAAGCTTTTATTGACAACATTCAAAACAATAATGATAATAATTGAGTATAACCTTTTTTTGTAATATAGATAGACTAATGAGAATTTTTCATTGAGAGGCTGTGGGTTAGACTTACAATTCCATTATCAGCAAATGAATTGCAAGTGCTCCTCTATAAAAATCACTCATATTCGTGGGACACAGAAAAACAAAACAAACAAATTTAAAAAAGAAAAATCATAAGCAAACAAAAAGTGAGGAACTAGATTTAACCTCTACACTACAGTTTTATTTTCATTATTGCTGAATGCCTTAACAGCAATGATTAAGTTAGGCTGCACAGGGCAGCCTCAATAGTGGCAGGAAATAATTTAGGAATTTATTTCTCTTTCTGTAACAGAATTTTGGTGGCTGCATGGCGCTAATCTGGCATGTTCGCTCTGTGATAAAGACCCAGGTTTCTTTGTTCCTGCACTTCCAACCTCAGCATATGGCTTCCTTCTTCCAAGTTATCCCATGGCTCCAGCTGTTGCCCTCACATCTGCATTCCAGGAAGAAAGGGCGGGGGGAAGGTGTGGGAGAGCAGTTTTAAAGAGACTCCTTGAATCCTACTCTCATCTCCTTGCCCAGAATTTGGTCATATGGTCACATATCCAGAAAAGAGGCTGGGAATTGTAGCCTTTACTCCAGCTGTTTGAGTGCTTAGATAACAGTTGGATTCCTGCCACTGAGGGGGCAGGAAAGATGGTGGGATAAGTAACTAGAGTCTCTGCCATATGTAACCAGGGCAGAAAATGAGCCTCAGAGAGATTACAATCTCCCCCAAGGCCTTGTGGTAGCCTACTGGGATTTGAACTGGGTCTGCCTAACTCCAAAATCCCCTCTCCCTCTTCCGGTGTCTACCCTCCAGCATTGTGGGGAGATACACATGCACACTGTTAGGAATGAGGCAATGAATACTTGTAGTCTTCCTCCTTCCACTGACATTCCTAAGATACCTATGAAGAAAGACGACAATTACCAGTCTGCGGGGGTGAACACTGCAAAGGCTAAACCAGGAAACCTACCTGGCTGAGACTGAAACTTAAACGGGGCCTTCAACTTTCCCTTCAAAAATAATGCAAATCTTGGGGCTGGAGCAATAGCATAGCGGGTAGGGCATTTGTCTTGCATGAGGCCGACCTGGGTTCGATTCCAAGCATCCCATATGGTCCCCTGAGCACTGCCAGGGGTAATTGCTGAGTGCAAAGCCAGGAGTAACCTCTGTGCATTGCTGGCTATGACCCCAAAAGCAAAATAATAATAATAATAATAATAGTAATAATAATGCAAGTCTTGAAGTCCTTTCTAAACCTTCTTTCCAGTAACAGGGAACTGGAAATAAGCAGAGGGTCCAAATGCTCAGACACACATGCTTAGAGAAAGCTGGCAAACTTTGTTGTAAGCTCACTTACCAAGTATGCTGCATGAAAGGAAGGACATGGGGGCAAGAAAATAATTCTTGGATATATGTCCCTTTAAAGCGGCTCTGCCTATGGCTTACAATTTATTCAGCCAGTTTTGCAGTATCTTATCATGAGTGGGTAGGGAGGTAGGAGGTTTCAGTTTGTTCCCTTCTACACAAACCACTTGCGTATGATATAGACACATGAACTATAGAATTCTAGCTATTAGCACATTTGAGTGCTTGCTAAGTGTCAAGTTATTTATGCCATGATCTCACAGTAGTTGTTTGGACTATTAGCATTATCTACACCTTAAAAATAAGTAAGTGGTATTGAGGGATTGAGTCATCATACAGCAGGTAAGTAGCAAACTTAGGCCATTGGACTTAGGTCTTCACTTTCATTTCTATTTTTTTCTCTGACTGTACTGTATGTCACTTGGAGATAAAAGCTATAATGGCATCTTTAACAGAAGCACACAGGATTGTAACAAATGGTCTCATTAAGTTTGATATGGGAGCAGAGAGAGGAAGAGCTTACCAGGAGTGGGACATTTAAGCTGATCTCAAGGAATGACTACAGCCTGCTGTATGGGAAGGCTGGCAATCCCAAGATGACTTATTGGTAAAATTTATAATATGGTATAATTACAATAAACTAGATCTGGCTACTTAAGAGCTAAGAATTAGACTCAGGTGCTTTTGGCTGGTGTTTTTCTTCCTCTGGATATTACCATCACCAGAAAATAGCTGCTCCATATTCCTCAGGTAGTTTCTTGTCTAGCTCTCTTTTAATCTTGTCTTTTGTATCATGGAAAAGGAGCAAAACCTATTGCCAGGGGCTCACTTTAACCAAGGTTTGATGGTTTGGCATTGAATTATTTGTCCTTTTCTACTGTGTTCATGACTTCAGTTTGCCTAAACCTGACTCTATGTTAGTGTAAAGGAATAAAGCTCATAAATTAAAGAGGAGGTGAAAAGAGGCCTTGTAATGAGGCTCCTGCTTAATCGCATCAGCAAGCTAAGGAAGTAGCCATGAAATATTTATTGGATTGTTGCATTAACATTTTCACTGTGCCTGCTGTGGACCTGGGAACTCTCTCGAGAATGTAGTTGTCTGTGACCAAACAAGAATATGGAACTGCAGTTAGAATGAAACATATAACTCTATTATTCGGAACTTCTATCCATTGAAAGTCTCCAAAGAGAATCTATGAATAATCACAATTGCCAGAGGAGACTGTCATAAAGAGTTAAAGTCTTAGGGAGACAGGCCAGGCATTGGTGGAGCATCAGCAGGCACCCCACCTTGAACTCTTCCCTTGAGACAGGGCTAGCGGACTATGTGTGCCTTCCAAGTGCCTTTTGATTGTCCAAGACCACTGTTTCTTGAGAGTTTTGCTTATGATTATTTTGACCATCTAAACTATGGTAAGATATAGGGCCTTGACTCCGTGTTTTCTTCCTCCTTTATTTTATTTTTTTTTAAGAAAAACAAAACTAGAATTCTTTAAATGAGCTGTGTGAGCCTGGATGAGAGACTGCAGATTGCATCAGCGGATCTAGTGCTTGTCTTGTAGTAGTTTCCAAATAAGGCATGCTGTAGGTATTCTAGCCTCCATGAAGTCTTGAGCTGGTCAAAGAGTCAATTATTATGCATTAAAAAGCAATCCATCATCTAGAGTAGTGAACTCGTCTGTTATTTTTAGGCCAACTTTTTAATTTATGTGGCATGCAAGAGCAGGATTTCTCACGTGAACTTCTGGAGAGTTCATGGAAGAATAACTAGGGTAGGGGGTGGAGTGAGCAGCAGGGGAAGGTCTCTGAACAGTTTTCTGACATTCATAGGATAGTAGTTTTGAGAAAGGGCTTTGGACCCAGATAGCAGTTCAAATCCTGGCTCTGCCACTTCACATTTTTATGATAGTAAAAGGGTTACTTGTCCTGCTGTAGTCTCAGTTCCTTTAGGTATAAGCTGGATAAACTGTGATATGTACCTCAACAAATTGCTCTCAGGGCAAGAGGAGATGATGTAAAAAAGTCATTAGTACAAGATATGGCACATTGTAATCACTTAATAATTGGTCACTACTGTTATTTTTTGGCTGGAACGATAGCACAGCGGGTAGGGCGTTTTGCCTTGCACATGTCCGACCTGGATTTGATTCCTCCATCCTTCTCGGAGAGCCCAGCAACCTACCAAGAGTATCCCGCCCACACAGCAGAGCCTGGCAAGCTACCCATGGCATAGTCAATATGCCAAAAACAGTAATAAGTCTCACAATGGAGACGTTACTGGTGCCCACTTGAGCAAATTTATGAACAACAGGATGACAGTGCTACAGTGCTGTCATTTTTATCATTTTTTGACTTTTTTATTTCACCTAAAACTTTCTAACTTTTGAAACTCTACAAGGTCAGACAGGAGGTCAATTTTGAGTAGTTAAGTTTTGAAAATTCATAATCAGAAGGTACCATAAAGAAATCCTCTAGTCAAGGAATTAGCAGGCTTCAACTCTTAGAAAGAATTTCCTCTGCAATCTATTTTGGGGGGTGTAAATAAAGCTTTATTAAAATACATTCTTGCATATTTTTTATGCATTCTCAGTGGCAACTCTTAGTTATACTCTCATAGCAGAATTGAAGATTCAGGAGACACAAGAAGAACTCCATGGCTCTCAATGCCTAAACAATTTACCAACTGACCCTCAATAGGGAAAGCTTGTTGACCCCTGATCTAATTCCATGGGGGTCTACTCCCAAGGAAATCAAGACCCAGAAGAGGTCACAGCTGTGCAGATACATGGACAGGTCTTCAAGGCAAAATCCTTGTCTGCGTGTCAGAGTTCCCCATATTATAAATAATTCTCCCGCTTTGGTAGGGAAGAGACATTTAAGTCAGGAAAACTCATGCTGGTTGTGTATTTAAAACAGTAGCAAAAGTACTCTTGATCATGACTTCACTGTGAAGAGACCATCTACTAGGATGCTTCTCTGCATTTGGGTGTGATGCAGAATTATGCCTCTACTCTATGTACTCTAGTTAACTCTATTACTGCATCGGGTGGGAAAGGATTTCAATCTCATTCTCAAATGTCTTAAATCAGCCAACCATTGTTTGGAAAGGAACACTTTCTATGAACCCCTCTAAACACGTGGTTGACCTGGGTAGACATGGCTCATAGTGACTAGGTATGAACTTTTCTGGGAAAGAATTCTGGTTGGGGGAAAAATTTCATAGGATTTGTTATTTCAGGGTATCTCCCTGGATTAGTTGCCTCATATTTTTCATTTTTGTTAAGTTTCCTATTTGAACTGCTTTATTTAATCTAGCCAACTATGCTGTGAGATAAGAAATGACTGCTACCTTCTTTTTATAGAGTGGAGAGTAGAAAGTCAGTGGCTAAATAACTTTTCAAGCTTACAAGGTCATTGTGGAGCAAAAGCCTGCTAGAGGGCTGTCAGATTCCAAAGAAAGAAAGGCACATTTTGGAGGTCAGCAAAAAAAACATGGCCATGTGTAGGCTATGCCTATGACTTTCTTTTTCTATTCAAATGTATTCCTAATCACCATGCTAGAATGTTTCCAGTGAGTTACATTAAAATATGAGCTGGGGGGGTAGGAAGGAGGAAAAAAGAGAGTTCACCCATAGTAAGTTCTGATCAGAGAGGCAATAAATCACATGTCTATGTGAAGGTGGCAAGAGACCTTCATCTTTAGATAGTACATCAGGGTAGAGGGATTTTGTTTGTCATGCTCATTGATGAAAAAGAGCCTACCTAGAACAACGTGTGGCATATATTAAATGGTAAATATTTGTGGAGTTTGGGATGACTTCGACTTTTAGTAACTTAAGTCATCAATGAAACTGAGCTGCTGTGAAGCAAAGGCAAATCCAAACTAAGTGAAGGGCCCCAATGAGAGGCTCAGAAATGAAAACCCTGAGACTTGCAAATCAGGCTGAGCAGCAGTGAGTAACAGACATCCAGACGTGAGCAAGTCCCTGATCTCTGACAGCTTGTAGTTTCCTTACCCTGCTCTATAGGCTAATGGATGCTGTGTGCATCTTAACAGAAATGTCAAGGCAGAATCTTATAGCTGCTCCTCTCTCTGCCCCCAGAGAGGGAGGAAGTGAGGGATACTTATCTTGGCGATATATTCCAGGATGGAGGCAGCATGACCAGTCTAAGAACAGCAAGTTGGAGCACTCTGAGGCTTCTGGAGCAAGAAGCTGAGCAAGAGAAGAGGACAGAGCAAGAGTAGGCAAGTTACTGGCCTGGAAAAGAATTTGTTTTTTTTTTTCATTCTGTGCTGGAAAAGAAGGTCATAAGGGACCTTACTGCAGTAAATCAAATCTCTGGGTTACAAAGTTTAGAATCTCAAGTCAAACCTATATAAGCCAAGAGGGAATTTATTGGCTTAGGGAACTGGGAATTCTGAGGGGTGGAGCTTGTTTCAGGCACAGTAAGATAAATGTTTTTATTAAATGTTCCAGCATTATAGAACAACTCTCTCTCCCCCTCTCATCTACACTCTTTTATGAGGGCCTCCTTACCAGGCAGGATCTCTTTCCAGCCACCAAAGATGACTAACTGCAGCTCCACAACTAAGAGGACCACAATCTCAAGATTGATGCTTTCTGATTCCCTGTGGTCTTTATCAACACCCTCCCCCCAGAGGAAAAGAATCACATGGAGTAGTTCTTTCTTCATGACAGACATACCAGATATACCAGATGGGCTAATCCAGGGTGGGCAGAGGGCAATGGGGGAGTGCTCTGGTTGCTCAATTTGAGCCATATGCCCACCTCCATGCTAGGTCAATTCAATCTTTCTACAGCCTACTGTGCTCAACTAATGTGGTCCTCCCTTCCCTCTCAAGAGACATTTTTCAATATCTGGGGGTATTTTTGATTTTCACAATTCGGGGGAGGGACATTGCTTCCACTTAGTAAGTAGAGCCCAGGAATGTTGTCAAATATATCTAAGACAGTGTGCAATGTCCTCACTGTAGCAAAGAATTATAGAACTCAAAATACCAATTATTGAGAAGTCAACTAGAGCCCTAGAAAGAGACAACATCCTAAGAAATTATGAAACAGAATCAGAGATCGGCTCTCCCAACTTTTCCTAAAACTTGCTGATTGGTGACACCTAGTCAAGAGACAAATAGGAGGACTTTTGAAATCCCAGGTTCAGTTCTATTCTGTTCCTTAAGAGTTTTCAGATCTTAAGCCAATAATATAGCATCTGTTTTCCCTTTGGGAAAATGGATGGAAAAGAAACCCCAGCTATCTCAGCAAGTATCTTGAGGAGTTGAATTCAAAACTCCACGTGAAAGCAATTTACAAACTGAGAAGCTGCTCAAGTAAAGATTTCTAATAGACAGCCCATTGCTTGCAGGGTGCTTGACTATGCATTATGTGTTTCATGAAATAGTCATCAATAAGCACCCATTGTCATTTGAGTGGTAAGAGCATACTTGTAGTGCAAGATAACATGTACTCCCAAAATGTGGGAGAAAGTCATACCCAGAGGACAGAATGCCTTGAAAATGGAACAGAATGGGTTGAGGGGAAAAGGGCTGTGTAGTCCTTAAGGTATTCACTGTGTAACTTTCTTGCACTGGTGGTGTTGAACCATATGTTAGCAAACTGTGTGTTTCTGGTTTACTGGTTTATAAATAATCATTTATACTAAAGCAACATTTGAGGGGACAATGACTAGTACTATTTTAAAAGCTCACTGTAGTTAATGCAAATAATAGGGTTTTTTCTTGGATTTTTTTTTCTTTTTGGGTCACACCTGGCAATGCACAGGGGTAACTCCTGGCTCTGCACTAGGAATTACTCCTGGGGACCATATGGGATGCTGGGAATCAAACCCAGTCGGCCACATGCAAGGCAAACACCCTATCCTCTGAGTTATCCCTCCGGCCCCTTTTAATTGAATCACCGTGAGGTACAGTTACGAAGCTTTCATGTTTGAGTTTTGGTTGTACAATGATCAAACACTCATCCCTTCACCAGTGCACATTTTCCATCACCAAAATTCCCAGTAACCCCCCTGCCCCATCTCAACCCTTCCCCTGCCTGTGTGGTAGACAGTTTCCACAATACTCTCTCTCTATACTTTGATTACATTCAATATTTCAACACCAGTCCAACCACTATTACTTGGAATTTTCCCACCACTACTCAAACCCGCTGAAAAGGCAATGCTAGATAATTTATTTTGTATTGCTTGTTATGAATAGCATATGAAGTCATGTGGCTGCATGCTGCTGAAATTCTAAAATTTTAATAATTAGGGTATGGAGAGATCTCTGCAGTGAGTTGCTCAGTTCCAAGATTCTTTTTTGTGTTTCTGGATCATGACACTTGAGGGTCTTAAGTAGTAGCCGGAAGAAGTTGATGGGCGTCATATCAGAATCCCATCAAGAGGGAGTGGGGCAGGGGGAGAGGGACCGGCTCCTCCCCATCCCATGAGAACTGACATTTGCCGTTACTGCTCCTGCGTACCTGGGCTTTTCATTGGGTTCTAGAAGATGGCAGTTGCAGGGATTCCTAGAGGGCAGGCGGAGGGACAGCACCTGCTCCCGTCCAGAGTAGCCCGGCGAACTCGACCTATGGCAAAGTCTGGAGGTATCTCTGCAGCAAGCTGCTCGGTTCTGAGATTCTTTTGTGTATGTCTTCCTTGGATTGTTAGCTAATTTATTTCACTTTAAGAAAAGGGGAATGACTGCCTGTTTTAAAAGGTTTAGTGATTTGAAAGAAAAGTTAGTAAATGTGTAACTGGCCAAGTGCGGGTGGGAAATGTGTATCACATATACACAGCATACTCTTACCACACCCCAGTGCTGCTCTGCCATCTTCATCCCATTCTGTAACTGTCCCAGTAACCAGAACAAAGCTTCTAATTAGTTCGACTTCCTCAGTGAGAATCACTAGCCAGGTACTTATCAGCTGTTGAAAGAAATCCAAATGTTATTACATAAACACATTTTGTTTTGTTTTGGGGTCACACCTGACAATGCTCAATGATTACTCCTGGCTCTGCGCTTAGAAATCACTCCTGGCTGTGCCTTGAGAATTTCATGGGATGCTAGGGATCGATCCCGGGTCAGCCTTGTGCAAGCAAGTGCCTTAGCCACTGTACTACCTCTCCATCCTACACCAACACATTTTAGGAAGGAAAGATTTACAGAGTCTCCATTGCTGATTACTTTACAAGAACTAATCACAACAGTAGAAACAAGAAATTTTATGAAATTTCACAATCACCAATTTACAACAGAAACTGAGTCATAATGCTTATGCTAACAAATATATTGCACAAATTATCACCTCAGCACATAACTGCAGATGAATATACCTGGATTTTCACCTAATTCATTACTCAATGAATTTTATAAGATAAAAGGTGACATTGTTATGAACTAAAACTAAAAGTCTTAAGATCTGGCTTTGGATCCAGTTAAGAAATGGGTCCAGAGAGATAATACTAGTTGAGGTGCTTACCTTGCTTGTGTTTGACCCTAGCTTGATCCCTGGAACTCTGTGTGGGCCCTTGAACACCATCAACAGTGATCCCTGAGCATAGGGGCCAGGAGTAAGCCCTGAGCATCAAAAGGTGGGGCTCAGACTCTTTTTCCACAATCCCCAGCCCCTGACCATCATTTATTGGCTTTGGTTGAAGAATCATAGAATAATTTCCCTTAAGAGTTTCACTTTCAGAGCCAGAGAGATAGTACAGCATTTAAGGCCCTTGCCTTGCATGTAGCTGATCCCAGCATTGCACATGTTTTACCCGAGCACAGCCAGGAATGATCCTTGAACATTACTGGGTGTAGACCAAACTTTCTTCTCTGCCCCACCCCCAAATGATGACTTTGAATGAGGAATAATCAAAGAATTTCCCTTAAGAGTTCGTTTTGGAGGCCAGAGCAATAGCGCTCGCCCTGCACAGTACTGACCAGGGTTTGAACCCAGGTACCAGATAGGGTTTCCCAAGCTTATCAGGATTGACCCCTGAGTGCAGAGCCAGGGGGGAGCCCTGAGTACCTCTGGGTGTGGCTCCTCCCCCCCAAAAGAGTTACATTCTCAACTCATTATAAGCTCCACTTACATCCCATTACTAATGAGAAGTTGACATGTTATCATGGTTTCTATAGAACCTACCATTGTTGTTTGATATCATTGATTATTTCCTGAGGTGTATCAGGTTAAAATATTTGCCTTGTTTTGCAGTCTGGGGTTGTGGAATGGGTCATGTTTTTTGAAAAAAGGTAATACATTATCAAATAGAGGGACAAGGTTTCCTGCTGCCTCTTTGTCTCAGAGGCTTCACCTTTTGGTCCTTTGATGTGAATGGTGATTGATCCATGATTCAGATCACCACATGCCTGCCAGCAAGAAAAACTGACCTTTTGCCACTTACGTGATGGACTTTAATTTTCAACCTACAACTTATTGACTGTGTGGTTGTCCCAGCATTCACGTCCTGGTTCTACATTAATTAAAGTCTCTCTGATCCTTCTTGATTCGAAACTTATTGGGGAAATGAAGCAATTTCCCTGTGGAGTTGACTGGCTTTGTTTGGAGGTACTCCCCCCCCCCACCGTTATTTGCCATTTTCCCCTTATTAAATGTTTTCCTTGAAATGAATAAGGAAGATTGAAGAGGAGTTAGGTGAAACAGTTTTCTGCCAAGACAGATCATTAGCAAGAAGTTAATGGGAATGACTCATGAAAATTAACTGGTGTTAAGTGAATTATTCCTAATGTGCATTTTAATTTTCATCTGGTGAGATGGTGGGCTGCTCAGATTTCTGTTGCAAAAATGTTCAGTGGGTAAAGTTTCTGTTACATAAGTTCTAGAGATGATGATTGGGTTTTAAAGTTTTATAGATGGGAGTTTACAGACTATTTGCAGGCTGTGGTATTCCTGACCCACGTAGGGAGCAAATGGCTGGTTTCTCAGTTAGTGACAAGCAGGGGAAAACCAGTCTAGACCCAAAGACATGTTGATAAAATGATTTTACATAGCCACTGGTGTTTGACACTCATTAGAAAATGGAATCCCACGTTGTAACTCCTCAGTGAAATGAATTTTTTCATTAAGAATCCATTTAAGTCAGCTCTGTTGTACCCTCCACCGGAAAGCCTATTTCAAGTGAACTCTATAGCTCATCACTTTGCTAAAGTGACTTAAAGTGGAAACCTTTGCTTTAACCTCCGTCATGGTTATGGCCCAGGTTACTTAAATCATATCCTAGAGTACTTCAGGCTGCAGGCTCCTTTTGAAATAATGTCTCAGTAAGTATGAGGAAAGAACTTTGAGCCTTGTCCCTAATTGCTGCAAAATTTTTGCATAGCTAAACAATAGAATCAAAAGAATCCACCTACAATTAGAGCCTGATTCAGTCAGATACAGGAGGTTCTATAGGATGCAAGACAAAAAGATGGCAAAATAAAGCGTCTTTATCTCCTAAGAATAGTCATTTTAGACTGTTAGTTACTTCATTAAATCATAATGCCTAAAGGTAATATGTAGCCTATAAATACATGCAAGGTGTTATAAATAGGATGTGCCACTTAAAAAAACTCACTTGTATATTATGTGTCCATTAAAATGCATGCATAGTAATAGCTGTAATTATTAAACTATATTTTAAGAGCTTTCATTCAAATGATAAAGATAATAATAATGTATCATCGGATCAGAAGTCTGACTCTCTAGAGACAGATTCTATACTGGAAACTGAGCCACTAAGAAGCCTAGATTCTAGTGGCAGATTTAGTAGTTGCTACTAGGCTAGAGAAGTGTCTTGGAGCAGTCACATGGCCTGTTTTGGTTTCTGAATTTTTATCTACAACATGAGCTACATGTTCAAAAAGGTGATTCCAAGATGCCAAAGCGATAGCACAGAGGTTAAGATGTTTTCCTTGCATGTGGCCAATCCAGGTTTGATCCCTGGCATCTCATATGGTTCCCTGAGCACTGCCAGGAGTGATCCTTGAGCACAGAGCCAGGAATAAGCCCCAAACACCACTAGGTGTGTGCTCCCAAAACAAAACAAAAACAAAAAAGCAAAAAAAGAAAAGAAAATACCTAATTTTTTGTTTATTTTTAGGTGATCCTAAATACTTAAATTTTTACCAAATGAGGTTAGATTGCCCCAGAAGATCGTCTGTGAGTAAGCATGGCTAAGCCCAAGAATGAACCATGTGGCTAGATCCTGCCGTTCCTTCAGTCCTGGAGTTCTCCCCAGTAGTGGAGAACAGTACAGAGAAGGGAGACTCAAGAACTTTAGGAAGTACCTTCTGACAGAATTTTAGTGAAATGAAGGCAGGTAGAGCATGGGAGAGTCAGACCCTGACTGGAGCAGACTCAAGGAGTGGCTTCCTACTCAGGGTTAAGCACCTTGTATCATGCCTACACGAGTAGCATCAGCATTATCTTCATATGGAAGCTTATTGAACATGTACATTTGGGGTGAGGGGTTCCATCCACCCTAGACCCACAGAAACGCAGAAACTTTGTGTTTGGGACCCAGCAGTCTGTATTGTGCAAGGCTGCTTGGTGATACTGTGTTGTGTTAAAAATTTTAGAACCACTGATGTAACTGAACCCAAATCCCAGGCATCATCACCAAAAGTAGTAAATCTAAAAGATAAAAAAGGGAATATAGAAAAGAAAAGAAAATTATATTCAAATGGTAAAAAAATGGGGATGTGGGTTGGATCACTGTTATCAGATAATCACTAAATTCTTTTACAATCTAAGACCTCTTTTATAAAATAGTACATCAACATTCCTTGAAAAAGCTTGGGTTTTTTGGTTTGGGTTTTTTTTTTTTTTTTGGCAGGCAGAGGTTGGGTAGGGCCACACCTGGCAGTACTTAGGCATTATTCCTGGCTCTATGCTCAGGGATAGCCTCTGGTATCATTCAGGGGACCCTGTGTTGTGCCAGGGGTCAAGCCTGATTGACTGCATTGCAAAATAAGAAGTTTAACTACTGTACCATATTTGCAGCCCTTGATTAAGTTTTAGTAGGAAAACTATGGCATTGAGATTTTTCAAGGAAAAGAGGAAGGGTTACAAGAAGGGTTTTGTTTTTCAGTAATATTTAGGAGAGCCTGGACCAATTGCAAATCTCAGCTGAACTATCACTTAAAATGAGAAATTCATTTTACAGGAATTCCTAGGTTATTAGCAAAGCAGAGATTACCTGCTTATTTAGATACATGGTCCCCATTCCTCCCCTCCTCCCCCACCTCCTTGCTTTCTTCTATACCTAAAAAATCTGAAGCCAAGTTTGAGTTTTGAACCAAAAGTCTTCATCTGGAAAATGATTAACTGGCAGTTACACAAGAATTGAAACTTTCTCAGGAATTACCATTAGTAATAAAAAGGGAATCTCCCCAAAGCCTCTCTGAATTTAAGTGATTCGATTGAGTTCAATAAAGGGTTCTGTCATCAAACAGAGCCCCCTGAAATCATTCCCTGTATCTAACTCATGTTATATATATATGTATAATATATATTATAATATGCATGTGTATATATATGTGTGTATATATACATATATACGCATATACACATTATATGTACATCTATATGTATGTGGTTTTCAGATTAAATTGTGTGACCTGCTAGCTCAGTCAAGGAATATGCTTTATTCCTCCTATTTTTCTGGTGCTGAAAATACTATATTGTAGTTTGTTAAAGATATGTATAAACATGCCCATTTTCATTCTATTTCTCTTTTATTCATACAGTTCTTTATACCTCTAACCTTATCACTTTTTCCTTTTATTGTCATTACCAACTAGCCAATATCAGAATGTCCAGCATCATTCCACTATATATATGTGAAGGGATGATATATATGTACATATATATCATCCCTTCATCCCTTCACAATTCTCATTTTTTCTTTACAATGCTCTGTTCTTATATAACAAACTGATTCCAAAAGAAACTACTGATGTGTAGAGCCTGGGTTTCTGACTACCTGGAGCCTGACTACGAGACAAAGATGCTCATGGGAGATGTGGGTTATTAGCCTTTGTGCAGGAGCTTTGACTCTAGAGACTTCTAATCTGTCCTTTCTTGGTCTGTCTTAAACTCAGAATCCCAGTATATCCCAAGAGACAGCTTGCTTTTTATTTCTCTTTGGGTCACACCTGGCGATGCTCAGGGGTTACTCCTGGCTCTACACTCAGGAATTACTCCTGGTGGTGCTCAGGGGGACCTTATGGGATGCCGGGAATCAGAACCCAGGTCGGCTGCATGCAAGACAAACACCCTACCCACTGTACTATTGGTCCAGCAAGACAGATTTCTTATCTAATCATTTCTGTTAGGAAACATGCGAAAATAATATAATTTTACAGATTTTTTTTAATGTTCAGGACCTCTTATATGTAAGCTGTGTGATCTACTGCTGAGCCACATCCCCAGCTCTGCAGAAACTTTTGAAAACAAGTAGGATCTAGCCTGTTTTTTAAAGCAAGCTTTGGAAACATGGGGTGGGGGTAGGGACCACTACTATCTGGTCAGTGAACATATGATTTTTTTTCTCTTAAGAATTTTCCTATGCAGGGGCTGGAGCAATAGCACAGCAGGTAGGGTGTTTGCCTGGCATGCGGCTGACCCGGGTTCGATTCCCAGCATCCCATATGGTCCTCTGAGCACCGCCAGGGATAATTCCTGAGTGCAGAACCAGGAGTAACCCCTGTGCATCGCCGGGTGTGACCCAAAAAGCAAAAAAAAAAAAAAAGAATTTTCCTATGCAGGGGCTCGAGTGATAGTACAATGGGTAGGACACTTACATTGCCTTACATACATGCCAAACCAGGTTTTATCCCTGCACCCCATATTGTCCCTTTGGCTGCCTGCAGTGATCTTCAGAGATCACTGAAGCTTGAGTGATCACAGAGCACAGAGCTTGGAGTAAGTCCCGAACACTGTTAGGTATACTGTCCTCCCCCAAATATTTTTCTATTCTTTTTATCACACCACTAATAATGTACCCCGTTGGAACCAATTGTCTAACTTAATTTTTAGACTGGCTTTCATACTTATAGTATATGTGGTTTATTATTTTGAAAAATAAGTTACATTAGCAGTCCATTTTCAAAGTCTTCCTAGTACATGGTTGCACATGATGACATTCTTGACAGTTGAAAATGATTAACCTTCTTATAATCTCAAAGTGTTTATGTATATAGATTTGTATATAGTTTTGGTTTTCAGACTGAAGCTGTGTGACCTCTGGCCCAGATAAGGCTGTATTCCTCCTATTTTCTGATGCTGGAAATGCTGTATTATAGTTTGTTAAAGATATGTATAAATATGTCCAATTTCATTCTCTCTATTTCTCTCTTACTTATCCATGTACATTCATATACTCTTTCTACCTCTAACCTTATCACTTTTTCTTTTTATTGTCATTACCAACTGGCCAATATCAGAATGTCCAGCACCATTCCACTAAATACTAGGTCATTGAAAGCCAATCCCAGAGAGAATGCCCTTCTAAACAAGACTTATAATTTCCCCCAACATTTTCAACCAGGGGACTGATTACTGCCCCATTTACTGCATTATCCCCCCCGCCCCCCGGCCCCGCTTGCTTATGTCTTAGCTGCCCTTAAAATGACAGGGTGCAAATAAGTAAACAAATTGGAGTATATCAAGATGGTGGTTTTTGTTACTTGAACTTAAATCCCCTGGTTTCTAATTGTGGTTACCAAGTGGTGGCACACACATTTACAGAGAGCAACATCCAGCATGAGGTATTCCTCAGCATGGGTGGATTCCAGCAGAATAACACAGCCCAAATTCTATAACTTTCCAAATGTTGGAAAGGCTCCTGGAAGCCACTACTATGATTCCATGAAGCTAACATTTTTTTTCTGCCTTTTGTTTGATCTGCTTTTGTCTTTGATTCTTCACTGCAGCACACAGATGGTAGATAGTTCCTTAAAAATCTCAACTTGTCCCCTTTCATAATTTGACTGCCACATGTTGGAACACCAACAATTATGAGATAAAAAGATATGGATAGTAAAGGGAGCTGGAGCAATAGTACAGCAAACAGGGAGTTTGCCTTACATGTGGCCAACCCGAGATTAGATTCTCAGCACCCCATATGGTCCTCTAAACTCTTCCAGGAGTGATATGTAAGAGTAGAACTGGAAGGAAACCCTGAGCACTACTGAGTGTACACCCCTCAAAAAAAAAAGAATATGGATAGTACAGAAATAACATGCCAGGAGACTCAAAGATCAGTTTGATCTTTGAAGGAAATTATCAAGGACATTGGGAGCACAGCCTAAAATGAATGTGTGATTTTTCATAAAGTAGACCAGGTCTTAATCAGAGTTAATTCCTTTTATTTTTGATTCTCAGTGTTCTTATCTATGAGTTGAAGTGTTTAAATTAGACACCTTCCAACATCTGTTTTTTGTAATCGTAATAATAACAGCTGGCATTGTTACACTCTTACTGTATTAGCCACTCTATTTAAGGACTTCATCTGCATTTTCTTCCTTAATCCTCAGAATACCATAAGCTGTCCCCATTTTACACTGAAAGGTTCAAAGAGATTAAATAATTCACTCTGAACCACAAAGCTAGTAAGTAGCAGAACTGAGATTCTAACTGAAGTAGATTTGATAGCAGCATTTCTGTTCTCTTCCTCTACCTTATCTGGCCCCAGCAGAGACAGTAATGGCATACTTCCAGGTAGAATTTCCAAACTATTAGACCAGTGCGTCCCACCAGGGGTAGTTTTTGTTCCCTAGAAGAGACATTTGGCTGAATCTAGAAACATTTTTAGTTGTTGACAACTAGTACGAGTGGCATGTGGTGGGTAGAAGGCAGGGATGCTGCTACACACTGCACGTGGCACAAAAGAATTATCTGGTACAAATGGTCTGTATTGCTAAGGTCAGGAAGCCCCACTGTAAGCCACACCTTCATGAAGCAGCATCTTCACCACTGTCTACAGAAAGTAAATGTAAAAGTGCCTACCTTCGGGACTGGAGCAATAGTACAGCGGGTAGGGTGTTTGCCTTGGACTCGGCTGACCCGAGTTCAATTCCCAGCATCCCATATGGTCCCCTGAGAACTACCAGGAGTAATTCCTGAGTGCAGAGCCAAGAGTAACCCTTGAGCATCGCCCGGTGTGACCCAAAAAAACACAAAAAAGAAAAAGTGCCTACCTTCAAGGGATGTGATTCCTGTCTTCAGTTTTATAAAACTGTGTATCACAGTCCAACCCTTTTGGTACATTGTCAAATTTAAGTTACAGGCTTTGGTACAGAACTAACCAAAAGTTTAAAACTTTGTTCTATCACTGTTGATTGTTTATTTCAAGGCCATTACTTTTTACTTTTCACCTCCTGCCTTAGAGAGGAGGTAATCATCCCCTACCTGGTGCATAGGGCTGGAGCTATAGCACAGTGAGTAGGGCGTTTGCCTTGCACGCGGCTGACATGGGTTCGATTCCTCCACCCCTCTTGGAGATCCTGGCAAGCTACCAAGAGTATCTCGCCCACACGACAGAGCCTGGCAAGCTACCTGTGGCATATTCGATATGCCAAAAACAGTAACAATAAGTCTCACAATATAGACATTACTGGGGCCCACTTGAGCAAATCGATGAGCAACGGGATGACAGTGATGACAGTGATACAGTGATACCTGGTGCATACTAAGTCAAATGAAACATTACAAGCTTTCTCATTCCTCGGATAAACATCTCCAGCAATGTGGGTTCCTCTTACAGAGGTGTGCTCTTAGCTTTACCTCAAACACGGGCAGGAGATAAAGACTGTTGCTTATAGGCTTAACCATGTCTTAACCATGCAGAGATGGAGTAGGTGAAACCACTGTAAAGGAATGGTGACCCCATGTGAATGCAGGAGGGGAAGGTTTTGGAGCGAAAGACTCCGGGAATCTTGGCTCTCAGCCAAGGCATTCACTGAAGTGGACTCTCAGGGCTGGCTAGTCTTATTGTAGAATAAATTGTTGCTCTGTAATGTAAATGGAAAATTAACTTGTGTAACCAATCAAAGAATCTTTGTGATTCTTTGTGAAATATACCACCCAGATAAGCTGGAGATTTATGTCTTTTCTTTCAAGAGAACTCTGGCGTAGACAGGATGGAAAATGGGTCCAAGTTGAAAAAAAAAAAAAGGTGGGGGTTGTGAGTGGAGGAATTTCCTTCATGGAAAGGCCCCCAAGAAAAATGTGAACTGGGAAATGGAGTGCTTAGTTCATGTAACTCAAGTTAAGTTGCAGATTCTTACTAGACTGCTAAGAAGGTGATATTAAATATGTTCGTTTCCTTTTTTAAGAAAAGATCATTATCGTTGTGTGCACATTACTGATTTGGGTCACTGTGGGGATGGGAAGAAGAAGAATGAAAAGTGAATGAGGGCTAAAAGTTCCACATAAAATCTCAGATTCCTTATGCTGCCTGCAAATAAGACACAAGATGATCAGAAGTCACACCTGGCCTTGCAAGCTTTCCATAGATTCCTTCAGCTGCTCTGAGAAAAACCATGTATGGCAAGAATTGCTCCCTACTCACTTCCATTCATAAGGAGTAATGTGGAAAATTCAGGAAAGTATTCTTTAGATTGGATATCCATTTTGATTTCAAAGAATATTTAGATGTCTAGGGGGTATGGTCCTACCAGCAGGTCAACCTGTACCTGCGGGTCGAGTAAATCAACAGCCTGATGTTGCCTTCAGGTTTCCTGATACCCCAAAATTGCTGCTGTGCCTTTGGCTGGACCCCAACAACAGGAACCAAGCTTACCAAGAAATTAAGTGGCCAAAAGTTAGGTATGTGGGAGCCACGTTCACAAACCATCTCTGGCTCAGCTATACAAGCTCATTTATTGGCCTTATCGCAAAGACCCATAGATAAGTCTCGAAAGAGATCAAAAGTTTGTAGTTAAGCTCAGACCCGTGCATGGCTGAACAGACCTGGGTAAATCAGAGGGGGCGGGTTGGCTTGGTGCCTGACCAAGCAGAGTTCCCAGCAGCCACTTGCTTCCACAATCCAAAATCACCACCATACCTCTGGCCTGACTCCATTATCTCAGGACGGACCTCACCTAGACAATCTGTTGAAAATTCTGGCATGTGGATTTTGTGACTAAAATCTCTAGGCTTTCTTGGGGTTGGGATGGGCTACCTTCCCCCCCCCTCACCTCCCTGTACCTCAGGAAGCCTCAGCAGTCATGTGCACACCCCAAAGCTGCCACCCAGTTGAAAAGCTACTCCAGCCTTACCACCTTGATAAAAATACCGAATGCCCTGAACAAACACCATGACCTCTTAGCGCCTGTATTGCAAACCGTAATTCACAAAAGGAAAAGGAGAGAGAGAACAAGAAGGAAAGTGACTCCCATAGACGGAGGCTGGGGGTGGGGATTGGGGTGTTGGAGGATGGCGGTAGTGAAATGGGGGACATTGGTGGTGGGAAATGTACACTCATGGAGGGATGGGTGCTGGATTATTGTATGACTGAAACCCAATTATGAACGGCTTTTTAATGTTCTATCTCACGGATATCCAATTAAAAAAATTCTTTTAAAAAGAATGTGGAGTTCATGCCCAATTCAATCAGCTTCATCAATGGCTGAATAAATAGCAGTACTCCTACATTTTTTTAAAAAAGAACATTTAGATGTCTAATCTAAGGAAAAAAACAAACTACAACAGCGTCTCTTATGCTCAGCCAAACCTAGGGTCTGATTTGAGTTGCTGACAATTAGTTCCTTCCATGCCACTTTCTCTGGCCACACTGCTGGCTTGTGCTCACAGCACACCTGGGAGGTGGAGGAGGGAAGGTTGATTGCTACAGCTGGACACAGGAGGAGACCAAGTCACTGAGAGGGTCTGAATTCTGCTGACCATGCAGGGTTCCCCGAGCCACCAGAATTTTAAACCAGGCTTCATACTGTGGTGGTATTGTAGTTCTTTAGGAGGAATTAAGATGTGTTTGTGGTGGTGGGGGGTGCGGGGGAGCATTGAGGAGTGAATCTCTAACATACAAAGATTGCAAGCTTGTGGCTATTAACATGTACCTTTACCTTTATGTACAAATGTACTTTTGTCAATGTAACTAGATAAATGGGCTGGAGCGATAGCACAGGGGTAGGGCATATGCCTTGCACGCGACTGACCTGAGTTTGATTCCTCCGTCCCTCTCGGAGAGCCTGGCAAGCTACTGAGAGTATCTCACCCGCACGGCAGAGCCTGGCAAGCTACCCGTGGTGTATTTGATATGCCAAACACAGTAACAACAAATCTCACAATGGAGACGTGACTGGTGCCCGCTCGAGCAAATCGATGAGCAACGGGATGACAGTGACAGTGACAGTGACAACTAGATAAATAAGAGAAAATGAGTTGAGTAGTAAATGTAAACTTTACTATATATATTACTATATGTATAAATTATATATAATTTTCCCCTAAAATTCAGGATCAAATAGTTGGGAATGGTGGGAAATGGAAGGTGTTCCCAGCAATAGCAGCCCATTAACCTCAGAATCAGAGCTGCCTTCTGAGAAATTAGATGGAGAGAGGCCAGAGCTTCTGGGCTTTGGAGAATGATTTGCTTAAAAGAAACTCTAGTGCAAAAGTGGGTCCACACACCACACAACCTACAGGCCAGATCCAACCTCACATCTGCTTTCGATAAAGTTTTATTGGAACAGAGCTGCTCTCATTGGTTTATTGATGGCCTCCAACAGCCCTGATGCTGCAGCAGTGGAGTTGAGCAGTGACAGAATGGATGGCCTTCCACGTCTGCCACAAATACTACTTGGTCCTTTAAAGACAGTTTCCTGACCTCTAGTTTACACACAATAAAACTGCTGTGTGGGCTCAATATGTATCCAGCCTCCAACTTGTCTTTCTTGATCTAGGGAAGGCTCCTGCACTCTTATGCCTTTGCTCCTTCTTCCTCGTTTTGACTCTCAATAGCAGTTATTATGGATGGTTTAGACCAATGTTCCACAATCCTTCTGAGGCCCTGGGCCCCTTCCAACTTTGTTTCCTTTCTGTGCTGTCTTTCCTGCTAGTTGCCTCCACCGTAGTCTTGTCCCATGATCCCCCATCATGCAATTGTGCAATTTTTGCCTATGGCTCCCTTGGAAGATCCGGAGGGTTCACCAGGGGTCCTATGGCCCCAGCTGAGAGGCAACTGGTTTAGATTACTAGTTCTCAAATTTAAACTGTCTGTAGAAGCTCCTGAGGACTCTTGAAGCTCAGATGGTCAGGCACCTTCTCTAGGAGGTTGATGTGGGACATGAGATTTTTGCCTTTAATAATGTTCCTAGTGACAGTAATGTTTCTGTTGTTATAGAACTGTGGTGATACACACACACACACACACACACACACACACACACACACAAAGCCCATGCTGTTGGGAAGGTCTCCGGGCAACTGGTTTATTGGGCAGGTAACTGTTGGCCAAGGTAGAGGAATGGATTCTATAAAAGAGATACATTAAGTCACTGTACAATACACAGAGGGATCAGGAAAAATTCTGTGGATCTGCATGGTCTAATAGAGATGCTGTATTTCTTCAATTTGAAGAACATCCTTTGGGAACCTTTTAGGCCTAACTCCATTCACAAGAAGTAGAATGTTTCCAGATACTCCTACAGTGCCTTGTTAGCCAAACTGCTCTATTTGCTCTGCCATATCTTGGAGGTGTAATGGCTTCTGCACATAATTGGCTAGACCTCTGTGTCCCCCATCATTTTTTAATATCAAGATCAGCTCAAACCTAGGCTAGAATGGGAAGATGAGTTTCCACAGGCTACAGGGAACAATTTAAGGACAGCAATAGAAGAAAAGGAAGTAGCTTCAGAAAGAATGCTGGGAGTCCAATAGCTCTTTGGATTTCCCTGAGACTCAGTTAGTTTCCTTTGCTCTGATAAGGAATTACTGATAGAACCTTAGGTGCTAGATGATGGTGTAATTAGTTACTGTGTTCATGGCGAATGCCACCTACAAGTCTGGCTAAGTCTTCTCCTGGTGCTTTTATGACTAGACTGTCCTGAGCTTAGTCATTCCAGCTCGAGACCCCAGAGGACGAGGCCCTTGAGTTGTCAGTGTTGCTCCCGTGATGCTGACTTAATTCTCTGCAGGAAACCTCTAGAAGAATGCTCTCCTCCGGCCAGCTGTCTCTGGGCCCTGATGATTCACATCTCCTTCCCTGTGTTTCTGGTTGCCAGTAATGCAGATTCCCTCACTGCAGCTCATGGAACCTCCTCTGTGTATCTTCCTGTAGGCTCACCTCCCAACAGCCCTTGCTTCCCCAGCCACCCCAACTGCCATGACTGCGGCAGGGAAGACTCCACCAGCATCAGCCCCCAGCAGGGCTCTGCGGGCACCATTTAAGGGAAGAAGAATGTGGCTCCTGCCGGATGAGTCAGGGGCTGCTACGTTGAGGAGGGGTGCTAAATAATTCACCACAGAGGCCTGCTTTGACGTTCATCCAGGCCTGTCCCTCGGTGACCCCGGGAGGCAGCAGCAGGATTCCTGCTCGCCGTGCAGTGGCTTCTTGGGGAGCAGGCTGAATCAACAGGGCAGCAGTAAACCACCCCGGCTGTCAGGGGCTCCACAGGCCCTCGCTTCAGAGAGGAAAGCAACCCCGGGGTACAGCTCTGTGTGCTGACAAACAGCAGCCCGAGGGGTGCAGATGCCCTTGCCGCACCGAGCCGGCTGCTGGTCTATTTACACACAGACTCCATAAACATGTTTAAGGAACCTGCTGTGAGCTTGGCAGTTTTTCCTGTATTATCTCATATAATCCAGGAAGAACTTCTACCTCTCTCTCTCTCTCTCTCTCTCTCTCTCTCTCTCTCTCTCTCTTGTTCTCTCTCTCCCCCCTCGTTCTCTCCCTCCTTCTCTCTCTCTCTTCCTCCAACTTTCTTCCTCTCCCTCTCTCCTTTCCTCCCCGCCCCCCCTCTTTGGTTTTAGGCCACACCCAATGCTGCCGACACTGAAAGTTCTGTGCTCAGGGGTTGCCCCTAGAGAAACTCTGGGAACCATGTGGTGCCAAGGAGGGAACCTTGTGCTTCAGGGACCAGAGAGATCGTACAGGGCTTAAGGCACTTGCCCTGCATGTGACCGATCCCAGTCCAGTCCCCAGAACTGTATATGGACCCCTGAGCTCTGCTAGGAGTGATCCCTGAGTACAGAGCCATGAGTAAACCCCAACCAGTCAGATATGGCTCAACTCTGCCTCCCGTCCCCCCACCCCTACCCCACCTCCAAATTGTCATATATTCCAGCTATTTGAGCTATCTCTCTGACTCCCAAAATCTCTCTCTTGGTGCTTCAGACTGCTCATGTGGCCAAACATCACCAATTTCTTTAAAGAAAAGCATGCTGTGGCACATAATTACCTTTCTCGATGTTCATTTTGGCTGGAACTTCTGATTAGGTATCATTATAGTTTGTACCTTGCCTTTGCCTGTTTCCCCAGTGACCAAGACAGTAGCTAGGAGGCAGGATAGAGAATGACAGCCTAGTCCCAGCTGTGCAGAGGGGCAAAGCAAAGTGAAGCATCATCAGGCTCTTACATAGCCTGTGACTTTACCTGGGGGTTGGGAAAGCAGGAACTCGAGCCTGGTGAGTAAAATGGTGGAGCAGAACAAAATAACAACATCGCTGGGGCTTTTCTCAGCCAAACCGGGCCAAGAAGCCAGTCTGGCTGTTGTGGCTTTTGCATAGTACATCACAAGAGCCAGCTACCCTAAGAGCCACTGTCTCAGGGATACACAGATCAGCCCAGTGCTCTAGATGGGCAGGTCTGTGGTGGCTGTTTTACAGACATTAATCATAGTGCCCAGCATTTACTGAGTGTTCCTGGCATGGCTGGCACTGTGCAGAGTGTTTTGTGAAGATCTTTCAAACTTACATAAGGAGAAGTGGTATTCGGCTCTCACCATTACTCACATTTTTTCAAACGCGATGTCTGGAGAACAGAGAGGTTAAGTAACTTGCCCCATGTCACACACAGCAAGAAAGAACAAGGACCCAGAATCAAACAACTTTTGGCTCCCAGGACCAGAGCGAATCCTATTGTAACAGGACCTTCTTTCAAAGCGAGATAAATAGATACCCTTTCTAACATGCTATTTTTAGATGTTAAGGAATATTTGAGATTAAAAATACCAGAAGGCAGAATCCAGCACAGCAGGCTCAGGGATATCCATGTCATAGCCAGAGCTCTGCTTCTCCTTGTTGCTCTATCAATCACCTGCCTGATGACATTCATAGGTGTGACAGTCTCCTGGGGTGTGATCAGCTTGGGAGGAAATTGCAACCAATCGAAATTAAAAACAAATGTTATGTGGAAATAAAGGACTGCAGCTGTTCATAATTGTCACAGTCACAAGAGGTTCATCAGCCGTGGTAGTGGACGGTCACCAGAGACATATGTAAACTAGACTGTGTGATAGTGTGGTCGACCCACACATAGTCAGGGCTTGCCTGGCTGGCTGATGACTGATGACTCCAGACTTTAAGGATAGAGTATGTTGGGTATATGTGACAAAACCCTTGCTCCCTTCTTTCGCCACCTCTCAGAGCCATGGCGAAATAGCTTTCAAACTGGCCATTGTGAAGAATGTGACAGACCTGTAAACTGGGAAGCTGTCATTCAATACCTGAAAATCAGTTTTAGTTTTGTTTGTTGGGGGGTCAACATCTGGCTGTGTTCAGCGCTTACTCCTAGCTCTGTGCTCAGGAGTCATTCCTAGCAGAGCTTGGGGGACCATATGCAGTGCTGGGGATTGAAGCAGAGTCAGCTGCATGCGAGCCAACTGTCTTAATCCTTGAACTGTTTTCTTAGCCCCTTAAAACTTATGTGGAGGGGGCTGGAGCAATAGCACAGCGGGTAGGGCATTCGCCTTGCACATGGCCGACCCGGGTTTGATTCCCAGCATCCCATATGGTCCCCTGAGCACCGCCAGGAGTAACCCCTGTGCATCGTTGGGTGTGGCCCAAAAGCAAAAAGCAAAATATATATACATATATATATACATATATATATGTATATATATATGGAGAAACAGTACAGAGGTTAGCGCGCTTGCCCTGTATGTGTCTCACCCCTGTTCCTAGGCACTGCATTTACCACCCACTTAACCCCTACCAGCACCACTGGGTGTGGCCCCAAACCCCAGAGATAAAAACAAAAAAGCCATTTAAGGCTTCTAAAAAATGCCACAAGGGTATGGCAACCAAAAAGGAGAGGAATCTAGTCAAAGGAGTTGACTGAATCTTGTTAATAAGCATGAGTCTTGTGGCACGGAGCCACAACTCTCTCAGCTTCCCCTTACCAGATCAGTGTGGTAGAAACTCCAGGTTGGTAGAATGTGTCCAAGAAGGAGGGGTTCCTTCACCAGGCTCTGAGTCGGGCTTTGCCTTCACCCTGGGAGGGGCAACCTCAAAGTCTGGGAACACCCAATCACTGCAAAGAAGTCTACTTTAGTGGGATCAGACAGTGGAACAATTTATGCCCCAGGGTATTGTCAGAAACAATAGAACAATCGGCTAGAAACTGATGGCAGCTAAGAGCTGGGTGTAATGCCAATTAATGTAGATTAGCCAGGAACAGCACCAAAGATTGCACAGCGCAGGAGAATTCCACTCGTCTAGCTGGTCTCAAAGTAAACATAAATAAGCAAACCACAACAAGCTTCAGAAGAGGGAGAAGGGAGTCAAAAATGCAGATTTCCCACAGTCTATTACGCTATGGTGAGGCGAGGTGAGGTGTTTGGAAGATTCCTGGCAGTGCTCAATGACATCTCCCTGCCCGGGAGCTGGGAGTCACATTATGTCAGTCTAGGGATCAAACCAGGCCTCCTGGCCCTCCACAATATATTGTCATTTAAAATATTCAATTTTTAACAAGTCTCATGAGATGCATAAACAAAAAATAAAATGTGTGACCCATACACAGGAAACGAAAAGTATGCAAAGGAATTGCTTATGAGTGGGCCTAAATGTCAAATTTAGCAGACCAAGGCTTCAAAGTAGCTGTTATAAATATATTCCAAGAACAATAGGAGCCTTTGTCTAAAAATTAAAGGAAAGAATAATGATGATGCCGCATCAAATTGAGAATATCAATAAAGAGAAAATTTTGAAAACCTATTAAAAATAAAAATTATGGTCTAAAACTATATATTAGCTAAAATAAACTCATTTAAGAGGCTCAGCAGTAGCTTTGATCTGGAGGAGGAAAAAAATCTGCAGACACAAAGGTAGTGCAATCAAAATTATGCAATCTGAAGAATATAGAGGGGAAAAAAAGAAAAAGGAATGAAGTAAAATGAACAGAGCCTTTGAGAAACATGGAATTCCTTTACAGCTTCCCCAGTGCATAAAGGGACCAGTTAAAGGAGAAAGAAAAAATGAGTAGGAAACCTACCAAACAACAGCCCTAAGCTCAGGCCAGAGAAAGAACCCAATGGGCTGGAGTGCATATGCTTTGCATGTGAGAGGCCCCTAAGCACCCGCAGGAGAGACCCCCCTAGCACAGAGCTCAGCCGTGCCAGGTGTGGGCCCCAAACCAAAATCAAAGTAAAACAAAACAGAAACCCTTTTAGAAATAAGGATAGGAAACTTCCCAAATCTATTGGAAAATATTCGTCTCCACACCCAAGAGGCTATGTATTCCCCAAATAGGTCAATGTAAAGAGGCACATTTCAAAGCATTGAAAAAGAGCACATTTTAATAGGAACATGAGAAAAAAAAAGAATTATATGCCAAGGGAAGCCCTCCCAAGGGATTAACAACTGATTTTTTCAATCTTAGCAGATTTTGATGAATTTCTTAAAATATTAGAGTTTCCAAATGACGCAGCGATACCATTCCTAGATTCCCAAGAAACAGGAAGGCATTTATCCTTATAGAAACTTGAACACAAATGTTCATACCATTATGGTAAGCAAAAAATTGAAATCAAAGGATTGTTCAGAGGGATGTCTACATTTTATCCCAATTACCACATGGTCCCTTGAACACCTCTGAGTCTGGCCATCAGGTGGTCCCTAGCACCACTGGGCATGAGTAACATCATATTGCTGGCCACATGAATTGGATTGTAAGGTCTGGTTGAACAAGTGTCACCAAGTGTGACCCTCAGGCCCCATAAACATTGTTTGGGAGACACCCCTCACCACACAAAAAAATAAATTAACATCAAGAAAACTAGAAATAACTCCCAAACCCTAATGGCCATCAATTGATGAATAGAAGAAAACTATATATATAGTTTTTCTAGTTTGTGGAAAAAATATATATAGGTATACACACAATGGGATATTGTTTAGTAATAAAGAAGCCAATTAGAAATGAAAGAAGTCAATTATAAAAGATTCCATTTCTATGAAATATACAGAATAGACAAATCTATAAAAACAAAATGTATTCATGTTTCCCTAAGGCTACAACAAATGAGGGCAATGGGGAATGATTACACTTTGCCAACGGGTGTGAATTTTCTAAAATTAAAATGTGATGATAGTTGTACAACTCTATGCATAAAGATATAAAAATATCTACAGATCTATCAGATATATGCAAAAAATGGGTAATCTGTAAGATGTCAGTTCTATCTCAATAAAATCATTATTTGATCTTTTGGGCCATATCTAGTAGTGCTCAGGGTCTACTCCTGGCTCTGTGCTTTGGCGTAACTCACAATGGTGCTCGGAGGACCATATCTTACTGAGGTTCAAACCTGGATGCAACATATGTGCATGTGCTCAGCCCACTGAGCTCTCTCTCTGACCCCTCAATGAAACATATTTAAGCAAGCTCAGGAAAAAAGCTGAAACAGGTTTGGCAATATTAGGAATGCAGGAATGGGGGAAGTCTCACCTAGGATGGGAGGCCTTGAGGGGATTACAACTTCAAAAGAAGAGGAGCATTTTAGACAAGGGGAACATTTTCGACCACATAAGGACTTGGAGAAGGAATGTGCCTGGGGTCCTCCAGGCCTAGTGTTTGTGGAACAACACAGCAGAGAACAAGTTGCAGAAAACCATATCACAGAGCTACAGGATGGATATAAAGGGCCATGCTCCGAGATGAGCATCATTGTTGCTTGGGAGCAGAAGCGCAACATGCTTTAAAGTTTGTTCTCAAGGAACTACTATGCTTCCAAGTTTGTGTCTGGACTGAAAGGGGCAAGGGTAGACCAGGTAATGGCAGCATTGAGATTGCTTTGAACCTCCATGCAGGAGAGAGATGGGCATGACTTGGAAAAGGTGCAAAGAATGAAGGCGATGATGAGAGGTAAGGGCTTGTATATACCTTAAAGGTAGAGCCAACACGAAGAGTCAAGAAGTTAAGCTGTGAGTACGAAGAACCCCCAATCTTAAGTGATTTTTCCTAGAATTCCTCTCACCCTTTCTTCCCTCTATAGACCTTGACGCAGCGTTTGCCAGTGATCAAACTCCTTTGTTGTGGTATTCATCAGAAGTTGCTGCAGTCTCACAGACACGGCACACAGGGCCTGCACTCCTGGTGCAGTGCTCACACATCATTTCAGTTCCAGTACCCAAGGAACACTCACTTTTGTTGCAGTGTTTGCACACACCTGGCTGAGGAAAAGTCAGAAATGGTGTTGTCAGGAGCTCAGATAGCAGAGCTTTGGGGTACAAACAGCAGAGCTGCCAAGATAATGCTTTCCATATGGAGGTAGCAGTGAGGACCAAACTCAGAACCTCATGCTTGCGAGGCGAGTGCTTGAGTCACTCAGTCATCTCCCAGACTCCACTTAGAACTTTTTTGCCTCACAATGATAAGGAACCTCTATACAGTCCATTGAAAGTGTACTTTGAATATTGGATGCTGATTTGTTTTTTTCCCTGAACTAGTGACAATGCAGTCTAGTGCTCTTCTATGATGCTAGATTGCCAGCAGCAGTCTTACCAGTAGTTACCATGGCCAGAGTAAATGATGAGCAGTAAATGGTTAATACTGTGTTGCCAATATTTTTTACTCAATATTTTTAATGTCTGAAGGGTCCATTGGGAGGCAGCCCCCACTGTGACTTGAGAACAGCCTGCAATTGTGACTTTGCAGGTCACACAGTCTCTGTTGCAGTTACAAATTTCTGAAAGAAACCAGGCCATGGACTATAGAAACGAAGGGGCATGGTGGTGTGCCAGTAAAACTATATTTGCAAAAACACGAAGCAGACCAGATTTGACCCAGGGGATGTGGTTGGCCAACTCCACATTCAATGTCAGAAGCAAGAGGAAGAAAGAATGACTCATGGGTGTTTGTTCTTAACAAGTGGAAAGATGGGGTTGCTTTTAACTGAGATGGTGAATACTGGCAATGGAGCAGATTTCTGGGGGGTGTGAAGAACTGTGATCCAAACTTCCTTAATTTCAAAAGCCTTTTAAACATCCAAATGTAAATTAGATGCACATAACTAGAGCCACGAAAGTTGTGTGAGTTTACGGAAAAAGTCGAACTCAGGAGGTCAGAGAGATAGAGCAGGGGTTAAGGCGCTTGCCTGGCATGCAGCCAAGTCTAGGTTGGTCCCAGCATAACCTGGTCTCCGGAGCATTGCCAGGTGCAGGGAGGCCCACAGTGAGAGGATCCAGGCAACCATAGTCGCCATCCCACGCACTGAGCAGTTGGCCCAGTTGGCCGAGAATCACAGGTGGGCTCTCCTAAGCTCTGCTTGGGAGGGCCTGCACCCCTGCTCTTCAAAAACGCCTGGCTCTGAGTCCTCAGCCTTGAGGTATTATTTAAGACTATAACCCAGATGAAAGGCATAAATGTACATAGAAGAGAATAGACATCCCAGGACTGAGTACTGGGATGCTTCAGTATTGAGCTGTCAGGAAGAGGAGGATAAACCCGTGCAAGATACAGGGAAGAACAAGCCTAGAGATGGAGGGGAATCAGAAGAATGTATCAGTTTAAGCTAGACAAAGAATCTTACAAAGAGGTTAACTCCCTCCTTTCCCACTCCCAAATCCTGATATATATGCACATGAGCAGAAAATAACTCCAGGAATAAACCTGTGTTCCCTTTAATTTTTAGATTAAAAACAAATAATTGCAAAACTTTTCATTCATTGCACAAGTATTTATTAGGTGTCAGGTCACCAGGCACTTTGCTAGATGCTGGGAATACAACGCGGAGCCATAAAAGATGGACATTGCCTTCAGGAAGTCTAGTTCAAAGGGAGAAATGTTAATCAAGTTGCCATTAACATTAACGGGGTGGATCCTAACTGCTCACCCAGGATGCTGAACTCTGAAACTGAGCAAGTATTGAAAAGGCAAGAATGCTATTTAAGAAAGCATCGAGGGTCTTTTCTTTTCTTTCTTTCTTTCTTTTTTTTTTTTTTGCTTTGTTTGGGGACCACACCCAGGAGTGCTCAGAGATTACTCCTGGCTCTGAATTCAGGAAACACTTTTGACAGGCTCTGGGGGACCTGTCTGGGAGGTCCAGGAGGGATCAAACCCGGGTCAGTTCAAGGTAACCACCCAACCTGCTGTACTATCTCTCAAATTCCAATTCTGCATGTTTTGGATAAAGAAATTCATCTAACACAGTGAACCCTTTGTATCTCTGTTCTTCATAAAACACTTCTCACACGTTGCTTCTGGATTGGGATAGACCTGGTGTTTGAGCAGATGTCTGAGAACCTTGAGTTAGAGGCAGAATGTGGCTTTTGTCATCAGATCCAGGACCAAATTTCACCTTTGGATACTTGAGTCGTTATTTTATTTTTTTTATGCCTTCTGTTTTATTTTTGAGTCACACCTGGCCTTGCACAGGGGTTACTCCTGGCTCATGCACTCAGGAATTACTCCTGGCGGTGCTGGGGACCATATGGGATGCTGGGAATCGAACCCGGGTCGGCCTCGTGTAAGGCAAATGCCTTACCCTCTGTGCTATGGATCCAGCCCCCTTGAGTCCTTATTTTATCCTCTTTCCTGCCCTCAGCTATAACACAGAGGATAATAAAATCTAGAGTTTGGGAAGAGGGTAAAGACTAAATGAGATAAAGTTTGTAAAAACACCTGGCCCATCAGCCCTTCCCATTCCTTGAGAAAAATAAAAATATGTCAGTTTGTACATCTGTAGCATTTTGTCTTCCAGGGTAATTTTCCCCAGACAGGGCTCTGCTGCCAGCTTGCTATTTTATGAGGCAGAGTTTTCTCGTCTTTCCCCCTCTTCCATTTTGCTAGTGTTGTCTCTCAAGAGAAGCATCGAGAAGCTCGAGTGCCTGCCTTTAAGAAGTGCTAGAAAACGAAATCTTCCCCGGGCAATTCTCACTTGTTCTCTTGGTCCTTTCTATAGAGAAAATTCTGTTTTCTACTCAGCTGTCTAATGAAAATTAGTAGTTACAAGGAGGCACTGTAATAAGTGCAGCTTTCTTTGTCTGAAATAAGTAATATTTGCTGGCACGTCATGTCAGTTTAACAATATTTTCAAGGAGCTCTGCACTGGTAAGCATGTTTAAATCATGGATGCAATTTTTAATCCTATTTTGGGGGCAGTAGTGGAGCAAAAGCTTCAGCAGTCTTTCATTTTGTTTTGCCCACGCTAGCTTGTCCATATTTTTCTTTTTAATTAATGTAATTAAAAAAGGATAAAAGGCTGTGTTAAAATGTTACGCATCAGATTATTGGAATCAAGAATAATTAGAATGTATGAATTGTGTCATATTCCTAAAATGAGGAGAAAGAGCCAAAGAAGGAAGGTCTCTTTTATGAATTTAAATTGGGCCAGATTCTTTTTTCACAAGAAATGAGTCTTTGGTGTTAGAACATTGTATGACTGAAACCCAATCATGAAAGCTTTGTAATTGTGTATCTCATGGTGATTCAATTAAATAAAAAAAAGAAAGAAAGAAAAAGAAATGAGTCTATGGCCCCAGAAGCGTTTATGGTATGGAATTGTATAGGAATGGACAAGATGAAAGAGGTGCTGGGTGGAGGGAGGTCATTCTTATATTTGCCATTAAAAAAAATTATCAGACCAGAGCAGTATTACAGTGGGTAGGGCTCTTGCCTTGCACACACACACAGCCAACCTGAGTTCAATCCCCAGTACCCTATATGGTCCAGGAGTAAACCCTGAGTACTTCTGGGCATGGCCCACAAACAAACAAATGAAAATTTATCATTTGTTTGTGACCCTCCTTACTGATCCATCTCTGAAAAGTGGGTATATATATTGGAAGAAAATTGGAAGAGAATAATATTAAAGCTACAACATATTCTGTCAGTATTTTATTTACTTGAACTCACCCTAGCCTTGCCCATCTTTTTGTAGAGAGATGTCTCTAGTTTGTAGTTGGGGGAAGCCTTAGAGAGAGCAAGTGTCATTCCCCAGACACTCGCTGTACTTAGTCTTCATTTCAAATTCTTCTGTGACATTCTCTCAGTGACAATGTGCTACTCTTGTGAGAGGAAGATTGTTATCAGTCTGAGTTTACAAAGTGGTTAGAAACTATTGAGGGACATGTCTTTTGATCATTTTTAAAATAGTGCCCACACCCAATAATGCCTAGGGTCAGGACCACTCCTGGCCAAGCTCAGGAGCCACCAGGATTCCCCCTGTTAGTACTCAGAAGGTAGGCAGTGAATGCCTGGGATTGAACTCAGGACTTTACCCACATGAGGCATATGCTATATCACTTGAGCTATCTCCCTGACCCATAAGTATTTTTTTTGTAAGGCAGCTCTACCTTTTATAGTTGCCTTATTCACTTTGACTTGAATTATTGGGCCTTCAGACAAACTTCATTAATTTTCTGCATGGAATGTGGATTGGATGTTGTGGTTTAGAAATTAAATTTAAAAATCTAGGGCCATAGAAATAGTCCAGGAGTTTACATAGTTGCTTTAATGTTGGTAGGCTGCCAACCCAGGTTCCATCCCACACCTCATATGGTCTCTCTGACACTGCCAAGAATCCCCTCTGAGCACAGAATTAAGAGTAAGACCTGAGCACTGCTGGGTATGGTCCAGTAGCAAAAACAGAATTTAGAAGATTTTCTTTGTGTTCTACCTTTTGAAGCAAAACAGATGGCAACATTGATCTCCAGTATTTTACTTAGGGATATTTTAATTCTTTTAAAGCTAAAGATTCATTTCTTTAAGATATTGTAAATGCATTAATAAAATGATTGTAGTAGTGTTTTCTTTTTAATAAAAGAAAATGATCTAAATAAAAATTGAGAGCTGTGTTAGGCATTACCAGAGTTCTCCATGATCTGGTCTTTGTAATCTTCATAGGCACACATTTCCTAGCTCTCTTGTAGCTGGGTGAAGTCTAAGGACTAGTTTGACCAAAAGAAGTGATGCCATTTACCTTGAGGTTAGAGCAGCCAAAAGTATTACCAGCTCTCATCTTCTGCTACTTTAGTCTGGAAATTATGTGTTGAAATTACAGTTATGTTGAAAGGAAGTTGACTGGATCCCTGAGTCACTGCTTGGAATGGAGTTGCCTTGGGAACCTCTGGCCCTGCAGCCAAGTTTCTATGAGTGAAAAATTAACCAACCAGCCTTCCTTCCTGCCTGCCTTCCTTCCTTCCTTCCTTCCTTCCTTCCTTCCTTCCTTCCTTCCTTCCTTCCTTCCTTCCTTCCTTCCTTCCTTCCTTCTACATCCCTCCCTTTCTTCCTTCTTTCCTTCCTTCCATCTTTCTTATATGAAACTTCTAACATCTACTTTAATTGTTAGTGCATCATAGTTTGAGCCTATCCCAATAAAACAGCAAACCTTTGTCAGCCTCCTCTCTCCAACTAAAAATAAAACTATTGAAGTTTAAAAGCTAAATGTCAAAAAAAAAACTCTTGAGTAGATTTTTTTAAACATATAATTCACATGAAAATTTAAAAAACGAAATAAAAACAACATACTTAAAATTTTATATAGGTATAATGTGTATTATATAACATATACCATAATATTTAATATAATGCATTACATATAATATAATGCATAAATGATATATTTAGGGTATATTTATATACAATATACAGTATAAAGTTATAGATATGTTTGTGAGTGGGCCTATGTATTGCTCAAGCAGGCACCAGTAACGTCTCCATTGTGAGACCTGTTGTTGTTACCGTTTTTGGCATATTGAAAACAGTAAAAACAACATGGGTAGCTTGCCAGGCTCTGCCATGGGGGTGGGGTACTCTCAGTAGCTTGTCTCGCTCTCCGAGCATACTTTAAAAAAAATTAGGGGCTGAAGTGATAGTACAGCAGGTAGGGCATTTACCTTGCACATGGCCAACCCAGGTTCAATACTTAGCATCCCATTATGGCCCCCCAAGCCTACCAGTTGTAATTCCTGAGTGGGGAGCCAGGAGTAACACATTAGCATCACTGGATGTGGCCCCCAAACCAAAAAAAACATATATCCCCTTCCCCCCAAAGTAATAAATGGTCTTATTATGGTTGGCTTGAAGCTTTGCTAATATATCTTTCTGTAATTAAGATTTCACAGTGGCAGGGCCATAACATACTAATCTAAACCTGAAGACCGGGGCTGTCTTAATCTCTTTAAAATGCTTCTCAAACCAGATACTCTAAGCTGTTCTTGCCATTACTTTCCATATCAGTATTCAAGAGTCCGGATGAAATCTCTTTTTTGTTCTTTTAAAGGCCATTCTATCTCATTTTACACTGATGGAAATGCAGATTGATAATTGTTCATTTTTACTACCCTCATTAAAGTCCTCCATCTAGTACCCTGGTCCTTGTCACTTACCCTTCTCCTCTATAAGCTAATAAGCCAGGAATCGTTCGGGCTTTCCTATAATCTTCTGACAAGATTTGACTAATGCTGGTTAGAATGGAAAGATGATTTGATTTTCCAGCATGTGCGAAGCCTTCTTTGTCACTCCCTGCCAGTGTCAAGTCCGTGCTGCTCTGCTGTCTGGCGCTCATGTGGATGGGTCTCTTAATTCTGCATTTGTGATAATACTTTCCTCACATTTCTGCTCTTCCTTATCTCTGCAACACAATCTCAAGCAGCTAAAATTTGACCATTTGACTGTGGCAACTTTAGCAGTCTTTTTGTTTATGGCCTTTGAATGGTGCATCAAAATAAGTAAGACCTTCCCCCGCTATTAAATGCCTTTTTAGGGACTGGGGAGGTTAGTGTATGGTTTGTGGTATTTGCCTTATAGACAGTTGACTCTGGTCAAAACCTGGCACTGCATATGGTCCCCTGGGTACTACCAGGTCACCGCTGAGCACAGAGCCAGAAATGGCTACTGAGCACTGCTGGGCATGCCCTTAAACCCAATAAATAAGAAAATAAAATAGTTTCAGAATTAGGAGATGTTTGGGCCACACTTAACAGTTTTTAGGGGCTTTTAGATTTCTGTCTCTGATACCTGGGGATGGGCGTCGGGGGTTGCTTCTGGCAGTGCCAGGGGAACAATGTGGTACCAGGCTGGAGTTAGGATTGGCCATGTACCAGGCAACTGTATAACCTGTAGACTGCTCTTTGGCCCAAAATGGGACTTTTTTTTTTAATTTCAAAAAAAATTTCTACCTTTAGCCTGACTCCATTACACCTCTGATTTCTGATGATCTGAGTCATAATCAATCTTGTCTTTCTTGTCTCTCCTTTAACTACTACACATAATTTAGTAGTTAAATCCTGATGGCTCATACAGAGTGCTGGGGATTAAACTGACATTGGAGATGTGCAAGGCAAGCACCTTACACACAATATTGTCTCTTCAGTTCTGAAATACCTTTTGTCTTAAGTAGAAAGTTTTGGAGGTCCGTCATGGTGGCTTTGTTTCCTGGAAAGCATATTACTAGACTGCGGTACAGGTATGCCTGTTCTTCCCCTTCCCATAGAGTTTACCATCATAAATATGGAATGAATATGAAATTTTACTGTTTTTATAAAAATGAGTTATCAGGATTGTTTGATTTCTCTTGAGTTACCAGGCTTCTGAAATTTCTAAAGTAGTTGTTGCCTCACTTTGTCTATATAGGTTTCTTTCATTATATAAAAGTAAAATCATATCCTTTGGTATAATTTGTAGATTATTTGAATAGTGTTACAATGCTTAAAAAAATTTCCATATAAATTAAAAAGCGATAGCACAGTGGGTAGGGGGTTTGCCTTGCATGTGGTTGACCCGGGTTCAATTCCTTCGTCCCTCTCAGAGAGCTCGGTAAGATACCGAGTATCCTGCCCACATGGCAGAGCCTGTCAAGCTACCCGTGGTGTATTCGACATGCCAAAAACAGTAACAACAAGTCTCACAATGGAGATGTTACTGGTGCCCGCTAGAGCAGATCAATGAACAACGGGAAACAGTGCTACATTCTTAGACCCCAAAATAACCTCCCAGATCATTCCATATTGGAAATCTACTTTCAGAAAGTTGGGGAAAAGTTGCATTAATGCTATAGTTTCCCAAAACCCTAGATAAAATGAATGGTTTCCAGAACGAAGGGAATGATCTCAAGGAATTGTTGATCTCCAGGTTTTGTTATTCCAATCATTTGTTCCAGGATAATGCAAAAATCTCCAGCTTAGTTGTCGCCAGACTGTACTCACTTCAGTAACTTGGTTTTGTACTCTTGGCTTTCCTAACTACAAATAGACCTTCAAGAGGTGTGTACCCACCCTATACATTACACATCACATTTTACCCAACTCCTTGCTTGTCTTCCCCTTTCCCTTTTCAGCTTTATAAGGCAAGACAAGCATCCTGTTCACATGATGTCCCTCAGGTATAGTCCTGTGACTAGGAAATTAAAGTGAATGAAAGAATTTAATAAATGGATGGATGCATAAATGAATGGAAGAAGCATCCATACTTCTAGATACAAGGCTATCTTGGCCTGTTGTGCAATTGCAGGGGTATATGATGACCTGGTGTCTACTGATAAATTTTACTACTTCTTCCCTAGTTTCATAACAATTGAAAAGTGTTTATTTTTGTAGAAACAACATGTCAATTTCTCATTCACAGTTGGTGGGTCTTTTTTTTTTTCTTTTTGTGTCATACCCGACGATACTCAGGGGTCACTCCTGGTTCTACACTCAGGAGTTACAGCTGTCGGTGCTTGGGAGACCATAGGGGATACAGGGTATTGACGCTGGGTGGGCTTGTATGCAAGGCAAACACCCTACCTGCTGTACTAGATGAGACCTGCTGCCACCCCATTGATCACCAGGGTTGATTTGGCTGAACTACGGGCTTTGTGGGTGTCCCCTTCGTCCTTCATTGCTCCATGTGCATCCCTCCCTAACCTGCATGCTCAGTCTAAGAGGAAGGCCTTCTCCGCATAGAGACCGACAGCCTATACCTTGGTAGAGGGCATAGAGTAGCTACATTCCCCTGCTAGCACTACAAACCAGCTCTCAAGGTCCACTGGTGACACTTTGAGCTGTAACCTCAATGTGGATGATTTTGTGGCCTACCATTTTTCCACTTCAGGCCCACCTTTGACATTTGTCTATTCCATTAGTTAATTTGTGCCAAAAATTAATAATGATGGCATCATCTCCCAGTAGCTACCATTAACTGCTTGCTTTCTCGAAGGCTTAGGGCCAGTACCCCACCGTGAAGATCATTTGATCCTCCAACCAGTCCTACTGTTTGGCCAGGGAGAGAGCTTCAAGGGCTGGAGCACATGTTTTGCACGTGGCACACACACTGGTTTCAGTCTCACTGCGTGATACCCAGACTCCACCAGGAATAACCTTCAAGCACTGAGTACCCAAACTCAGTCTCTGAGTACCCAAACCAAAACCAATCAAACAAACAGAAAATGATAGGTACTATTATTGTCCTTCTTATTAAATATGAGTACCTCAAAGCCCAAATCATAGTATTCACAAGTGTCAGAAGCAAGATCTTACCCTAGGCAACTCATCCTACATCACAAGTTATCTTTTCACTTCTATGAAATTCAGTCTACTCCAGGGAAGATTAATCTCCTTCACTTTTTATGTGCCAGATTTTCTCTTTCTTTGTTTTTTAATTAAAATTTTTCTTTTATTGAACTACCACAAAGCTGTTCATCATTGGGTTTCAGTCATATAATGTTCCAAAACCCACCCCTCCAACAGTCTAATTTCCCAGCACCAATGTCCTCAGTTTCCTTCCCACTAGCCCCCAAACAACTTCACACCCCGCCTGCCTCTATGGCAGGCACCTCTCTTCTCTGTTTCTCTTTCTCTCTCTTATTTTAGGCATTACATGTTGCAATACAGATGCTGACAGGTTATCCTGTATATCCCAACTTTTCTCCTGATTGCTTCACTGTCAATCATTTGTTAATTTCCCTTTATAATTATCATGCTGATAGTGAATACATCAGAGCAGTGGGTCCAACTTGAGAAGAGGAAACTGTAGGAGCCAGAGAGATAGTACAGTGGTTAAGATATTTACCTTGTGCAGGGCTGACCCTACTTCAATCACTAGCACCACATATGGTCCCCGAAGTTTCATCAGGAGTGATCCCTGACCACAAAGCCAGGAGTAAACTCTAAGCACAGCCAGTGTGGCCCCTAAACAAAAGTGAGAAGAGAAAATTGAGGTCACAAAAGGTTATCCATCACCATACTGGAGAAAGATGTCACTGTTTCTTCTTAGCCATCCATGGCTCTAATTTTGGTAATCTACTGCTAGAAAGATATTGGAATTAGGGGAAACCATCTTTTCCAAACTTTATGCAATGAGTTGTACGTGATAGAGACCCGAGTGAAGAATTACTCATTCAGTTGTTTTCCATTTCTATTAGTGAAAAGTTATTCTAGGTCCCATGATTTTCACCATGAAAGGTCTTCCGTGAACCAGAGAGAAGCATTCTGAAAGAAGTTATTAAGCATTATTAATACAATTACATATAACAAAAGACATAATTTAACTTTCCTACATTTAACAAAGAAATTCATTTGAAGCTTCAGGAACTCCAGCTGGAAGGGCAGAGCCCATCAAAGCGGGTTCTTCAGGCAGGGAGTGTGGGCAAGGAGCTGTGATCGCTGCTTTGTCCTCAGGGATGCTTCTGTGCATGGTGGAACATTCTCCCCCAGCCTCCCAGCCCTCCTCGCCCCCGCCTAAGGCACCTCAGTGCTTTCTTATCACAGCTATTGAGTTGACATTTTGGTGCAGAATATTTCACAGGCAGCTTCGAAAGAACAGTTGATTTTAAATCATAAAGTGAATTAGGGCTAGAGAGATATTACAGGGCAAGGTGGGTAAGGTGTTTGCCTTGCATGCAGCCAACCTAGGTTTGAGCCTCAGCACCACATAGAGACCTCTGAACATTGTCAGGAGTGATCCTGAGCACAGAACCAGGAGTAAGCCCTAAGCTCTGCTGAGTGTGATAACTTACAAAGAATAAATTAATAAAATAAATAGTGAAGAGGAGGATAGAAACAATGCTCATTCGAATGGACAGAAAACCCACAGCAAATTATTACTTAATCCAAAATATCAGAAATAGCTTATTTACTGGTGACCTGTGCCGATTCTCACCAGAGTCCCATTCCATATTTTCACTTTCATACACAGGACTGGCACCTCATCTCCTCAGAACATCTCATGGCTCAGAGTAGGGACTCAGAAAATTCTGATGGAATGAAAACATGGTAGGGATGAAAAATCAGAAGACCCCCCAAAGTTAAGACTGGCCCAGGCCACATAACTATCAGGAAGCAAAGTCTGGATTCAAACCCAGGCCTCCCCAATTCTAGGGTTAATTGTGATCATTGACACAGGAGCCTTTTGTTGGTGCAAAAACAGAGAGATTGGGACCCAAACTTATTTAACAAAGCTGCAGTATACAGGCCAGGAATGTAGATTCTGCTACATTCTTGCCAAAATCCTGAGAGCTGGAAAACGCCATCTCCGCTTCAAGTGTCTTAGTTTCCTGATTGTACACTGGAGAGACTGAAGCAGCTGAGCAAAACATCAGAAGATGCTCAGGTTTTGTCACCTCAGCGCTCCCTGGAGTCAGGGTACTGGTCAAAAGAGGGGGTGACTCATACATCTCTCCAGCACAGGAGGCGGGCGATCTGTTGTATTTTATTTGGGGGATGCACAAAAATTCAAGGATGGCAGGCAGAGTCTCAAAGTCAGCAAATAAGCCAAAAATGAAAGTTGGAGAAAGAGGAGGGGGGAAAACGGAAAAAGAAAGTAGAGGCTTTTAAAGGCTCAACACAGTCTTTGGGAGGCGGGGGTGGGGTGGGGGCGGAAGCGCTGCTTCCACTCCTTGAGTTGGTGCCGCATATAATCTGAAACAGGCGCTCAGGTTGATAACTGTTCCAAAATCTGATTTCCAGGCTCTTACCAGCACCACCTTTAAAGAGAAAAATAGACGTGTAGCTTTAAAGCTGCTTTTCTTACATGTGATATTTTTGTACTCCTTTGGAGGTTGCAGGGCTGGGGCCTTCGCATCCAGCAGTGGTTTTTCTTCCTCTCTCCCTGCCGAGGGGATTATTGATTGGGAAACCGAGGCTAATTTACATGTAAATAAATCTCCGCGCTGGGCAGAGGGGACTGAACGTCCAGATGCCGCGTCTGCCTTGCTGACGTCACAGCCTCATTAGCATGCGGAGGATGCGAGCACTGCAACAGCGGCTTCACCCGCACCTCCAGCAGCTCCGCCGACAGTTATTATTATTTTTTTTGGCTGAGCTGCACATTTCCTGCTTCAGTGTCTCGGGCTCTGCGACTCGCTGCCTATTCGCCGCGGGTCTGGCGCAGCAGTAGTTTGTGACGCTGAAGCTAGGGGTCCGTGACTTCCTTCTGAGGGTGGTGAAAGCCGGGGAGTTCGGAACTGGGGGTTCTGGCCAAGGCGAGCGGATCCAAAGGCAGGGCAGAAGTCTGACTTTCCCCCGGCTCGGTGGATTCCCCAGCAGGGGCTCGGTCCAGCAGTGCTGTTTCGGTGCGTGAACGCGGAGCAGGCTGGAGCCTGCCTCTGGCTTCGCTCAGGTCCAGGTTCTGAGCGGGGTTCCGAGAAGATGCTGTGCTTGCCCACCGTCCTGCTCGCGTTCTTAGAAGCCCGAGTCGGGGAGAAAGTGGAGCCGGGCAACTGACAAGCTCGGAAGGTCTGGTGGAAGGAAGCTTCCTCCGCGGAGCCTGGGCATTTCATCCTCCCCGGAGGTAAGTGAGCAGTGTGTTCTCAGTCACCAATTGAGCAACAGTATTTTCCCCCCCGAGGGAGAGTGTGAAAGCTTTAGCATCCTGGCTGGACATTAGGACTGCGTCTCTTGGCCAGATGGCATGTGAGTGGCTCTGGCAGAACCTTTTGGCGTTTTGGTGCTTGTTAGGTAGCTCGTTTGCAAAGTGATCTACAGGAGCCTATGGAGGATCCTGAAGAAACAGTTCAGTGGCAGTGCTTTAGAAACAGTATTTTTCTAGGGGAAGTACAACTCTCCTGAGATCAGAATGAGAATTCTCGGCGTAAAGAGCAAGCCCTGGGCAGGGTGGCATAAGCCCTTAGGGGCTCTGAGAAACAAGAATTTAACTGAGACAGGTATAGAAATGGCGTTCAGTGTGTGGCGGTTTAATTTTAGCCAGAGTTTACAGATTAGAAATGGTGACAGGGCTCCAGGATAGGGGCGCTCAGCCCTGCCGAAACCCGCGACTCCGTGTTTTCTCTACCTTGGGTTTCTTAGAGGAATAGTCAGACTTCGCCCCTCTCTTGGTTTCCCCAAAACCAGTCATAGCATTACAAATCATCTAGGGAGGTCTTTCCATGAAATACAGGTTTTTAATCCCATTATTCTTTGTTATGTGGATTTGGCCCATGCTGGGATCCAATGGGATGCTCAAAAACCATAAATAATGCCGGCTGGGCCAAATCACACCAGGGTAGGTGATCCGTACCAGATGCGATGCCATCCTCTAGACCAAGCAGGGCTGTTGTCTAATTTAGGCATGTAACTGATTTCCCCAGTGAGGGTGTCTGCTGCCACTCAGTGCAAATATGACCACAGTCAGGGGAGGGATATATATATATATATATATATATATATATATATATGTAATATTCACTATGCCCAGAATAAAAAGGCATGGTTGGCCATGGGGCAAGTCTGAAGTATGTAAGTTCACAATTTGCTTTGCTTGAAACTCTCTTCCCATGGAGTGTTTTAAACCATCTCAGTAAGACTTAAAGGAGCTGAGGCAGCCTGGCCTCCTTGCTGGAGGCCGAATTGGCTGCTGTGATGCTGCTGCCCAGAAGGCTTACTGGCTGCTGATAGTTTTCACAGATGGATCGGGATGAGTGTCCCCCTGGGCTCCAGAGTAAGTCACAACTTTGACAGAATTACCATATTTTGGAAATTTGGATTTTAATGTCTCCTTGAGTGCTTGTAAAGGTTTTGCCTTTCCATCAAATGGTCTTTCCCCTTGGGATTTTTTTTTCCACGGTGCAAATTAAAACATGTTGGTTCCATCAGGCATTGCAGCCTGTAAATAGTCGTAGGTCAGCCAGAATGTGTAAAACAGCATTGTTTGAAATAGCAAGTTTGTAAAGGTTCACCCAAACTATCTAAAGGTGAAAAAATAGAAAATATAGGCAGGAGGAGGTGCTTTCATGGAAGCTTAAGGAATAAGAAGAGAACTTAGAGGTTAAGGTGTAAAGCTTCAGATTCTGATGTCAGAAAGGGCAAACAATACTTCCAGTGATCTGAGTGTTGATTTCTATCTGAAAAATTGGGAGAAAAATGGAAAATATAATCCTATAGTAAGTGTAACAATTAAATGACATGACAGGAAAAACACTTAATACCGTGCTAGCCATGTAGTAAATGCCTAATAAATATTAGCTATCACTGTTGTAATAGTAAAACAAAAAGAAGTACTATCTTCTTTTCCTGTAACAACCGAATCCATTGCTACTCAAAGAAACTTTCCACCCTGGTGCTTAAGTGAACAGAATAAAATAAATTATCCTGGGCTGTTACATTTTCCACAGCCCTGAGAGTCACTGGGTTTTGATATAATGAAAGTCATTAGGCCCAGCAGGGGCTCAGGCACCCTGTAAGAAGGCCTCCTGGTTTCCTTTGGTTTTGTTTTATTTTGTTTTGCATCTGACAGGTCACATGTAGAAAGCTTCAAAATCCAGATAGGAATCCACACATTTCTGGACTTCTGTCTTCAGATTTCTCTTCTGTTCCCCACTTTGCATGCAAGAAGCCTTCTTTCATTCCTTCTAGTGCAGAGATTTGGCACTTTCTTTGACATCCAGAAAGGCCTTAGAATATGTACATTCACCTGCTGGTTAGCTCTTCAGAAATTCCAAGGCTAAATTTATATTACCACACGCTCATTGACTTTGGTGTGGAAGGCGGCTGTGAAGGGCTGGGGCCTGGCAGTCCTGCCCATCTGACCTGGTTCCCTGCCCCGTTTGGCAAGTACTGACACAATAAATACCTCTGCTGGACTGGTGTGTCACTTCCTTCCTGCCAGTGAACATACTTCAATATGAAAATGCTTTCTCCCTTGTCTCCCAACACCTTTAAAATTTCTGTGAGATGGGATTCTGATGCAGCAATATGAAGGATAAATTGAAAATGAAGTAAAAGAGCCCAAGGGGCTGCCAGAAAATGTTTTCTCAGGAAACTCCAGTTTGAAGCTGCTCTTCCTAGTGTCTATAGCCTTGGGTCAAGTTGTGTCTTTCATTTTGTTTCTTTTTTTTTTTTTAACATTGTTGTGGGGCTTATCTGGAGGTGCACGGGGTGTGGAGCATCCGGGACTCAGGGCCTCACATACAAGGACTGTACTGGATCACCTGAGGCACATATGCAGCCTTCAAGTTCCATGTTGCCTGGTGAATCCTATTTCCACCTTGATTACTACCCACTTTCATTGCCGCCTGATTGAGGATGTGAATTTAGTAGAGTCGCTTCAGCCTCCGAGAACTTTAGTTTCTTGTGTGAGAATTCGAACTAAATTTCCCTGGATTCACGGGAGTCCTGTGACATGATAGCTCTCCTTCCCGTGTCTAATTCTGGAAGCTACCTGGGTAGACTTCATTTCCTTCTAGTTCTGCTGTCTCTCAAATTTCCCCCTCATATTCCTAACCAGGGGACAACATGGAGTATTAGTCTTAATACTTATTCAAGAGAAGAAACTGGAACTAAAGAGAGGAAATAACTTACCTGAAATAATACGGCTAGTGACAAATCCCTGTCCCCAGTCTGATGCTCCCTCTAACACATGGGTTCCAAAGGCTCTGACCCAGATGGCCATTTGCCCAACTTGAATTAGCAGAAGCCTCTTACTGCCGAAGCCTATCAACATGGTCTCTATCTGCTCTGTTGTTGTTTTCAGATACACACCAGTCAAAATGTTCTGTCCTTCAAATAGGAATTCTGGGTGAACTTTTCCTTTGTGTTGGGAGGCCCACTAAAACCCTTCCCTAGTCACTTTATCATTTTTCTTGCTGGTGGTCAATTAGATTCAGGAGCTCTGGGCCTATAAAAAAAAATCTTTTTTTTCCCCTTGAAACAAATATTTTAATTGAAATATTCTCATTTTTATACCTTGTCAGTGTCAGTATGTGGGGTATGTGTGTGTGTGTGTGTGTGTGTGTGTGTGTGTGTGTGTGTGTGTGTGTGTTTGATTGCATGCATCTGAATGAGGCAGGGGAGAAAACAATGGAAAAGATCGCTTTGAGTTTACAGTAGCAAGCATTTCCGTGATCTCCACTGGGGAGCTGGCCTGTTGACTTCAAGAACTTTTATTTTTTTCTTTTTTTGAGTCATAACTGGCAATGCTCAGGGTTTACTCCTGGATCTGCACTCAGGAATTAATCCTGGCAGTGCTCGGGGACCAAATGGGATACCGGGTTTCGAACCTGCATCGGACATGTGCAAGGCCCTACCTGCTGCATCGTCACTCGTCACTCTGGCCCCCGACTTGATTTTCTTTTGTCCCTTGGCTTCTTGTTTGAGAGTTCTTTGCTTGAAGTCTGAAAACAGGAGGCTTGCTGAGGACAAGATGTAGGGAAAACCAAGCAAGGAGAAAGAGCTACTGCGTGGAGGAGTAAGGAGGAGGAGAGGGAGGTGGGGACAGGCTGGTGGAGCAGCTGGGAGAATATCAGCACACTCTCCCATCGATTATGAAAGCGCGAAGCTGTAGGTTCCCTCTGGGAGAAGCTGAGACTCAGAAGACGAGAGCCTCTGTTCTTCAGCTAGAACTTCCTCTCTCCTCTCCCCATCTGTCCTACAGAACGCATAGTGCAGACATTTTGCAGACATTTTGAATTCTAAAACTCTGCATATGACTCAACCCAATATGTGTTTTCAAGAGCACAATGACCATGTTTTCAAAAGTGCATTAACAGCATGTGTAAGTTGAGTCACCAACTGTAGGCCTTCAACCTAGTAATGATGTTTATCAATTATTTCTCATATCATCCGGGGGTGTTGGAAGGTGGGGGAGATGGCTCAAGGAGTTGACAAAATGTTTTGCTTGCTGCAGCCCCTGGTTTGATCCCTGGAACCACCTGGTCCCCGGCACCACTAGATATGACCCAGTCTGTGCTCTCTGCCGACTCCAAACAGGACAGAAGGTCATTAGCTAAAAAGAGCATGAGGCCACCTTTCCTTGGTGGATGTAGCAGATAAACTTCCAGCCCATGTTTGGCTGAAAATTCTGCAAAAATCAAATTGGCTGATCCAGAGACTCCAGTTTTATGACAGCTGGCACAAAAGAGGAGGCCTAACACTGCAGAGGATACAAAATCCTGAAACATCACTGGCTGGAGTTTGGGACAGGAAAATAGTCAGGACTGAGCTTATTGGAAAGGTATTCCCAGAGACAGGCTTACACGTAACAGCAGAGGGAACCTCTGGGGGGAAGAATAGTGGCAATTTCTGATTCCCCTCTTCTTCCTGGTTCCAGCCTTCTGTTATGTGTGAACCACCCTATATTGCTGACAAGATCACAGAAATCTTTTTTTCCTTTGGTATGAGAGCTGGAGCCCCTCATCCATGTGTGCATATGTGTGTGTGTGTGCATGCATGTGTGAACACACATATGCACATATACATATGCCCAGTGCTGGGGATTGAACCCAGAATCTTAGACATGCTTGTTGCCCTCAGAGATGTCTCAGCACACAGCGTGCCTCAGCCTGGGCTGTGGCTTGAGTTGCTTGCATTCTTCTCACACTGGAAGAGACAGTACCCTCAAACCCCACACCCCCTCCTTGACTCCTTAAAACCAAACCCTACAAATGTGATCCAGCCCCATCCAGGGCTAAAAGCAAAGGGGACGGGAATTCTTTGCATTTCATCTCAACTGGGCACGATGCCATTTTTCCAGTTCTTTACTTGGCATCCATTCATCAGCTGTGAGCCCACGGAGATACTTGTCCGTGAAAGTTTCAGGACTCGACTGAGAAATAGCTCTACTACCTTCTGTGACACAGGGTCAGGCATAGGTTATTAATGTGTAGGTAACTGTATTCTTTGGGTAGCTATGAGTTTGTACAGCACCTATGTGTTAATGTTTGGTGATCATGTGGAAAAAGCTCTGTCATTAGTTGAGCTTGTGTATTAGCTGACATGAAGAATGCTTTACATACTTTGCTATAAGAAGTGTAAATTAGAACCAGAACAAAAGTACAGCAGATAGTGTGCTTGCATTGAATACGGTTGACCCACATTCAATCCCCAGCATCCCATTATGGTCCTCCAAACCACACCAGGGGTGATAGCTGAGTGTGAGCCAGGAGTAAGCCTTGAGCATTGCTGGGTGTGGCCCCCAAACAAACAAATTGTAGATTCTTATTGCAGCTATGCATTTGGATAATACTAACTCTGTTGAATAAGAAGAAAAATAAAGCTTAAATAGCTTGGCTAAGATTATGCAAACAAGACAGCATGAGACTGGCATTTGAACCCAGGATAATCATAATCCAAAGTCTAAAATACATCTAACATTGTCTGTGCCTTCCTTACAATAAGGTCCTCTGTAAGTTCTTTTCTTTGGTCTTCTAGATCTCCTCTGTAGTCACCATCATTTGAGAAATGTCTCATTATTTATCTGCTTAATTAAAATCTCTTTGATTGATTTTGTAAATTGGAACCATCCAAGGGTGAGTCAGACCTAAGACAGAATTATGTGACTTCCTTGAATGTGACTTTTAGAATCGAGGATGAGGTTGGTAGGAAAATAGTGAAAGTTCACAAGTAAAAGCTGCTAGCCAATGGCAGCAGCCTTTGATGGAAGCAGCATTAAGGAATTCTACTGGGCCAAACTCATGGCCAGTGGCAAAGCAATTGACATCTAGAAAGAGAGGCCAAGATTGTTGGTTCTTGTTCTATAATTGTAATACATATCAGGTTATCACTAGAATGTATGTTTTTCCCTTTCTGGGCCTCAGTTCTCTCATTCCTTAAATGAAGGTCCTGAATCATTGATCTCTTGCTCTCTTCTGGCACTGACCTTGATGAGAGTGAACTTCAGAATGAATTTGGCCTTGGCAGTGAAAAGATGTGATTGGCACCATCGGTAGCTCTTGGGTGGAGAATTAAAAGGTCAAGTTCATATATGAACTAGACATCTGTGTTATAAAATGTGTTCAGATATGAGGAGCCATAGTCCTCCAGAGAATGGCTTGGATCTCCCTGGAGAAATATTTGACCTTTTTATGTTTCTCACTAGTAAAGAGGGAGTGCATGCATTTTGCACAGCTCATTCTTGCTCAGAAGCCCCTGGGGTTGTCTTATATATGCAAGCAAACTGTAGAGTTCCAGAGACCAAGACTCTTCCAGTTCAATGTGCATTCAACTAAGTATTACGGAAATGCAGGTGCTGAATTTTAAACAAACTCTCTGGTGGTACCAGTGCTTCCCTTTTCTAGGCTTGGGAAAGAAAATGTGACTAAATGTAGAAGTCCTAGGTTTGAGTTTCCATTATATCTTTCCTCGACTAATCCTCAAAGAAATCCTTGGGCTGCTCTGTGACTCAGTTTCTCCTGTGCACAGTAATAAACATAATTGATAATTAATATTTAATGACTACTTACTGTATAACAGGCACTGAGATACTATTTTATGTGATATATTATTTAATCTCTTTGATAACCTTTTGAGGAAGGTTTTGTTCTCATCTACATTCTTTGGAAGATGGGCACAGTGAGGTTAAATAAATTGCTGAAGATCATGGAACTGGTCGGTGGACAAGCTGGAATTTGAATTTACACTATTTTACTCTGAAGCCATTTCAATCTGTAGAGATGATACATGTGAAAGATCTTGAAACATATTTGTGTGTGTTATAAATAAGCACATTCATTTTATGATAGTTAATTTATAAATATTTAGGGTACCTGAGATTATTAGTAGGTATTTTCCATGTAAGTTTATTTATATTATTTAAGTAGAAAAATATTTTAATTATTCTATTTTATAGAAGTTAAAATCCCATTTTTCCTAAAATTGTGTAGATCTGAGGTGTTTGCTCTATTGTCCTGAATAGTTCAGTTAAGGAAAACAGAATATTAGCTAAGGAATAGTAACATTTATATTAAAATTGATATCTTATCAATATATCTTTAATATTAACTATAATATGTTATTCATATTAACATTTCTAATGTTCAGAGGAATGAAAAGTTCTGGCTAAAAGGTTCTAGGTATTGAGAATCAAATCTTGGTTAGCTTTCTCTCTTGTTTTGTAATCATGGGTTACTCTACTCACTCAGTTTTCTGTCTTAATTACAAAAGCACAGTTACCTGAGTGAATGTGTATCATGTGATCTGGGCTATGGCAGTCATGTCAGTTACTATTCCGAACACGAATTTTTAGTGAACCAGTATTTTTAGTGGAAGTCAAAAGGGGTCGATTGCGACCTTCCTCTGAATTTGGTATCTGTCATCTCATCAGACACTGTGTTATTATCTGACAGAATAATTGGGTACCTTTCTTCTTTCATTCACCCCCTACTCTCCCCAGACTGTTCAATTTACAGAGGAGAGTTTTTCCAGGGGGGGTATAGGATTCTATTTATTTTATTTTATATTTTGCTTTTTGGGTCATACCCGGCAATGCACAGGGGTTACTCCTGGCTCTGCCCTCAGAAATTACTCCTGGCAACGCTCAGGGGACCATATGAGATGCTGGGAATCGAACCCTGGTCTGCTGCGTACAAGGCAAACACCCTACCTGCTGTGCTATCACTCCAGCCCTGGGTATAGGATTCTTATTACTTGCATGTGTCCTCATGTTTGGATTCCATTTCTAGAAATGTCCTGACCATAAGGCAGATATCTGGACCCTTACCACAGCCCCCTCCTCTCCCTTGTTTATTACAGATCCCACCGCATATCGTTGCAACATTCCTCCCGTCGAACCTCAACATAAGCTCAGAATCCTTTCTGCTGTTGTTTATCCATTTGGTGTTTTTTCATTTTGTTTTTTGTTGTTTTAAATTTTAGTTTTTCAGGCCACACCAGCAGTGCTCAGAAGCTACTCATGGCTACGTGCTCAAGGGCTGCTTCCAGTGGTGCTAGAGATTGAACCTTGGCCTCCCTCATGCAAAGCACATGCCTAGTCGGTCAGCTCACTCACTCTAACCCCAGAATCCTCTTCCATATCACATTCCAGGCAGCCTCTACCCATCTGCTGTTGTTTGTCCAAGCGGTTTTATCCTTAAAAACCCCCTAGATGTTGGGTCCCTTTTCAGTTTAGTAATTACATCTTAAACATTCATGGATAACTTAGGTGTGCTGAAAATAAGATATTTTTTATTTGTTCTGTGTTTTACTCTTCTTCCATAAAGAGCAGGGCCTGCAGGTTTACTGAAAATCTTGGTCGAATATTTGGTTAACTAAGGTTCTAATAGATTTTTCTTTCTTTCCCTGGGATGTATAGCCTCTAGTACTGATTAAAATGGTGACCATTCTAAAAGGCTCCTGTCACTTTTCATTACCAGTAATGGAGGGTCTTTATCCAGTTTTCCTGCTAGGATGCTCCCAGAGGAACACCTTCCTTACAATGACACACTGTATTTCTCTCAGCACTCTCTGCACAGTCAAGCTAGTCATTGGCTAGGTGGCCAGAGCAGATGGAGTGGCTACTGTTGGTCCAGCAGCTGCATTGCTCTCCCCTGACAGCTAATCTGTCAAAACTCAGGACTTCATCGGAATCACTGCCTAAGCCTACTACTTGCATTTATTTGTGTTCCTTAGCTCGGGTCTCCCCCTACACCATGTCCCCCCACCTCCCGCGCAAACACACGCACACACCCTGCTTCCCTCTTCCCTCTCATGGTTCCTGTGCAGGTTGGGCTGCTTGGAAACACTTGCCTCATTAGGAGGCAGGGTGAAAATGAGAAGCAAAGATTCACATGTTCTTTTCTTGACAACAAGATCTTAGCTTCTTGCAAGAATGGCTTTCGGAAGATGATTAGGTGGAAAGCAACCTAATCAGTGGCTTGATTGATCCGACTGGCTTGAACCTGCTTTCCTCCCACTTTGTCAATTTGGCTGTCTAACCAGGCTGCCCAAACACCGATGTGATTTGCCCTTCTTCAGCTTAAAAATTGCTTTAAATTCAATGCCCCTGAATTGCTGAGATTCAGCATCCTAAGTGGTAACTATGATATCATGTGCTATTTTGGATTTTTAAAAGAACATTGCAGAGAGTGAGAAATAGAACATCTGCAAAATACAAGGCACTGTCTCTGCCCTAGGGGGAGTATCAGGGAAGGATTTTCTACTTAACCAGTTCTCTGAAACAGGTGTTTTCAATTTATTTATTTTATCTGTTGGGTGGGGAGGTGAGGTTTGGGGACACACCCAGAGGTACTCAGAAGCTGTTGCTGGCAATGTGCTCTGTAGCATCCCTGGTAGTGCTCTTGGGACTTATGCAGTGACAGGGATGGAGCTGAACTGGTGTCAGCTGTGTGCAAGCCAGGAACTTTAAGCCCTGCACTGTCTTTTTGGACCATAGATGCCTTTTTATAAAACTTGGGATTTGTGAGTACCAAAGGACCAATGAAAATTGACAAACTTTAAAATCAAATGCAAAATTTTCTTTTGATGTATATTTATTTTTTTAAACAGAGAGTCTCCCAATTTTTTCAGATTCTTTTTTTTTTTTTTTTGAGGCAGGGGGTGGGGGTGGTGGGGTGGGGCAACTGTGCTCAGGATCATTCCTCGTGGACTTGGGGTAATATATGTGGTGTCCGGGCACTGAATCGAAGTTGGCAGTGTGAAAGACAAGTGCCCTACGTACTGTACTAGCTCTCCAGCCCTATTTTATCAGATCCTTAAAGGCATAAGGTCACATAGGAAAAACTCCCAAGGTTGACATGGGATGGAAAAAAATGACCCTTCTGACTTGTAGGACTGTAACACTTTTTTCTATGACACTCAGAAGCTAATGACAAGCTCAGTGAAGCTAGAAGGAAAATCGCCTTGTTCTCTTACACTTTATTTTATTAAATTGGGTGGAAGTGTGAGGCAGGGATTGAAACCAAGGTTACACGCATTCAAAGACTGTACTCTTCCCCTGAGCTACATCCCAAATCCTCTTTTCCATGTTACAAAGGAGTAAATTGGTGTCTGTTTCTCAGATACCAGGGCCACAAAAGTACTTGTTCCTTGTCTCAGGTACTTTAATATTTATTTAAGAATCTGCTCATTATTTTGAACATTTTTACGTTGGGTTAGGTTAACTTTTTCTGCATTCAAGGTGTTCTTTCAGATGTTGAATGAATTAAATTTCCATACAGTTATGATACTGTTCTTGGTCAGTCCTAAGAATAAATATATTTTCCTCCACCCTAATCTTGGGCTGGAGTGATAGCACAGCGGTTGGGCATTTGCCTTTCACGCGGCAGACCCAAGATTGATTCTTCCGCCCCTCTCGGAGAGCCCGGCAAGCTACCGAGAGTATAGAGCCCGTGTGGCAGAGCCTGGCAAGCTACTCACATGTATTGGATATGCCAAAAACAGTAACAATAAATATCTCAATGAGACCCGTTACTGGTGCCCGCTCGAACAAATTGATGAGCAACGGGATGACAGTGACAGTGACCCTAATCTTATGCTTTTGCATACTTCTACTTAATCCAAAAGCAAAGTCTATCCCTGTTGTGGTTTTGATATAGTATAGATCATGTGGTTTCCTACATTTTTGGTATCATTATAACAATATGTCTTTTAGATGTTGCAGAAATAAATATAAAAAGGAAGCCTATGGGTAGACTGTACCTTATTTGCATATCCAGAAAGGTTGGTTAACTTAATGGTTAAGACAGGCTAAGCTCTGTTCTAGCCTAGGCATTAGAGATTCAAAATTTTAAAGAGCTACTCATTGAGTATTTATTATTCTAGATTTAAGATAAGATCTTTGGCCATATGGAAGCACACCTTTTTTTTTCTTTTTGGGTCACACCTGGAGATACACAGGGGTTGTTCCTGGATCTACACTCAGGAATCACCCCTGGCAGTGCTCAGGGGACCATATGGGATTCTGGAAATCAAAACCCAGTCAGCCGCATGCAAGACAAATGCCCTACCTGCTGTGCTATTGCTTTAGCTCCTGGAAGTACATCTTGTAAGATATACACACAAGTAAAATAGTTTTGAATACTGACAAATATTACAAAATAAATTTGGGGTGGAGGAGGAGGTTGAGCCACACCAATTGTGCTGAGGGCTTATTTCTGCATCTATGCTCAGGGATCACCCTGGCAGTGCTCAGAGGACCATATGTGGTGCCAAGGATTGAACTCAAGTCTTTGGCATTTAAGGCAAGTCCATTAACCCTTTAGGTCCATAAAAGGAATTTGAAGAGTGCTATCAAAGAGAGTGAATGGAAGAGGACATGGCTTACTTTTATAAGATCAGTGAAGATGTCTTTGAGTGATGACATGAATAATGAAAAGTAGGCCAGCTCATAAAGAGGTGAGGGAAGGATTTTTTTAGACAGAGGAACAACTGCTATAGATCTTAAAGGTCCTAAGAGAGGGTCGACCTTGGCAACCTTAAGTCAAATAATTGGTCAACATGACAGAAGCATGGTAGACAAAATGGGAAGCAGAATAGAAGGAAGCCGGAAACAGAGGGGAGGGTTAGATTTTTGTAGCATGTATGCTAGGACCAAGGAGTCTGTACTGCATTATAATTTCAGTGGAAAATTAATAGGCATTTTAAGGAGAATTGGATATTTATCACTGTGTATAAATAATCTGCTGGTGGAAAATAGATTCTACAAGCTGTAGGAAACATGGAATAAAGAAGCTGACTGTGTAACTAGAGCTTAAACAGGAGCTAAAGAGGTGCCTAAGACTAGAAGAGTAAGATGTACTTTACTCCAGAATTGCTCTCCCTCTAGGCTAGGCACAGCTAGTTAGAAGAGAGAATTAATAACTAAGACTCAGTTTATGCACCAAAGATTTCACTACTTATTTTGACTATTGTTCTTTGTATCAACTACACCCACATTGTGTGGGTATTGCAATAGCCAGCAACATCTGGGGATAGAGGTGCATCTGGGGCCATACTTCTTTCAACCATCACCTTGTCAAATCTGAACATAGCTATTTGTTAAGTGGTTTTAAAGTCTGACTCCTGTAGCCCATGTGAATTCAATTCATCAAGGGCTTCTTTCCAACAAAACCTGAAACCAGGAAATGTTATTTTTCTCCCATGGAACTCCCTCTGTCTCCTCACCACTGCAAAGTGAGGAAACAGGTGGTAGCTTGACACAAAACTGCAAACAGCAAAAACTGCTGCGTTGATCCAGCTTAAAGAAGAGTCGTTGGTGTCTTATTTATTTATTTGGTTGTTTATGCCTTGTTCCCTATGGGAATCCCTGGGGAATTTGTTTTATTTCATTCCCACCCCCCCCGAACTTGGCTGCAATCATATCTTTTCTAAAAATATTGTCTTTCCCTGTTGTGTCTAAGTCAGAGTGAATTGAGGGGCTTTACCTCCTGCGTCAGTATTTGGTAAACATTCAATTGCTTGATGCTTTTGATTCCCAAATCCACAGGGGTTATCTGGAGCCTTTGGCCTCATTCACAGAGGAACATGGATTTCTGGGAAGGTTTTTCCTTGAGTCCTTTCAGCATGGATATTAAAAGGCCCTTGTTAAGTTTTGGAGGGTGTGACCATTGCTTGAATCCCCACAAGCCAAGCCCCTGAGGGATGCTCTTGCCAGCTGGCCTCCATCCACCCCAGAAATGGCTGGATTTCAGTGATTCTCTGTTTTTGGAACTGGCCGAGTTCCCCTGGATGAAAGGCGGTCTAATATAAACTGAAAATGTTATTAATAAGCAGCCACTTAAGAATTTCCTATGACTTGCCAGTGATTTGGGGGCCTTAGATGTATAGGGAGAAAAACACAACTTGTTTTACATGGATTAAGGGGCCACTGCCCAGTCTGAGGAGGCTTCAAAGATGCTCAGGTGTCTGTGAAGGGTTTCTGGATCCCAGCAGATCCAGACTTGCCATTTCTGTTTTCATCATCTCTGGCTGTGGGGGTTTACTTCTATTTTTGCACTTTGGTTTTCCCATGTATAACATGAGATAATAATTTTCATTTCATACCTTGCTTAAAGATTCCATAAGGATACCTGGAAAGTACTTACAGTAAAACCTGGCCTATAGTCAGGAATGATTTTGTCAAGAAAGAGTGGATGGGAAAAATCATATTCGAGAAATAAACTGAACTGACATGATTTCCTCTGGCTCCTGGAGAACAAGGTAGATTTGGAGCTGCAGGTGATGTAAACCCAACCGTAGCAGCCTCAACACGTGGCTTTTCTGAGTTTTACTTTCTTCACCTACAAAGCATGGCATAACAGCCCTTGCTGTTTTGACTAACCTTGTAGAAATACTCATCAATTTAGAAAGACACCCGAATTTGAAGTGTATGATGAATTGTAATGTGCTTAATGAATCCTAGGTCATTCATTTATTATGTATCTGCTTTATTGTGCCTTGGTAAGAGAAAATGGTCATTTATATCTTTGAAATAAGAAAAACATAGTAAAGGAGAAGTAATTCCTTGGTAAGAACAGTAATTAAATCACTTTGCTCTGTCCAAGAATGCCTTTCTAGCGGACTCCGTGTTTAATAAAAGCATTCTGAAAGGGCTTATCTGTCATTCTACTGTTTTCCATAGATGGGTCTCCACCCAAATTGAAAATATTAGTAGCATTTAAATTGAATGTAGAAACCATCATTACTTTGATGTTTTATTTTCTATCTCTATATATAGCCCAGAGCCTACCATCTTGGCATGTGATCAGCTTTCACCATGTCAAGAGTGCTGTGTGTATCAAGTTATTAAATCCGATCAATGAAATGGCAGAGTTAGCATTCCAGCCCAAGTCACTCTTCCTGCAGAATTCAGACCTTAATTCACTGCACTATATATATACTGCCTTTATGCACTTGGGGAATATTTAGTGCCTCAGATCTTATCTGCATGCTTTTTGCCAACTTCTTTCACAAAACAGGTAGAGAGTCAGCAAGTACTTCAGCACAGGGTCTAGAAGAAAAGGCAAACAAAGGGATTTTTGTAAGGCTTTCAGTCCTTGCCTTGAAGTTTAGTTGGAGGTAAGGAGCGTTAGCATTCACTCTGTGGTCAGTTCCTCTGAAATGGTTCCCCTGAGGGTCTTGTTTGGAAAGGAAGAGTTCTTGGAACTTGCTCTGGCAAATGTCTGCTGAAGCAGAAATATACATACTGGAAAATCATGGTTAGCATGTGGACAAAGTGGAGAATTTTTCCAGGAGTAATGCCTATTCTCCTTGGTTTATTCTTAGTAGGGCAGTGGTCCGAGAGGCAGCTAAGGAAATCAGGACTTCTCTAGATGCCCACAGCCTTTTGTGGGCATGCAGTGATGCAGGTAGCACTGTTGCCATGGAGACACCCTCCGTGGCCAAGTTCTCCTTTGAGGGCTCATTCTGTCTTCTCATCTGCATGCTGAATCAGCTAGCTGTGTGTTTGGTAGGCAGATTCCTCCCTGGCCTACAAATGCTTTTATGATAAATCCGGAAAGCTTTCACAAGGATTGAATCTGTAGTTTGCTAGCTGCCATATTGTCCTCTCACACTCCTCTCAGTATCTTGTTGGAACCATGGACTCGTCTCTCTCCAGGGCTTTGGTTCCCTTCAGGAACAGTCTTTCCTTCTATTCTTGTGTGTTTCTTCGACCCAGCAATATTCAGCCCATCTTCCTTAAAGAAGCCTTCCCTAATCTCACCAGGAAATTCCTGTACCACGATATGTGGCACATGGGAAGATTTCTATTAATAGTTGACCTAACAACGAAGTTGCAATACAATCTTCTTTGGCTTAAAACTTAATTGGTAAACTTCAATGTTAAACAGAAGTTAAAGCAATAGAATAATGAGGGCCTGAGAAATAGTGCAGGAGGTTAAGGCTCTTGCCTGGCATGCAGCGACTGCTGTGATCTCCAGTAACTGCCAGGCGTGACCACTGACCACAGAGTCAGGAGTAAGCTCTGAGCACAGCTGGGTATGGTCCAACTCACCTCCCTACCCTCTGCCCAAAAGCAATACTATAAGGAAGTTGTAATGAAATTCAGTGCACTCTTCTAAACTTTTTATCTGTCAACCTGTATCTTGTATTGTGCTGTTTGTTCTCTCTCTCACCCCCCTTACACATATAGTCACACAAGCATATGTTATTGCTGAACCATCTGAGAAGAACTTCTAAAAATCATCCTCTAACTGCATATATTTCAGCATATAACTTCTTAGAAATCTCTTAAATATTGTCAGTACTCTTCACCTTGACATTTATGGTCTGCTCTTTGTAGCATTCTCTTTGTGTCCCCATCAAAGACTTCTTTATCTGTTTAATTTATTCCCTTGCAACATCTACTAGAAAGTGCAACCTCCAAGATGGTCAGTGAGTCATTGTTTCCATGAATGAAGATGAGAGCAGCAAACAGAGCTGCCATTCCTCCCTCCCCCTTCATGGGATTCTCCATTGTAGAACACAGTGGTCCTTGGTTCCTGCCGAAGCAGGCCTTGCATTGTGTTGTCTGAACCTGCTTGTCTTGAATATAGAACAGACCTAAGGGGCCCAGGAGGAGACATCACCCTGTGACTGTTGAGAATCAGAAGAGAACAACCTCTGCATCCTAAACTCTCAAGTGGCATCTCCAAGGAGTGTTCTGCACCATCTCCCATGGATCCTTTCAACAGAAATGAGTCATAGGTGCCCAGAGCTGGAACCTGCTTGTTACCTCACCTCTTGGCATCCTTCTCTTCCCTGCTAACTTTCTCCCGTTCCCTCATAGGACTTCTTTTCCTGGATCATCTCACCAACTTTTCATGCTCTGATACCTTCCAAGAATATGATTCTGGGGAAACCCCACTGAAGACACTGCCCCCCGAGGTACTGAGACTTCAGACTGTCAGTTGAAGTGTAAAGGAGATGGTCACAATCCGAACAGTCAATCAAGAAGTTCATTTTAAAAAGTACATGGTTGGGGGCTGGAGTGATAGCACAGCGGGTAGGGCGTTTGCCTTGCACGCGGCCAACCCGGGTTCGAATCCCAGCATCCCATATGGTCCCCTGAGCACCGCCAGGGGTAATTCCTGAGTGCAGAGCCAGGAGTAACCCCTGTGCATCGCCAGGTGTGACCCAAAAAGCAAAAAAAAAAAAAAAAAAAAAAAAGTACATGGTTTCCCACTGCTCAGAAGTGACTAGCTAAATGAATCAAGTAGGGACTATGGATAGTTCTGTCAAAATATAAATTGACATCTTAAGAGAAGAAACAACTGCCATTGAAAATTATCCTACAACACTTCAGCACAGGGGCCCAAGCTGTGGGCAGGGAGATGGAGGGGTCAGGCCACACGTCACTCTAGCCTCGAACCCAGCCCACCCTGTCCTGGTCCCCACTTTTGCTCCTGTGTTTATTAGGAAATCATTTTTCCTTTCTCACAGAGATAGGGATCTTGCTTCTAGACATGGCGAGTGTCAAGGTTCATGCTTGGGACCTTCAGTCAGAGGCTTTACTAACAAAAGCGGGAAAACAAAGTATTGTGCCGCCTCAGGGTGGTGGAGGGAGTTTGGAGCCAGGAAGACTGTAAATAACAGGATATGCTGACTCGTGACCATCAAGCATCAAGACTGAGATGCTGGAATTCTCAAAAGGGAATCAGGGAGAACCGAAGCACTTGCTTACACCCACTTAAATGTCTCCTGAATTTCACATCTCTCCTTGGGCTTTGGGACCAGCAGCAGTGGCTCAGCCAGTTTGGGCACTGTCATGCACGCAGACAATTCTGGGGGTGCGGGCTCTTGCTCCTAAAAATGACTCATGCTGTCTTCTTCCCCACCTCAGGACCTTGGCATTTGCTTTCCCTCTGAACAGACAGCTCACCCTCTGCTTTTTCCTCAGAGCAGTCCGGTCATGTAGTCACAACTCAGGTATCTGTCACTTTTGAGGCTGGGGCATTCTGATCTCTCCCCTCCTGCTTATATCCATCACGATTCTGAAAAGTTGATCCAAGTGCTTGCTTCTCTCCAGACTGCGCTCCAGGAGAGGAGAAATAATCTCTTAATTACTGCCCTATGATCAGCTTCTCAGTCCTGTGTCATAGCCCAGGTTTTACAACTCTACTTGTTCCTTTTAATTTGTTCATTTGGGGACCACACCTGGCCGAGCTCAGGGCTTACTTCTGGCTCTGTGCTCAGGGATCACTCCTGGCAGGGCTCGGGAGATTACAGGGATGGGGGGGCAGGGATTGAACCTGGGTGAGCCATGTGCAAAGCCAGTGCCCTACCCACTGTGCTATCACTCCAGCCCCAACTCCTTTACTTATTCTTGATAGGATTCTTTCAACACAGTGCTTGGATAGATGTACCCCCTTCTGATTTCTACTGGTACACTTAAGTACAAGGTAATGTCTTTTTTGGCTTGTAACACTCATTATCTCTTATTTCACTTCCTTTGGGGCAGCCTGCAGCCCAGGAAAAATTCTTTTTCTCCACCCCCCTTACATTTTAAAAGCCAGGGGAAGGTATTCCGTAAAGGCAGAAAATTCAGAATGAATGTTGGCCTCACTTTTGGCAGGGACTTTATTGCATGCATGTAAAAAGTTGAAACTCAAGGAAATGAGGCAACAGACTGAGAAAGTCCATCACCTACTCGCTGGTATCTTGAGCTGATTTGAAGTGGCGAACATTATTGCAGGATTGAGAGAATATAGCTGATGGACATAGACCCGTTCATAGCCAAGCTTCATGGTTTGAAATTATCCATGCCTCATCTCTCCTCACTTGCACAGAAAATTGAAAGCCGATAGCCATTAAAATCTGGTTTTAGATTTTTTTTTAACAATCTGCGGGACCTAACTTAATTTGGTGGTACTTACTCATATGTATATGTGCAATCCCCACGTTGCTAAGCATTTCCGTGCTATGTAAATGTCTTCTTGAGCCTGCCATAGGGCACAGGCCAACGTATCTGGAGTGGATAAGAAACATCTCTTCACTGAGAGCTTTGTGTACTTACGTGGGTGGCTCTGGCCCAGGTCTTTTCCTTCCAGGCCAGAGTTTCGTCTCTTGGTACTTGCTGATGTGGAACACAGAAAGGAATCTGGCCTCCAGTTCCTTAACACAGAGGAAAAAGAGGGCCAGCAGCTGTTTCTGGTTACAGCGATTATCTCTGGGATTGTGACTGTTTTGAAATATTTTTCTTCATCTTATCTGGAAGTCTCAATTTTTTTTCCTTCTACATTGTGTATTTCTTTTCTTCTTCCCCCCCCCCATAGGATAAGGAAGTAGTGACTTTATATTTTAGAAAGGAGACACAGGTTTTCCCATTTCTCATATTAAAAATAAAAGGAATTATTCTTTTGCCTTGAGTGAAACTGGAGTCATGAAATTATTTAAATACCTGGGACACATCTGTTATATAGCAAAAGCTATGGAGGACTCTGGGCTATTTTATCTCTTTGTTGTTCACACAAGTGTAGTTCTCCCCACTTGGTGTTGGCTGCTAGAATAATTACAATGTTAGGAACATAATTCTGCATCGCTTATCAATCACTTGGTTTGTGTTGGGGCTGAGCAGTTCTTTAAGGAGTCTGCCCTTTGACCCTGTGCATGAAAAAAAAAGAAAGAAGAATTGGTCTGATCTGTCCAGGGACTTGGGACAGAGCAGCATAGAAGTGGAAGACAGGAGGGCAAACGGAAGGACTTGCAATGAGATGCTCTCTTGGTGCTCGTTGTAGTCATGTTTCTCCTCAGTGCTTTTTCACAGCTGTGCCCACTGGGCACCCAGCTGTGTGGCCCAATGACTCAATGGCATGAGCACTTACGACATGGTGGTTGGAAGGTGGGTGGGCCTAGGACTCCAGTACGTTGCCCGTCAATGCTGCCCCCGGGGTGTGTTGGGAGAACCCAGGGCAGTTTTCATAGACCCGCTGACCTGAAGGTTCCCTCTCAGCAGTAGATCAGCCTCAGAGGAGCATCCCTCAAGGGTTCTCAGAAGCACTTGGAGTCCAGGAGAACCGGCACTCCTGAGCCCATCATAGAGTGAGCAACCCAGCCCTGGAGTACCTCGCCCATCCACCGGCATCTCCATGGCATGTTTTGGCAACTAGCTATCTAATTTCCCCTGACTAGAATCATTATTATGTGCAGAAATTCATAATTAGAAATCATTTGTCTCTTAAAACCGTCGACAATCTCTACTTCCTTTCCATTACTGAATTATCTAGCACCTGCTTCCTATTTTGATGAAGTGAGCTTAATTCAGTGATTTATGCTGGTTTCCAAACTTTTATCTTTGAGTCAGTAGGACCTCTAGACCACAAAAATACCTGGAGTTTGGGAAGAAGATTGAGTATAAGAAAAACTGGGCACAGGGTTTCCTTCTTTTATAGACACTTAGGCAGCTGTTTTATGTATTGAGTTTCTACATTAGAGTATTTTAAAAAATCTTTTTAGTATCGGAGGGCAGGGGGGCAAGAGAAAGGAGTGAATGATGTTTACAGTCCCACTCAAATATAGATTTCTATTGTTTTGCAGTGAACTTGTCAGAATTGTGTTATAAGGAAAGATTCCTTTTTTGCCTTCATTCTATCACTTTTCACACAAAACACTGGCGGGGTTTGGTACTGTAAATAACCTGCCAACATTTCAAAGATGAGACTCACCCCACACCCAATCTATTTATAATGAATTTTATTTTACATGAGGTAAGTTAATTGATTTTAAACAAACAAAAAGTCATTCTCCAAATAGGGGTGATCAGATGACAGATGACCAGTCTGAATGACCAGATGTGTTGATTTTTTTTTAAACCTTCACCTGCTTGTATTGTGTATTCTCTGTGTTTTCTGAATGTGGAAGTGTATGTGGAAATGAATTACTATAGCTTTGGGGTTGAGAGGTGGGGGCATTTGCAGAGATGGTTGCAGGGTAGAAGAAGGAAGGAAGGAAAGGAATGTAGGATCTCTGCTCTCTGAATCATGCCTTATTCCCTGGAAACCTGTCATTCATAAATCCAATTATGTAGAGGTAGAATGTCAATGCTGACAGAATGAAACCAATGCATGATTTATATGTGGGGTGTTTCTTTGTTTTCTTGTTTTTGGTTTTTGTTTTAAATGAATCCTGCTCTACTAGGAGGTTCTATTTTCATAGATTGGGCTTTTTTTCAAAAAGCCAAATCCTACATTCTCTACACACTCCTGAAAAGCTTTAATCAGTGTGGTGGAAAAGAAAGGCAGGGGGGTTCTGTGTGTGTTTTGCTAAGAGAGGGAGGGAGAATGAGGATCAAGAGAAATAAATCCTCTTGGCTTTACCTTTAGCTCTCTGCTCCTTTTTGAGCATCTGGATCTTGGGGTTCGTGTTTATAAACAGAGATTATTAAATTAATCTTTCCAAAGGCTGTCATGGAATACTGAAAGGTTGACAATTCTTTGCAAATAAAAACTGCCTTCCCATGGCGGTGCCTGTTATTTATAAATGAGGAATGAATGACAGGCAGCTAACAGGGAAAATACACAAGGTCCTCTTGGTTTCAATTCATCATTTTTGCTTTCTCAGTAATGTTTTTCCTTCACTCAATGGGTGAATATTTCTGAATGTGTTGTGCAGAGGAAATGAGCATCCTGTGGTTGAAAGCAGGTAAGACTGCTATAGGTATTTGTTTTGCATCAGGGATCAGATCCTACTTTGTTCTGCTGGCTTAACTACTTAGGGTTTACTTTGATCATTCTAATTAACCTCTTTTAACCTTTATTTTCTTCTTCTTAAAGTGGGGGTGATATTACCTTTCTTGTAGGGTTAGTTTGCTTACTTGAGCTTCTGTAAATAAGTTCTAAGGCAAGCAAATGCTGAGCGGTCTGCTTGTGTTAGCCCCCATCAAATCCTGATTACCTTTATCACATCTCTTATTTTCTGTAGTCTTAGCACTGTTCATATACTATGTGAACAGTTTTCGCATAAACAAGTTTGCCTTGTTTTCCTTACTGATTATTGTGTATCTTTATACATATGTTGTGTGTATATGGCCATATATATCCTGTTCGTGGGGGATTAATATACATAGTATGTATGTGTGTATATATATATATATATATATATGTATACACACACATGATATATGTTTCATGATGGCAAGGATCTCTTGGGGGAGACTTCATACCCGAGAGCCTAGAGCAGTGGCTGCAAAGGGTTGGTGCTTAATTGTTAAGTGTTAAATGGGTAAATAATGCCCTTCCTACTCTCTCCTTCTTGCTTCTCATTGTGCTTCTGCTCAGTGAGACTTTTCTGGACCACGCTCTATACTTCTGTTTTGCTTACTTCTTATCTAGTTCCCCTTCCTGGAGCTAGATCATTAGATCATGTCCACTCAGCACGAACTGTTATGCTCTTCCTTGTGTAGCTAAGTAGAAGAGTTTTATTGATGAATATTCTGGAAATGGGATTGTGTAAGACCTTTTTTAAAAGAAAGCATGACTTTCTAGTAAAAGCCATTACTCACCAAAGAGCTTCCTTAATTTGCTTAAACACACTGAATTTTTTTTTCCTGAAGCCATAAACTGACAAAAATTTCTGGAGGGGAAAAACACAACTGCTTCTCAATATTTCTAACCTCTTTACAGTAGCTAATTATTAAAAAGCATTGCTGTTAAAATGAGCTTGGATTATTTTTAAAACCAGCAGTCAGTGTTTGAATGGAACTTTTTTGAGTTTAGAGATGCAAACCAGATTCACGTGTGCATTCTGTCTGTGTATATTTCCAGTTGATGAAAAGCAGGAAGTGAAGGAATCTGACAAACTGCCTAACTTGGACCAAACTGAACTAAACTGATTTTGTTTAATTTGGTTGTCAAAATTAAGGCACAAGATATGAATAAGACCAAAAATACGGATTATCTCAATTTACACAGACTATCATTTGACAAAGTCCAATAGCCTTTTACCTTAAAACACTCAACAACAAGCATAGAAGGAAACTTCTTTAACTCGACAAAGGACATTTTTATTTAAATCCCATGGCCAAATACTAATGGTGAAAGATTAGATGTTTTTCTTTAGGATCTGGAATAAGACAAGAATCTTCCATTTTCTAATACATCAGTAGTTCCAGCCAGGGTAATTTGGCAAAACAAAGAAATAAAAGGCAACATATTAAAGGAAGGTATATGCTTAACTTTGTATATAGATAACATGATTGAAGATAGGTAATCCTGAGATGGGGTGTGCACGCACACATACACACAACTTTTAGAACTATATAAACAAATTAAGAAAAACTGCTTAATGAAGTTTTAATGCATATCTTGTTAATGCAAGATTGTCACACAAATATCATTTGTATTTCTGTACACTAAAAAGCTAACAATAAAATTAAGCAAACAATTCCATTTACTATAGCATCAAAATTATGTTATTCTTAAAATTAAATTAAGAGGTGCAAGACTTGGAGCTGAAAGCTGACACAATTTTGAAAATATTAAACTGAAATAAATGAAGCCATCTTTTTTATAATTTGAAAAACTTAATATTTTTCAAAATGATATGTAGTCATTGCAATGTTCAAAAATACCAGTTTTTTTGTAATAAGTATCCTAAAATTAATATTTTTATGTAAAAACCAAATACCTAGAAGAACCAAACATGCTTTTCATTTATTTATATATTTATTCAGTTTGGGGGGCCACACCTGGCTGTACTCAAGGGTTACTCCTGGCTTTGTGCTCAGAGAACATTTCTGACAGGTTTACGGGGCCTTCTGGGGTACCAGGGATCGAACTCAGGTCAGACCCATGAAAGGCAAGCCCCCTATCCCCTGTACCATCTCCAACCCAAATATGCTTTTTAAAGAACACTTTTATTCCACAATTTCAGAAATGCTACCCTTACATTTATGGTCAATTGGGTGCCAAGACAATTCCATAAAGAAAGAATAGCCTCTTTCTGTTTATTCTTCTTCTGTTTATTTGTTTTTGGATCACACCCAGAGGTTCTCGGGGACTAGTCCCCAGCTCTGTGTCCCCAGCTCTGTGCTCAGTGGTTACTCAGGGAACCATATAATACACGGGATCACACCCAGGCCTGATGCATGCAGAGCATGTGTTCAACCAGTTGAGCTATTTCTCTGGCCCAAGCCAGCATTTTCTAGGTCTGTATACAAATAGCCAAATGAGGATAAATTTGGACTCTCAACTCCAAGTTATCTTGAGAAATTGACTTGGAACTGGTCATAGGTCCAAATCACTATTATTGTCACTGTCATCCCGTTGATCAATGATTTGCTCATGGGGGCCCAATAACATCCTAGACCTGAGATTTTAGCAGCCTCTTTTTACTCATCCTTCACAATGGTGCCGCATTACAGGCTCTTCAGGGTCAGGGAAATGAGACCCATCAATTGCTACTGTATTTGGCTCATGAATACGCCATGATAAGATTGCCAGGCTTTCCTGTGCAGGCAGAAAACTCTCTGTAGCTTGCCAGGTTCTCCAAGAGGGAGAATTAGGCTATCAGATGTCATATATTCTCGGCTGTGCACTTCCAGCTTCCAGAAGCTTGTATTTATAGTCTCTGGATGTTGGCCATTGATGGGATTACACGAGCCTGGGGCAGTTTCTGGGTGTGACTGCCTAGCTACCGGAAAATGGGGAATCTAGATAGAAGAGGCCCAGTCCCGATCTGAGCAGCCTTGGAGATCTCGGCCCTGGGTCCTGAACACCTGGGTTCCTCTGCCTGTTCCTTCATGCGTGAGGCTCATCAGAATGTGTGGATAGTGGCCTTAAGCATGGCTGTGGCTGGGTTCTGGAGGTCTTCAACTGCCAGGGTTCTGCTTGGGGAGGGGAAGGAAACTCAACCCACCTCCTCCGATGTACAGGTCCAAATATAAGAGCTAAATCAGTAAAACTTTTAGGGAAAATCTTTTAGGGAAAACTCTATAGTCTTAGACCAGGCAATTTTATCTTAACTATGATAAGACACACAATTAATATAAAAATAAATTGGACTTTGTAAAATTGTAAGTGGTAAAAGATTTTTTTTAATGTGCTTCAGTGGATATCCTCAGAAAACAAAGAAAACCCACAGAATGGGAGGAAAAAAATGTAAATCATCCATCTGATAAAGTATTTTTCACCAAAACGTATATGAAGAATAATTACATTCAATAATATGATAAAATAGAAATTACATATAGAATAGGAAAATCCTATCAAGTATACATTTCTCCAAAGAAATTATAAACATCTTAAAAGATGCTCAGTATCACTAGCCATGAAGGACATGCAAATCCAAAAAACCACAAGATCGCACTTCAAATCTACTAGGATAGCACTAATCAAAAAGAAAGACAGTGACAAATATGGAAGGATTGTGGAACAAAATGTTCCAGTCATTCATTTCTTGATAATTAAAATGTAAAAATGTTGCAGAAAATATTGTAACAGTTCCTCAGAACACCAAGAATAAATTTAGCGGGGCTGCTTCTGGAAAACAATATGGACGACTCTCAAAAAATTAGATATTGAATTCCCATTTGACCCAGCAATACCACTGCTGGGAATATATCCCAGAGAGGCAAAAAAGTACAATCGAAATGGCATCTGCACATGTATGTTCATCGCAGCACTGTTTACAATAGCCAGAATCTGGAAAAAACCCGAATGCCCCAGAACGGATGACTGGTTGAGGAAACTTTGGTACATCTATACAATGGAATACTATGCAGCTGTTAGAAAAAAGGAGGTCAAGAATTTTGTAGTCAAGTGGATGGGCATGAAAAGTTTCATGCTGAGTGAAATGAGTCAGAAGGAGAGAGACAGACATAGAAAGATTGCACTCATCTATGGTATATAGAATAACAGAGTGGGAGACTAACACCCAAGAACTGTAGAAATAAGTACCAGGAGGTTCACTCCATGGCTTCGAGGCTGGCCTCACGTTCCGGGGAAAGGTCAACTCAGAGAAGCGATCACCAACTACATTGTAGTCGAAGGCCATGTGGGGGAAGGGAGTTGCGGGCTGAATGAGGGCTAGAGACTGAGCACAGCGGCCACTCAACACCTTTATTGCAAACCACAACAGCTAATTAGAGAGAGAAAACAGAAGGGAATGCCTTGCCACAGTGGCAGGGTGGGGTGGGGGGGAGATGGGATTGGGGAGGGTGGGAGGGACACTGGGTTTACGGGTGGTGGAGAACGGGCACTGGTGAAGGGATGGGTTCCAAACTTTGTATGAGGGAAGTATAAGCACAAAAGTGTATAAATCTGTAACTGTACCCTCACGGTGATTCTCTAATTAAAAATAAATAAATTAAAAAAAATAAATAAATAAATAAATAAATTTAGCGGGGCTGGAGCAATAGCACTGCTGGTAGGGCGTTTGCCTTGCATGCGGCTGACCCAGGTTCAATTCCCAGCATCCAATATGGTCCCCTGAGCACTGCCAGGGGTAATTCCTGAGTGCAGAGCCAGGAGTAACCGCTGTGCATCACTGGGTGTGACGCAAAAAAAAAAAAGAATAAATTTAGCATATGACCTAGGAATCCCATTCCTAGGTATATACAGGAGAACTGAAAACAAACAACAACTCTATTTTAAAAAGCAAAAAAATAACTTGCATGTAAATACTCATCAATATTATTCACAAAAGCAAAAAAAGTAGAAAAAATCCAAATTTCTATGTGCTGCTAAAGGGATAAACAGAATCCAGTATTTTATCATACAATGGACGATTACAATACACGAAAAGGGAAATAAAAGGTTATCACATACTACAACATGAACTTCCCTGGAAAACATCATGCAATGGGAGAAAAGTCACTTTCACATTATTATCTGATTCCATTTATATGGAATTTCCAGAAAATACATAAAGCAGAAGATATTGAGATTAAAAAATAGATTAGTGTTTGACATAGCCTGGGATTATGGTGGGGGGAATGTGGGAAGTTCCTGTTAATGTGATCGAGGTTTCTTTGGGAGGTGATATAAATGTTCTAAAATTAGATAATGGCAATGGTTTCACAATTCTGTGACTACTAAAAACCACTGAATTGTACACTTTAACATGTTGAGTTTTATGGTAAGTGAATTATATCTGAACAAAGCTATTATTAAAAACTTGAGGTGCATGTGGGAATTAGGATTCTGGGCTGTTTAACTGCCTTTATAAGGAGCTTCTGAAACTAATAATAAAGATCAGAGTAGACATAGGAAAGCGTTTCCCTCCTCCATTTCTCTCTTTCTTTTTATTTCATTGGTAGGAGCTAGCTGTTTTGTGTTGCTGACATCAACCTTTTGGTTGCCTCTTCATTTTTGTCACCATGAGAAAAGGAGCAGGTGGTAACCTTAAAAGAGAAAATGTTCAATTTGGGAGAGAGACTTAGCTTTGACTCCTACTTTTTGAAATAATTCACATGCATAATAGATATAGTTTAAAAACCACCAAGAGAAAATTTTATTTTGTATTTAGAATTTCAAACCCACAGAGATCTTTAGCAAAGGTAAAAATATCTTCCTCATGAGTTCTTAGTACAGATTTGGGAGAGAAAAATAAAATATTTTTGCTCTTCTTAAAATTTTCTATGCAACTTTCTTTAGAAACAGATTTCATTTCCATCATCTGGAAACCTTACATAAAAATGGTGTGCTGTTCATATTTGTTAAATCTCCTGGTAATATATCTTGTCGCTTTATGGATTATATTTATTTAGTTACTATTAACGAATCATTACTCTCGCTAATATTTAAGGAAATCATATCCTTAATTTATGTATTGGATGGTAACTATCCCATATTTTATCTAGTAAAAGAGTATTTAGACATTCTTCTTGGTATATTGATTTTTCTGAAAGTTGGGAAAAATAAATGTTTGGGAAAGCATGCTCAAACATTTATGTTAGCCTGGAGAGGTAGTCAGCATGTGGGATACTTGCCTTGTGTGAACTCAATCTTAGTTTGATCCCCTGTTCCACATATGCGTGGTCCCCTAAGCACTGCCAGGAGTGATGCCTGAGCACAGATATAGGAGTAAGCCCCTGAGCACAGCCCTGTGTGACCCACAATAAAAATAAGCAGATAACTAAATAAAGTTCCATGTTTGAATCATGCTTAGTTGGTGATCTCTGACCTTTCACAATGTTTTTATACTTCAAACGCCACACCTACGAAGACTGGCATGTCAGTGAATGAACACTCCTTTAGTTGCTTTTGACAAAAGCCATTTGCCAAGAAATATGTTGATGGCTTGGACTCTAAGAGCTGATGACTGGGAGGCTGGTGGCAGAGATTATTTCTATTGCTTCCCTTTCTCACATACCACCCTTGCTGCTTTCAGGAAGATCTGCCTGCATTGCAAGTGCCCTCAGGGAGAGCACATGGTGACAGTGATGCCCCTGGAGATGGAGAAGACTGTCAGCAAACTCATGTTTGACTTCCAGAGGAACTCGACCTCGGACGACGACTCAGGCTGTGCCTTGGAAGAGTACGCCTGGGTCCCGCCAGGTCTGAAGCCTGAACAGGTACAGTTATTGATGGCAAAGCAGTTGTGGTGTTTGTTTTCATCTGTGTTACGAGTGTCCCTCGCTCTTCCAGTTCAGGAGGGAGAGCTGGCTTTACTTGCTGAAGATGTGAGGGACCCAGAAGGAGTCGGAGTAGAGAAGTGAACCTAAGCCCTGTGGGGGCCGTTTGTAATTCATTCTCTATTGCTATAGTTGACTATTAACAGAAGCTTGTAGAGAAACTCTAACAAATGCTGACTTTGAAATGTGAGGTACTTTGAAACTTCACTTTGGGTGGGAGGTAGAGAAGTCCTATTGGGCCATGAATCATAATGTTAAGATTTGTAAAGGAGTGTGAAGAAGTACAGATTTGCCATGTTCTCAGTGATTTACCTTGTGTTTAAATATTAAGTTTGGCCTTTCTTTATAAAGAAAGACATTGGCATTTCCTGAAATATTTGGCACTAGCCACAGGCTGTAAATATTATTGGCTCGATTAGATGAACTTGGGTTTTTTTTTCTGTCTCATGCATAGATCTCAGTGATATACAATCACTTGCTTTTCATTTCTTGGTGTTTTGAAATTTTGCTTCTTGTTGCTTTAGAAATCATTTCTATAAGCTGGATTTTTTTCCTCTCCAAGTTTTGTTTAGGCACTATGATTAACAATATGGAAAATAAGAAAATCTCAGGCTTACAATGTTCCAACACCACCACCAGAATGTCAGTGTCCTTCCATCAATGTCTCAAGGTCCCCTCCCACATAGCCCCTCTCTCCACCCCACTTGGCAAACTCAGACCTAATATCAGGGAGGTACTGTTACAAGTTGATTTTAATTCCCTTACTTTATATCTCACATATGAGATAAAGACTATTTTGTATTTGTCTCTCTCATTCTGACTGACTTCACTCATCTATCAGGATACCCTTTGGTTATATCCACTTAGAAGTGAATTTCATTATTTCATTTTAGCACTGTAGCACTGTTGTCTCATTGCTCATCGATTTGCTTGCACCGGCACCAGTAATGTCTCCATTGTGAGACTTGTTGTTACTGTTTTTGGCATATCCAATATGCCATGGGTAGCTTGCAAGGCTCTGCCGTGCAGGGGGATACTCTTGGTATCTTGCTGGGATCTCTGAGAGGGACAGAGGAATCAAACCCGGGTCAGCCACATGCAAGGCAAATGCCCTACTCACTGTGCTATCACTCCAGTCTTACTGAATAGTATTCCATTATGTATGGAATATACACACCATTTCTTTATCCTCACATCTGTTCTTGGGCACTTGGATTGTTTCTGTATCTTGGCCATTTTGAACTGCACTGCAGTGAACATAGGGGCACAATCACTGTATTACTATCATCTTGTTGTTCATTGATTTGCTCAAGCAGGCACCAGTGACGTCTCCATTGTGAGACTTGTTACTGTTTTTGGCATATCAAATATGCCATGGGGAGCTTGCCAGGCTCTGCCATGTGGTCAAGATACTCTCAGTAGCTTGCTGGGCTCTCCGAGAGGTGTGGAGGAATCAAACCCAGGTTGGCCAAGTGCAAGGCTATTGCTATCGCTCCAGCCCCAATATCTTTTCAAAATTGTGTTTGGGGTGGGGGGCGCTGGAGAGATAGTATAGTCTAATGCACTTGCTTTGCACATGGCTGACCCAGATTCAACCCCTGGCACCTCATATCATTCCTTGAGCCTCAACAAGAGTAATCTTTGTTCATAGAACCAGGAGTACGCCCTTGTGAACACTTGGGTGTGGCCCCCAAACAAAAAAAAATCCAAATACTGTTTTAGGCCCTTTGGGTAAATACCAGAAAGTGAAATTGCTGGGCAATATAGAAGTAGAATATTTTTTTCCTTTTTGGATCACACCTAGTGATGTTCAGGGGTTACTCCTGGCTTTGCACTCAGGAGTTACTCCTGGCTGTGCTTGGGGGACCATATGGGATGCTGGGGATCAAACCTGGGTCGGCCATGTTCAAGGCAAAGGTCCTACCCACTATACTATCATTCCAGCCCCTAAAAGTAGGATTTTTTCTATTTTGAGACAGCTCCATAAGTTTTTCTATAGAGGCTGAAACAGACAGCATTTCTAAACCCATTTCATCCTCTTGTGTCTACTTTTCGAAACTCCACAGGCACTTCTTTCTGGTGATCTCTATTCTAATTCTTACAATAGCAAATAAAGATTCTTTTCCCCTTATCTACACCAGTGTTGATCGTTACTGATAGATACTCCTATTTTTGATATATGCTAATCTTACTGATGTAAGGTAATATCTCATTGTTTTCCTGATGTACATTTCCTTGATGATAAGTGATGAAGAGCACATGTCCTTATAACTTTGCCATCTATAAGTTTTCTTTGAGGAAGTATCTGTTCAACTCTTCTCCCCATATTCCCATATTTTGATTAGATTGTTTTGTTTTTTTTCTCATTGCTAAGGTGTGAAAGTTAAGTTGGACCTTTTCAAGGTCTTGCCTGCCCTCTTTGACAGATAGGTTTAACAAAGTATTAAACATTTACCTATTCATCTTTTCCTCTGCTGCATAAAATTTTTTTCCTCAGATCCTTATATCTGACAGAGTGTTTTGAAACTTCATTTTCATGTTAAGGACTTTAGATGTGATAATGGTTTAGAAAAAGTGCTTCGTTAATTAAGACCCAAGAACATACTAGTAATTGAGATTGCTGTTGGTTAGCCATTTATCACTTTCTTCCAATATTTAAGTAACTAGTTGGCACACAGGTAAGATTTGGTTAGTCCACAAGACAATGTCTAACGTTTTGATGTAGTTGCTATTACTTAAAATTATAGCTTTTTATTTATAATTCATATTTATATCTTGAAAGTTTGGGGATTTAAAATCTCATCCCTGCAAGGTTTGGGATTATAGTCCCACACATTGAGTTCTTGCTTTTCATCTGAGGCTGTTGATCTCTTCAAGCCACCATAACCTCCTGTAAACCCATTTCATCCTCTTGTGTTACTCTTTCAAACTCCACAGGCAGTTTCTTCTTGTGATCTCTTTTCTAATTCTCACTACAAAAAAAAATCTTAATTAAACTAAAGTATTCACAGAGATTATCTCCATAAGCATTGAAGAGAATCTGTGTTGAGAGAGTCACAGGAATAAATAAGACTCTCAGTTTGTTCGATTGAATTATAATTTTTTCTGTTTCAGAGAGTTATTATTAAAGAATATGTTTAATGAAAATAGGAGTGTTTGATTAAGTTTGTCTGGATCTTCAAATGAGGTGGTGGGTGACTGAATATCTTTGTTTGACATCACCATTTTATTCCCAGTACTTGAACAGTGAGTTTTCACACCTAAATACATCTGTGAGCTTGTTTCATTTTCTTGCTAACCTCATTTTCAGCAGCTTCTAAGAGACCATCTTTCCTTTGTTTGCATTATTTTATGTTAAATTGGACCTTGAATTCTCCCAAGTTTAACTATTTTCAGTTCCTATCTTAAGAGGATTTTTCTCTAAGACCATTAAACACCTCTGATGTTCAAATCATGAAAGGAAAAAAATTGCTGTTTGGCTCAAGAGAACAGGAAATTGACAAGGTAGAGTGCTAGTAAAATTCAACAATTTCAAGAGTAAGTCCTTATGGTATTTTTAGAGACCACTCAACTCTTCTGAAATGAATATCTTTAGGAAATATACCTTAACTTTCTTCAATTTTGATTTGAAAGAAAACTATTAATGCTATTAAACAAGTGATTTAAGTTATAACAGATGAAAGAATATTCCCATTTCTTATAATTCTATTGTTCTTTAGATGGTTTTCTCTATTCCCCATATGAACTCAAACCTATATGACACAGATGATTAGAAATTGAAGTTGTACCCCAGAGAGAGAATATCTCTTCTAGCTAGTTGAAATGCTCTATATTTTCCTTATAAAATGTGAATCTATACTGAAGAATTTTAAACAGATAATGTTGCATAAAACAGATGCTTCAATTTTTCAAATTTTGAGGTCTTTTAAAGTCATTACTTATGGAACTATTTGTAGGTTTAAAGATATTTGAAAAATGCCTTCTAAGATTAGAAAAAGGAGACCCTTAATGTCTTTCTTTAGTAGAAATCCTGAGGTTGAATATCATGTTAGTTGTCTCTGGTATGAAAAAAAAACTTTTTCTATCAGGAGAAATTATAGTGAATGTTAAAATGCTTTGTGCTGAAGGCAAAATACTGAAGGCTAGTTAGAGTTGAAAGTAATGTGCTTTCATTTTTGTAGGAAACCTTTCATTTTACTCCCTGATCATGGGGTTAGTAATGTACTTTCAGATGACGCACTGTATTATTCTATTTCTACTGAGAAACACCTTCAATAAAGTATAATGCAAATGAAAAGTCGACTCCCGTTTAGGGAGGTGTTCTTGAATATAGGCACTTAATTTCATAAAAATGTTGCAGCTAAAAAACTCAATCTCCATAATATATGTTAAAATTACAAAAAGATAATAAATAATGCTACAATGGAAAAATTTAACCATATGTTAAAGTAGCATTTAAAAAATACTATATGTAACAGATGACTGCAGAAAGAGAAAACATTTGTCTTATGATATTTTTAATGACTGGACTAAAAATAATCAGCATTTACTCAGATTGTTTGCATCTGGTTACTGCAAATATGATCTTCAGCATCATCCAGAGCACCCTGTAACAAAACAGAAAATTAGATCCTGCCATGATTGACTGACTGAGGTCATCTTCAGGGTTTTACTTTTTCTTCAAACTCAGATAGCTTTACCGTATCTCCTGGGCATGCTATGATGATAGTTTCAGGAAACTTTTGGAAAATATTTAAGATGTTATAGAAAAGGCAAATGGTGAACACAGTTTCTCAGCCTCAGTGCTAAGGATACTTTAGATTGTGAGGATTGTCCTATGCCTTATAGGATGTTGGGCAGCACCCCTCGTCTCTACTCTCTAGTTGCCTATACACACACCATTTCTTCCCCCTACGTTAGAACTGACGACTCAGTATAATGTTCATTGCTCTTCAGGATGAGATGGAAACCTGTTAAAAACTACTGAGTGAAAGCCAAGCTAAAACCTAGTAGACCTTGGGTCAGAAAGATAACTCTACATGCTGAACATTCTCTGCATGCAGGAAGCCCATGTTTTATCTCTGGCACCATGGGGTGTCCCAAGCTCTTCGTGGACTGACCCCTGAGCACAGAGCTGGGACTAACCTCTGAGCAACCACCAAGTGTGGCCCAAACCTCCCACCCCCTCAAAAACAAACAAAAACAAAACAAAACAAAATTAAAAACTTGATGGAGGATCTGTCGCATCAAGACAAAAAAAAAGGGGGGGGGAATGAATGAGTTGAACAAAGCTTTATTTGAGCACTGCTATGTTCCAGCACAAGAATAATAGCTAGTCTGTCTGGAAGCTACCTTGGACTAAGTGAAAACACAGTGATCCTGGGTTTTGTGATACAAAGCTGATCGTGCCAGGGATAGTAAAAGAACAAGAAATAGAGTAACACCAGGAACTGTTAAGCCACCTTTTGTTCTCCACAGCTGAAATTGCTTTTACCATCTATAAAGGTAAGATTTGCTAATTAAAAAAAAAACAGCAACAAAGAAGAAAGAGAAAAATGTATGAGGTATCCATGAAAACAAAATCCACTCAATTCCACAAAGAAAAATTGTTTTCCAACTGCTTTTGCATGCTTATTACAGACATCTATTATAAAGAACATAGCCAAGTACCTCTGTGCCTAGAAGTGCATTTCTGTTTTGTGTTAGAAAAAAATGTGTTGCTATTTTCCTTCACTTTGAAATGGGCGTGTAGATCTCTGGGTTGATACAGTGGTACTTGGATTGGTACAACCTACTACTAGGAAGCATTTGGAAATGTGTGTTTCTGAGGAGGTAGGGGGTTCCACAACATGTAAGTTTCCCTTTAACCTTTTGAACCACTTTTATTGAGGTATCGTGATATTTTCAATTATGTTTTTCATACAAACATCATTCCCACACCACATCCACCACCAGAGAACCCTCTTTCCTCCCCAAGAGTCCCATGGGAGCTCACTTCTGTAGACAAAATCTTCAGTTCTGATGACTTAGACAATTTGTTGTTTTTGTACTATGTTTCATTTTTTACCCACATAGGAGAGAGATCTTTTATTTTTATTTATTGTGGAGGTGGTGACATTTACTCACATAAAGATGGGTAGAACTCAGCTTCTGAAATTCCACAAAATTGAAAATCAATATTAAGTTCATAAAAAAATTTTCAAAAACCATGTACTTTTTTGTACAGGTATATGAATTTAAAAGTTAATATTATTAACAGTTCTGTACTAATACATTTTAAAATTTACATGAAATAGATAAATATTACAGGTGTAAATTTTAGTTGAAAAGTGATGATTGGGCCTGGAGTGATAGCACAGCGGGTAGGGCATTTGCCTTGCATGCGGCCGACCCAGGTTCAATTCCCATCATCCCAGATGGTCCCCCGAGCATCACCAGGAGTAATTCCTGAGTGCAGAGCCAGGATTAACCCCTGAGCATTGCCGGGTGTGACCCAAAAAACAAAACAAAACAAAACAAAACAAAAAAGTGATGATTAAGAAAATTTAAAGAAAAAATTGAATTGGCCTATGAAAATACAGATGTGTCTTATCCTAAGGAAGAGAACATTAACTTTATGTTAAAAATATTATATTATAGATAATGCCTAAGTACTGCATAAGTAAATAAAAAATTGTAATAAAAATTTCTATGTATGTTAAAAAAAACACTTGATCCAACATAGAACAGTCAACATAAATAAAACATTAATTCTTCATTGAAAACGTGTAAAATCCCTTAGCAAGCTAAGAGTAAACAAATCTTTTTAATCTAGTCCAGGGCAATCATAAATGTCATGAGTGAATGACATACTGAGTGCAAGTTATGAAAAGTTTGTCTTGCCTTCTAAAGAAGTTCCTTTAAAGCTACTTGCAAAACTTGTTTTAAGGCTATGAATTCCCTAAACTGTTGCCTGTGCCTGACACCTGTGTCTGATGGTCTGTTTTGTTTTTCAAGTCTGACTGATAATCTAGATAGAGTTATCTTGGTGAGAGGTGTTTATTTCATTTAGTTTTTGTACTATATTCCTCCATTCTCTTCTGACTCATAGAGTCTCATTTCATAGATCTGCTGTTGATTTTATGGACTTTTCTCTGTGTCTAATTTCCTTCTTTGATCTTGCCTCTTTCAGTATTCTGTCTCTGTCTTGACTTTTGTCATTTGGCATACAATGTTTCTTGGAGTATTTCTATTTGAGTCTATATTCTTTTATGGGGACCTTTTAGGTCTCTTGAATCTGGTGCCTATGTTCCTCAATTCTGGGAAATTATTATCTGTGATTTCTTCAACAAATTTGCCTCCCAGTTCTTCAGGGACTCCGGTGATTCTTATATTGTTCCTCTTTCTTTGGGGGCGGGGGCTGGGGGGGCACAACTCCTGGCTCTGCATTCAGGAATTACTCCTGGCAGTGCTCAAGGTCCATATGAGATGTCGGGAATTGAACCCAGACCAGCTGCATGCAAGGCAAATGCCCTACCCACAGTACTTTCACCCTGCAGTCCCTTATAATGTTCCCCTTGAGCTCATCCCATAGTTCTCTGGTATGCTGTTTATTTTCAGATGTTTCCCATCTTCGGTTGTTTTCCAGAGGTTTCTCCATTTCAAATTGAAGCTCCCCAATCTTTTTTCTCAACTGTTGTTATTGTTATTCTGCCACTCAGCCCTTCTATTGAGCTTTTAATATTACCTACCACACTCTTTTATTTCTGTCATTTCTGATTGTAGTTTTCTCATTTCTGCTTTCATAATTTTGTGTGCTTTTATGACTACTGTGTTCCTGTTTCTTTTAGCTCATTAGATATCCTAAGCTTGGTGTTACTAAAATCTTTAAGAATGTATAGAGCTGATTGATTCTGGTTGAGCCTTCCATGTTATCTTTTTCACTCATTGAGCTTCCCGGGTTTCTACCTGTCTTCTTCACTGTGTTTGCTGTAGTCCTGCTATGCTGAGGCTGAACCTTTGTAGCAAGCCCTTGGGAGTCTCTGAGAAGTTAGGCTGGGAGTTGCCTTTGTCTATCCCTCCCCCTAGTCATTATCTCTGTTACCTCTACTTGCTCCCAAACCCTTCCAAGAGGCCCACATCCACATCTAATCTAGTGGCCCCATATGTGCAGCAGTATAACATTTCTATTCATTAGTTCTATTCTACTTATTGGGGCTGGAACAATTGTACAACAGTTAGGGCATTTTCCTTGCACACAGCCAACCCAGGTGACCTGAGTTCAATATCCAGCATACCCTAGGATCCCCTGAGCCTACTAGGAATTATCCCAGAGCTCAGACCCTAAGCACTACCAGGTGTGGAGCAAAAAACAGCAACAAAATTTTTTAAATTTAATTTTTAATTTAAGGTGCATTGACATGTTAATATGGTAACATTATATTAGTTTCATATTTACAGATTGATTCTCTGTGCACATTTAAAATATTAACTTTAGGCTACATCCTTCACATTTATAGTTGTATAATATTTTTGTGATTTTAAATTTTTCTTTTTATTTTTCCCTTTCCTTTTTCTGTACTGGAAATTGTATCTATGACCTCAAACATACAAAGCAAATGCTCTGCATTTGAGCTGTATCTGAGACTTCATGATTAAAACTTTTGATTCACTGTGCCAAACTCCCTTCCAGATAAGTGGTAACTGATAAGTCCTCTAGGTAGATGATCTTCATGGAAATATTTGGATTTGTTTTATTGGTTCTACTCACTGCTGCATGAAAGTCCAGAGAGACCATCAGATTTCTTTCCTGAGTCAATGTCCTTCTTGCTAAAGCCTTAAACACACTAAAATATCCATAGATGACTCTTAGATAGGAATGTCTCCAAATTTTTAGTCACCAGACATTAGTCGCTTTATTTTGACTTGAACCTTGATGTTTGTATATAGAATGTTGATTAGGTTATTTTTCCAGAACATTCAAGGATCACTTCAAATATTGGAGGAAAATGAAAAGAAGGTACAAGGAAAACCAATTTTGACTTTGAAAGCTTTGTGGTAAAGTTAGGCTATTCATTTCTTCTCAGATATAGGTTGAATTCATTGGTTTTGAGTCCTGTAAAGCTGAAGTATATTGGGGGAGAGGAGATGTTGAGTCATTTGCCTTTTAATTTACTTACTATTGCTCATTCTTCAAGTGTTAAATTTAATGTTTTTCCTTAAATGTAGATTAAATGCATTCAATGTATTTCCTTAAATGTGGCACCATAACTTCCGATGCAGAATCAGTTCCCCAGTTCTTTACCTGAAATTTTTCTTAGTCATGCTCATACTCATCCAGTGTATAATTAGATATTTATAGGCATCATTTTAGTTTAATATTTGACTCCCCCGGTTTGCTTGAAGATCCAAGAGGGCAGAGATAGTGCCTTGTTCTTTAGGAATTCCCTGGCACCTGAACCATGGCTGGCACCCAACAAGTATTCTAGACACAGGCAGTTGACCTGAATATGCTGCAGATCCAGAGACATTCAGGGTTATATCACATTGGAAAGATAATATATTTTTCACAATGTTTTTCTGTACCAAGAATATTTCTCTATCAGTTCCTTCAGTTTCCTGCGCTTCTCAGTTCATGCATCCCAAGCAGATTCCTCTGATCATCACACTGATATGCTGAAGTTGCCACGAGGCAGAGCCTAGGTAGCATTATGTGAAGGACTTGGTTCCAGCACAAGCCTGCAGCAGCCCTGCAAGCTCTGAGATGTAGCCGGAGCCTGGAGCCCAGTGGGAAGAGCTGGAATGTTTCCAAACTTGGGATCCATGACGGAAGTCTGTCCCAATTCAAATTTGCCAAGAGTGTTGGAAACCATAGGAAGCGGTAGGAAGAGCATGGTCCAGTTAAAAGGGTCTTGGTAATTGTGCGGCTGTTCCATCCCTTTCTGGCCTCTGGAAAGTTGTCCAGCTTCCAGAAGCTCCTGCTTCCTCTTGATGACAATGATAATGATGGGGAAAATTATCCAGTTTTCACCAAATACTCGCTACATGCCCATCATCATTTTTTCAATTTTGCATGCATTGTTAAATTCTCCAAACAACCTTATTTAGCAATTTACTTTTCCTATTTCTTGTCAGAACTAAGTAAAGCAAGATTCAGAGAAGTGTTTTTCAAAAAATAATCCTGCCCATCGTGAATGAAGAGCAGGAACAAATTCAATCTCAGACAGTCTGACATGGGAGCCAGTGAGTATTCTGCCCGGGCTGGGCTGGAAGGAGGTAGTGCGTATAAAATTCCTGTTGCAGTGTTCGCGCATAGAAATTGCTCAACAAAATGGTTGCTTTCTTCCCACCATTCTTGTGAAACTGGAGCAAGGGACACTTCATACTGTTGCCTTGATTAGTAGGAAGAGAGAAGAAACATATGTCTATGTAGAATGCAGGGAAGTTGATGTGAAGGGAGAAGGGGGGAAATAAGGGGTTGGGAAAACAGGAAGCCTCCAATTCCTTCTTAGACTTTTCAAAGACAATTAGTTAAACAATGTTGGATTCTGCAATGATGGTGTCACTTTGCAGTGATAACTCCCTGGATTCTCTAGCACAGGGTTGATGTAAGGGTACTGCTTCATTGTATGATGTTCTGGCTTCATTTAGTCAAGGACACATGTGGAGCTGCCTAACTGGAGGCACAGACTTCCTGGGTTTCTGGTGAAGAAAAGGGCTTTGTCCCTTCCTCTCTTCTTTCCTGAAATCTCCTAAAACATTACAATCCTCAGTCCTTTAAGGAGAGATTTCTAGGTGCACATGTTATGCAAAAAAAAAAAAAAAAACAACCCACAAACGTGCCTCTCTGCAAACAGTATCCCACTGATGTCCCATTTGGAGTCAATCGGGTGATGGGGACATAGCTTCTTGCTTTGCTGCTAAGGACCTCTTTAGTGTCTGTCTCTCATGGGTGGGCTTCCTGACAGTGCTCCACTTGACTTTATTCCCCTGGCCAAAATACAAAAAATGAATGGGAATGTGCTGCAGAATTTTATGAAAAAAATAGTGAGTGGGCTTTTTTCATTCATTTATACTCTAGTTCAAGAGATATGAGTAAAGTACAGATGTGAAATTCCAGCTTCACATATGCGCAAAGGATTTGGGGAGCATGCTATGAAACACTTTGGGAAGAAGTGCATAGGGCCCATACCAGGCTAGCTCTTCCTTTTTCTGAAGCATCCATGGACGAAAGGAGTGGAGACCTATTGCCCATTTGTCCCTCAGAGTTCACAGGTGTCTCTAATACACATCACTTTGAAGTTCCTGCCCGGAAGTGCAGATAAAGCAGCAGTGAGTCCTTATGCAGAGTTGATTAGAGGAACCAAGGAACTTTGGAGTGTGTGGGGTGTGTAGTGGCTATTCTGTATGATACCTTTTTGTTGTTGTTGAGGGGGAGGGTGTTAGGCTGCACCCAGAGATACTCAGGGATTACTGTTGGCTTTGTGTCCCGGAATGACTCCTGGTAGTGCTTGGAGGACCATATGTGGTTTCGGCATGAGCTGAGGTCAGCTTCATGTAAGGCAGGTGCCTTAACTGTTTGCAAGACAAGCGCCTTCACTGCTGTAAAATCTCTCCAGTCCCTACACCATTTTTTTCGTCTACTTTGTGTCACGTACCCCATCTTCTAAAATGTGAAACTGTTAGAGGAAAGCAAGGATATATTCACCTCTGTATGTTCCTTGCCTAAATAATACCTGACATGTGTCATTCTTCCAAAAAAAGCAGGTGAGAAAACAGTCACACTTAGACCTCCATCATACTAGGCAATACTTTCCAGCAAGACAGGATCAACTTTTGGGATGAGAAAGCTGCTTGGGATGTCTCAGCTAGCGAAGGACAGAGACTGGCTCCACACCACCCTCCGTCCACACCCGTGGGGGCCTCTCTGTTTCCACGCCTCCGACTTTCCTGGTGATTCACCCAGGATATCAGATCCAAGGAAGTCAACTCGGCGTGTGTTGGGAGAAGGAGTAGCTTGCATCACATAAGGCTCTTTCATTCTGAGGGAAGGAAGTTTCTCCTAATCGCATGGTGACTTGGCAGTGAAGGCATTTATCTTTCCCCCACCTCCAGTTTCCCCATCACTGCAGGAAGCAGCATGGTCCCACCTTCAAAAGTATCACAGGCAATCTATTTGTCTCTGGTGCTTCTCTTTCTCTGATCCTGCCTGCAAACCTTCATCAGAGACCTAGATTTTTTTTCTACTTCCTCTTCCAGCCCTCTTGTTCCTGATAGAGTGCCTTGTTATCTACCTGGCACTCAGCAGTGCTATTTATTTAGCAAGTTAGTCTGGAGTCCCAGCCACTTATCAGTCACTTTTCCAGACACTAGAGGAGAGCCATGAATAAACAGTCTCTCCACCTTTCTGGAGTTACCATTCTACTATAAGAGACAGGCAAATTAATGATTGAATGAACAAAATACTCTCAGAGTGATGCGTGCTAGGAAAACATTTGAAAACATGATGTGGATTGGGAAGGTAGATGAAGTGATAGAGCAAAATACTAGCATGCATGAGGCCCTGAGTTCAATCCCCAACACAATATTATCCTCACAATTCCCCAGTTCACATGGGGATATTGACCCCCCCACCCTCCAAAAAGGTGATTTTGTTTTCTTTTTTTAGCACCAGTTTAAACAAACATTGTATGTGCATGTCTGGGTATTTAAAATATTAGTGTTTTCCCACAAATGTATATACTGATGAAGGGACGGATGTTGGAACACTATACAATTGAAACCCATGAACAACTTTGTAACTGTGTATCTCACTGTGATCAATTTTAAAATAAATAATTTTAAATTTAAAAAATAAGACTCTCAGAGTATCCTGGAAATACTTTCAGCTCTAAAAAATAATAATTATAAAATAAAAAATAATGATTATAATAATCATTGTATCACGGTCATCCCATAGTTCATTGATTTACTCAAGTGGGCTCCAGTAGTGTCTCCATTTGTCCCAGCACTGAGATTTTAGCAGCCTCTCCTTACTCATCTTTCCCAACGATTGGAGGCTCTTTTCAGGGTCAGGGGAATGAGACTGTTATTGTTACTGTATTGGGTATATCGAATAATAATAATAAATAAAATGTTAGTCTTTGCAGACTCACCATAGGTAAGATGTCAATGAAAAGACATGGCTGAATGACAATATAATTTTATTTATAAAACCAGGCAGTGTGCTTTATTTGACCCACAGACTCAAGTTTGCTGGTTTCTAGTTAGAGAATCTCTTGTCTGGAAAAGATCTTTCTACAGAGGTGAGGTCTGTGCTATCTCTTGGAATGATCATTAAGTTCCCTGGATTTAGTCAGAGGTATTCAGAGTGCATTGCTGATGGCATTCACATCACCTCAGAACTTGTCGGAAAACAAGTCATGCACAGATCTGGTCCCTGGCCTGCTCTACCTTAATTCTGGAGGTGTGGCCCCGCATTTGGTCTCAACTGGGTCTGTAGGTATTTCTGAGTAGAGTTTGACAAGCACTGTGGGGTCTGGAAAATCCAGTGTTCAGAATCAGGGGATTGCATCTGAACTCTACACTAGAGTTTCCAACACTTATTTGGCCTAACACTCCTTTCTCAGGAAAAAAAAAACCAACAGTTGGTACCCAAGAAAATCTGCCATCTTCCATCAAACACAAAGCATTCCCAATCTCCAATATTCCCAAGGCTACCTCCACCACCTTGGATTGTTTCATCACCACAGAGTGTGGGGAAGGAGGCTTTGCCACTTTGGGAAATTGCTCTACACTTGGGTTAGCTCTGCTACTTCAGTGCCCTAAACTTCACTTGTCTGTGAAATGAAGAAGCTGGTGCCCAGACTTAAAGTAACCTGAAAGTCTAAATAAATACATTATTTCTAAAGGCTATCCACCTTTTCCCACCATAGACCGGCATTTCAAGTCCAGTGTGTAAGCAGCAATAGTTTTTTTTTCCCCCCGCAAAGAGGCAGGAAATGTCTGTGGACTGGCAGTTGAAATAGCTGCTCTTCAAGCACCTTGAAGAGGCCAACAAGTGGAAATTCTTCATCAAATGGAAGTTGCTGTCAATATCTAGGTCTCTCTGCCCCTGAACTAGATTTTCTCTTCTATGAAACAGAACACTAGCCCCAGAAGTTACTTTCATCCATCCCCACATCTTGTCTCTGTCAGACATTTCCTGAAAATGGTCCAAGGACATGGCTGATGTTTAAAAAGGAACTCACTATCTTTGAGAGAGTTAGATGGTCACACTTGGCAGTGTGGGGGCTACTCCTATCCCAGGGCTCAGGAGTTGCTTTTAAAAAATTCTTTTAGTTGTCCTGGCCCTATGTCCTGAGCCCTCTTCCTTGGCTTGTTAACCCGGCTGTTCTGTCCTCGGTTTCTGGAGACCCATGTGTCCTACAGCTGTGGGTTGTTCTGGGCTGGAGCTGCTGGAACAGGCAGGCACCCTGCTTCACCATTCCATCTCAGACTATTGAGCTCTTGCTCTTTTCGAAAAGTGTTTTCTACCAAGACAGATCCTGGCTGTAGATGTCGGGGGAAGGGAAAGAAGAATGACAAAGTAGATCGATCATCTCTCTAGGCCTGCAGGATGGTTCTGGTCCATGGGGAGGGAATGCAGAATCTAATAGCCCCTCAAAAAAAAACCCCTCAAAAACCATCATTAGACTCACCAGCTATTTGCGGTGCTGTCTTCATTTCATTACCCCATCAGCACATGCTGAGCTCAAAATGGAATTTCATGGCTGCAGTGAGATGCATGTTTCTCCAACTGGACTGGATTAAATTTCCTTAGGCTGCACCACCCGCATTAGCCCTTACTGTCACTCACCGCCAGTGTTTTCAGTGCAATGTGAGAGATGAGTGGGGAAGAGGAGTATAAAGGAGATAGGAGGCAGCCCTAGAGTCCTCTTCAAACAGTTCTTGGGAAACCGTCACATGAGCACATGGACGGCGCTGTGTTTATCTTGGCTCCAGACAGGCACTGATGTCATTGGATGGCAATGGGAAATATGCCTGTATATGCAGCGTTCAGTAAAAGTGCCTGTTAATGGACTTGTTTTCAACAGAGCTGTCAGGGACAAGATGAGAACCTGGGTTCCCAGGCTTGAGGGCTGCTGCCAAGATGAAGTCAGCAGCAGCGTGGCCAGATTCCCTGGCAGGCCCCTCGTCAAGGCTCGTGTGCAGAGTGAGGGCCGGGGAACCATGGCTCATTGGCAAACGCAGAAAGGGATACTCACAGCTGGCCTTCCCAGACTTCGAGTCAGATGGCCCCCACCTTGATAAGCAATTTGTTCTGGGGTCTTCACGATCAGGGGTGGGCATCAGCATTTGGGCTTCCTTAAAGACTTCACAGCTGTACACCCTTTGTGCTGACTGAGCAACCTGCGTCTCGAGTTCCTATGACAGTTGATTTACTATCAGCACCATCTTCTCTGCCTTATGACTCATGAAATACTGTAAGTAATTTCCTGGGATGGCTGAATGAATCTACCATCAAGTCAACTAATAGTGAAGTTCTTCCATCTATCCACGTTTCCCTTAATGTGTGCAGTCATCCATTTCTTCACTTGCCAGGTATTAAGTACCCATTACGTGCAAGGCCATCAGTGTATGATTTAAGTGGCTTTTTTCCAAGCTACTATAAAGCTGGGGCCTCCCAACTCCTTTCTTTACATTTGTGTCATGTGGAATGTCGTGGTGCACAGGCAAAGGGAAACTAAACTTCAGAGTTTGCTCTAGCCTGTGGCTTCTACCTTTTAAGTATCTATACTTCTAAACTCCTAGTGTTTAAGAGAGTAAGCTTCGACTGTAGATCTGGGTTAAAAATCTGACTGCTCTACAATATGGTTGTGAGGATTAAATGAGATAATACCTTTAGCCTGTGGTATTAAAGTGGTTGCTTTTAGCATGCTCTCTTTCTGCCTCTCTCTTGGGGGGTGTTGGGCCATACTTGGTGGTGCTGGTCTATTCTCAGTTCAGCTTGAGGACGGGAAGTAGCTCTGTGCTCATGTTCATTAAGCTCACTTTCCAGGAATCTAATCAGGAGACAAAAACTAGGTACAGAGGTGCCATCACTACTCTATTATCTTTTTCCCTTTTTCTTTTATGTTTGGTCTTTGGGCTACACCTGACTGTGCTCAGGACTTACCTGACTCTGCACTCAGGGATCACCTCCTGGCAGGCTCAGAGGACCATATATGGTGCCGGAAATTAAACCCTGTCCACTGAGTGCAAAGAGAGCATCCTACCCTAATTACTCTCTCTAGCCCCATCTGCTATACTATCTCCTAACCTTACATGTGTAAAGCTTAAAAAGGAAAAACAAAAGTTTTTAATTTATTCTTTTTTCAGCCACTTTCTTTTATTTTCCAAAAAATAAATAAACAAATGAGGTTTTTTTTTTTTTTTTGTAGAATAACTAAAGCAAGGAGAAAGAATGCCAAAGATAGCAAAGGAAAAAGGAGATCATTGTGTCAGAAAATCAAAACTGGAGGGCATTGTCCTTGTAAGCACATAATAGTCTATGGTGGGGTTTTGACCGAGACTGTGATAGCATGTGAATGAGTGGTGTTTTAGACTAAGTATTAGAATCTTGAGCAATAATTACCTTGGTCTTGGATTACAAACCTGAGATTACTAAAGAATTGTGTATGATTGTGTTGGGTCGGGGGAGGGAGGGTGTGGGGAGATGAAAAGGCAGAATAGAAGTAATATGTGGACACCAGTGAGGGTCTTGGGCACTTTGTAGGTGGTGAGATGCAATAACTATGTACATGAATGCCATAAATATTAGTGCTACTATGTGGCTATGTGGCCGGAGAGATAGTACAACAGGTAGGGTGCTTATCTTGCATGTGGCCAACTCAGGTTCAGTTCCGGGCATCCCATATGGTCTCCAGAGCAATACTAGGAGTAATTCCTGAGTGCAGAGAAAGAATAACCCCTGTGCATTGCTAGGTGTGCGCCCCCCCCTGCAAAAAAAAATCAGTTCTACTTTAAGCATATTAGCTAAACAACAGCAATAAACAGCAATAATAAAACTAGTAAATAAACAGAAGTAAACTAGTTGTCAGGAATGTCAGGACGCTGACAAGTACCTTCCAGGGTACTTTGAAAAGTTTTTAATTTATTTTTGTTCTGAGCCTGTTGGTGCTGAGTTTTCTTCTCTTGCAATTACTGACTAAGCAGTTTATGTGTCTGGAGTGAGAGTACAGCAGGTAGAGCATTTGCCCTGCATGCAGCCAACTCAGGTTCAATTCCCAGAACCCCATATGGTTCCCTGAGCCTGCCAGGAATGATCCCTGAGCACAGAAACAGGAGTAAACCCCAAGCACTGCCCGATATGACCTATAATCAAAAATATATATTTTTTAAATTTTTATTTATTAAATGACCATGAAAAAAGTTACAAAGCTTTCAGGTTCAAGTCTTAGTCACTGAATGATTAGACCCCCATTCCTTCACCAGTGCATATGTTCCACTACCAAGAAACCCAATATACCCCCCTCCCACCTTCCCACCTGTGTGGCTAATGATCTTCACTTTATTCCCTCTATACTTTGAATACATTCAGTATTTCAACAGAAAACTATTATTATTTAGAATTTTTCTCCAACAATCAAACCTGCTGAAAAGGCATCATTTGATAATTTGTTTTCTATTGCTGAGAATGAAGAATATATGAGCTTGTGCAGCCACAACAGCGGCCATGCAGTTTTGGATTTCTGACATTTTAGCTCAGTTCACAGTTTCGTGTGGGGCTGCTCCGGATCTCGTCTGAGCGGAGAGCATGCTGGTAACACCCCCATCCCAAGATCTTTTTTGTGCCACGTCACTGCAAGCTCGTACCTCTAGGTAGTGGGTTCTAGAAGATGGCAGTCGCCACATAGGCGCCACGGCCACCGCTGCCTCCACCCCCTCTGAAAGAAAAGGTTGAGAGAGAAAAACCTTTCCCCTCCTGGGACGGCACAGGGTTGTAGCTCAGTTCACAGTCTAGATACATTTTATAAGAAGCTGCTGGGTGCCAAAAGTGGTTAGTAGACCTCCAGGATCATAGTCTTTAAGGAGCAGAGGAGCCGTTTTGTGTGTGGATGCTCCAGATCTTGTCTGGGCGGAGAGCGTGAGAAACCAAAAATTATTTCGAAAAAAATGTTTAAAAGTCATTTAATTGCTTCTAGTAACCCTCATCAAACAATCAGAAGACTGTCATGAGGTAGGAAGAGATGCTCTTAATGGTAATTCTGTATAGCACAATTGCACTATTGTCCCATTGTTCATCAATTTGCGTGAGCGGGCACCAGTAATGTCTCCATTGTGAAACTTGTTGTTACTGTTTTTGGCATATAGAATATGCCAGGCTAGCTTGCCAGGCTCTGCCATGAGGGCAGGATACTCTCAGTAGCTTGCCAGGCTCTCCGAGAGGGACAGAGGAATCGAGTCCAGGTCGGCTGCATGCAAGGCAAATGCCCTACCCACTGTACTATCCCTCTAATCCATGGTAATTCTAGGATCTGTAAAATAACAGCCTAAGTCTGAAACCTTAAGAGAAATAACTAGCCCAGTTTTCAGTGGTGATTTGTCTCTTGGGTCTCCTCAGGAAAAACACATTAGGAACCATGGAGTTACCACATCCTCTCATTGGTCGTAGATTTAAAAGGCTGAGGCCAGAGTCTGTGCCAGAATCTTTAATTGTTTTATTAAAAACAGAAGCAAAGTTGGTTATTAAGGACTTAAATATCAATGTAGATATATTGTCTTACTCATTTTTTTCCTCATTGATTTTTATACTGTAATTTCACAGAGGTGTTACCACAAAAGAACATTTGATCTTACCATGTGGAAAAAAATATTAGTCAACTAGTCAAATTCACTGAGATAGAAAGGAGAATGGTGGTTGCCAGGAGCTGAGGGAGAAGATGTGGGGAGTTAGTGTGTAATGGCTACAGAGTTTTATTTTAAAAATTCTGGAGTTGAATGGTAATGGTGATTGCCAACAATGTACTTAATGACACCTAAAAAATGGTTAAAGTGGTAAAATCTGTGTTATGTGTATTTTACCACAAAATAAATAAGTGAAATAAGTTGAAGAGTGAAGTGAAGTTTTAGACTGCAGGGATTCAAGCAGTTACTCTTAGGCCCACATCATCTCTGAGATGATGTGGGCCTAAGAGATGAACGTGCACACACTAGCTTCTCTAGCATGAATCTCTGAGTTTTAAAAAAAAAGTAGTGGAGCCTAGTTAGTATACACATGATCCTTCCTGAGAACTTTCAAAGCAGACACACTACCAAAAGACCTAGTTGATTTCTACCTTCTTTGGAAGTGTCAACTGGTGCTTGCATCTTTCATGATTAAGCAGATCAGCAGCCCAAGCCTGTTTATTATTCAAGGTTTTAATAGGAATCGCAAGTTTGAAGAATAATTACATGGTCATTGATTCTGCACACAAACAGGGTAGGGTATTATCCTGTCACTAATTTATGAAGACAATGGAGTAAAATGAAAAGAGAATGAAGATTGAAGTCAGAGTTAAATTAAACCCTACCTCAGCTCTCTTAGCCCTGAATAGGTTAAACAGGTTGCAGTTTGGTCAGTACCTATTAATTATGGATGATTTTCAAATTCTCCTGCTTCTCAAATTGAGTTTATATAAGCCCCCCCACGTCAATACTCAAAGTGTATTCACAGTCATTCTCATACATGTGACAAGTGCAGAGGAGTAAAAAATTTCAGTTGCCAACCATGCACACCGGAGCCAAGAATGAACACGTCAGTGTTCAGCCTTCTATTTTTGCTCTGATCCAATAAGCAAATATGCTTTCCATTGTTGATTTAGAAACACTTGTTTGCATTTGTGCTTTTTTATTTGTGATTTTAGTGTTTACTTATTTTGTGGTGCTGGGGATTAACCTAGGGCCTGATACACGTAAGTGTCATTTCCCACCAGGCTATATCTCCAGCCCTGACTTGCTACTTCAAGTGACCACCAGACATAGTGCTGAAATATTCCTCCTGTGCCATGTCTTAGGGAGAGAATATATCTGTTGGATATTTTTTAATCAACATGAATTATAATGGGTCTGACTTTGAATTCAGTATTAGTACACCAACATGTCTTTACAGAAATGCACATAAGGCAAGGTTCTGGATTGATGCATTGATAAATATGTTTTGACCAGGTACTACTAGGAACCTGGCCCTGTATTTCCCCTAGGAGCAGTGGTTCAGTATTCACTAATTCAATTTGTCTGGCTTTATAGACTACCATGAATGACAAGAATCAATTATACTTGCCTTCCAAAAAGAGCATGACCTACTCACATTACTTCATTTTTTCCCTAGTATAACAATGATTAGGACTGTTAAATGAATGTCTCCCTCTTCTTCCAGGCTCAAGGATGATTGTACTTTTTCACCCCCATGCAAGCTAGATGTTGTCATGTTACTTGGTTTAACAAATAAAATGGACACAGAAATCTCATGTGTCACTTACAGGTAAAAGCATCTATTTGCCAATGTCCAACTCCAACCTTTTCTGTGCTGCCTTCATCATGTAAACATGTCAAACTGAGTATTCAAAGACATGGGCCTCAGTCCATACAGTCTGAGAGGTAGTATGAGGAATAAAGTAATAATTAAAGCTGTGGTGTAGATCCAAACCTCTTAAACTGGATCACAACCTTATAGAGTTGCATAACTGAATGTGGGGGTAGCAAAAAATTTGGCAACAATTAAAGGTTTCTGAACACACAACAACCAAAATTTAGTCCAAAATCAACCTAGTAATGCATCTGAAGTATTTCTGGTAGTGCTTGGTTCTTTTGCTTTTATCAAGCCAAAAGGGTCACCAGCAGAAAAAGTTTAAGATATAGTGTAAGCAGGGGTTAATATACTGAATATATAGAGAACTTTCAAACTCAATAAAATGTATAGTTTATGAGTAAAGGACTTGTCTAGACACTATTCCAACTGACCAATAAGAACATAAAAGATCATTAATCATTAATTATCATCATTAATCATTAGAAAAAGACATATCAAAATATTGAGGCACCTTTTATGTTCTATTGAATTGACGTTAATATTTTTAATTTAACTTTGTTATTTTTTTTCTTTTTGGGTCACACCTGGCGATGCAAAGGGATTACTCCTGGCTCTGCACTCAGGAATCACCCCTGGCAGTGCTCAGGGGACCATATGGGATGCTGGGAATCTAACTTGGGTTGGCCGTGTGCAAGGCAAACACCTTACCCACTGTGCTATCGCTCCAGCCCCAATTTAACTTAGTTTTGATGGTGATAACAGAAATCAAACCAAGGGCTTCATATATGCAGTTTACATCCCTGACTCTAATGGCTTAATTTAAAAAAAAATAGACAATAACAGTGGTAAGAAGGCATTGGAATCCTCATACATGTATATTGTATGAAAATGTAAAGGGACTGCAAAATTCTGCAGTTACTGTAGAAATGGTCAACCATTTCCTTGGAAAGTAACATTTAGAAGGTCAGTGGAGATAGCTCGAAGCGTTGGAGCATTTTTTTTATAGGAACCCTGGATTTGGTCCCTGGAACTACGTGTCTCCTAAGTACCCTGGCAGGCACCCCTGAGCACTGAGCCAGGAAAGTAGACTCTAGAGCATCTCTTGATAGGCCAAAAAACAAATAATAATTAACATTTAGAATTAACAGATAATTCCACAATTATACTCTTAGCTATACACCCAAAGAATCAAAAATTGAGACACAAGCAGGTACTTCCATACTAATATTCATTAAAGCATTATTCATGGTAGTCCAAGGCAAAAACAACTCAAGTCCAATCAAAAAATGTGTTTTTTGTAACAGTACCTGGGTATATATGTGCGTTCATGTGTGCAAGCATGCATGTGTGTGTGTGTGTGTGTGTGTGTATACAGAGGAACATTTGGCTATAAAAAATATGATGAAATTCCAATAGATGCCATAACATGAACAGTCCTATAAAACATTATTCTAGGACCAATAAACCAGATATAAAATATTGCATGATTTCAGTGAGATTAAAATATCTAGATGAGGGACTGAAGAGATAGTATAGTAGGTAAAGTACTTGTCTAGCACATGCCTGACCTACGTTTGATCTAGAGCAAATTACGGTTCCCAAGAACCACTAGCAGTTACCCCTGAGGTCAGCCAGGAGCAAGCCCTGAGCACAGGCAGGTGTGGCGCAAAAGTAAAAACAGGAGAAAGAAAGAGAGAGCGAGTGCTTATATTTTAAAATGTTTCTCCAATAATGTCTTAGAACTAGCAGACTTTAGTCAGTTGGTGGTGAAGGTGGAACACACCGCTTGTAGTTTGGGGGCCAGGATTATTCTAGGTGATCACTCATGGACCATGCGTTGCCAGGGTTCAAACCTAAGGCCCCATACATGCAAGGCATCCACTCTACTGCCTGAGTGGTATCCTTATAACTGCAGCCCCTTGAGAAAGAGTTCTTGGAATTATAGTGTGCATCATTATGAATCACTTTGGGTAATTAAAGCATTGTGTGTTTGTTCTAAGATTTCTCTCTGAGCGTTCTTTTAAAATGGTTTTACATGACATTGTGAATCTATACTGACTAATAATAGTTTTTAGAAAGGACCGATTATGTTACGTGAAATATAGAACCAAAAGCAATGACTTAAAGCAGACAGAAAAATAAACCATTTAGAAGAGTGCTGAGGGGCCAGAACGATAGTACAGCGGGTAGGACATTTGCCTTGCACGTGGCCTACCCAGGTTTAATCCCCGGCATCTGCATCCCATATGGCCTCCCAGCACCGCCAGGAGTGATTCCTGAGTGCAGAGCCAGGAGTAACCTCTGAGCATCACTGGGTGTGACCCAAAAAGCAAAAATAATAAAAATTTAAAATTAGAAGTGTACTGAGAAGTTCATGTACCAAAGAGGTGCCCTTCCAACTCAGATATTTATTGGGGTCATAGATAACTAGTATAAAAGTCATATGAGCATCTCCTTTCTTACTGACAGAACCTGATTTTATTCTGGATAACAACATGCCCAACTGTGGCTCATGTTTCCTAATTTCCTCATACACTTAGGTCTGTCTAGGCATTATAAACAGAAGTTGGCTAGTACTTACAGGAAACACGTCTGAAGTGCTTTATAGAATATAGTTTCCAAAAACTCTCCACTTCTCCACACAACGTTAACATGATAGTTGGAATTCCAGCAGCCATTTCCAATTTTTTAATTTGCTTCTAAAAATATATTTTTTAAATTCCCCCCTTTCCCTTCCCTATGCTATTGCTGTTGGTGGTGACATTGTTGTTGCAGTGAGGGGATTGTACACGTTCCTGGCTATGGAGCTTTCGGGGCGGGGGGAGGGGCGCAGTAGCATATGAGGTTGCAGTATGGTGCTTGCACAGTGCCTGCTGTGATCATACTTATACTTGAAACACATGAGCTCTGCTTCTGATGCTCACTTGGAGTGCTGCAATGCTTAACACACAGACTAAATCAGAGGTCAGACTTCTTGGTGAGGAGCTCACACACATTTTTAGTTGGGGATAGATACCAGGGATTGTACCTTTATTTGTGGTACTTTGCACACACCTGATTGCAGTGTTTCTGGAATTTGCTTGTGCCACGGGGCACCTAAAGTAGCAGAGCAGCAAGGCCTAAATAGCATTCATACACTCATTCAACAAACATTTGCCAGGGACCACCCACATACTCAACATTCTTGAGAAACAATGTACAAGTTGTACCTCAGCAGCTGGTAAGATCACTGAAGAAAAGCAGGTTAATAAGGATTTGGGACTTATCAGTTGAATTTGATAAATATTGGCATTTTTATACAGATAATTATTCCTGTGGATGCTAGCTCATGTATTTTAGTAGGTTTGGCAGTAACTCTGACCTCTAGTATACACACCTTCCCCAGTTATAACCAAATATGTCTCCAGATGTTACCAAATATCCCTTGAAGGATATTAGCCCTAGTCAAGAAGTCACGGTCTAGAGAGTAAAAGATGGGGATACAAATATATTTGGTTAGTCAAGTCCTCACAAGTAAATTGAATTTTCAGTAATGAATAGGAGTGAAAATTTAAGCATCATGTAAATATTTGAGGGGAGAATTCTCCTGCAAAAACCTTGGGGTGAGGTGCATGGTTGAGGTTATTGTAGCCAACCTGAACAAAAGGAATAGGGAGATTAGTGAGCCGGGCCTTAAAGAAGCAAGATTATGTTTCTGTTATTAGGACTTTGAATAAGAAGGGCATTGGAAACCATAAGTGGTTTGAGAAGAGCAGTGACACGAATTGGTTTGTATTCAAGTAAGTTTACCCTTTCTGCTGAATACAGAATCAAAGATGAAAACAAAACGGAGAGTCAGGGTTCTCCAAAAGCCATGGAACTGTTTCCAGCAGAAACCATTTAGTCATAGCTGGATTGCTTTGAGAAAGGGTTGGGGCCGTTATCTGAATTCTGGATGTGTTTTGGATCTATATCTGAAATGGTTTGCTGTTAAGTTAGACATTGGGGTGGGGAGCAAAAACAAAAGAGTCTTTGAAATGTTCTTCTTTGAACAGCTCCGAAAGGGAGCTTTTATTTCTGATTTTTTCACCTAATCCTGTGGGAGTTTGCGTGTGATGCAGACAGTGTGTAGGCATTAGGCTTTAGACTCTTCCTAAATGACTTCCTATTAAAATTATAATGTGGGTCTCCAGGAGAAAAGGGAAGGAGTCAAACTTGGTGTGATTTTACCTCTCAGATTCACTTAACTACACTTTTTTCCTATTCATGGGTAATGAAATTTTGGCAAGGAGAGGCAAAATGAGCAAATGGACCCTCAGAAGCAGCACGTCACCACTTGCTGATAGTTCTAATGCTATTTGATTGTTCTCCAGGTCCCTGTCTAGAAAATATGCACTTTTTATAAAAACCACCACGTGCCACACAAATTGGGGCAGAATCTTCCCCATCTCAATAGTGTCTGTCTTCTGTAGGCTCAGGTGTATTCTTCAATATCACCTCCCTGTACTGAAGTACATTAACCAAGGCTCTGAGCTTCACAAACTGCAGGAGAGGGAGAATAGAAAATAAAGCCCAGTCTTCTAGTTAGTCTCTGGGTTAAGATGGGTTCTTAAAAAAACCTTCCAAATGTGTTAGCCCACACAGGGGATTATGCTTCAAGAGTTTTTCTTTTCCCCTTGTGGAGTCATGTTTACCTCCCTCTAAAATCAGTGTTGTTCCTGCTATAGTATGAGGTGTTTATTAAGCATGAAGAATTCTGAGCTCTTTTTCAGACCCAAAAGGATAAAGCTGAAAATAACATTCAATAAGAGCATCAAACACTTCTGGAAGATGCTAACATTTGAGAACTACTTCTGTATTAGCTGCTGCATTCAGGTCTTAGTAACTGAGTCTGTAAAGGAAGAGTTTATTCTCATAGTAATCATAGTTTAGAGATCTCCAATCCAGGGCTGGTAGGGTGGTACATAGTATAATGAAAAATTTCTGTTCTGAGGACTACTTTATGGTACAAAATAGCACCTAGCAATCCTGCCATTGTGCCTCTACCCCAGACAGTAAGCAGAAAGAAGGGTGGATGGGCAGAGAGGGCCTTTGTCAGTAACTTGACCTTCTTTCAGAGTCCTAGCGGTGTGACTGGAGAGATAGTCCAGCAGACAGGGTGTTTGCCTTGCACGCTGCCAGGCTGGGGCTTAATTCCCAACACCATATAAGGTTTCCAAGCCCTCCAGGAGAGAGCCCTGAGCACAGCTGTATGTGCTCTCACACCCCCAAAAAAAGAAATTCAAAGAGTTCTATCAGAGTTTACGTTCCCAACATTTTCTGGCTTTTTTTTGGGGGGGATGCTTTATTGGGTTCACACCTAGCAATACTAAGGGGTTACTCCTGGCCCTGCACTCAGGAATTACTCCTGAAGGTGCTCAGGGGACCATACAGGATAGCAGAGATTGAACCCAGGTCAGCCATGTTGCAAGGGAAACGACCTCCCCACTTGACTATCACTCCACCCCCTTTCCTAACATTTTCACATGGCCACATGCAACTCCTCATTGCCTTGCACGCGGCCAACCCGGGTTCAATTCCTCTGTCCCTCTTGGAGGGCCCACAAGCTACAGAGAGTATCCCGCCCGCACAGCATAGCCTGGCAAGCTACCCGTGGCGTTTTCAATATGCCAAAAACAGTAACAACAAGTCTCACAATGGAGATGTTACTGGTGCCCACTCGAGCAAATTGATGAGCAACGGGATGACAGTGGCACATGCAACTAGATGGCAAGTGCAGAATTATGGTTCTTAGTTGGGTTAAATGTTCTGTTAAATTATAGTATTTTAATTACAGAAGAGAAGGAAAATAGATTGGGGGTTAGCAACCATCTCTGCCACAGCTCCCTTATACCATTATGCTATGGCTTCTTGGACAGACCGTTTAATTCTGAATACATGTCTTTTAAGTGTCAGCACATCATGACCCTGCGTTGCTCATGTTAAGGAGAACACCATAGGAAAATGTGCTTGTCAATCCTGGGGTCATCCAGGTTGAGAATCTAGTCTATCTAAGGTTTTCCTGGGTTTATTTTCCCCCATCTTCAAGACTCACTAATTTTTTCTTTTTTGGTCATACCCAGCAATGCCCAGGGGTTACTCCTGACTCTGCACTCAGGATTTTCTCCTGGTGGTGTTTGGGGGACCATATTAGGATGCTGGGAATCGAACCCAGGTCAGCCGAAAGCAAGGCAAATGGCCTACCCATTGTTCTATCACTCCAGCCCCCCAAGACTCACTTTTCTTAATAAAGAAGGGAAGAAAGGGGTTAGAGAGATCACGAGAAGGGCTTAAAATGTATGCCCAGCATGCCGGGGCTCAGAATTCTCTGACACTGCAGGTCTTCTCTCCCCATACTCCAGCAGTGCCTGGTGGCCCCCTGAGCTCACCCATTTCCAAGCAGCCCCACACCATGGGCCCCAAACACTAAACATTCAGACCTGTACAGCTGAGCATCACCAGAAGACCCACAGATCCATATAAATTGCTGGGGATGCAACCCCTTTCAAAAAACAAACAACAACAACAACAAAAATTTTATTTATTTGTTTGTTTTTGGGTCACACCCAGTGATACTCAGGGGTTACTCCTGGCTCTGCACTCAGGATTTACTCCTGGCGGTGCTTGGGGGACCATATGCGATGCTGGGAATGGAACCCAAGTCGGCCACATGCAAGGCAAATACCCTACCCCTACCCGCTGTGCTTTCGCTCCAGTCCCCAAACAACAACAACAAAAAACTTGAAACAATTCATGAAAATCAGAGTGGGGAGGGCTGAAGGAAATCAAAGTTTAAAGGTGGCTCTACTTTTTAGTTCATTCTGATGAACATAATGCCACTTACTCCAGGACATGAGGAAGGTTCACAAGACATTATAGATGAAATACTTTCGTCATAAGATTCACTCGGTAAATTAATACTTTTATGGATCCCTTTCTTCATTTAGAAGGTCATTTAGAATCTACAGCAGATTCTGCGATCAACCAAGGAAGCCTGAGTTTCTTTTTTTTTTTTGCTTTTTTGGGTCACACCCGGCGATGCACAGGGGTCACTCCTGGCTCATGCACTCAGGAATCACTCCTGGCGGTGCTCAGGGGACCATATGGGGTGCTGGGAATCGAACCCGGGTCGGCCACGTGCAAGGCAAACGCCCTACCCGCTGTGCTATCACTCCAGCCCCGGAAGCCTGAGTTTCTTGTTGGATTCCTGTTCTAAGAACATAGAGGTGCTCTTGATTATGCCCCCAGGTCATGATGTCAAACTTAGCCTATGCCCAAATTTGATCACTTTACTTTAGGATTTCCCATTCTTGCCAGAACTGGTAGAATCCCCCTGTGTAAGCATGTACATGGGTGTGGAGGGAAACGTCTACAAAACTGAGTTGAGAATGAACCGATTCTGTCTCCCCCTCTCCGTCTCCCCTAACTCCCCTGGGCCTCCTGGATCTCTTTGGAGAAAACAGAAATCCCAGCAATCTGCCTGGCATGCTGATGGCGTTGGTTGTTAAGGGAAAATGCCTGAGTAACTTTAATATGCTTAAGTGTGGTCTCCAAACGAACAGCAGAGGCACACCTGAAAACTAGTGAGAAATGCAAATTACTGAGCCCCACCCTAGGCATCCAGGATTAGAAATCCGAGGGTTCGTAAGCCTTCCAAGTGGTTCTGATGCATGCTAAGGATTGAGAAGTACCACTTTTAAGTGACGCGTGTGGCCCACTTTTGTTTGTTAGCACACTTCTCACTCCAAGCTGAAGTCATTGGTTCTCTAGCTTCTGCCTCGGCCCTGGCAGAAATGCTGTCAAATGTGCAGTTCCGTCTGACAAGCCCAGTCTTTCAAATTGGGTGGGGCCTTGCTTTGTAGACATTATTTGCACACTGACTAAAGCTCTTAGAATCCATCTGACACAGACTGAAGTTACTGCCAAACCTCACTCTTGGGAGTAGCACCTTAAATAAAGGCCTTCAGCTATTTCATTTTCATAAGCCAGTTTGTTGTGTACAAAATGCTTTTGTTCTGAGGAAATGTGCCTTGTTCAGCTTCCCCCGAAGCAGAATGACAAGGCACCTCTACCTGAGAATCTTTCAATGGAGTAAAGTTTCTAGCACATTCAACAGACCTACTATGGAGAAATAGACACGTTATCCACAGGAGAAAAATTAAATTATCAACATATCAGGTAATAACTTGGTAATGATCATCATTAACTTATTTGACTGGATGTGCTTATTATAAAAATTTACAAGTGAAATATGAACAATCTGCAGGAATCTCAGGGGTAATGCCAAATTTGATATTTGTAGTGCCAGAGAGTATACTAAATATTTTCCCCTTACCTTTGGTTTGCTGGATATTTATTTTGGGCTATACAGTAGCTTATTATGAAAGATGCCAAAGGAAAACGCATGCAGCATTTTTGTTCAGTCTGAGACAGGCTGGGAATTCCAGAGATTTGCTCTTCCTTGTTACCATCCATCTGCTAATATCCTCTGCCTAATGAGTAGTTTAGAAAGTCCAGATTCTAAACACCAGGAGGAGACACAGAAACCACGATGAGAGAGATTATTTTTGCTCCTGGACTTGAAACAGCTTTGAAGAAAATTGGAAGTGGTGAAGGAGCCACTCATTCTCTTTCCTCAGAGCAAGTCAGACCACCTACCTCACCAAGTGGGAGTGATTTAGTAGGATGTTAATTAATATTAGCTGATTTGTTTTAACAGCGGAGCATCTAGGTAAGTGTTTAAGCCACCCACCAAATAATTGGTTGCTTGTGAAAAACAATTTTAGCACATTTTATATTTGAGGGAATCACTGGAACGCTGGTAGAAAGAGTCATTTTCAGAGTTGATAAGCAGTGAACTTGAACTAGAAAAGGCAGCGCAGGATCTCTAGCCAAGAAAGAGATGTGTTTTTGTTTGTAGTTTTATTTTTAATTTTTGGGTCAGACCCAGAGACTATCAGGGGTTGTTCCTGGATCTCAGGAATCATGCCTGGTCATGCTCAGGACACCATGACATGCCTGGGATCAAACCTGGGTCAGCTGAATGCAAGGCAAGTGCCCTACCTGCTATACCATTTCTCTGACTCCAAGAGAGATGTGTTTTTAAAGATACTTATTGCCGGGGCTGGAGTGATAGCACAGTGGGTAGGGCGTTTGCCTTGCACTCGGCCCACCCGGGTTTAATTCCCAGTATCCCATATGGTCCCCTTAGCACCACCAGGGGTAATTCCTGAGTGCAGAGCCAGGAGTGACCCCTGTGCATCATCGGGTGTGACCCAAAATGCAAGGAAAAAAAAAATAAAGATACTCATTGCCTCAGTTGACTTAGAATCTAAAGGCCATAAGATAATCTCCACGTACAAGGGTGTTTACTTCATAAGTATCTTAGAACTATGCAGCACTACTACCCTCACCAGAGTCTAGCCATGCCATGCAGACACCCCTTTATCATCTAATCTGATGGAATTTAACTGATGGAATTTACCCAATCCGATCTTTGCCAGTGGATGTTGCTCCAAATCCCGATGATCAGGCTCCCTTTCTGGGGAACTGGAGATTGTCAACCTCAGATGGTTCTCGAACAGAGAGGTGTCTATTCAAGTCCTGTGGGAAATGTTAAACTTTGAAATGGTGAGTAACAAGTCTGAGGGAGCAAGGACTGGGCAGATCTTGGAGCTCACTAGGCTTGGAAAGATGAAAAAAATCTATTACCAGTGGCCTTCTCAGGACAGATGACTTCCTCATGAAATAACTTCTCTGCTGTTGGGTTTCTAAATAAACACCCACACCTTTTAAATTATTTTTTCTGTCCCCCACCTCTGCACACACACACACCCTGAAAACAAGTAAGCATTTTATTCCTCGAAGCACTTTTCATTTATTCCTTGCAACTTTTTTGCATAGGTGAGGACTCCCTGTCTCACAATATAGACAACAGTATTGCTCTATATGTTTAAAATGGAAGATTACAAAGTATTGCTATTGGGCTGGAGTGATAGCACAGCGGGTAGGGCGTTTGCCTTGCATGTGGCCAACCCGGGTTTGATTCCCCGCATCCCACATGGTCCCCTGAACACTGCCAGGGGTAATTCCTGAGTGCAGAGCCAGGAGTGACCCCTGTGCATTGCCTGGGTGTGACCCAAAGAGAAAAAAAAAAGTATTGCTACATATTCATATTTTTCCTATGCTCATTTAATTGCTACAGTCTTATGATGAGTATTCTGAAAGGTTATATCATTTGCTTCTTATGATTAGTATTCTCAAAGCTTATATCTTTTGCTGGGGAATACAGAAATGAAAAATGACAGAGCCTTGTGGGGGGCTTTCTGGGGGGTTAGAGGTTGGGGGTGAGCATGGAGAAGAATCAGATCAACCTGGCTGCACTGCAGAAGATGCAGAGTACATTCCAACCTGGGTCAGCCTCGGCAGTGTCAGAGGGCTTGACTTCAGGTGTCAGTTAAGAATGAGGACTCTCAGGGACTTCTCTGTCTGGGGCTAGTGAAGCATAGATGTGTGAGTAATGAGGGCAGAGGAAAGATGGCCAGTTGAGCCCAAAGTGGACTTTTATTAACACATAATCCACCATAATTCAGTTCGCATTAGCATTTGCTCCTAATGTTTTGATATCTCTAGTGGGAATTGTGGTCATCGCAAAGTATATATCAACAAGGCCTTCCTATGAGCAATCCTTTGACTTGGAAGGCAAGGCTCATTGTCCCAAACCCAGAGACAGAGCCTGCTTCCTCAGGGGCCATATGTGCGTGGTTGTGGAGACTGCTTTCCCGAAACTAGTCCATCTGTGGCAGTGGTTTCCAAAATGGGAGCCATTTCCCATGGGAATCACCTAAACAGACTCAAAACTATTGATACCTGAGTTCCTGCCCCCGCCCTCCAGAGATGCTTCCGATGTAATGGTTATAGTCTGTCCTGCCACGGTGTTATTAGGAATATTAGAAAGATAGTAGGAATTTTAAAAGCTCTCCAGGTAATTCAAAGAAGAAAGTTTGAGAACTAGATGTTGGCAAGAAGTCTGTTTATAATGGCCCTGGAGATCGGATTAAGAAGTCAGTATGCAGGTATTGGTGAATGGGTACGCTCATTTGTTGCCAGAATGAGTTTCTCGTGTGTTTTTAATCCTGTATCTTCTCAAAACCATTTTTTCTTCTCCTAATACTTAGAATTTTGTTTCTGAAGATCAAAGTAGACAGAGATTCCAAAATTCTTTATCCCAGCATTCCCCAAACATGTATAAATGGTCCAAGTCTCCCTAAACTCAAGGAAATGGAACATAACAAATGTGATTAATTTTGAGTCCCCAGCACTCCTGTCTTTTCTGTTTTGTTGAATGATTGCCTTGTTTTGCAAGAACTGATCATAATGCTGAAATAGCTGAAAATTATTTTCCATGATGTCATCTAAGCTCTTGGCATGTTTGTTTTCATTTTTTCTTTGTTTGGGGTTTTTTGTTGTTGTTGTTGTTTTTTGTCTCATCTCAAACTTTCTGTTTCAGCATTTTTTTTCCTTCCCCTAGTTTTATGTGCAGCTCCATGGTAGAATTCTGTTTTCTTTCCTTGGTCAAAATTCACTACTTGGTTCTCCCCCAAGTCATTGTTAGGCTTGAATGAGCCTCCGAAAAGTGTAAGAATATGTCCCAACAGTTGTAAACAAGAGCATTCCAGGATGAGCAAAAATACTCATGTTAGTGGTGATTTTTAATTACACGCTCTATATCCCAGATTTAGTGACTCTCTTCTTGACAGATGTGAGCTGCTGCCTGTCCTTACAAAGAGCTCAGAACCTGGAGTATTTTCATGTAGGTGGAGGCTGAGGTACCCAGGAGTTCCCCGAGTGCCAAAGACGGGCTTTGACTCCAGTGCCCAGGCAGGCACTGACACATCCCCTTGGCCAGGGAAGCACTGAGCATGCTGGAGACTAACCGAGACAGACAATGGTAAAATCAGCTCTCGGGGGAGACTGCGGAGAAAGCCTTCCCCTCCGGCTTCACCAGCACATTTGCTGGATTCTCCTTTTCTAGGAAAGTTCACTGGCTTGCTTTTCCCTTTGCAGCAAGGGGAAGCACCAAGATGTGGCTGAGGTGCTCAACTCTTCCTTTAAAGATTAATTTTCTCTTCTCGTAATGAGAAAGGCAGTTGCTGTCGGGTTGCATGAGGGTGGGGACAACGGCAAGTAGATGGTGGGAATTCTCTTCCTAGGAAGTAGGACAGGGCAAATGATTTGAGTAATGGTAGGTGAACTGTCCCATGTTCATCCCTCAGGTTCACCAATACTATAGCTGTCTTCCAGAAGAAAAAGTTCCTTATGTCAACAGTCCTGGCGAGAAACTGCGAATCAAGCAGCTATTACACCAACTGCCACCACATGACAATGAGGTAAGTTTATAAGTCTTATGGAGACTTATAGAACCTTCTGTGAGCCGTTACCTGCTTCATAATCAGAATGCTGTGATTGATGAGATTGCAAAAGAAAAGCTCTGTCAGTTTGTTTTAGAGTTTAGTGTCCCTAATTGGAGCCCAAAGGGACCATTAGACGCCTTCTAGAGAGAGTGACCATAAAGCAGAATCTCCGTATGGACTGGATTCACCTCTGGGTCTGGTTCTTAAAACTACTTGGAAGTCACCAAGAAGCTCTAAAATGAAAAAGCTCGAGTCCAGTTTTTCCTAGTTGAAGAAGAAGATGGTTGCCTGAAGAGATGACTGAGATTTCCCGGGTCAGCTTAAGAATGGAAAAAATTGGGGGGAATCTCTTGATTTTTTTTTTTTAGCATCATTTCATATGAAATGAATTTTCTGGCTTTTTGTGTTATGCTGTAGAAATTTGAAGCTCGGAACATCAATGTTTTTGTTGCTTAATGTTCTATTTGCCAGGATTATTACTTATACTCTGGAAAAGATGGTTTAAGGACTGTATTTTTATAAACCCCAACTTATAGGAGCAGGCACACGTCTTTCCTTAAAGTCAAATTGATCAGAAATATGAATTTGCAGACACTTAAAATATCATTATGCACTGGTATATTAGACATTAACTTTTTAAGTACATGTTTTTTTTTAAGTAATACTATGGAACTGAATTGTCATGTAACTGATGTTTTTTAAAAAAATATAATCTGATTTAAAAAAGCTTTTAAACTAAAGTGATGTTGTATTGTAACATAAGCTTTGGATGTGCATGATTATAAATCAGTATCATATGTACCATATTAAATTTACTATTGAAAACCCAATTCTGTCCTTCACCTTCAAATTGAAAGAACAAAGTACTGCCAACCATCCCACCCACAAACTGTATCCCAGGGAAAATGAGTAAGTGCTTTTTTAAACTTTACCCACATTTAAAAAAAAAGAGGATAATTCAAGAACCTCCAAAGCCAACGTGTGCAAGCTTAGCTAAAACTTAAAACCAAAACAACTCCCTAGAAAGAGCCCTTTCCTGATCCTTATTTCAAAATTTCAGACTTCCTAAAGCAAATATAAATCATGCTTTCTCCTTTAAAGCTGAGAGCAAGCATTGTAACCTGATGCCCAGTTAACTAATTTGGAATTGAAAAATGCGGGTTATTACAAGCAGGAGGGGTGTGCCTTTCTTTAAAAGCATGTCCATAAAATGTCAGTGGTGTAACTGAATATTCTGGCCAATGCAGGTCACAGCACTTCTCTGGGGACATCCTTGTGAAGCCTTATTTTAAAAAAAGAAAGACTTCTTTTGCTTGTTAGAGAGCCATGGTCTGAGCTTCTCTGCTTATAATGGTTTATTCTGTTTAATGTTAACTGTGGTTTCATGAAAAAAAGACCATTCAAATTCTTTCTTCCTGCTGGTGAGAATTCCTTACATGTGACCCAGTGGGTAAACTGCTCATTTGACATGGCCCTTTTGAGGACAAAGAATGATTCTAAAATAAATATTTGATTATTCTCTTTTTAACCCAAATAGGAATATTTATATATGTATACATATATTGGTTATTATACATGTATATATGTGTATATATATATATATATACTGATTTTCATAGATTTTTTTCCTCTCATCACTCCTTTTTGCCCAAGAAGTTTTTACTGTACTCCAGGTATATAAAATGGGTATATAAAGTAAACGTTTACTGATAGTAAATTATAAATTTATTTCTAAAAAGATTTTATGCCCTCACACCCATATTTAGTTACATGATGCCATGTGGTAATGTCACCACAATTTAATAAGTTAGGGTCTAGTTCAATAGTTTCCTCTAATCTCTGTATGACATACCCTCTGAGTAGTTCAGTTAAAACTGATGCTTTGATGCTCAGATTTCTCTAAAGGCAGAAGGTGGGAATAAAACTGTTAATGAAAGGAAGGTAAGAAACGTAATTTTAGGTGGTACATGGACATGGCAATGAATCCTCTTCTAAAATGTCTGTCTTTCATCATAATTAAGGCCTTGAGTGATCAAGAGAGAAATTTCAATTTGAGGCTGCAAATACATCGCACCTATTTAATTCATACTAATCTCCACATTTAATAATAGCATTCAGAATCTTCCTTTTTAGGTTCCTCCCATAAGCAAAAATAGGCTGCTAGAAGACTTTTGGTTTTTGTCTTCTTTTCCCTCACTATATTTAGTTTTTTGGTCACTTTCAACTTTTGTAGGTGATAATGATTTTTCCATTTAGACTATACTTTCATTTTCAATATATGTGCTCAAAGTTGAAAAAAATCAGCTCTAAAACGATATTAAATAAATAATGTCTTATGATTCAGTAGATATGCATAAATAAAGAAGAGAATAGGAAATGCCATGTTTTAATATTTTCCATGTTCCTCCTTTAATTCTGGGAACTTCTGTATTTAGCAAGAGGGAAACCTTCAGCTGTGGGTTGACACATAATCCAAGCAGGTAACACCTTCCCACCTGCATGCAGATAAGCTTAGAGGCACTTCTGTGGAGCAACATAAAAATTTCTGGGCCAACTCCTCAATCTCCTTTGTTTTCCTCTTATCCCAAAATTAGGTAAAAAGCAGGTGTTATGAGGCAAACATTGACAATTGTTCTGGTTCCTTGGCTTAGAGCCATTCTTCAAGGTCAAAGATCACCTGAGCACCTAGAAATAAAAATGTTCAGAACCCCCACAATAAATTTGAATAATTTTGAGTCAATAAATTTATTTAAAATAATTTTAAAATCAATTATTTTTGAATAATTAACATATTTGAATCAAGTTTAAAAAAAGTTCCACATCTGGACTTTTGAAAGACCAAAGACATCCTCAGTGATTTAGACCCTCAGCAGTGTGAGATGGTAAAGATGAGGAAGTGCTACACGACTTAGGAGTCTTTATTTAGTAAGCTCTTTTAACCATCAACGATCCTAAGTTGAAACTCACCTTCAGTAGCCCCAAATGTGCTGATATTTAAGTACAGACCGGGCCTCGAAACCCAAATGGGAATATGTTCAGCAAGAAAATTCCAAGTCATGGGCTTCAGAAACCCTACGGAGCATGATTAACTTCTATGCCTTGCTCTCCACTCAGGTTCGCTATTGCAACTCCCTGGACGAGGAAGAGAAAAGAGAGCTAAAGCTCTTCAGCAACCAGAGGAAACGTGAGAACTTGGGTCGAGGGAATGTCAGGCCCTTCCCAGTCACAATGACAGGAGCAATTTGTGAGCAGGTAAGCCTGGATTCGGGAAAGTGGGGAGGAATATTATGACCTCATTTCACTAATATCCATTTGGCATTTATTTATTTTACTGAATGTCTACTATGTGCCAGGCACTGTTCTAAATCATGCAGACTGCAGTGAACAAAATACCTAAACACTCAGCCCTTTCCCTTGTATGGAGTTAGAGTCTGATGGAAGAAGTCAAACAATCGGTAGAGAATATATATAGCAGGAGAGGTGGAGAATGTGCCAGAATTATGGAGAAGTTTCAATTTTATGTGCTTTTAACCTTTGAAATGTAGGAATTGGGACATTGATCCCAGTGGAGCTGAAATGCAAGTGTAACTGCTGATTCTCAAAAGAAAAGAAAGAACTAGAGTTACCTGTTGGTATATCAGGGAATTGGTTTCAGGATTCCCACAGATGCCAAAATCTGCAGATGCTCAAGTCTGTTTAACAGTCAACCTACCATTCAGAGGCTCTACCTCATGGTTTCAACCATTGGATGTTTGAGGTGGATTGAAACTGTGAATGTAGAAACACTGGATCCAGAAAATCAACTGGTTGTTTTTTGGGTTTTTTTTTGCTTTTTTTGCTTTTGGGGGGTCATACCCAGCGATGCACAGGGGTCACTCCTGGCTCTGCACTCAGGAAACACTCCTGGCAGTGCTCAGGGGACCATATGGGATGCTGGGAATCGAACCCAGGTTGGCTTCGTGCAAGGCAAATGCCCTGCCCGCCATGCTATCGCTCCAGCCCCTGAGAATCAACTGTTTATGAAAAACAAAAATCTATGTGTAAATGAGTGCATGATTTTCACAGTCCAACAGTCAAGTGGCTAGGTAAGGTCCTCTTTGAAGGTAGCTTCTGAGGGGCTGGAGCGATAGCACAGCAGGTAGGGCATTTGCCTTGCACTCGGCTGACACGGGTTCAATTCCCAGCATCCCATATGGTCCCCTGAGCACCACCAGGGGTAATTTCTGAATGCAGAGCCAGTAGTAACCCCTGTGTATTTCAGGTGTGACACCCCCCACCCCATCACCCCCAAAAAAGAAGGTAGCTTCTGAGCAAAGACATACTGGAGCTGGGGAAATAAGTCATACATCTTGGGCAAAGTGAGGGAGGAAACAACCAGTTTGAAGGCTCTGGAATAGGAGTATTTCTCTCATGTTGGAGGTAAAGAAAGTTGGCCTGTGTGGCAGGACAGGGGAGTAAAGGGATAGTATTAGAGAAAGTAAGAGTTTATGGGTAACAGTGTGGAGCGTTGTGAATGCATGGAAGGCGCTAGGAGCACTTTGGAAAGCTCTGAGTAGGGGATTGACATAATGGTTTCATATTTCATGATTTTAAATGAGTCTTCTAGGAAAGGAGCTTGCCAGGACTGTGGGTTAGTTGGTCTATTTACTAGGATCGTACTAGGCCAGACCTGTGTGAAGGGTGGTAGGTGAGCATCTCCTTGAGTTGAAGGCCTCTTAGCAAAGTACGAAGGACCACCAGTCTCCGCTCTCACCCCCCATTGTGTTCTGAGGAGCACACTGAATTAGAATCTGGATTTATTTCTATTTTATATTTTATTTATTTATTTTTGACCTCTCACTCCACTGTAGCATGCTCACACATTGAAAAAAGAAGATCATTGGGTTTCTAACTGTCCTACCTCTCTGGTCCCAATAGCATCTTATTCTCCTCATATCCTTTTCCTAGCCTTGCAACTTCCCCACCTCCTCAGATCCACTCACAACTTTTATAATACTCCTTAAGCCCCATGAAGACCCACACAGGTGCTGAAAAAATATAACTAGATCAGAAGTCAAAGTCTGAGTGCATGCCTGAGGTGGTTGTATGCTACATGGGAACTCATTCTGAGATTTCAGAGAGAAAATGAGAATATTCAAGTGAATACAAAGGAGACACTTCTTAATATGACAAATTAGAGTGCCAAAGATTTGTCCCCGGTGTCTTCTCTCTGGAGAACCCCACCCTTAGCCTATAGTGATCACCTATAGGTGATCACTAGTTAAGATAGGAGCTTTAGTATTCTCAGTTTAGAAACCCCCATCAATCTCTGATATGTCTCACAGAACCAGCCTCGCTTGGCAAAAGAAATGTTGTGCATTTTATGGGCAGATATTGAGAGGGGAAGAAACTAGTGACAAGAACATGAGGCAGATGGGGCTGGAGCGATAGCACAGCGGGTAGGGAGTTTGCCTTGCACGCCGCCGACCCAGGTTTGATTTCCAGCTTCCCATATGGTCCCCTGAGCACCACCAGGAGTAATTCCTGAGTGAAGAGCCTTACATTTCTGCCAGCTACCTTGAGCAGCTTATTTTCCTAACTTCTGTCATTGTAAAAATGGGTTAGGAAATGCCAACATCTTAGAATTATAGTACGGATTAAATAGGATTCAGTATTGTTAATGTAGTAAATTAGGAGACTAATTTGAGGTGATTCTAAAGCCTTAGGAGCCTACTTAAGCCAACCCAAACCTAACAATGCCTGAGCAGGAGTCGATGTACTGGAACCCGAGAAAATGAAACTAAAGAACAGTGAATTGCAGCCTCTAGTCATTCCCAAATGAGGCAGCCATTTAAACTATAAATTTTAAAAAGATAGAATGAGAAAATCCCTTGCTTTTCTTCCTCATCTTTGCTCTTGGAACCTCTCCCTTAGCTCCTGTGGTTGAAATGTTTCTAACTGTTTTGTCTTTGAAGCTGCTCCTTCAACACGAGTGCTTGCTCAAAGTCAAAATGTCCCTCCATTAATGTTTTGGCCATATACATTCCTTGGGTCTCCTTCTATTATAAAAAAGAGGGGTGGTGCTTTCTGTCAAGTACTCTTTTATTCCATTGCTCACGTGAATGAGTAACCAGAGGCTATTCCATGAGACCCTTACTCAATTTTCTATGAAGGGTTCCAACCCACAGGAAGTCTATTGTGTTGGGAGGTTGCGTTTCTGCTTTTTTGGGTCCCACCTGGCAATGCACAGGGGTTACTCCTGACTGACACACTCAGGAATTACCCCTGGCGGTGTTCAGGGGACCATATGGGGTGCTGGGAATCAAACCTGGGTCAGTCGCATGCAAGGCAAACACCTTACCAGCTGTGCTATTGCTCCAGCCCAAGGTCGCATTTCTGATTTTGAGAATTTTTCTGTAGAGCTCAGCTTCTAGGTTAGGACCATGTGGCTGCCTTAGTGGTTAAAGAGGACTCTCCTCAGGCCCCCTTGTCTCCCAGCCAACCCCTGTCTCAGAGTTCCTCCCCCAATAGTCACTTGATCCCAACCTCAAACAAAATCATTGGTCATCGGGGATTTGCCATGTTTCTTTTTTATTTATTTATTTGTTTGTTTGCTTTTTGGGTCACACCCAGTGATGCACAGGGGTTACTCCTGGCTCATGCACTCAGGAATTACTCCTGGCGGTGCTCAGGGGACCATATGGGATGCTGGAAATTGAACCTGGGTTCGCCTCGTGCAAGGCAAACGCCCTACCCGCTGTGCTATTGCTCCAGACCCTTGCTGTGTTTCTTATCACATAATGAAAGTTATTTTGGACAATGAGTAAAGACAAGGAAGAGAAGGAAGAAGCCCTTCCCATAGTCTGGCCTTAGATGCAGTGCCTTTCTGGGGTCAGAGATAGTATAGCAGTTAGGGTACTTGCTTTGGACACAGCTAAGGTTCAATTTCTGACCCCACCTATGGTGCCCCGAGCCACCCCAGGACTGATCCCTGAGAGCAGAGCTAGGAGTATGTTCTGAGCACTGCTGGGTGTGGCAAAAAACTCACTAAAAAAAAAAAGTGGTGCCTTTGCCATCAAGCCTGTGAAAGGCAGTATCAGCGCAAGGAGGTTAAATATAAGCCTGAAAACTTTGTAGAGAAAATAGTTACAGGTTGAGCCAACTTTTATGAACCCCTCACTATACCACAGTGCAGACCTCCCTTCTCTCACAGCCCCCTTCCTGACCTACTCGTTTACTCCTTTTGGAGGAAATCTTGGCGGTGTCCTTGGTAGAGTATCCTTCCTGAGAGATAAGGGAGCTCCTCACAGTGCAATGTTCACTCCTGTTTGTAGAGCTCCTGTCTATTGTATACTGAAAGAGTTTTTTTTGTCTTCCCCATCTTTTTGATGTCTTATTTTCTCAGTTACTTTCTCTTGGTCTGCCTTGTGGGCTGTAGGAAAGGAGGGTGGGAGGCAGGCAAGCTGCCCCACCCAGCAGTGAGGATTTGAATACAAGTTTTGGTGGTCATGGACATTTACCACTCATGCATGGCTCTGAGAAGTTGAACGGGGTCAGTGCCATAACTAACATCTCTGTTTGCCTCATAGTGCGGAGGCCAGATTAATGGCGGAGACATTGCTGTATTTGCATCACGCGCTGGTCACGGTGTTTGCTGGCACCCGCCATGCTTCATATGCACCGTCTGCAACGAGCTTCTCGTGGATCTGATCTACTTTTACCAAGATGGGAAGATATACTGTGGCAGGCACCACGCCGAGTGCCTGAAGCCGCGCTGTGCTGCCTGCGATGAGGTCAGAGCACTCTCTATGGAGCTCACACCTTCCTATCCCTCCTTGGCTGGGCCATAGCCAATGGAGGCCCCAGGGCCTCCAGCACAGAAGAACGTCATAGGCTACTCATCTTCATACTATAACCCTCTGAGGAGAGCAACCCCGCCCACCCCACATTTGCTAGAATGTCTGGGACCGTGGCCCACTCCACTCAGCGTGGTAGTCTCCAGGGCCTCCTGGTGGGCAGGCAGCTTCTGTAGCTGAGGAGCTCCTCAGTTGGCACATCCTGCAGAATTTAGTTCAGGACTCTTAAAAAAAGAGTGAGGCATTAAGCATCTTTTCATTCGGCCCATAGCCCAAGGAGTAATCTTCGGTCAAGGCCTGTCCCTCCAATCTTAAAAATCGTTCCATTTCCTGAGACTCAGTTGGATAGGTGGGTTTGGAAGAGAAGGATGTAGCATTTTAATTTTATTTGCACACAACTTATGTAAAGTTCACATGAAACTGCAGAAGGCAAAGGGATATTCCATTTGGATCTCACCACCTTCTGCTCTCAAACTTGAATGTACTGTTCCCAATTAGAAAGAGGGCTGAAGCTGGAGGTTTGCAATATGATTTTATTTGCTAAGGGCAAAAGGAATATGATGATTTTGTTTATTGAGGTATAATTCTCATAGCGTTGATTTGCTTCCTTAAGGATACAGTTCCTTTTTTTGGAGGTACATAGCCAGCAGTGCTGCATTGCTGAGGATCAAAGCCTGGGTTCTTGCATGTAGAGCATGCTCTCTAGCCCGTGAATCACCTCCTTGGCCCTAACATATAGTTTGGCAGGTTTTAGTATATTCACAGAGTAGTGAAACCATGGCTACTATCTAGTTTGAGGTCATTTTCATCAACTGAAAGAAAACTAGTATCAATAGCACTCACTTCTCTTCTTCCTCTTCCTCCTCTTCCCTGATGACTATTAATCTGTTTGATCTCTGCATTTACATGTTCTGAATATGTCCTTTAAATGAACTAAGTCTCTACCTGACCTTTCATTTTTTTTTCACATAGCATTATTTTTTCAAAGCTAACTCATTTTGTAGCACGAATCAGTATTTATTCATTTTCACTGCTGAATAATATTCAGATGTACATATGTGATCTTGTTTATTTATCCATTTATCAAATAATATTATATCGCTTATCATTTTTATTTCCATGAGCATTCATGCACAAGTTTTTGTTTGGTTGATTTTTTTTGTTGTTTTGCAGCCATATCTAATGAGGTTCAGGGTCCACTCTCAGCTTTGTGGTTCACTCCCAGCCATGTTCCAGATGTTTCAGTGTTCCAGTGTTCCTTATGTGCTACCACTGGTGGAATCCAGGCCTCTCACCTGTAAAAATATACACTTAGCCGAATGAACTATTACTCCAGCCCTTACAGTTTTTATGTAGACAGCAACTACAGTTTTTTTGAGCATACCTAGAAGTAGAATTGAGGGGTCATATGATAATTCTCTGTTTAATTCTGAGAAAATACCAACCTGACTCCGAACACAATTATATGATTTGGCAATTTCGCTACCAGTGAATGGCTATTCCAAGTTTTCAGCATTTTTTTTCAACATTTATTTTTGTCTTTTTCAATGGATTCATCTTAGTTGGTGTGAAATTATAGCATATTTGCCTTTTTAATGACTAATGTTAAGTATTGGGTGCTTAATGGCTTTTTCTTTACCTTCTTTATTTTGGGAGTAATAAATATTCATTTTGCCATCTAAGTTTAGTTATTTTCTTTTTAGTCTGCTGTGGTAAGGTTTATTCATATGTTCTGGATACTAATTCCTTTTCAGATACATGATTTGCCATTGTTTTCAATCTTTCTATAAATTCACTTCTTTTTGCTTTGGCTTGGTTTTATTGTTTGTTTGATTGTTTGTTTGTTTGAGGGCCACAACTGGCAATCCTCAGGATTTACTCCTTGCCTGCACTTGGCGATCACTCCTTGTGGGCTCAAGGAACCATATGGGGTGATGGAGATTGAACTCCACTCAGCCACGTGGAAGACAAGTGCCCTACCCACTGTACTATCTTTCTGGCACTAACTTCACTTTCTTGGTGTTGTCCTTTGAAGTATGGAAATTTTTATTTTAATGTAATCTAATTTATGTTATTTTTTGGTTGCTTATGCATTTCAGTGTCAATTGCCTGGTTACCTAACCTAAATTTATGAATGTTTATTCCTGTATTTATTCCTGTACTTTTGTCTAAACATTATACAGGTTTTGCTCTTCTATTTCCATCTTTGATCTTGAGTTAGTTTTTTTGTATAAAGTGTGAGGTCAGAGTTGAGGTGCATTCTTTTGCTTGAGGCAGTTGTCCCCACCCCTTTTGTTGAAGAGGCTAGAGTCTTTCACCCATTGAATGTCAATAATCAATTGATCTTATATGTCTGGGTTTATTTCTAGCCTCTCCATTTTAATCTATTAAGCTGTGTCTGTCTGTTCCCAGGCATTTCTACATTGTATTGGTTTTTGCCACTTATACTACGCTAGAAAATTTGGGAAATTGTATAAGGAGGTAAAAACATTAAGTGCTCCTAAGATGCCTTGCAAATGGAAGTGCTTCATTTTAAGGCCAGAATGAATGATGGCGAGTAAGACCTATTGAAAGGCATCCCTCACCTAAAAGCAGTGCTTTTCTCAGCACTCGCTCATTGTTGCTCTGCGGGAATGTATTGCCATTTTTTTTAAATAAACCAGAATTCCAGATGTTTGTGTGACATTTCCCATTTTTGAAAAATCCCATATATAAGCCAAGTAAAACAGATATGTGTGTCGAATGTGCCCATTAGCTGTCAGTTCTCAGTCCTGATTTACGTTTTGCCGGGCAGAAAAATACATTCTTCTATTAAAAGGTGGTTAAATTAATTGCTGGCTAAGCTAGAAACATTAAGTTGTGCTTTAGGCATTTTCAACTGTGGAAACTAATTTGGACACACACACGTATATATAACATATATGTACATATATATATGTACATATATAATATCCATATTGATAACTTGTCTGACCTGTGATGTGAATGGGACCTTCTACTCTGGAATACCCAGAGCTTTCCCCTTCTAAAGTGCTTTCCCATGACGGGGTCTCCAGCACTGACCTTTTGGCTCTCCCATCTTCAGATCATCTTTGCAGATGAATGCACGGAAGCCGAGGGCCGGCACTGGCACATGAAACACTTTTGCTGCTTCGAGTGTGAGACGGTGCTCGGCGGTCAGCGTTACATCATGAAGGAGGGAAGACCCTACTGTTGCCATTGCTTTGAGTCCTTATATGCGGAATATTGCGACACTTGTGCTCAACACATAGGTGAGACAACGTTTAATGTATACTTGCAGCTGCTGTGACTGCCACTCCTGTATGTCTGGTGGAGTTAGCTTCTCTCTGCCAGTGACAGAAACCAAATTCTCCCGCTGCAAAAGGGAAGGGGGAATTTCTCAACTCGTCTGATGTGGAAAAACCAAAGAATTTTCTGGCTTCCGCTAGGGATGCATCAAGGTTTCAAGCAAAGTCTTGGTTTTATTTTTGTTTTTGGTTTTGGTTGTGGTTTTTGTTTTTGTGTGTGTGTTTTTCTCTGCCTCTCCATTTAGATTGCTTCCTGTGGCATATTTGGAAGCAAGCTTTCTGCGCATATTAACTAAGATGTGCCTGCCCTCTCCTTTAGTTTTATGTGTTCTCAGGATTTACATTCTCGAAAGGAGTGATACTGTTTGTCTTCCTTCTCGTGTATAAGCCAGGTCTTCCAAATAGGAGCTGGGCAGGCCCTGGTTGGCTGCGTTTCATCTTGGAAAGAAAGAATAGGCTTCCCCTTTCAGTCAGCCTGAATCCTAGGCCCTGCCTTATAGGAGGCCCCACTCCCCAGGAAGAAGGAAAGTTCTTGGAAGGGAAATATGAAGGGAAAAATGTAAACAAATGGCTTCCACAGTCTCCTTGGAAAAACTCAAGGGTCAGCAGAGGGAGGGGCCAGAGCGGTCAGTCCTGTTGGAAGGGATAGTTAAGAAAACCAAATGGCTTCTGCATGTCAAAAAGGAAAAGAGAGAGAGAGAGAGAGAGAGAGAGAAAGAGAGAGAGAGAGAGAGAGAGAGAGAGAGAGAGAGAGAGAGAAATTCAGCAAAAGTTAAATAAACCCTGCCAAAAGCAAGGCAAAAGAATCTCAAATAGTTCTTAAGCTGTAAACTCCCCCAGAGAAGCAGTGGGTCTGAGATGATGAAAATCCTTTTTCCTTTGCAAATAAATGATCGTTCAACCCTTCAGTGCTCTTCCAAATCTTGCTGCATCCGTGGCTTCATTATTCAACTTGCCGGTTCTGGCCCCTTGAGAATAAGCTGCCCTTTAAGGGGGAGGGGAAAGAAATTGGCAGTGGAGGAACGTCTGTGAGACTAGCTGCCTGGTCTTCCTGTGGCTTGTGCAATTCCAAGAAATCTGCTCAGAAGCTGCCAACTTCTTACCTATAGGAGGGAGATGTGGAGATAACCAGTCTGGGAGCCCGTTTGCTCTGATTTTATCAGGGAAAAAAAGAAGTGCCTTTGTCTCCTTTGTTCATATGTATCAGAAGTGATATATTCAACCCACAGACTAGTCATTTGAGAAGTTTGTGTGCTCCGAGAAATCCCAGCTCTGGGGACAAGGTGCCCGCGGTGTGCTCTGTGGAGGGGCCTTTGTCATAGGGTTATCCTTCCCACAGACTCAGATCTGCCATCCAGAGGTGTTTCACAGCCAGAGCCTGTGCAAGACCTTGGTTGCCTATGGCCATTCACTTGGCTGCCCAATAACGTTCCCTGTGGGAAGTAGATTCTTTCTCTCCTGGCCCCAAAAGTCCTCATGCTCATGAGCCTCACACTCATCCAGCTACCCAACTGTTTTCACTTCTCACAAGAAGAAGAGTCAAGCCAATTCCTTGGGTGCTAAAGAGCTAGAAAGAGCTTGGCTTAGAGAGGTGGCAGGACCTGGGAGGCAGAGGGTGAGAGGTATTTTGAGAAAAGGGTGCCGATTACCCCCACATTTCTCACTGAATTCTGCAAGAAGATGCTAGCTCAGGTGTGAAGGTTTGCAGTGTACAGAAAACTTCACTAGGGTTTCTCTTTCTTCTCTTCCTTTCCATCACTGTCATGGTCACTGTCATCCCATTGCTCATCAATTTGCACGAGCGAGCACCAGTAACGTCTCCATTGTGAGACTTGTTGTTACTGTTTTTGGCATATCGAATATGCCACGGGTAGCTTCCCAGGCTCTGCCATGTGGGAGAGATACTCTCGGTAGCTTGCCGGACTCTCCAAGAGGGGCAGAGGAATAGAACCCAGGTCGGCCGCATGCAAGGCGAGCTCCCTACCCACTGTGCTCCAACCCTTCCTTTCCATAGAAACTGAAAAACCTTTCCAACAACCCTTTGAATTTTTACCCAGTGGTCTGGAAGAGAGAAAATCTGTTCCATGAGCATGAAGGCAGCTGTTTTCTGCTTTCTTGCCTCTACCTATCGGAGGCTTTGGCATTTTCTTTTCTTTCTCTTTTCAGTCCATGAAAAGGCATCCATGTTTCACCAGAATGGGGGACTTCGTCAGTCTGCATTCTTATCACTGTGTAGTTAAAATGCCATACATGATTTTGTTGCTGTTGTTCTTGGTCCAACTTTCCAGAAAATGTCATTTTCCTGCAACAGTGAAAGAGTGTGCAGTCCATAGTCTCTGGGTGCTTCCCTCTGACCATATTATACAAACATTCCCTATTTACACAGCCACTCAGAGCAGACCCTGCATCAGGCAGCCGTTGCTAGGGCAACAGTACTTTTGCTGCGTGCAGCAGAGTAAACAATCCTATAAACAGATCGAGGCTGTAGCAGCCATAGCTGCAGACACCCTCAGAGAAGTGCTCAAAGGGCTTAGAGTGGGAATTTTTTTTAAAAAAGGAACGCTTAGATGTGGAATGGCAGAGCCCTTTTCCAGATGTTCAGAGTTCAGGAGCAGTTCAGAGGACCATCTGACATGGGTGATGTTTATCAGAGACCACGTTCAGCTGCTTGCCGGGCCACTTGGTAATGCCTCCCCCTCTGCATTCCTCATCCCAGCCTGGCTCTCGGTGAGGCCTCGCCCCCTCCCGAACTAGGCCCCTGCTGCTCCAGCACTGCAGAGCCAGTTTCCTTGCAGAGTAGCTGGCAGAGGCCAGGGTTGGCCTGTGTGAGAGCAGTGCTGGAGGTGCTGTCTGAGTGAAAAGCCGGACAGCCCTGCTCCCAGCAGGGACTCTCAGGGGAGCAGGGGACAAGCGGAAAAGAGAAAAGGAAGGAAAGACCCAGCCAACCTCAGAATTCTTGCTTGGCCTGCATCCAGGCAGCAGCCTCAGAGCAAAGAGGGAGCAGGGCATGGGTTTCTAATGAAAACACAGGAAGAGGCGCAGCGAGCAGGCAGTCTCAGCAGTCTGCACGCTGGCTCAGCTGGGCCTCACCACACCCTGCAGGTAACTCTTAACATCCCCCTTTTTTTTACGAAGGAGGCCCGACACACGTCTCTTTGCTCAAGGTGCAGGCTGTGTGGCTCAGCCAGACAGCAGCAGAAGCTACATTTGAACCAAGCAGACGGGCTGTAATCATTTGTACACCCAGCTGGAAGGAGACCAGGGAGGAATTTCTCTGCATCTCTGAGCTGTACTTGGAGTCACCACAGACTTTTCTGTAGTCTATTCAGTCAACTTTTTTTTTTTTTAAGCCCTTATAGATCCTCAAGGTCAGTCTCCCGAAGAAACATAGCTCCTTTCATCTGGGGGAGGGGCTGATCAGCACGAGTTTCCCTTTGTGTCTGTTCCCCAAGTTTTCCTTTGTATCTGTTCCTCACCGTGTGGAGGGCAAAGGTGGCTAAAGGTAGATAGGACTGGCCCCGGGAGCCTCAGGAGAGAATGTTCTCCTGTTTCCCTCTGTTCCCAGTCTTTCATTTTGCTTACAGTGTACCCCTGTTTCTTGGCCACGGACTCTCTAAACATGACTCGAGAAGGTATGGCTAGAAATTGCAGGCTTAGAATTCTCTTCTACTAGATGCCAGGGCTCACTTTAGAACTAGCATCAGACCTCAGGTGTCCTACCAGATGAAGTAATCGCTGATTGACTGTGACTTTTTCAGCAGACTCCATGCAGCAGGCCCCAAGGCCTCTCACCTCCATTCTGCCAATGTAGAACTGCTATCAAAAGAGCCCTTGGGCGTGAGCAATAGGACAGTGAAGAGGGAGTTTGCTTTGCAAACAGCCAATCCAGATTCAATCCCTGACACCCTAGAGGACCCCAAGCCCACCAGGAGTGATCCTTGAGTGCAGAGCCTAGGCACCACTCAATATTACTCCAAAACAAAAATCAATTGAAAACCAAAGAGAGCCCTCCTTGAAGGTCAAAGAATAGGCTAATGGTAATAGGATATTCCATTAGAGGTTTGCTCCCCAGCAACACATTGGGTTTCCCAAGTACCCCAGGAGTGAGCCCTGAGCTTAGAGTCAGAAGTAAGCCCTGAACATAATAACCAGTTATGCCTCAAAAGTCTGGATGTTGGCCGTTGATGGGATTACACACACCTGGGTTCCAGAGACTTAAGAAGCCAACAAATCCAGAGACTTACAAGCAAGCTCCCAGAAGAGAGCGATACAGAGAGTCTCTTGCCCGCACGTTTGGCTGTCTTCCCCAGGGCCCCTTGGAGGGGATGGGCTCCAGCTTCCCTCCCCGCCCAGAGCAGAGCTCCCAGCAGCCGAAGACCACCGGAACATAGCCACAGCCATGCCCAAGACCCTTCTCCACGCATTCGGACAGACCTCACGCATGAAGGTACTGGCAGAGGAACCCAGGTGTGTGTAAATCCCATCAACGGCCAACATCCGGAGACTTAAAAGCAAGTTCCCAGAAGCAAGCAATATCTTGTTGCCTACTTCTCCCTCCGGGAGAAACTAGCAAGCTTCTGAGAGTTTCCTGCCCACATGTGACAACCTTTGCAAGCTTCCCTTCGTGTATTCATATGCTAAATCCAGTAACAAGCTGGATCTCATTCCTCTGACCCTGAAAGAGCCTCCAGTGCAACATCGTTGGGAGGACCAAGTCAAGAGAGACTTCTAAAATCTGAGGGAAAGGACAAATGGAGAGGTTACTGAGCCCGCTCGAGAAATCGACAACTAACGGGATTTCATGATCGTAATCGTGTGCCTCAAAAAAATATTATAATAAAAAGACGTAGCCGTAGCAAAAGTCCCAGGTAATTGTGACCATTTCATTGACCAAGTACAGGTCGTGTGTCAACCCCTGAACTCGGAGATACAATTTCTGAGTAGCCAGTGCTGCCTCCAGACCTGGCTTTCGCCCCACCCACCTTTTCCTACCCAGAGAGGCAGAGATAGGGAATCCCACCAGGAGCTTATCACTAGGAGAGGCCAAAATAGAAACTGAGAAGCAAGGACAGCTGGAACCTTGAGAGGCTCCGGTAAAGTGCAGGTGAAACGTGACTATGTAAACCAGGCGCTGCTCAGGCGTAGGAGGAAATGAGTCTCTTCCTTTCCCAAAGAAGCCAGGTGAGGTGGATGCTTGCTCACTGAGGGCCAGTGTCTTTCACAAACCACCCTGAAAGTTGTTCCTTCTCCAAAGCAGGTTTTTCTCTTACCAGCAGTTGAAATTATTGTTTTCTTCTTTTGAACTGAGCTTCTGTAGGAATTACCCTTTACCATACATGGACGATGCTCTTCATCTTTCACAGGAAAGCCCCCCGTGATGCACAGGCCAGGCTTCTGGAGACACCCCAAACCTGAATGAGTCTGTTCTTGTAGAACTTCACATCAGATTCCTAGTTTCATTTCATTAAGCAAGTCATTTAGCCTACTTTCCCTTTTTTTTTTAATCATTTGAGAAAATAGAAATACTAAAGAGGTGCTATAGCTGAGAGGTTAAGTGAGTTTACCTGTTTGCAGAGCATTTAAAGCAGCGCTGTATTATTTGTTGGTGTCGTTATTGCTGCTTGGGGAAATGTGTCCTAGGCAGAAGGATGTATGGACGGGTTATTTTAATCTAATTTCTCTCTTCTCAACAAATACACTAAGAAGGCCCTTGACAGGGCCAGGGAGACGGCTCAAAGTGCTGGAGAACTGCTATACATGTGGGGGCTTTTGGTTTGATCCCTGGAATCTGGGCACCAGTCCTCAGGAGTAGCCCCTGAGCACTGCCAGACGACACAAAACAAAATGTTGACTAGTACTGGGATGCCTCTCCCGATACGTCATGAATCACACTGATACAGGATCTTAATCATTGATTGGTTTCTCGACTATTTATTCTGCTGTTTCTGCCTAGTCAAACTATGGTGCTGTGCGTTTTATATCCTAATACCCAGCTTTCAACCACTCATCCACTTCATGTCTCTTTCCTAGGAATTGACCAGGGTCAGATGACCTATGATGGCCAACACTGGCATGCCACTGAATCCTGTTTCTGCTGTGCTCACTGCAAAAAGTCCCTCCTGGGCCGGCCTTTCCTTCCCAAGCAGGGCCAGATATTCTGCTCGAGGGCGTGCAGTGCTGGGGAGGACCCCAATGGCTCGGATTCATCTGATTCAGCCTTCCAGAATGCCAGGGCCAAAGAGTCCCGGCGCAGTGCCAAAATTGGCAAGAACAAGGGCAAGGCGGAGGAGCCCATGCTGAACCAGCACAGCCAGCTGCAAGTCACCCCCAACCGGCTCTCCGCAGACGTGGACCCCTTGTCGCTGCAAATGGACCTGCTCAGCCTGTCCAGCCAGACACCCAGCCTCAACCGAGACCCCATTTGGAGGAGCCGGGATGAGCCCTACCATTATGGGAACAAGATGGAGCAGAACCAATCCCAGAGTCCTTTGCAGCTCCTCAGCCAGTGCAACATCAGAACTTCCTACAGCCCGGGAGGGCAGGGGGCCGGGGCGCAGCCTGACATGTGGGCCAAGCACTTCAGCAACCCCAAAAGGAGCTCTTCACTGGCCATGAAGGGGCATGGGGGCAGCTTCATTAAGGAGTGCCGGGAGGACTACTACCCTGGCAGACTGCGATCCCAGGAGAGCTACAGTGATATGTCTAGTCAGAGCTTCAGTGAGACCCGAGGAAGCATCCAAGTCCCTAAATACGAGGAGGAAGAGGAGGAGGAAGGGGGCCTGCCTGCTCAGCAATGTCGGACCCGTCATCCTATCAGTTCCCTGAAGTACACAGAGGACATGACGCCCACAGAGCAGACTCCTCGGGGCTCCATGGAGTCGCTGGCCCTGTCCAATGCAACAGGTAGGGTTCTACTCACCTGGAAGATGCAGCAAGGGGGGCATTTTTGGGGAGGGGGATGGGAGTAAGGGGCACTGCCCAATGCTGGTCTTCAGGATTTTAGTGTTCCTCTCCTGCTCCATCTTCCAATAGGAAGTTTTCAGTGCGTCTTGGGTCTTGGGTGAGATTCCTCATAAGCAAACCTGGACAGAAACTAGGATCCTCTGACCTGTTGAGGGTGGGAGGAAACAAAAGGGAGAAAGGGAAAAAGGGAAAGCAGCGGGGGCCATAGTAATATTACACTTGTACACTGCTGACCCAGGTTCAATCCCCAACACCCATATGGTCCGTCAAGCCAACAGGCAGTGATCCCTTAGTAAAGAAGCAGGACTAAACCCTGAGCACCCACAGGTGTGACCAAAAAAAAAAAAGAGAGAGAGAAAGTGGGAGGAGAAAGTGAAACATGATGTCTACTAGAGATTAGATTTAGCCTGACACCATTCGCTTGGAACTTTGGAAGATGAGGAGCCTTGAGGCACTTATTGCTCTTCCAGATCAAAGGGCTGACATTTTCCACCAACAGTTCAGTCTGTCACGGGCTTTGGGTTGCTGGGAAGCCACTTGGGGTCAAGGTTGTCCATGTGGGCATGAGGTAAGGCAGGTCCTGTCTGCCCAAGGAAACCCTGGGGCAAAGGAAGGGCTGTGAGCTGGAGGCAGTTTTCACCAAAGCACATTTACTCAAGACACCAAAGCACCCATCCATGGTTGAACCTTGGCATCTTATGAGGGATTTACTATGTTGTAAAAGATATAAAATATGTGTATTGGCAGGAAGATGTCAGGCATGTCCATCTCAAGGGGACTGCCACGGCCCAGGTCTGATTGATTGTCGCCACATTTGGAGATATTTATTTGTTAGGCTAACAGTGATTTAGCTTTTGCCATATACAAATATTGTCCTATGCACTTTATAAATATCACTAAATCCTCATAACCCTACAAGAGTGACGTGCTCTTATTTGTGTGTGTAAGAGAACATTTAAGATAAAAGACTCAGATTCTGTGATTTATAATACTATTAATATTGATTTCTCATGCATATAATTCCAACACCAGGCCCTTCACCAGTATACATACCTCCATCTCCTAAGGACCACTATACCCTTCCCTTTCAGACCCACCACCACTACTCAGTTACGTGCTTCATTTCTTCCATCATGTTGCCTTTAGACCTCTGTTACTACTATGCTTTGTATTTTTAATTCCCACATATGAGAGAGTTCATTCTGTATCTATCCCTGTCTTTCTGACTAACTTTCATCAGCATGATTTCCTCTAGTTCCATCCATGTTGCAGCTAACTGCATGATTTTGTCCTTTCTTAGAGCTGCATAGTATTCCTTTGTGCATCCATTCACTGAAATGGATACAACAAAATCCAGCTTCTTGATCCATTCATTGATAGTTGGGCATTTGGGTTATTTCCATATCTTAGCTATTGTACTAAGAACAGTAATAAATATAGGTGCTGTATTTGCATATATCCTTTCAAGGATATATCAAGGATATATATATATATATATATATATATATTTCAAGCAAGTCTTGATAATCAAGACTTGCTGTGAGACAGCAAATCTCACAATGGAGACCTTACTGGTGCCCACTCGAGCAAATTTTGTTGAGCAATGGGATAACAGTGATACAGTGATATATTAATTATATCTTTCAAATTAATATACCTTTCAAATTATTTTTTGTGTTTGAGGGATTGATGCCAAGAAGTAGTATCACTGGGTCATATGGTAGTTTTATTCCTAATTTTTTGGTTGATCTCCATATATCTTTCCATAAATGCTGAACCAGATAACATTCCCACTAACAGTGGAGTAGGGTTCCTTTCTCACCACAGCCACACCCAGGAGATATGTGCTTTTAAAATTCTGACTTCAGAGTCCAGGAGAAATGTGCTTTTAAAATTCTGACTTCAGAGTGGAAGAGGGGCTGGAAAGATAGCACAGCAGGTAGGAGTTTGCCTTGCACGCGGTTGATCCAGATTCGATTCCCAGCATCCCATATGGTCCCCTGAGCACCATCAGGAGTAATTCCTGAGTGCATGAGCCAGGAGTAACCCCTTAGCATCGCCGGGTGTGACCCAAAAAGCAAAAAAAAAAAAAAACCAGAGTGGAAGAAACTGAGGCACATAGAGGTTGAGAGAGTTATCTAAAATCATTTAGCTTTTATGAGGTTGAGCGAGAATTGAGCCTGTGCATATGACCCTAGAGCAATACACAAATCACATCAGGCTGCCAGAGTCATAGAAGCACCGTGCTGTGAGATCTCCCTGTCTTTTCAGAGAAGTTAAACATGTGATTTTTAAAAATATGAAACCTCTCTAAATATGTCTCTAAATTGTTGGCTGGCTGTGACAATTTTTTTTTATCCCTCTCTAATTCACATCTCGTTCTCATCTGCCCCAAAGCTTAGACAGCAGGGATCTTTACCCCCATGTTTCAGATGAAAAGGATGAGGCCTGTGACTAAGCAGCTTGCTTAATGTCAGAGAAGCGAACAATTCATGCAGAGTGATGACTGCCTGGCTTCCGGCCCAGTTTGTGCTATTCTCAAAAGATGTGCATTCTATAATTACTTAAGAGGCCAAAAGATAAATATGTAATTCAGCCCCTGAAGCAGAGTTTCTCAAAGCTAGAGCAGCTGCATTAGAATTATTAGGCTGCTGGGTGGAACTGTGGACTCTGGGACCGCCCCACTGCCCCTCTGTGTTAGACACAACAGAGCTGAGACCCAAGAATCCACATGCTAACTGGCTCCCTGCAGATGCTGGTGCTACCATTTTCTAGGAAACATTGTCTCTGAGTTTGTTTGATATCATTTTACTGTCCTTACCCAATGACTCGGGAAATCAGGAGCACTGAGGGATGGGGAATGCTGGAAAGGCCAAGAGAGAGGTGGGGAATTTGTCAGTATGATTTTTTTCCTTCAGTTCCTTTTTCCAAGCAACTAGCCCCTCTGTCACTAAGACTTGGGGAAGGCATCCCAGAAACATGTCTGATAAAGCAGAGGAAATTTCCTTGGATCCACATAGTCTAAAGGAATAACCATAAGCCACATGTAATTAGTGTGATTTGAATTAAAATGAAATGAAATGAAAATGTCAGGCCATCAGTTTCACTAGTCACATTTTAAGTGATCAGCAGTAATGGGCTGAATTTTTTATGTTATTTAATGTTAATCAATTTAATTTTAGTAGCCCCTTGTGACTTAAACAGCCATCTTTTTGGACAGAGTACATAGACCTATAGTTAGCTATTAGGATGGACACAATTTTAACTCCATTATTAATCTTTATGGAAGTTTTCACATGAGCCCTAGCTTCTTAGAATCTCAATGAATATTTGGCGTACCTACCCAGTGTTAGTCATGTAGGAGCTGTGTGGCCTTGAACAATAATTATGACTGTTTCCTCATGTATGGAATTTGGTGGATAATAGTACTTCTTTTGAAAATTTTTTGTGAGAATTCAGTGATAATACATTGAAACTCACAAATTTCATCTTTGATATCATATACAATCCTCCTATAAGGGGTTAGCTGATGTTGGACCCCCAATGTAACTGGGCGATGCTGCCTATTTATTATACATCTGGAGGTTCTCCTTGAGGCAAGAGAGCTTCTAAGACATTGCCTCAAAGCAAAGGACAGTGCTAAAAGGGTCACCACACTGACTCCCCACAATTTGTGGTCATTGCTTTGGCTTGGCTCAGGTCTGTTCCTCTTGCTAGGAAGTTATGTTAATTGAGTTATCTGCCATCCTTTTGTTTGCCCCATCACATTGCTCCATGGCTCATCTACTGGGGGGAGGGAATACTCACTTACTCACAATCCCCTCCCCCGCTGTATGTGTTAAGCTTCTCCTTTGTACTACATTTCCACTGTGTAGTTTCCCAGTCTGTCACCTTCCCCCTGAACTCTCTTGTGGTTGTTTTTTTCCTATATCTGATTTGTGGAATTGGGAATAAAGGTTCTTGATTATTGTCTAGTGTTCTGTCTGCAACTTGTGCCTCCTTTATCAGCCAGGGAGCGTCTGTCAGTCCCAAATGCACCAGGGACCGCTGTCACGGTGGGACAGTGACTCAGACAAGCTGATACTTTTTTTTTTTTTTTTTTGCTTTTTGGGTCACATCCAGCAATGCTCAGGGGTTACTCCTGGCTTTGCACTCAGGAATTACTCCTGGCGGTGCTTGGGGGACCATATGGGATTCCGGGGATCGAACCCGGGTCGGCCGCGTGCAAGGCAAACGCCCTACCCGCTGTGCTATCGCTCCGGCCCCCAAGCTGATACTTTTAATTTTAACATTTCTTCTTTTGGGGGGGCATGTCACACCCAGCAATGCACAGGGGTTACTCCTGGCTCTGCACTCAGGAATCACCTCTGGTGGTGCTCAGGGGACCAGATGGGATGCCGGGAATCCAACCCCAGTTGGCTGCATGCAAAGCAAACTTCCTACCTGCTTTGCAATCGCTCCAGCCCCTATCATTCCTTTTTTTATCCTAAACATACTGATATGTAGCTTCAGTACCTATCAATATTTTGACAACTAGCATCTCCCATTAGCCCACATCAACCAAAGCTGTATGGATCCTCTTTTTTTTTTTTTTTTGCACAGCATAAGCATGAAAAGTAGGAACTAAAAACCCCATTCTGTGTCCTTGTGTTTCCATGGAATTTGCAGACTGGACAACACGGAAGTAAGATCATATCTAATATTCTGAGGACAGCTTCCTCACAACCAAGCACATGCTGATAATTGGACATGGAAAGTCAAAATTTTGTTTGTATGTTTATTTTGGGGTCACAGTTGGCACAGTGCTTGAGGCTTATTCCTGGCTCTGCACTCGGGAGTCACTGCTGGCAGGCTTGGGGGTCCATCTGGGGTGCAGGAATGAAACCTGGGTTGGCTGTGCACAAAGCAAGTGCCTATTCTCACTGTACTAGGAAAATCGAACCTTTTAGCTCTCACCCCTGACTGTTGTACTTGACTTTGAATAGAAATCCTTTAGTCTCATTGAAAGGGGGGGTGTTACAAAGTGTGTATCTTTAAGTCCTAGTTCAAAGTTTGCAACAAGAAAATGTGACAGAAGGCTTAGTCAGAACATCTGGATCCTTCATGGAAAGTTATATTTCCAGGTGATAGTTTCTTTTTTTCTTCTTATTCCATGGTCAGTAACTTTTGTCATTCAGTTGATCTATAGTTTTTAATCTAATGATTTGACATAAAGCTTGATCTTCTGTAGGCAGATTTTTCCCAAATACAGATCTTGCCAGACAGGGACCCCAGGCTTTCCAGCCTCTGCTTCGTGCTTTGGCACTGCCCAATCTGTTTAATACTGAGAGTGTGCTGTCCTTGTTCTTCCGAAAACAAAATCATCCATCATGCTCACAGAGAGTGAGTCAGGAAGGGACTGTCACTGTTTATACCACTACCACATGGGAGTCTTACAGAAGTTCTTTAACACTGCCTTCCGAAGCAGCTTGCGCCTGCAGAGATCATGGCGTTACAAATGGTAATGCAACAGCAACTAACATTATTAGATGTTTAATCATGTGCTTGGTACAATTCTAAACACTTTAAATGAACCAAGTCACTTCATCCACAAACTTATGACACAGAGTTGTTATTTTCATTTTATAGATGATGCAAATGAGGCATAAAGAACAAGAAGCCCCAGGCCACGTGGCTAGGATGTGAAGGGGCATGATTCAGGCTCGTCTAACTCCAGAATCTATGCCCTAATCGCTAAACCATGGTAGATGTAAATGAGGACAATTCTAGTAACTGATAATAACTATAATAGACCACAGACTATGACCTCACTTGCTAATGATTTCACTTTATAACATCTCATTAAACCTTCATAGCAACCCTATGAAATAAGACTGAATAGTGTAGCCATTTTACAGATTAGTACCACAAAGTCCATCAGCATTGTAACCTCCCCATTGTCACCTCTGATGACGAAGGATGAACCCAGGTGTGATCATTTAAAAAAAAAAATACTCTTGGGCCAGAGAGAGATGGTACAGCAGATAAAGCTTTTATCTTGCATATAGCCAAACCCAAGTTTGATCCCAAGCACTATGTTCCTATGTATAAGCATCACCAGGAGTGATCCCTGAACACAGTTCTAGGAGTACGCCTTGAGAACAGCTGAGTGAGACGCCAAGACCACCCAAAAGCAAACAGACAAGCAAACAAAAGTGTATGCTCTTTCTATTATTGCTCTTGCTATCCTGACAGCAGTGGCGGTGGTGGTGTCTTGGGTCACAGTTCCTGCAGTACTGCGATTATGAAATAGGTGGTCCCCATGGGTGGCTTATGTGAGGTGGTGAGGAGAGAGACAGCCACTTTCTCCAGATCCACCTCTGTCACCCCCAGGCCATCTGGGAAGGCGAAGACTGATCAAGTCTGTGATGAGCCCCTGGGCGCAAGGGCCAGAGCCCCCCCCACCCCCAGCTCCATGAGGTGGCCATCAAACCACACCTCATGTCTACTTGGTCTTCTCAGCACAGGAGTTGATCCCCGCCACCCAATCTCTCGGGCAGCCATGGACTCAGGTTGGGACGAGGAATTGCTCTTGGAAGGAAAGGAAAGTTAGTCCTAGGACTAACCCAGGGTCACCAGTTTCTTGTCTTGCCTCACAGAAAAGAATTTCAAGAATAGACGAGCAAGTGAAATAAAACAGATTTTATTTGGAGGGTTTTAGGAAGGGAAAGGAGTGGTGGGGGTTGGGGGGAGAGAGAGAGACAGAGACAGAAACAGAAACAGAGAGATAGAGAGACTCTCAAGAAAGAACACGGTCTTCTCCAAGGGTAGGGAGAGCTTCTACACACACCCCAGCATTAGATATGAAAGTACACATCTCAAGAGGGAAGATAGAGACGACACGTGTACTTGGGTGCCACATATGCTTGGCCACGTGGGCACAAGCAGCACAAGGCAGCATATGCACGCCCTTCCTTTGCTCAAGGGGGTCTTCATAGGGTTTCACCAATCTGCCCCCACATGGGGCTTTCTGGCTAGGTAAGAGTCCATTGCTAGGGGTGTTTTCAAGGGTCTCGAGCTGGTCTTCTTTGAAACTCATTTTCTTGACCTTTGTTCCTGCTGGATCTTCTCTCCAGGGAGAGTCCAGCCTTCTTTTCTCTGCTCTGGACTAGCTGAGGGTTAATCAGATGAAAGAAAGGAACTGGGGGTTCTCAGTAATTTCCTTTCTGTAGGGAGGGGTCCAGTCTCCTCAGGGTCTGCTGTTGGAGAAGGTCTTATCAAATCTTGCTTTCTGTATCCACAAGAGGGGGTCAGACTTAGGACTGGTAGGTTTATTACTTCCCAGAAATTTCACTGCCCTGATTTGCGGGAGTGGGGGGGAGAGTGTCAGGAATCGTCCCTAAGCTGTCTACATCAGTTGCACTGTATTATCGTGATCCAGGGATCACAGTCAGCAATGTGAGGCAGTGCTGGTGATGGACCCAGACTCACACATGTAAGACATGCACTCTATCACAGCCACATCATCAGGCCCCAGAGCTGTGCTTTTCACCTCCCGTACACATCCTCACAGGAAGAGTCAGAATCACAATCAAGGCTTGTGCCATGAGTCTATCTGAAGAGATAAGGAGTCCCTTTCCTGTAGCAGCCAGTTTGTCGTTGCATCTGGTTGGCTTTGGCAGATCTAGAAGGAAGTGTGGAAGTTTGAGCACACAAATGTCAAATGAAAACTGAATGATAGGAGGCAATAGCCACAGGCTAAGGTGACATGTTGGGTCAGAGGCAGGAGAAACAAAGGATACAAGTGAAAATTGTTCAGGGGTTAGTGCCTGGGCAGGAGGCACCAGTGGACGGGAGACCAAAGCTGTAGTGCAAGTTAGGGTCAGGGTTCATATCATATATTGGGGCTTGTTGTGCAGTTGAGATTGGGATCAGTTGTGTTGGACAGAGGTCAACAGAAGACAACTGGAGAGTGTCATTTGCTCCACAGCATAGGACTCTTATGAGAAATGATATGATCGAGACGTTCCTTGAATATCTGCAAGGAGCAGCTGGGTCTGAGACAGATGGGCCCTCTAGAAAGGAAATGTGGATGTGTCTGGGAGTGAGATGGGAAAATGGTTTCTTTTAATTTGTCCATTCAGTCATTTCACAAATAAAATATGAGTGTCTGCCTCGTGAGTTACAGCAGAATGAAGGCTTAACTAGTCTGTGCCTCAGTGTCCTTGTGTTTGAAATGGAATGAAAATAGAACCTTCAATGAAAATAATTTAGAGAAGATAACTCATGAGAATAATTTAGGATCCTGTTAATACTCTCTAACTATTCAAAGAATATCAGTGACTGGTAAGTGCCACAGCCCTAGCAGGGTGCGAGAGATGCAATCCTGATCCAGAGTGGATGTGAGTCTTGCCCTTCTCTGCCTCAAAGCCTAAGGGAGTTTAACAGAGAGTAATTTGCTAATTGTCAAATATGAAATTGCATCTGTATTAAGTATGGAGCCTGGAAAGCATAGTAAGAGGGATATGGCCACATCAGGGAGATCAGAGAGGGCATGCAGAAAAACTGGTGCTTAAAGAATATGGGAAAGGATTTTTCCAGACAAGAGTTGTATCTGCAAAGGTCCTGTGGTAGAAATAAGAGGTGAGGCGAGTAAGAAAAACTGAAAGAAGACCAGATGGAACACAAAGAGACAGACTGGAAAGGAAGTCAAGGACTTGATGCTGTAGAACCACTGAGGATAGTTTAAGTTTTTGAGTTTTTCTGCTCAAGACAATGGACAGCCCTTGAAGTTTCAAACCAATCAGTGAAGGAATGTGACATGATCTGATTTGCATTGTGAAATGTTGACTCTCCTGTATGGAATTGACCAGAACAGGCAAGTGTTGATGAAGGAAGATCGGTTTGCAGATAGACAAGGCAAGAGGCAGAAGAATAAATAAGGGAAAGACTTAAATAAGAAGACTGAAAGGATGATGATCTTGGAGAAGAAATTGGCAGAGATGTGTTGACCCCCTCGGAGAAGGGTCCCGTGAGATAGAAGAAAATTGATTTGAAAAACTAGAACTCAGTAAAAATTTGCCCACTCTAATTTTTGACCAAAGTCATGACCTGGCTGTGTGTGTGTGTTTGTGTGTGTGTGTGTGTGTGTGTGTGTTGTGAGAGATTCAACTGGGTTTGCAGAAACAGAACTCTCAAAGGCCTCATACTGACTTTGATGCTGTTGTACCCTTGTGCCACATTCACACTTTCAACACAAATCACCTGCAGCCCTGGGCAATAGAGGCAAGCTTGCTTGTGCAACACCGAGAAATTGATTGCTAGCGGGAGGAAGGGTAGTCTTTCAGTGTTGCTGGCCAATAAGAAAGAATGAGAAAACAGCAGTGTGGGGATCTGAAGCAACAACTGGAACCACTCACTTTACAAAGAATGTCTGAAATGTTTTTTAATCCCTCCGATGCAAAACATTTCTATATTTAATTTGATGGAATAACATTTCTTCTGTTCTTTTGCTTGGATATTCATGCTCTAACCCGATTTCTTTATTTAAATAGTTGGGTCAAATCTCCTGGCCAGCTGATGCTGTTACTGGAGTGGCCACACCTCAGACAGACTCAGTAATTACGTAGAACCCAGATCTTTGGGTTCGTTCCCTTCACTGGAGAAGTTGCAGATGTCATTCTTTCATACGGAAAAGCCCAGAACTCATGTTTAGGTCGATTCCTCAGTCGGTCCCAGAATCAGTATCTTAAATACCTGGAAAATGCCAGGGATAGTCTTTGTTCACTGAAATATAAACATCCTTTTGTTTGTGTGAGTCAGAATCCCAATTCCAGGGGCCAGAAAAATAGTACAGTGGGTTCGATTCCCCAGAATCACATATGGTCCCATGGGCACAACCTGAAGTGATTCCTGAGTGCAGAGTCAAGAGTAAACCCTAAGGACCTTTCCTCCCTCTCCCCCCCCACTCAAGGAGGGGGGTTCAATTTTTTTTTTAAATAACTAAAAAGATATGTGTTTTTGGATCCAGGCACAGCTGAACCAGGTTCCCAAGCGATCTTAACAAGATGTAGCTTTTTCCCATCTCTCAGTTCTTGTGCCTCCTTAATGGTTTTTCTATCAGGCTAGCTTTATCCAGGGGCAGCAAAGATGGCTGTCGGCAGCTCCAGGCTAATATCACTCAAGGAAATAGCTTGTTTTTTTACAGCTTTACCCAAAGTCCCAGAACTGAGTCCATTTATATGGCTCTGGTCAGGAAATTGCTAGACTGAACCCTGGGATGAATGGCGATGATTGCTCTGACTGGGGTCTCATGTCTGTTCTGGAACTAAGCAGTGGAATGAGACCATCAAAAGTCAAGAATAGCAAATGGAGATGGCATTTCTTCTTAGAGAAAAATCAAAGGGAGAGTATTCTCAAAGGAAGATAGTGATTTGGCTTAAAAAGAGATAAAACCCAGACATGTCTAATATTGAGCAGTGGGTCCCCATCCATCTGAAACTCACTCCCATCATGATTTGGTTCCTTTCCCAAAAAATGTACCATTTGAACTTGGCATGCAGAGGCCATTATGTATGTTAACCTTGACCTTCTGGAGAAAAACTCTGGTCTTTGGCCAATGTCCCTGAGATGAGATGTTTTGGTAGAAACCATGTAAACAGAGCCCAACACCCTCCCTCAGTGTAGAGGAAACAGCATCAGGAATTCATTCTGACTGTTCCCTAAGAGATGACTCCATTGCTCTGGAAAGAAGCTGTGCATTATGTCACTTAACTGCCCCATAGCTTGGAGGCCAGTTAAAACCCTATAAAGTGAAAGTTGAAATAATCTGCTCCTCTGTCACTTACCATTGTGTATCAGTGTCTTTGTGTGTGAAGAAGCAGAGGGCCTCTCTGAGCCAGAGGAGAGAGACAGAGAACAGTGGACAGATGGGACAACGCCCAGGCCAGAGTGGCTGATGCTCCACTATTTTTGTGATGCTTGTGATGGTCTTTCCAACATTTTGTCCACAGAAATTTTTCCAGAGTCCTGGTTTTTAATAACCATTCAGGAGGCTTATTTATAAACTCATGGGCCTGAAACATCATCCATGCCTGGAGTAATTAACTGTGGTTGCTGACAAGATAGAAAGGTTGCTGATTTTATTCATTTTATTACTGAATAAAATGGGGAAATGGGCTCAGGGTGGAGGTCAGGGCGATGGGATCTCGAGACTGCCAAATGATTTTATAGAGTGGATACTTACAGGACATTTGTCTTTTTCTCTTATAAGCTTTGAATTTGAGGATTTCATGAAACAAAATGACACCCGCCTTGGCTACTTAAAACTGGCTTTATGTTCGGCTTTTATGATTTCTAATTTAAAGTATATGCAATTAGGAAAATGTGAAAGAAAAAAATTAAGAGAGGAAGAAGAAAAATTTTCACCATAGGAGTGACAATATCTTTTGTAATTTTTACACTCTATTCCTATGTGCTGTTCATTAATTTTCATTAATTTTCCTGGGTTCTGAGCATATTTTGTGTCCTGAATTACTTCTTTCTATTATTAGCTTTATAAAATAGGATTTATAACCTATTTTTAAATCGTTTTCATTTAACAGTCCATTGAATGGATGTCATTTCACCTCTGGAATTGAACTTTTAAGTGATTTCCAAAATGATGCATGCCTAAGTCTTCATTTTCTTTGACTTCTATTTACAAAAGATATTTTTCTTTTTCACTCTGCCTTTTCTTGTAGCCATAATCAAGTATAAATATTTTGGCTCTCTGTCTAGCCAAATCCTTGCTTTCTTGAGTCTAGGCCACTTGGAAAAGCATCTTAGTATCTCCTGTCCAATTTCTTCTAGTGGTACAGGAGACCTAGCAATGACCTAGTGTGTCTTATCCCCTGTCCAAATGATAATTCATTTGCCCACATATCAGATGGCTCCCAGAACAAGAGAAAAATCTATGTGATTCAAACTCCTCATCCTATGTAAACCACCTGGAGTGAACTTTTACTGTTTTCTTTTATTGGGGGTTGGGGTAAGGGGTAGTTGGGGCCATACCCCATGAGGCCCAGGGCTTCTGTGCTCAGGAATCACTCCTGACAGGGATCTGGGAACCAAATGCATTGCTAGGGATCCAATCTCGACCAGACGCATGCAAGGCAAGCACTGTAACCACTAGACTATCTCTCTGGCCCAGAAGTTAGCTTCTCAAAGTGTATTTTCCCATGTGAACAGAAAGCCATCCACTCCATCATTCCAGGGTCTATTTACGATATATTCATCTGGAATGTCTGTCACTAGTGCAAATTCTGGGGCTGCATCCCAGCAAAGCAAATCTTAGATGTGGGAATTTACATTTCTAACAAGTACACCTAGAGAATATTTAGATCCACCAAGTTTGAATACCACTGAGCTAGAGAAATCCAGGCTTCTCATTTTACACCTGAGTTATCAGTCATATTTACCACCTCATGTGATTAAAGCTTCATCTCTTTTCTCTGAGTCTAGCCTCCTTTTTAGACAAAAGAAAAGTTAGAATATGTTTTTTCTGAAAGCTCTGAGGATATCCCTGACACCAAAAAGCTCTTGATACAATAAGTAGCAGTTTAGAGCAGTTTAGGGCCTAAAACAGACATTATCTGAAATACTGACATGGCATATTTCTTAATTATATAGTATAGATTAAATGTGAAAAAAGGAAAGTCTTCACTAGTAGCATTTGTTAACTCAGTATTGTAACTGGATGCAGAGGAAAAAGGTAGATGACAAATCTCTAAACCTCAGATGGGATAACCTATTTCAACTCTAAATCAATGGGAAGTAGCAAGGTCTTAAGACTTAATTTCCTAAGAATTTGTGGTTGGTTAGTTTGTGAGTTGCTTGATTATTTAAGGGAGAATAATTTCATCAGTCATTCTCAATTTTTCACCAGTGTCACTCTAAGCACTCGGGTGGGGAGGGGACCGGGAGATGGGGGAAAATGAGAGAAAGACAGAGAGAGAGAGAGACAGAGAGACAGAGAGAGAATTCTCCTACATCCTGCCTGTCCCAAATCAAAACCAGACCGTGACCTGCTTCTGGGAGACAGCTGTCACAGATCAGGCTGAGCAAACAGGCGGGCCATCTTCTATAACAGTGGTTTTTAACCGCCAATCCACGGACCAGTGACTGTCTGCAGGCATAAAAAGGTTAAAAACCACTGGTCTAGAAGATAAATTTTGTGTCTTCAAACGCGCAATTACTAAGAAAAGCCTAGTGTTTTTATTGGTACAGACCTTTAAGCAACTTAAAAATGTCATGCTGAATTCCCCATCCACTTAGCTAATGCAGCCATCTTTTCCCCACTCATTTTCCCTCTGTTCCAGAAAATAGCCTTTCCCACTCTTGTCTACCCAAGGGTTTGGTGTTACAGATTACAGATTACTCAGCTCCCATCTTCTCTTTTTTTACAGTTGATTCATGTATGTGCACTAGAGACAAAAATGCATTTAGATTGTTTCATGAACAGAGTAGTAGAAACTGTCCTTCTGAGCCTCGAGTCTTTTCCTGGAACAAATCCATGACTCTCCACTGTGTGAGACCTAAGGGATTCTTGCTTCTCGGAATTAATCTTCCCTTATGACGTCTGTCTCCCTGAGTGTTTTAACACAGAGATATACCTATGGAGACTTTCTCCTGATTTGATGTGGGGGTTTTGGGGGTTCTTTTTCTCTTTTGTTCTTTTCTTGTGAGAACATCCCTGGCAATCGCTCTGTACCGTCTAGCGGGAACAGTCCAGAACTCCCAGGTTTTTCATCCAGGCAGGAGCAGGCTTCCAATGGCTGCCTTTCAAAGTAGAGGTGCTGATTTGAAAAGAGAGAAGACTCTAATTCAAGCTAAGTTTGTGGCTTTTCCATGAAAACAGATTGAGTTTACAGCTGGAATACAGAAGAGACGAGCCTAGAATAAGCCAGTTTTCCTTCCTTCCATCCTTCCTTCTATTCTTCCTTCCTTCAGTATTGGCTCCTAGATAAAAAGGGGGAAAATCCTTTCCCTTGGCACACTCAAATACACACACACAGACACACACACACTGCTGTAATGTGAATGGGATTGCTCACTGGGTTAATGGATCTCAAAGGCAGTGGATGAGATGGGCAGAGGCAAAAATAGTGCCTCCCAAGGGACATTGGTGATGTTGGTTGATATTTTTGGTTATCATAGCTCAGGATGCTGCTTGCTTCTACTGGGTAGAGATCAGGTAAACATCCTGTAATGTACAGAGCAGCAACTTTTGCTCCCCCAAACAAACTTTCCACTCCAGAATCCAGTAATGCCAGGCTGAGAAAGCATACAGAGGGCACAGAAAATCTACTGGAAATTGTCAGTCCTCTTCCAAGCGAAAAGTGAGGATGGTTTCATGTCAGTGAATTGCAAGAATAAGAAACACTTCAGAATCCATCTCCACAGGTGAAAGAGTTTTTTCCTTTTTGCTATTCTTCTTGTTGTTGTTGTTCTGCCCCAGCTGCAGTGCACATTGACATTTAATGTGCTAGGGGTGAACTGATCGGGCTAAAATTCTACTTCTCTAGCTTGTGACCTCAGGCAGTGGTCTAAATCTTGGTTCGCCCAGCCCCAACCGTGAATGTCTGCCACATGGGGCTGTTATAAAGCATGAGGTAATGTGCAGAAGGTGCTTAATTGCATGGCTGGCACATGGCAAACTCAATATTTGAGTTATTATTACTCTTATTATTAGATGCCCCAGAGTGCTGACTTCCTGCCACCGTCCTTTTAACTCTGTCTCAGCCCATTGCTTATTTACTAGGGAGAAAGGAGATTAAACGGAACTCAGAAATAATTCTCATAGACAGGGATAGAAAAAAGGGCCTGGAGAAAATGGATGTGCATGAGATTTGGTGGTTTTGTAGATGTCAGTGATCCAGACCCAGGCTGACATCCATAACTGGGGAACTCTGTGGCTCAGGTTTTCAGGAAGTGGAACTCTTTCTCCACAAATCTCCGTTTCCATCTTTGTCTGAGACAAAAGAGGCTACCAGAATCTGTGGCCTAATTATGCCCCTGTAACACCTAATAACACTAATGGAACCCAGCCTCCCCAAGTGAGAAATCTAACTGCCAGCTCCCAGACCTCGCCTTGCCTGCATTCCCCTCCCCCAGTATCAATTAACTTCCAAGAGAATCCCCCTTTGCCACTGCTTAGAGGAGTTAATTTGTTCTTTGTGGATGAGAAACAGGCCCAGTGCTGCGCCCCAGAGCTAGGGAGACAATGGGGTGAGTACTACAATGGAAGTTTTCCATTGAGATCTTTATCAGCTCCAGAAACAGGCCCAGCCTAGCCTTTGTCTGCAGATCTGTTTCCAGCTTGGAGGCCTCTCTGCAAGGAAAGGAATTCCAGCTCAGGCTAAGTTTCTCCTAAAGCACTCCTTGATGAGTCCCGAATCTTCCCTTCCCTGGGTGCCCTTCCTTGGGCCGCCTGGGCTTTCTGGCTCTCCTCGTGTTGTCTGCTGAGGGCTGAGGGCCGCCTCCACAGCAGATGGCTTCCTCTGGCTCTTTCTGCCTTCTGAAGCTGTTTCTTGGAAGGAGCAGGGATGAAGGAGGGGGGACATGGGGCATCTGCGGGAGACTGTGGAGTAGGGGAATCTGCATGACACATTTTTATCTGGCACATTATTGCATTTAAGCACATCAGTTTGGAGGGTAGATTTTCCTTCCAGCCTTTCTTTGAAACCTGGGATTACTGGGAAAAAAAAGCAACTTTGGTGTGTTCACAGAAATGTCATCCCCTCCGCATCCCTTCCACCCTGCCCTCCTTGTCATCTACTCACTGAACCAAAGTTCTCCTGGGAGGTTAGAGATGTAAATCATCTTGACTCTAAGCCCAGGTATTATCTCCCTCTATTGCAGAAACTGCTTAACACGCCATGTTTTCCCTTACGGCAGTGCATCCCCACCCCCCAAATATATCTGAAATATATTGAGTTTTGTGGTAGCCATTTAAGAAAGACCCATGATGCTATGTTTCCTCCACCCACCCACAATCCCAGTGACCTTGTTTAGTCTGTTTTCAGTACCCGCATTTGTGCAAAAGTTTATTTTTAGAGGGTCAAGGAAATGGCTCAAAAGACTGGAGCACACATTTTGAACTTGGGAAGCTGGCAAGTACTATCCTCAGAGCTGCATGATCCTCTGAGCTCTCCTGGGAGCGAACCCTGAATCCCCAACCAGGAGAAGCCCCTAAGACCAAAATTAATAATAATAATACAATGTTAAAATGGCCTTTTAACATTTAACATCCATAAGAAAAGAAAAGATTAGCGAAGACAAATACACAGAAATACTCTAAATTTTGAGTATTCTCTTCATCTAATCAGCTAATATTTATCGAGTGCTTACCATGTGCCAGTATCTCTGCCAGTTGCCAAGTATCAGACCCAGTCCCTGTGTGGGTCAGGTACCCAGCAGGAAACAGATGGCATATTCGAAGGGTAATTACAGAAAGTCTAATGAAGGAGGGCCACTGGGCAGGAACAGAGGCCTTAGGTAGAGAACTGGAGCCAAACTCTGTAATCTGCAGTTCAGATCTCATGGTGCAAACTTCCACCTGCATGGGAAGGTTTCACTTATGACTCAAAACAATTTCAGTCTAATTTATTAAGGGAAGTCCATATTACCAGAACATAAGTACACAGTCCAGTTGGCAGTGAAGGGGTGGAGGGTGGGGGGAGGGGGCAGCTAGCAAACCATTCACATGAAGTACTGGAGACCAGCATGGGAAGCTGTGGGGTTCTGACCCTCCACGCTGCATCCATGTCTCCTCTGGATTTAGCTGACCCGGCAGCTAAATCCAGAGGAGACATAGACTCCACTGGGCATCGAGTCCAGAGTGTCTTAGTTGGCTTAATCCAGTTCCTGTACTTATACCACATTTCAGTCAGGGCCACCTGTCAGTTTTCTTTGGATTTTGACCTCTTATGCAACTAGGTTTTACCCTTACTTTTCATGTAGCAATGTCGCACTGTCGTCCCGTTGTTTATCGATTTACTCGAGCGGGCACCGGTAACGTCTCCATTGTGAGACTTGTTGTTACTATTTTTGGCATATCGAATATGCCACGGGTAGCTTGCCAGGCTCTGCCGTGTGGGCGGGATATTCTCGGTAGCTTGCAGGGCTCTTCCAGTGGGACAGAGGAATCGAGCCCAGGTCGACCATGTGCAAGGCAAACACCCTAATCACTGTGCTATTTGTGTATTCTTTTTAAATATATATTGTCTCTTTAAAAAGAAATAGTCACCATGAAATTACAAAATTATTCATAGTTGGATTTCAGCATCCAATATTTCAACAGCGCTCCCGTCACCAGTGTCCCCTTTCATCTCACCACCACCACTGCCAACTCCCCTACCCGGGTTTGCCTCCACCCACCAACCAGACTGCATCTGCGAGAGATGCTTTTGTTTCATGCATAATACTTTACCACCTTTCCATATCCTTTTATCAGTGTCCTTGTAAAAGAAATTGTTGCATTAAGTTGATATATAAACTGATTTCTTTCATTTAAATGCTGATCAATCAGGATCATTCTAATCTCAATGTAGCCAGGAGCCTGGCTAAGGGAACCAGAACAATAAATACCATTAATACTCTTACTTCCCCTTTTTGCCCTCTAATTTCATTCTATGAATCAAACTCAACTAGGAGTCCGAGTAAAATAGGAGACGTGGCTTAAAATGATTTATAATCTATCTAGCAGGGATAACACGTAAACACATGCTAAGGACAGATTTGTGATAAATTGTACCAAAGAAATGAGCAGGGAAAAGAATTGATAAAAGTGAGGGTTAACTACGTAAGAAGATGGGCAGAGAAAGCAACAGTTAAGCTAAGATTTAGATTAGAGGGACTTGGATTTAACAAGGAAGTTATAGGAAAGAACATTCTGGGCTTTTTGGAAGAGCATATGCCAAGGTCCTAAGGCAAGAATTAGGAATTAAAAGGAGGGCAGTGTAATGAGAGGGCTGTTGTCCAGGGGAAGAGAGTTTTATTTAGAGGAAGCGCTCACATTTTTATTGCTAGCACAAATTCAGCCTCCTCGAATCTCTCCGAGAACAGGGATTTCTGTCCTGTTCCTATTTTTTAAGTGGGATATCTTTTTTGGGGGGTCACACCTGGTGATAAACAGGGGTTACTCCTGGCTCATGTACTCAGGAATTACTCCTGGTGGTGCTCAGGGGATCATATGGGATTCTGGGAATCTCTGGGAATCGAACTCAGGTCGACTGCATGCAAGGCAAGTGCCCTACCTGCTGTGTTATCACTCCAGCCCCTACGTGGGGTGTCTTAAAGCAGAAATATTCAGATGATTTATAGAGTACATTGAGCAAACTGGTGCAAAAGTACAAACAAGCATTACATCTGAACTATCATTTGTGCTGGGGGCTGGGAGGAGATAGCTTGTCCTTTTAAACAAAAATGTTTTGTAAAAATTAATCTACAAACTGTTTCTCTTGACCTTTCTATTGCTATAGTTTATTTTTCCTTTTCCTTTTTTTTTTTTTGCTAATTTCTGGCTTAGTCATATTCTATTTCAAATATGTAGTATATTTGAATAAAAATCTTATTTGTTAAAAATTTATTTCCCCTTTCTTTTTTATTGTACACAGTAGCCAATATTTTATACAATGCAAACAGATTCCTAGGCTCTTTAGCTCTATTCCTTGCTCATTAAGAAGAGAGATAGAGAAGTTGTTGTTTTCCCCAAGTGATTGTTGCCGTAGTTTCAGAAGTCTTTCCTCTAACCATCAATAATCAGGTTCGCTCCAACTTTCCTCAAAATTCCTTCCTAAGGCTGAGCTCCAGGAATTTAACAAGATTTTCCAGTATTGGGGAGAAATCCATGGTTGGGGAAGATTGTCCTAAAATTCCATCACTGTGACAACGGGAAGATGAGATCCAATGAGGGCTATTTAGAATATATTCATTGACACATAACTAACACTTGGCCTTTGAATTATCGAGAGCCATTGCATGTTTGAGACTCTTAATGCCATCAGTTTTTTTTCTGGTTAACATGGAGAAGGGGACTGATACACGGGGTCTCCTACTTCAACCGCAAAAGATGTAGAGTGAGGACCAAGTATGTGCTTTAAAGAAAATGGTCACCACCTCTCCATCTTTTTGAAGAGAGAATTTGAGTCTCCTTTAGGCAGATGTTAGGTAAGTATTAAAATTCTGAAGCAACTCCCAGTACAAAACAAGATAACACCTCCCCCCACCTCTCTGTCCTGCTAAATATGGTCACTGTCATCCCATTGCTCATCGATTTGTTCGAGCGGGCACCAGTAACGTCTCTCATTCAGAGACTTATTGTTACTGTTTTTGGCATATCCAATATGCACAGGTAGCTTGCCAGGCTCTGCCTCGCCAGCTCGATACTCTCTGTAGCTTGCCGGGCTCTCCGAGAGGGGCGGAGGAATCAAACTCGGGGGTCGGCCGCGTGAAAGGCGAAAGCCCAACCGCTGTGCTATCGTTCCATTCAGAGAAATAGTGGACTAGAGTGAATTCTCTGCATGCAGGAGGTGGAAGTTCAGCCCCCCAGCACTGCATGGTTTCCTGAGCACCACCCAGATTGACCACCCTGAGCCCTGAGTCAGGAGTAGCCTCTGAGCACTGCCCAGTATGGCACAAAAACAAGCCAAAAGCAAAAAACAAACAAACAAAAATACTATTAAAGCACTCATTTCAATCTTGGCCACAAAAGAAATCATGTGGAGAGGATAAAAAGATACCAATGCCTGGGTCCCATCCTTAAGATTCAAATTTAAATTATATGGGATTTGGTGTGGATGAGGGGATGTTTTAAAGCTGTCCAGTACTTCAGCCAGACAGACAGGATTGAGAACCACCATCCAGAATCTTCACTGGCTGCACATGTTTCTAGCTTTGGGGTCAATTTGTTTCCTAGATTGGCCCTTTCACTCTCTTTGAAGTAGCACATAATTCTAAGGAAGAGAGAAGATCATTATTAGCATAATAAATGCTTTCTAGTAACATCTTTGCTTTGCCAAATTCTGCCCAGTGCATCAAGAAATTGCCATGAAGGGAATAGTCTGAAGAGTCAGAAAAATCCTGGTTCTTTTGTTTGTTTTGGGATTGGTTGCTTGGTTTGAGAACCACACTCAGGGGTGCTCAGGGCTTATTCCTAGCTCTACTTCAGGAATCACTACTAGAGGACTTTGGAGACACGTATAGGATGCTGGGGTTTGAACCGGGGTCAGACAAACAAGCCAAGTGCCCAATCCACTATACTATCTCTACAGCCAGCCACAACCCTGGTTTCTTTCTTCTTTTCTTTCTTTTTTTTTGCTTTTTAGGTCACACTCAGCAATGCACAGGGGTTACTCCTGGCTCATGTACTCAGGAATTACTCCCGGAGGTGCTCAGGGGACCATATGGGATGCTGGAAATTGAACCCGGATCAGCCTCGTGCAAGGCAAATGCCCTACCCGCTGTGCTATCACTCTAGCCCCCAATCCTGGTTTATTTCTAAGGTCTCTCCTGTACTAGTTTTGTGACCTTGGGTAAATTCCCCCAAATAATTTGAGCCTGGATCCCTTACCTTTAAGTACCCTTCCATAGAGTTAAATGAGGAAAAATGCATTTTAAAAAATTTAATCTTAGGAAATACTTGGAAATGATTTCATGAATACTAGAGAAATTGAAGATTCCCAGGAGTCTTGCAATTGAATGCTAAGGACTGAAGAGAAAACATGAAATTAAACACAGAGAAAAACAACAATTAGAGTCATTGTGCCCTGCTCAGAGAGGCGAGAACTAAGGATCAAGGAGCTTTAAGGTCATATTACTGTTAAATGAATTGAGTGTATTTTGGTGTAGTTTGCTAGTCTACTGTTTTAACCAGTCCTCGGTATTTCCTGTTATGAAATAAAATCTCTGAAAAAAGAGGGAAGGGCTTTGGGGTGACATCAGCCCTTTATCTTGACCAAGAACAGAAAGAAACCCAGGTTCAATTCCCAGCATCCCATATGGTCCTCTGTGCACCGCCAGGAGTAATTCCTGAGTGCAGAGCCAGGAATAACCCCTTGCATCACCGGGTGTGACCCAAAACAGAAAAAAAAAAAAAGAAAGAGAACGACATACAAAAGTGGTGTCTCTTATAGATGGAAAATGTTCTCCAGAGAAACATCAGCAGATGAAGCCCAAATAGGCAGGTTCCACCAACTATCAGAGAATCTTGGAAAATCTTCTCCCACATCCTGTTATTTGCTTCCCTTCTTTACAATTATCCAACCTTACCACTGTACCCAGACAGCCAAGCAACCTCAGCAGCTGCCTTTGCAAGATTAGGTAAACCAGCTGAGCTGAACTTAGTGTATCTCCAGCTTGCCTCCTCTAGTCACGGCTCACCCTCACTCACTGAAGCCAGAGCTCTGAAAGAACGCTTCCAAGAGCAATGCTTCAGAGCAATGGCTTTCAAGCTTTACAGTTGAGGTTTGTAATCATGGCCTCCCCTCTCTGCGTGCTCATTTTGGTTTGGGAGGCAAACAGTGCTAAAGGGTATCCCTGGCCCTGCATGTAGGGGTCATTCCTGGGACAATCGTACTCAGTCCTAGGAATCAAGATAGGATCAGCTGCATGCAAAGCCACGGTCTTTATCCCTGTACTATCTCTCTAGCCCCAAGTTATACCCTCTTTTTAACAAACTAGATGTGAAATATCTATGTCCCCATCCCTCTGGAGTTTCTGATTCTTTCATTCCTACTCTCTTGTCCAGAAACATTCCTCTGTGCTTTCCCAGGGTGACAAATTCTACTGTCCTAATAGACCTAACAGCTATGAAATATTCAAGTGGGACACTATACTGTTATGCTGACTCTTCTTTGGTAGTCTTGATAACAAATGAAAAATTTGTGCGGATAGCTAAAGAGCATATCTCCATTTCACAGAAAAGGCAAACAAGCCTCATGGATGCTGACTAAGATGTTTTGGATCACAACCTAGAAAGTGGTTTAAACCACCTCAATGCCTGTATCGAGTACCTTGAACTGTAACCCATTGTTCTTAATAGGCATGATCTTACCCTCTATGACATTTGACAATGTTTAGTCATTTGAAGTTGTTATCAGGGGACAGTATCTTGGGGGTAGAGGCATCTAGGGAATAGAGATTGATGCTGCAAAACATCTTAAAAGTGCACAGAACAGGGGCCAGGACGATAATAAAGCAGGTAGGGTGTTTGCCTTTCATGCAGCCAACCAGGGTTCGATCCCCAGCATCCCAGATGGTCCCCCAAGCACTGCCAGCAGTAATACCTCAGTGCAGAGCCAAGAGTAACTTCTGAGCATCAACAACTGTGACCCCAAAATTAAAAATATATATAGTACACAGAACAATTTTTCATAGTAGAGAATTCAGTGACCCATAGTGTCAATAGTGCTGGCGCTGAAAAATCCTGGGACATTACAGAAATATAGTTTGCTATAAGAATTGCTACAAAATTTGGGGGGGGGTGCTTTGAAACCAGCCAGTCCTTGATAATCACTTTTCTCCTCTTTCTGATTTCTTTTACACCACCAAACTTCTTTTCTTGTGGGGTTGAGGGCTTGCTCCAAATGCTTCCAAAGTACAGTGAGAAAGAAAAGGGGAGCTGTCCAATAAATCTGTTTCTGCTCAACCCACACTCCCTTTTTTGGTTTTGTTTTGTTTAGTTTTTAGTATTTTTTTTAAATAAATCACTGAGATACAGTTACAAAGCTTTCAGGATTGAGTTTCAGATAATGCAATGATCAAACACCCATCCCTCCACCAGTGTACATTTTCACCTTCAATGTCCCCTGTATCCTTCCTGGCACCCCACCCCACCCTCCCCCTGCCTCTATGGCAGATAATTTCCTTCTTACTCTCGCTCTTCTTTTGGACATTATGGTATGCTATACAGATACTGAAAGGTCATCATGTTTGGTCCTTATCTGCTGTCAGCGCACAATCTCCCATCCTGAGTGATTCCTCTAACCATCATTGACTTAGTGATCCCTTCTCTATCCCAGTTACCTTCTTCCCCAGCTCATGAGGCAGGCTTCAATGATGAAGAAATCTTTCTGGCCCTTCTCTCTACTATCCTCCAGTGTTAGTCTCATATTATGTTATTTTATATTCCACAAATGAGTGCGGTCATTCTATGTCTGTCCCACTCTTTCTGACTCATTTCACTTGGCATGATACACTCCATATCCATCCATTTATAAGCAAATTTCATGACTTCATCTTTCCTAACAGCTGCATAGTATTCCACTATGTAGATGTACCATAGTTTGTTCAACCATTTGTCTGTTCTTGGGCACTCTGGGTTGTTTCCAGATTCTGGCTATTGTGAACAGTGTTGCAATGAACATAAAGGTGCAGATGTCATGGCCACTGTGCTTTTTTGCACCCCCAGGATATATTCCCAGAAGTGGTATTGCTGGGTCATATGGAAGCTCAATTTCTAGTTTTTTGAGGAATGCCCATATTGTTTTCCAGAAGGGCTGGATCAATCAGCATTCCCACCAACAAAAAAGCGAGTCCCATTCTCCCCACATCCATGCCAGCACTGGTTGTTTTTGTTCTTTTTGATGTGTACCAGTCTCTGTGGTATAAGATGGTATCTCATTGTTGTTTTGATTCGCATCTCCCTGATGATTAGGGTTGTCCCTACTTCCTTTTTTGAGGTTCTTATTTATCTGGTACTTGATCCTCTCTAACTGAGTCTGTTAAGTCAGGATTAAGGTTTGCCTCTGCAGATTGTCTTCAGCTTTACATCCTGGTTCTCACAGCCCAGTGCAGTTCATCTGTTAGAAAGTAACCCCAATGAGCAAAGGAGCACAAATTTGGGGTCCTCCATAAGGCAGCACCTTCTCTGAGCTGGAATGGTGAATGTGCCTTTCAGGGCTGGGAGGAAAAATAGCTCAGCAGTTAAGAATTTAAGCCTTCAGTTAGACTAAGTAGGATTTGTATGCACCAACCTCTTTGACCTCAGATTCCTCTTTTGAAAAATGAAAATAACCATAAACACTCATTGAGGGTTTGAGAGACTCAAGTGAGCTTGGATATGTAAAATTGCTCAGCTGTGTATCTTGTCCAAATATTCAGTAGGGTTCCTCTTACATAATACCATTAAAGCAAAATTTTAAAAAAGAGCAGTCTTGACTGCAGAGGTGGAGGCAGATGGACAATGATGCCGGTGACAGTGGCCAGAGCTGGTGAAAATGTCATTAACTGTTGAATAGTACATTATCTTCTTGCTTAAGAGAGAAATCTGTTCAGATTCCCTGTTGCACACCCTTCTGAAATGTTTTTCTCCTTCTCTCAACTTCATTTTTCTCTGTAAGACTCAGCACTAGCTGATATTATACATATCTTACTTATTTGGGGGTTTGGGTTTTTTAAATTTTGTTTCTAAGGGGCCATTTTTGCAGTGTACAAGAGTATTCTCAGCTCAGTGATTAAATATCCTCCAAAGTGCTGTGGGGACCAACCAGTGCCAGAGATAGAATCCCAGCCTCTGACATGCAACGCATGTGCTTCGACCCTACTCCCTGTACTTAGTTATTTTATTCATTTTCTTCCTCTCCTATTTGATTAAGGTTGCATACGGAGGGAGGGGGTCCTTGAAGAGATAGTGCAGGATTATAGTGCTGTTCTTGCCTGTCACCAACCCTGGTCCCCCACCCCCACCCCAGCACTGTGAGGATAGCAGGATGTGGCAAAAAAAAAAACTGAGGAAAAAGAAATAGAGAAAGTTGCTTGATATACTTACATATGGTTTGGTTTTGCCTCTTGTTTTTTGAAAATCCAACACCTGGTAAGTGTCTATGAAATATATGTTGAAAGGATTAAACCTCTGTTTTCCAGATGAGGAAGTTCCAAGTTTAGTGCAATTAAGAGGTTTCCTGGGGCTGGAGTGATAGCACAGTAGGTAGGGTTTTTGCATTGCATGCAGCCAACCCGGGTTCGATTCCTAGCATCCCATATGGTCCCCCGAGCACCATCAGGAGTAATTTCCAAGTGCAGAGCCAGGAGAAATCCCTGAGCATTGCTGGGTGTGACCCCCCCCCCCCAAAAAAAAGAGGTTTTGTCACAATCACAAGGTCATAAGGCCAATGAGAGGCAACCAAAATCCCAAGCCTTTACCACTATCAGTTACTGTCTTGGGTCGCACCATTTGAGCAATCGCAATGAGCACTGTCTTTGTGGCTCACAATCTAAACCAGATACAGAGGGAGGGGAGCAGTTGTGTTCAGATGGTTCAGAGCTTGGAGGAAGAGGTGGAGATTAAGATGGTTTGAGACCTGAAACCACTTGCCCCTGACTTCTGTCTTCTCCGGGGTTCCAGACAGTTACTATTGCAAAACACTCTTAAATCATTTAGCACAAGATTTGGGAAAAATTTTCTCTTCTTGCTGCTACACACAGTGTCCCAGAAATGAGAGATGTTGTGCTTTCTATCCTTACTTCTGGCTTCATTTCAGCCCAAGGAAAGGTTTTTGCTGTTTGCTCTCCAGGGTAGAAAGGAGTAGACTCCCGACCTTTTCCATGCAATTTTTATCTTCTCTTGTAATAAACAATATAAAAGAAGTTTGTTTTCAAATGACAAAACTACGGAAATATCCGAGTTGAAAGTGTCCCGTACTTATCCTCCCCCACCGCTGCTCATGTGCCGTTTATCTCTCGGTGTACACTAACAGATAAATAATTAGAAACAGAAAAAGTCTTCGTTCCATTTTTCATTTGCTTTTTTTTGAGTGAACAATATGATCTGTTCGTCTTTCTCTCTTGGTGTGTGTAGAGCTAACCCCTCTGAAGTTATGTAGTATTTAATTGTGTGATTGCACCATCATTTTTTTAAACATACCCAATTGCTGGACATTTGCAATTTCACCAAGTTTTTTTGCCATTGCAATTTGGGATCTGTAAACTTTTTTTTTCTTTTTGAGAACATTTTCCTACATTCTTTACATTCATAGGGCTTCTTCTTTTTTTTTTAACTCTACTTTTATTCCTACTCAAACTTTTCTAGGGTAAATTCCTATAAGTGGAATTTCTGGTTGAAGGGAAAGGCACATTGCATGTTTCTACAGAGACTAACAAATTGCCCTCCTATAGATTATATGAATTTGTGCTTTGATTTGAAAAACATAACCACATAACTAAGGGCCTAAAGGTATGGGGGTGGGTCACACAGTATTATGTGTATGCTTGTTCAAGTTTTATCACCTATTCTGATATTTAAGAATTTCCATCCTCCCTAAACTAAGGACTGCTCTGGTTGCCCAGGAATTGGAGCCAAATCAAGGCAAATCCCTCCCTCTCTGCCAGACTCCAGTATCCTAATGGGTTTAGTGGGTACCAGCCATCTGAATAGTTTCCAGGGGAGTTGAGTTGCCATCCACCCTGACTGGGTTGGCGCAGAGATCACACTGAGTGACAGGAGCCGGGGAATTAAGTCATCACTCCTCACTCGCCAAGATTTGGCGGGAAGAGTAACACAAATTGTCCTGGAGAGCCTGTGTCTGACAGCAGCCTGGGGCTCAGGGGGGTCACAATCCTCACACCTTTCTTGGCGCTGGCCAGACAGTTACATACCAGGTGGTTTTACAGTCTGAAGATTGCCAGCAAATGAGGGGAACCGGTGCCTGGGACCTGCTTATTGATACACACTCCTAGGATTTCATAGCCCTGGGTTTTGATCATCAAAGGCATCAAGATCATCTGAAGAGTTTGTTTAAAAGGCAGAGCCTTTCCCACAAATTCTATTACAGCAGGTTGGGAACAGGGCCCAGGAAACTGCATTTAAGTCAACCAGCCCTGTAGAAGAAACTGACTCAGGTGTTGCTTCTCGGCATGTCATTTTAATTTTTCATTAAAAGATGTTTATTGTAGTCTAGATAATAAGATTACAAGGGTGTTTAAGTTTATTGTACTGACATACAAAGTTATTGCACACCATCACAACTGAAGTGCCCCCCACAGTCACCCCTGTCCCCAGCTCCTCTGTCATCTCCAGTCCAAACTTACTTCCTTCCCACCCCTCACCCAATTATTTGTTGATTGACAGCTATGGTTTGAGCTACCGTTAACTCCCTTAGCATCCTCCATATGTCCAGACCTTCCACACTTGTTCCTGTGTTACTTCCAGTCAACCAATTTGTTCCGTGGCCCCCTCCCGACACACGTGGCACTCTCAAGTCTGTATTCCCATGTTCAAGGTTTATTCTCAATTGATACAGCTCTTTCTCCCTATGAACCATAGATAGGTGAGTTCATCCTATATTTGCCCTCCTGCGTCTGGTTTATTTTGCTTAGCTTGATACTCTCCAATTCTATCCAGGTTGTCATGAACTACATGTCTTCCTTTTTTTCTCCTGCTGGTGGAGTATTCCATGGTGTATACATGCACAACTATTTTACCCAATCATCTGTTGGATATTTGGGTTGCTTCCATATCTAGACTATAATGCTAAGACAAGCAGTGATTATAGGTGTGCATGCTGTAGCACTGTAGCACTGTTGTCCCATTGTTCATCAATTTGCTCGAGTGGGTACCAGTAACATCTCCATTGTGAGACTTGTTACTGTTTTTGGCATATTGAATACACCACAGGTTGCTTGCCAGGCTCTGCCATGTGGGCAGGATACTCCCAGAAGCTTGCCGGGCTCTCCGAGAGGGACAGAGGAATCCAACCCGGGTCAGCTTCATGCAAGGCAAATGCCGTACCTGCTGTGCTATTGTTCCAGTCCTACATACATATTTTCAAATTAATGTTTTTATATCTTGATATATACATAAAAGTGGAATAGCTGGGTCAAATGGGAGCTCTATTCCTACTTTTTTGAGAAATCTTTGTATTGGTCTCTGTAGAGCCTAGACCAGTTGACATCCCACCAGCAGTGACTGAGGGTTCCTATTAACCACATTCCTGCCAACACTTGTTTTCAGTAGAACTTTCGGGGGCAGAGCCAGACTTGCGGTTACCTGATGACCCACTTGAGACCCGGCAATGGGTTTTGAAATTGGTTTTAAACTTTCTTTCTTTGTTTTACTTACTTTTCTGACAAATTATACACCTGTGTTTCTTGCCTATCTAGGAAACTCTTTCAGTTCTATGTCACTCTTTCCTTTGAACTAAAATCCTTTGATCAAAATTCTATGTCCCTCAGGTACCATTCTCTCAGAGATAAGTCTCTGCTACAGCGCCTCTAAAATCACTCATACTGATATGATAACAGATGGAGATCAAAGCTTCAGATCCTCACTCAAATAGGTAAAGGGAGTAAAAATGTATAAACCAAGTTATAAAATAGCGAAGTTCTGAGACGTAATGCGCAGCATGGGGATGATGGTTAACATTGTATATTTGAAAGGGCTTAGACTCTGGCTTTCAAAAGTTATCACAAGAAACATATTTGACTCTGTAGGGTGAAGGATGTTAACTGGACTTATTGTGGTGATCATATCTCGGTAACAACTTTTCCCAGCCTTTGTTAGGCTATCACATGATATACTCTTGATAAGTTGAAAATATTTTAAGTGAGAAAGCTTTTGATAAATCTAATCTACTTTCCCCTCCACAGGGGGCTAATCTTTCTTAGCCCTGTCTACTTTTAAAATGTTCAAAGCACTAACATTAGCCTATAGTTGGGCACAGTCATCTAACAATTTGATTTATAACAAAGTATTACTATCTCACGTAATTTATTGAATATTGTACTGAAAAAAAATACTTCAAAGAGCAGATCTGGGTAGGTAGCTCCAGGGTTCAAGGATACATGTTCTGTGTATTCAAGATTAAGTTCAATACCCAGCACAGAGGCAATAGTCATAGGCCACATGAGTGAAGTTGTCTTTCTGTATCTAATTTTCATAAGCAAGATAATTTCTTAGCCTATCCATATTGTAACAAAGGCAAGATGTAATTTTTTTTTCAGACCTGAATTGTATATGTTTAACACATCTGTGTTCTCTGTGCATCAGTTGAGGGCACTTAGATTGTTTTTTACTTCTTGGTCATTATTTTAAAATTCTACAATATCTCTTCAAATTAGGGCTCTTGCATTTTCAAGTAGATTGGTTCGATTGGTATTTCCCTTAGAAAAAGAGAAGACAGTCATCTTTATACAAGTCTTCTTGCTGTATATATGTCTTCTTTGAAGAAAGGTCTATTCATATATTCTGCTATTGTTAAGTATTTTTTAATTGTTGACTTTTATGGATTCCTTGTATGCATTTTGTTTTGATGAAAGATTCTTTGTTGTGCAGAACTGTTTAGCTGGGGATGGGGCACTCCCAGTGGTGCTCAGTTCTTACTCCTGCCTCTGTCTGTGCTCAGGAATCATTCCTGGTGGGCCTGACAATGTGTGGTGTCAGAGATTGAACATGAGCCTACCATGTGCAAAGCAAGTGCTTTCCCTGCTATACAATCTATGTCCTGCTACAGAAGCTGTTTGATTTGAAGTATTCCCATTTGTTTACTTTTGCCTTTGTTTCTCTTGCTTCTAGAGCCAAATTTCCAAGCGCATCTCTTAGACTGATGTCAAGGAAGATTGTGCTTATGTTTTCTTCTCTATATTTTATGGTTTCAAGGCTTACATCTAAGTTTTTAATCCACTTTGAATGAATTTTCGTGTATGGTGACAGACAGTGGTACAATTTCATTATTATGTGTGTGGCTGTCCAATTTTTTCAACGTGATTAATCTCTGAAGAGATTAAAGATATTTTTCCACATGCCGTGGTAAACTCTAGGTTTGTTTGTCATAAAACTTTTATATATTTACTTATTTATTTCTGGGCTATCAGTTCTGTTTCATTTATTTGTGTTTCTGTATTTATTCCAGTTACATGATACTTTAACTCTCTACCACTTTGTTATATAGTTAAAAGCCAAAGAGCACGCTACCTCCATATTTGTTCTTCACCCTCATCCATAGGAGTGAAATTCACTATTCAAGATTTTTTGCAGTTCAAATAAATTTGTTCTTCTTCTTTCATCTTAGGGCCCCACTGCTCAGGTGTAACTCCTGGCACTACTCAGGGTATCATATTGGGTGCCAGGGGAAAAAAAACTAAAACCTCTCCTGTATACTATGAATTCACTGTAGCCCATTAAATTACCTTTCTCTCTCTCTTTCATTCTTTTTTTCTGGGGTATGGAGGTCACACCGGCAAATGCTCTGGAGTTACTAATTCCTGCACTCAGGAATTAGTTCTAGAGGGGCTCAAGAGATCATGTGGGACGCTCGGGATCAAACCTGGATCGGCTGTGTGCAAGGCTAGTGTCCTACCAGCTGTACTATCTCTCCAGCCCCTTCTCTCTGTCTCTCTTTAGAGCTATCTCCTTAAACCATTAAGCCCCTCAAATAAATTTTAAAAAATAAATGCCGTTGGTATTTTGGTAGAAACTATATTGAATCTATATACTGCTTTTGGCAGTAATGTTATTTTAATAGTATTAATTCTTCTTATCCACGACCATGGAATAGCTTTCCATCTCATTGTGTCTTCTATTTCTTTCAACAATACCATTTAGTTTTCCATGTACAAGCCTTTCACTTTGGTTAAATTAATTTCAAGGTATTTAATTTTTGAAGCATTTGTAATTTTGTTTGCTTTTATATTTTTCCTCTTTGCTAATTAATTATTTGCTTGAGGAAATGCAACAGACTTTTTTAAATTTAAGTTTGTAGCTTGCCACTTTAAAGTACTGATGTATTGCTTCTCACAGTTTTTACTAGGGTTTCTGTAATTTTTTCACATGTATTATCATGTCACTTGCAAGTAGTAACCGTTTTTTTAATTAGATTTTTTATGTCCTTTCCCTAACTAAATACTTGTACTAGAACAACAATATGAAATTATATATTGAATAATAGTGGTGAGAGTGGATGTCCTTCTCTTTTTCTTGATGTTAGAGGAAATGTACTTTGTTTTTTTGCCACTAAATACAATATTGGCTGTGACTTTGTACTGTACAGTATTTATTAAGTTGAGGTATGTTCCTTCTCTAACCACTTCTTGAGCGTTTTTATCATAAAATTATATTGAATCTTTTTTTTAATTTTTATTGAATCACCATGTGGAAAGTTACAAAGTTCTCAGGTTTATGTCTCAGTTATACAATATTCAAACACCCACCCCTTCACCAGTGCCCATATTCCACCACCAAAAACCCCAGTATACCCCCCGCCCCCCAACTGTATAACTGATGAATTTCACTTCATTTTCTCTTTACCTTGATTACGTTCCATATTTCAACACAAAACTCACTATTGTTGTTGGAGTTTCCCCCCAAGAAAGACAGCCCTACTACCAAGGAAGCATTTGATAATTAAGTTTTCCATTGCTGAGAATGAATATGTAACCCCACTGCTCCAAGTACATAACTCTTTTTTTTCCTTTTTCCTTTTCCTTTTTCCCCCCCTCATCCCCCTTCCCAAGCCTCATAGTATGGTGGATGCCATGCCACGTTTCTTCCTGAAAATGGGAAACAACCAGGAAAGAGGGATATTTCCTCTTCTCGGCCAGTGTGGGGCTGTTGGTTAGTTCACAGTCCAGAGAAATGGCTGCTACTTTAATAACCTTCAATATTTCAACAAAAACTCACTGTTATTAGTTGGAGCCCCCCCCCCAAGTCAGACCTGTTAAAAAGGAACCGTTTCACATTGCTGACAATTATAGATGTTAAGTCGGTTTTGGATTTCTGTATAAAGTCCAGGGAAAATTCTGCCAGAAATTGCATAGCCCATCTCACAGTCCTATAAAGTCTTTAGGCGCATAGGGTCTGTTTCACTCTCAGCAGCTCCGAATTTATCTGGGCCGAGGGCGTGCTGGTTACACCCACTTCCCATGAGTCCCTAGGAGCCCCAAGTGTAAAAATCGTATACCTCTGGGTTAGGAGTCTTAGAAGATGGCTCCTGCCATGTAGATGTTGCTGCCGCCTCCATTTTCCGTGCAGGAAGAAAGGGTGGGGAGGAAAGATCCACCCCCGGGCAGCACAGAGTTGTAGCCCAGTTCACAGTCCCAGTGCATTGCTATAAGAATATGCGCTGGATGCCTGAATGTGTTAGGTCTCTGGAATCAAAGTCTTTAGGCACAGAGGGTCTATATATTGAATCTTTAAAAATGCTCTTTTGCATCCTTTGAGATGATTATTTTTTAGTGATGTGGTATGTCACATTTAGTAATTTGTGTATGGTCAATAATTCTTTCCTTCTTGAAATAAATTCCATTTTATTATGATGCATGATTTTTTTTAGTATATTGAATGGGACTGCTAGTACTTTGATAAGGACTTTGCATCTATGTTCATCAAGGATATCAGATTGTAGTTTTATTTTAATGTGAAGCTCTTGTCTGGTTAATCAAGGTAATGTTGACTTTGTAAGACTGTGTTTGGGGAGCCGAAGTGATAGCACAGTGGGTAGAGTGTTTGCACATGGCCAACCTGGGTTTGATCCCCTGCATTCCATAGGGTACCCCAAGCATCACAAGGAGTAGTTCCGAAATGCAGTGCTCAGTGCACACCCCCCTGAGCATTGCCAGATGTGACCCAAAAAGGAAAAAAAAAGAATGTGTTTGTAAGTTTTTCTTCCTTTTCAGTTCTATGGAAGAATTTGAGAAATATATGTAATCCTTGAGAGTTTGGTAGATTAAAAGTCTAACCCTGGACTTTTGTTTTTACTGTTTCATTGCTAATTGTGGCTCTGTTCAGTCTATTTAGATTTTTTTGCTTCTTTCTAACTCAGTCTTGGAAAGTGTATGTCTCTTAAAATTTGTTCACTTCTTTTAGATTGTCTGATTTATTGCTATAAAGGCAATTCATTATACTAGATTTTGGATGCCTATATTTCTATAATTGTTGTAAATTCTCTTTCAGTTTTAATTTATGTACTTTAGTGTTCCTATTTTTGTAAGTGATTAAATGTTTTTAATTTGTTTATACTTTCAAAGAACCAGCTCTGGTTTTGTTGATAAATTGGATTACCTTTTTTATCTTTTTTTTTTGTTGATTCCTGCTCTGCTTTTTATTATTTCCGTCTACTGATTTTATATTTTACTTTTTCTTCTTTTTATGGCTCCTTTAGATGCAAGATTATATTTTCCCTGAGAATGGACCTATTTTGCTATAAGCTTTTTTTTTGTACTGCTTTGGGTTCATTCCATAGATTCTGAGAAGTAGTGCCTTTATTTCCATCCATCTCCAATTGTGATCTGTGGGTTGGGAGTGGGGTGATTTGTTTGTTGTTTGGGGACCACATCCATCAATGCTTGGAGAACAATGTGGTGCCAGAGATTGTACACAAGCCTCCTGCATGCAAATCATGAACTCAACCCATAAGCTATCTTTCTGGCTCTAGTGGTATATTTTCATTTCATCTTTACCGAGTATTGTTCAGTAGGGTGTTGTTAATTCTCCTCAGATTTGGGGTTTTCTCTCTCTTCTTTTGGTTGATTTCTGACTTTATAGCATTGAAAAAAATTACTGCATATGATTTCAGTTTTCATGAATTTATTGAGACTTGTTTTGTGTCAAGTAAATGAACTATCTGTGAGAATGATGTATGAACTCTTGAAAAGAATGTGTAATCTGATATTTTGGTATGGAATGCTATGTAAATATCTATTAAGTCTATCTCATCTAATTTATTATGTAAGACCCTGTTTCTTTGGTAGTTTCTACCTAAATGATATATTGTTATCAATAATATTATGTAGTTTTGACAGTAAGTAGTATGTTAAAACTCTCTACCAGTAGTGTGCTGTGATTTCCAGTATCTATGTTTAAATTTCTGAATATTTGATTTTATATTTATTGTTACTATGTTGGGCATATAATACATCTAATAGCCTCGTTCTCCCTCTTGGAGAACCTGATAAGTTACCAACAGTCTATTGCCCACTTGGGAGAGCCTGGCAAGCTCCCTGTGGCATTTTCATACCCAAAATACAGCAACAGATAGATTCAAACCTCTCAGAGAGCCCAGCAAGCTACCAAGAGAATCCCGCCTGCACGGCAGAGCCTGGCAAGCTACCCATGGCGTATTCGATATGCCAAAAACAGTAATAATAGGTCTCATTCCCCTGACCCTGAAAGAGTCTCCAATCGTTGGGAAAGATGAGTAAGGAGAGGCTGCTAAAATCTCAGGGCTGAGTATAATAGAGATGTTACTGGTGCCCGCTCAAGTAAATGGACAAACAACGGGATCACACTGATACTATGATGTTGGGCACATACATACATATAAATGTATATATTATATATACTAATAACTTGTCTTTTGTACTGACCCTTTATTATTACATAACATCCATCTTTGTTTATTATTATGCTTTTGCCTGAAAGTCTAATTTATCTGATGCAAGTATAGCAGTAGCTGCCTTATTTGATCTTTCTCTGGGATTTTAGTACCAGATTCCATTATTTTACATTAAGTATATGTCTTTATAACTTAGGTGTATTTCATATAAACAGCACATAATTGGTTGTACAATTTCATACATACAAGTACTCGGTATCTTTTATTTGGTGCATTAGTCCTTATTCACTAAGAATAACTTTTGATATGCGAGATACCGTTGCATCTTTAATACTCTGATTTTATCTATTTCCTTGTTCTCATTCTTTCTGTGTGTGTGTGTGTTCATTTTAGAAAGGTCCAATCATTTAACATTGGTGGGGAGGGATCTAGTAAATTTTTTTTGTTAAGCTTTGTTTTGATGAGAATTTTGTATCTGTATCTTCCATGATACAGTATTATTTGCTGGGAATTTTTATCTTTGTATATTTTGACAAGACCATTTCAGTCCCTCCTGAAACCATAATTTCTGATGAGGAATGATGAAAGACTTTCTAATGAAAGTCTAATGTGAAAACAGTTATTTTCTTTTTTATTCTACCTTTCTTTTGTACAGGGGGCCATACCTGGTGGTGCTCAGCTTACTGCTTGCTCTGTGCTCAGGGATCACTCTTCATAGTTTTCAGGGGACCATATGTGGTGCTCTTATTGAACCAGAGTTGGCTACATGCTAATGAAAGTGCCTTAAACCCCTGTACTAACTCTCTGGCTATATAAGTTACCTGATTATTCCCTCTATCTCCCCTTGCCCCCAGCTTTCTTCATTATTTTTTATTTGTCTGGACCTCATGATAATTTCACTACTATGTGTCTTAGTGTACATCTTTTTGCTTTCAAATGACCAAGTGTCCTGGTTGTCTGTGAATTTGTATATGAACTTTTATTTATTCCCCAATTTGAGAAGTTTTCTGACATTATTTTGAATAAACTTTCTGCTCCCCCTTCCACCCCACCTCCTTGAATACCTACTACATTTATTTTGTATTTCCTAATGGAGTCAAATAGTTCCTGTAGAGTTTCTTTTTACTTTCTTTTTATTCTTCTTACACCTGAATCAAATTTATATTTCCATCTTTGGGTTCACTGTTTTGATTCTCCATTTGATCTGTCTGAATTCATCATTTTATCTCATGTTTTTATCGTATATTTTTATATACTATTATTTTCTTGTCTAACACTTCAATTTTTGCCTTTTGCTCATTGATTTTATTTCCAAGATCATTGATTTATTTTATAGAGTTTTGTATCATCTCTGAGTTCTCTTGTATCATCTTGAACTGCCTTTCTGGGTCTTCTTTAGTTTCTGTATTATTGTAGGTTTGAATGATATCTGATACATAATCTTGCATGTCTTTGAAGTTATATTGTGGAGAATTGTTCTCCCCCTTTGATATCATATTCCCTCAATGTCCTAAGTTGCTATGTGCTATGTGGTTTTTTTTTGAACTATTGATTTTGCTACTTACACTTTCCTTGTTTGGGGCTAAAGAGATAATACATTGGGTAAGCAGCTTGCCTTGCACGCAGCTGACCCTGGTTTGATTCCTGGCATCCCATTTGGTACTCAGAGCACTGCCAAGAGTGATTCCTGGGTGCAGAGCCTGGAGTAACCCCAGACCTTTACCAAGTGTGACACTAAAACAAAAATCCCACCTTTCCCCTTATTTTTGTTTTGTTTTGTTTTTATTATCGCCTTAGGGAATTAAACTACTTTCATATTTCCAGTGGTGATGCTGTATGCAATCAAGTTCTATCTGATATGATTTTTTTTTTTTGGTTTTGGTACCTCTTATAGGCACCAATGTTTTTGTTGTTTCTGGATCAGCAGGGTAGTGAGTAGAATGTGCTGGATGAGGGGATTGGGAGTGGGCCTGGGTTCATCCTTGTGGCACTGCAACTATTTCTGTGAAGTCCTGGAACTGATACTCAATCATCTGTCTACTGGCAGTGCACTTAACAATGTCAGTACCAGTCCTAAGGGCCTATGGAGGGGAAGTGTAGTGGACACTTTCTCTGATGTCCTGTTTGCCAAGATCGCAGATGTGTATTACACTCCAGCATCTGTTTGGGCTTTACTTGGGTCAAGGACATATATTTCAAGAGTATTCCTACTCATTCCTTGCCAAAAAACCTTAGCTGGGCTGACTTTTCTGCAATCTGATTCCTCACCATATCTTTGACTCATCTCTCTCTCTACATACTTTCTGTCCACTGAAGCAGGACTCTCCTTTGTGTCATTTTCATTGCAATCTATATTGGTCTCTGGGGAGCTTCTGTTTCACCCCATGTTATAGGACTTGAATCCTTCCAGTTAATTCCTCGTTGTGGATATGGAAATGAATCAAGGAACCTTTTTTTTCCATCTTGTTTTGAATTACAAAGACCTAATTTTGAAAGAGTCAGACACCTACCTCTCCTCTACATGTGTATATATACCTTTGCATCCATTCATAAGTTTATCCATCATTTTTCCATCTTCAACTGTTTTACTTATGCTTCATGTGATTTATCTATTTCAAAGCCACTCACTCCATCTCTAAGCCCTTCTTTGTGTCCTTTGATTTATCTTTCAATGTAAAATTGTTTTTGTAGCTCACAATGCCATGAACTTCATGGTCGGTCTCCAGTGATGGGCTGGTAAGATCTTGAGAAGCAGGGATCCCAAGCTGAGAACAATGCATTTGTATTGTCTTTTAAATCTATGAAGCACTTTCATCCAAACTTCTGCTTTCCCTTATCAATCTCTTTGACACTAGTGGGAAATTCTTTGCCTGTGGAGAAGAGTGGGTCATAGACTGACCTGATGGTTAAACGTATATGTTTGCCCATAGATAAGACTTCAATGGTGAAAGTCCTTTCTTCTGTATCCCAGTCAAAAAGGAAAAAGATGAGATGCAGTTCTTAGGCCAAACAAAATCTAATGTGTTTGCTGCCATTTTAACCCATATGTACTAGCCAAGGAACTTTCTCTGGTACAATATGTTCTTGTTTCCTCTGCCTCAAACACTCCCACTGTGGCTAAACTGGCTCCTTCCTAGCCTCTGAGTCTCACCCTAATCATTACCCAGGAAGTCCTTTGCCAACATTCTGCTCAGTAGAGCCAGCCTTTTACTCTTTATCATAGCCTTGCATGTCATCCTTGCCAAGTGATTGCTATCTGTGCTAGCTGTATTGATATGCTGATTCAATGGCCCCTTTTCCCTGCACAACATAATATGATTGTGAGGTGTTATTTAGAAGGTCTTGACAGACGGTTGTGCTCACAGTATCTGGCAATGGCAGGGCATTGTCCAAAATCTTTGAAGAAAGTAAATGGGTCTCCAGGTCCCTAGCTACTAGTTAGTTCTCTTCCACGGATAGCCATTCAGTTTCCGCCATTGAGTGTTTCCTGTACAAATACTCCGGTGTGGTCTGCCTGTTGACTTGGGCTGATGGTTTCTGGAAAGCAGCATGGGGTCAGTAGAAGCCCAGAGCAAACTCAGGCAAACAATCTTTCAACTGGTTTGAATGTTTTGCGCATCCTTTCAATTAGCAATAGGTTCTGTGGTCACACCGCCGCAATCCCCCACAGAGTAGAGTGCTCATTAAAACTGACCCCATGTGTGTCTAAAAATGTCACTTCCTGGCCTCCCTGGTGCTACCTCTATACTGGGATAGCGTTAGAGGAAGTTGAATGAACAAGGCAGTGGCTGAAAGGTAAGAGACCTCCAGTGGAAACCCAAGCTTTGATCTTGAGCTTGGCCTTCTCGCTGCACTGTCTGAGAGCCCTGATTTTAGTCCTGTTGTCATGCTTGTCACTTCCCAGCCATTCTGGTTCAAAGGCAAGTCGCTGGAATGAATGCCACTAAAACACAAAGCCTCTATTGTTGGGAAAACCAAAATCCTTTGTGGCCTTCTTTAGAACCAGCTGCTGCTCTTCAGCTCGGGCCTCTCGCACAGAGTGGTGGGCAGTGTGGAAATAGCCCTTCCCTGAGGAGAGAAGCCAGGGGCAGAGGGAGGGGTGCGAGCCAGAGTGTGCATCCTCCACTCACCGCCTCCCAGCCTCCCCTCCTGGGCAGCAGCTGACTGAAGGAAATCATTTCATGCTCTGCCAGCACGTCTCCTGGTACCACAGGAGCAGATGGCAGACGCGTGACTGCAGGCACTTATTGACCTGCAGGTCACTTGGGATCCACTAGACAGGCTGGTGACCAGAGTCAGGAAGCAGGAAAAATGAATCAAGGGCTCGAAATTTCAAAAGCTTCTGCTGAGTGTGAGAAATAAGACAGTAAAGGCCTTCATCGCGGGGAGCCCTGGAAACGCACCCGGGGAAAGACAGGCTGTCCAGACCGGCTTTGCCAAGAGAGCAGCACGGAGAGAGGAAATAGCTTTGCAGTTCCTGATTTGGGAGGTGTTCCATACCCAACTGAGAGAAGCACGTGAATCCTTCTCTAGAAAAAGTAGAATTAGAGGAGCTATCAGGGGTAAGTTTGTGGTATCAAGGGCAGTGGGATTAAGCCAGTGCCACTCCTGGGGCTTCAGAATCGTGGTCAGCACTGTTCCAGGACTCAGCCTCATCAAAAAGTGATTCTCAGTTGGGGTGATGTTGCTCCCTGGAAACATTTGGCAATATACTGAGTGGCTGAGTTGTCACATGGTGAGGGTGTGAGTGCTGCTGGCATCTAGTGGATGAAGGCCAGAGATGCTCCTGTGATGCACGGGTTGTCCCCACAGTAAAGCACAGTTTTTGAGAGGCCACTAGTTCCAAGAACGACAATGCTTGAGTGAGTGTGGCTTCCTGGAGGAGAGGGGCATTTTCTTTCCAAAGAAGATTGTGCCTGGGGCTGGAGCCATAGCATCGTGGGTAGGGAGTTTGCCTCGCACACGGCCGCCCCCAATTCAATTGCCAGCATCCCATATGGTCTGCCTCGAACACCACCAGGAGTAATTCCTGAGTCTAGAGCCAGGAGTAACCCCTTCGTATCGCCAAGTGTGATCCAAAAAGAAAAGAAGACTGTGCTTGAAACTGTCTTCTGGTAGGAGTTACCACTTGCCCACATGCAGATATGGCGCCTCCAGAATGGGTAGTACTGTGGTCCCCATGTCACACTCAGCGAAGCAAAAGGATTTGAAAATGTTCACCATCTGCCCCCTTCTTGCCTTCTCCCTATCCCTCTCTTTCCTCCTTACTCCCCGCCCCCACCTTCCCCACTATCCTCTATTGAACCATCCCATGCCCTGTCACCAAGGAACATGTGGTGACGGTTCAACTCCACTGCCCAGAGGACAAAGTGTCTCCAGCTGCTGCCAATTTGAAGCGCAGGTGTTGAGGAAATCAACTGACTTTCTTGGCAAAAGGATCCTGAGGGACCTGCTCAGGTGACCCACATTCACTCAGCCCTTATATTTAGATCTTGTCTGATCTCAGGTACAGAAACTTATTTGAGATTGCTCAGACTTGATTTTCAGAGATAGTGTGTTCAGAAATAGCTTCAGAGATAGTGTGTTTGCTCTCCAAAGCAAAGACTGGCAGTTTCTACAATGGGCTCATCAAATATTTTACATTTTGCAGAGCAGATAGTCTGTCACGTGACTGCTCAGTTCTGCTGTAGGAGGATCACAGCCATGAACAATATGCCATTGGCAGGTGCAGTTATGCTCTAATGACATTTTATTTACAAAAATAATGAGTTTTGGGCTATAGACTGCTCGACAAACACTTATTCCAAGTAATGCCTATTTCTTTTGGTTTCTTTAAAATAAAAAAGGTAGGGAAAAGTTTCCTGAAAGGGAACTAAATTATTCTTAGCCATTGTAAAGGTCTGGACAGCAAAGATGAGTAGATAATATTTCTTTTACTGCCCAGATATAGGAATGAATCTTCCAGATTGACAGAAACATGCCTCACTGTCTTCCTGTGCTGTGTGTGTCTGTGAGTGTGTGTAGAAAGGAACTAAATAAGGTAATAAATCAGGAGCAGAAAGGTGCCCTTAGCACTGTCATTATATTTAGTCTGATTTTCGTCTCTCTAGGCTTGCACACTTACTCTCTGCTCTTAGAGTAAGTGGAGGACAGGAACATAGCAAATATTGCCTTTTCTTCTGCGACCCAGAGCATTCTTTTCATATTGATTTTAGTGTTTTGTTTTGGTTTTTTTTTCACTGTCACTGGCCTTTGTGAATCCTAGTTGCATGTGGGGACGTTGCTTGAACAGAAATGCTAGTGTTGATTAAAGCACGCCAGCTGCACCTTTTGTTGACAATTTAACCACAGAAAACTGCAAGCTAAATTCAATGTTGACCTCTCCTTGTTGGGCCAAGACCTGAAGGTCCTGAGGGAAGCCTGTGCCCCCGTGAGATGCAAACATTTATGTAGTTTCTGGCCAGACTGTCTCCTGGGATAAGAATAAATGAAAGCTTTGACTTCATAGTGGCTCTCTAGCTCCTCTCGCAAAGCCACTATAATTTAGAGAAGGGAATTAAAAAAAAAAAAAAAACCTTGCTACTAAATAAGACAAAGGTCCACGTGAGAGACAAACAGCCTTGGTCTCCTGCTGCCAGGTCAGATCTTCGGCCAGGTTCCTCTGAACATGTTGGGGCGCTAATACTGCTGTTGTGCAAGGTGGCGTCATCAGACTATGGCTTCAGCCTGAGCTTTGGAGAAAATGTAGTTTTCACTTTCCACGTCCCCGATGCCCACAAGCACACACACACACACATGCATCATGGCTTGGGGAGCAAGGAGAGTGCATTTGTTTCAGGATAATAGAACTCCATTTGTTTGGACAATATTGATTTGCAATATTTTGACACTGAGTTTCACGCTGCACTGGCAAATGGAATAAAGTTGAATTTCATCTGTGTAGACAAATAATCCCCAGCTGCAGTTTGGAAGCACAAATGATTTCACCAATGGCTCATTGTCAGTGAACATCATGTGTCTGGTCTGGTGTGGGTCATGGTTCTCGGGTTCATTCATCCATATAATCATTCATTCAGCTCATACTTGTTTGCTTTTACAGTGGCTGGGTGTAAAATTCTTGGGGCTTGCTCTGTTTCTTTGGGGACTTTGAGGCCTTCCCTACTTTCTTCCAGTATACTGAAGACTGGATATGGAACAAGCCAACCTCAGACCCTTTCCTCTTGGAGCTCACAGACTAGCAAAGGAGATGGAATCAAAACCACACACAGTTGGGTTTTTTATTTTTATTTTTATAGGTTTAAATTTCATTTTATTTTATTTTAACAGTTGTCGTGACTCTTAAAAGAAAAAAAGTATGGGCCAGAGAGAAAATACAGCAGTTTAGGCTCTTACCTTGCATGTAGCTTACCCAGTTCAGTCTTCCTTGATGCAGGTACCCCCAACCCTGCCCCGGCCCAAGCACTGCCAGTAGTAAGTCCTAAATATCACTGGGTGTGGCCCAAAAACCAAAAACAAGGAACAAGAACATTCTTCATCTGATCAAGCTCAGTTACTTTACCCATTTTACAGATGCGTTTTAAGAGGCTCACAAATTGCCCCAGCTCTCCACTTCAGAAAGCGGTTCAGTTATGGTTCTGCTCATAATTAGAGAGGGAAGGGGTGTTCTCAAGTTGAGGGATGAGTCTTGATTATCAATTTCCATATCGGAGATTTGGAAGTTGCTAATTTAAATTGATTTCCAGAATTATGATTAATAAGGCAAAGGATTTTTTTTCAGACTTGAAAGGCTAATGATAAACCACAAATTCTTTGACTTTAAAATTGGAGAAATGGGCTGGAGTAATAGTACTGTGAGGAAGAGACTTGTTTTGCATGCAGCTGACCCCCAAGTTTGATTCTCTGAACCCCAGATTATCATCCAAGCCTGTCAGGAGTGATCTCTGAGCACGGAACCAAGAGTAAGCTCAGAGTACTACTGGGTGTGACTCAAAAAAATAGAAAAATAAATAAAATTGAAGAAACCCCAGATGGTGGGTCACGTGTTAATGAATCATTCATGAGACTGACAGGGGTAACCACGGTATTCTTCCTTCTGATGGTTGGTGTCCCACTGTCTGAATTAGAATCAGTGGTGAAGTCTGGGCCACACCCAATCGGAAAGCAGTTACCTTTTTCTAGCTATGGAAAGTATGGAGGGTCCATTGACCTTAATTCCACAAATATTTATTGAGAATGAACAGGGGATGCTGCACTGCATACTCAGGAGAGTATAGAAAATGAGGAACAAAGATCTCTCTTCCCACAGGAAGTCCATTAAGCTGCAAGTTTACATATGAACTTAAAGGGGGCGGGGGGGGGGGGGAGAGCCAGGATGAGGATCTTAAAAGTCAAGGCTACAGTGGCAGATGGACAACTTTGATACTTAAAAGAGCAATCAATGGCAGGCCCCACTGAAAAGGTGACATTTACATGAGAACCTTCATGACCAAAAGTAAAGCATGCAAAGAGAGTTTTCCAAGGCTGCATGAAATGAGCTTGCTAATATGTCGGAGGGAAAGGAAGAATGTAAGCATGCTACATCAGAGTAAGCAAGGAAGACCATTCGACCAGTGCTTTTGAAGAGACAGGAGGCCTGGAAGGGCTCCACAAGGACCCAGGATTTTGTCAGTAATACTTAAACACAGAGCAAGTCTGTTTAGAAGCAAGTACACTAGTTACTGCCCGTAGGTGGGCAACATAGATCATTCTCTTCATATCCTATGTTCAAGACCCAGGAGAAAAAATCATAATTAACAAGTAGAGAAGAATTATTTCTCCTATCTAGGGTGAGCAGGTAACATTTTCAATTCCACCCACTCATGCTTTTAGGTAAACTCAGGGTTTGAGCAATGCAGTCCTTCTGGCAGAACTCTTGTCTTCTTTGGCACAGGAATGGTTAAAAGGATCCGAGGATATCCCAAGATGAAGGATGGCAGTGTAAGAGAGTAAGATCACCTCCCTGCAGAGTAAGGCTGCCCTTCTGGAAGTTTACTCCTTATTGAAATATAAATCTATGCACACACAGCACCTTCTGAGCAGCACTTATTTCAGGGTTTATTAAAGACAGGTCCAAGAGAACAGCATGCCTGTGAGTTTATAGTTACTAGATTATTTATGCTGACCCCAACATGTACTCTCGTATGTCCACTCCAGGGCTTGAGTAGAAAGCCCAACAAAAATGACTGCATCCACCTATATAGCTATTGTTTCGACATGTGATTTTTGGAGATTTTTTTCCCCTTCCCTACTCTACAGTTTTTCCGCCCAGACTGCTCATTTATCATCTTGGGTTGCTATCCTCTTCTCTCTGCCTCCAGATTGAAGAAGTTCTGGAAGTGATTAGGCTGTTGTAAATCAACTTTTACGATGTGTACATCATAGATAAGCAGCAAGGAGAACAGAATTTGGAGGGTTCAATTGTCATGGGACCCTTGACAATTATCCTAGTAATGAAAAAAAATTTAATGACTGGAAAGTATGATGTTTGGCAGAATAATTTCTCCATGGGCAAATCTAATGTTTAAATTTGACTCTTTAATAGGAACATTGTTTTATTTTTATACCATTTTATTAGGGTATAATTTATATAAGGTCAAGTAAACAAATTAAAACTATACCTCAGGGAATTTTTACATATTTGTATGCCATTATAACCATCATCCAGAACTAATATGGAACCTATAAACACCTGGAGGTTTCCCTCTGCCCCCTCCTGCCGTCCTGACCTCTGCTGTCAGCCTGTTCTGGAAAGTCATGCAACATGTACTCTTGTATGTCTCAGAATTTTCTGTGGGCTTCATCGATGTCAATGGGTAGGGTTATTCATTCTTATTATTTAAGTGTTACAATGTGTTGTGGTTTTTTCACTATGGCATTATAGACATGTGGTGCTGGATATTTTTATAATGGTGGCTGTCCTGTGCATTATAAAGCAGTTAGCAGCATCTCTCTGGCCTCTCTCTCAGTGCCAACAGTACCACAAACACCCATTTCCCCCAAAATAATTTCCCCTGAAATTGAGCTTTCATATAATATAAATACACCACAATTTCTAAGAAACATTTTATTTAAAATAATTCAGATTTACTGAAAAGTTGCAAAACTGAAATAAAAATACTCATGTTTCCTTTACCTAGAGTAACATTGTTATCATTTTACCCCATTTACCTTGTCAATCACTTGTTCTTGTTCTCACACATTTCCACACCAATTGGGTGCATCATTTGAGAGCAAGTTATATCTGTCTTGGCCATTAACCCCATACACTTCCGTGTGTACCTCCCATGATAAGGATTTTCTCCAATGTTATAATTATCAGTTAACAGCAATAAATTTAGGATAATACTCTCATCAATTCCCCATATCCCAATTTATCCTTTATGGCATTTACTTTTCCTACTGAACAGGTCCCCATTAAAGGTCAGGTATTATATACAGTTGCTATGATTTCTTTTATTCCTTCATCTAGAACTTGAAGTCTGTCTTAATTCTTATGATGCTAAATTTTTCAAGAAATTTACTGAACCTGGAAAATAGCTTGAATTGTTACATAGCTTGCTTTGCATGCAGAAAGACAGGGTTTCATCCCTGGCACATCCCTGGCCTCACATGGAATATTTCTCCTGGAGGAATGTAAGGTCTGCTTGCACTTCATCAGTGATGTTAAATTTGATTGCTTGTCAACGTGTTGTCTGATGTCTCCACAGTACAGTTACTAAATTTTCCCTTACAGCTAATAAGCAATGTGGGAAAACACTTAACACCATAAAAATACTCTGCTCCCCCTTTAGATCTGCCCCCTAAATTTAGTACACAGTGACTCTTCCTTGAGCCACATGTTAACCACAAAATTAAAAAATTGCTGATCTTCCAATCCAGTATTCCCTTAACATGTATTCACTCTGCTCAGCATTCAACTGTATGCGCCCACTCTTTCTACCCATTAATTTATTGATGTTTTATCTGTTAATAGTATAGATGCATGACTTCTGTTTTTTTTACAGTGATTTTTAAATTTTAATATTTTAAATATTTCAAATTGTTCACATTTAGCTAGTGGGTTCTTCTTTAAGTTGAACTCTGTTTTCTGATGGACTCTCATTATTTGCTTTTAGTTCCTTCAGTTCTTTTGCAATAATGTTTATTTATTTTTAATAATTTTGGGGTGAGATGGTTACAGTAATGTTAAAACTTATGATGCTTATGCACACATTTACTGCACCTCACCACCAAGTATTTTCAACCCTCCATCACTATCTTATATCACCTTAAGTCTGGTTATCATTTTCCCACATACTTCCTCCCAATATTGGTAATCAGATCTGTAAATCCAAAGTCAAGAATTTGTCACTTGGTTGATAGTATTTTCCCTTATTTTATCTCACTATATTTCACAGAGGGCTGGAGCGATAGCACAGTGGGGTAGGGCGTTTGCCTTGCACATGGCCGACCCGGGTTTGATTCCTCCATCCCTCTCAGAGAACCCGGCAAGCTACCGAGAGTATCGAGCCCACGCGGCAGAGCCTTGCAAGCTACCCGTGGCATATTTGCCATGCCAAAAACAGTAACAACAAGTCTCACAATGGAGATGTTACTGGTGCCTGCTCGAGCAAATCGATGAGCAACGGGATGACAGTGACAGTGACAGTAATATTCCACAGATGTATGAGATCATCCTGTAATAGCCCTTCTCACCCTAACTTATTTTGCTTAACATGACAATCTGTGACTCCTTCTACATTATAGAAAATGGCATGATTTTTTTCTTTTGTACACCTTCACAGTATTTTATTGTGAATAAATACTACAAATTCTATTTGTTTTGGGCCACACCTAACTGTGCTCCAAACTTACTGCTGGCTCTTTGCTCAGGGTCACTCCCAGCAAGGCTCAGGGGGCCATCTGCAGTGCAGGGAACCAAAGCCAGGTGTACCACGTGCAAGGCAAACATCCTATCTGCTGTACTATTTCTTTGTCCCCTTCCATAACCTCTTTATCCATTCATTTCGCTATTGGACATTTGGGTTGTTTCTTTATCCAAGCACCGCAATGAACATAGGTATACATTTTTTTTTAATTAGTATTCATATTCTCTGAGGATAGTTGCCAAGAAGTAGAATTGCTGTGTTGTATGACTGTTCTTTTCTTACTGTTTTGAGAAATCTCCCTACTGCTTTTCATAGAAGGTGAACCAGATATCATCACCACCAATGAATAAAATCCTTCATCTAAAATTTTAATATTTTCTTACTTTTTGGCATAATGGGAGGTTTTAGAGTCATCTTTTACCATTCTTTTTTCTTTCTTAAAGAATAGATTATTTTTCCAAAAAGCCCATTGCTTTAAATAGGATAATGATAAAAAAAATACCATCCACTTATTCCTTTCCCTGTTTAATGATATTTCCGTACCTCCTAGTTCAGGCTTATTATAAAACAGGTATCTGAAAACTTTTGATATAGTTTTTTGAATCTGTAAACTGACTTTGGGGCTGAATCATAAAGAGTACCCAACAAATACCCAACAGAAATAAAAGCCTAAATCCACAGAAAATGGAAATAGATACTCAAAATGCATATAAGTGCAGATATGTACACCTATTTAGCATCAGTCAGTATCGCTTCATAGTTTTCCAAAATGTTTATTGAAGTTGTGTCGGGAGAGGAAAGTCACCAGTACCGGCGAGTAGAAAGTTCATTTTCAAAAAGAGGCAGGGTTCCTAATGGAACATTGCAGAGGAATTTAAGGATATATTGTCAACTACTTAAAGTAGCAAAAATTCTGATTCTTCCTATGTGTCATGAATATGAAGTACTATTATTTTCCCACTTAGTCCATTCTTATTCTCTTTAGAAAGTTTGTTGGGGGTTGTTATTGGACTGGGGGGTCACCTCTTATTGTGCTCAAGGCTTACCCCTGGATCTGTGCTCAGGGGCCATATATGTTGCCAGGAATTGAACCTGCATAGCCTCATACAAGGCAAGTGCCTTACTATCTATACTACCTCTCTAGCGCCAGGAAGTTCTGTTTTAAGGAAGGGAAAATGGAAGTTACTGGTTAACCTCTCACCATCTTCAAAATGGCTTTCCATCTCAATGATACTAGGAACTCATTTGACAGCATATAATGGGTACAGGTCTGTTATTCAGGGCACCTGGAGTTAGAGAGCATTAGGGTCAGTGCCTTGTTTTAACAAGTAGCTCTCCAGCTATTTTTTTAAAAAAAGGAAAGAAAGGAAAAAGAAAAAAAAACATAGTATGAGAGTATTACCCAAGGACAGTAGAAGCAAGGGCCAGGAGGATTGGCCCACAGCTGGGACCATGCAACAAATGGGGAGAGAGGAAAGTTAGATAGACAAGAGACCACTGTGAAAGTGATAGTTGGAAATGATCACTTTGGACAAAACTGAATGCTTGCTAGGTTAAGGGATCTATATTTGACTAGTTCTCTAGAACACCAAAGTTGTTACTAAGTAACAAAGTTGCTAAGGCTCATCCAAGTTAAGAGTTCATGTCTATCTAATGCATATTCCTGCTGAGAATTTCATTTCACTGAAGTGCTCTGATGACCTCTTTCACTCTAAGGACACAGCTGCATGAAGTAGTTTAGATCAGGAAACCTGAACTTGTATAGGCTAGCCTATGCCGAAGCCGTTTCTGGCAATCCCAAGCCTGGAATCTTGTCCCATTACTCCTGGTCCAGTTCACTTCTCTGTCAGCCTCTGGCAGTCTCCTGCTCTGCCTGCTTGCCTCTAAGCCCCCTAGCTCAAATGTCTTGAACAGTGTGTGATTCTCTGGGTATTGCAGGGATATTTTCTCTCTGGGGCTGTTTAGTAAATGATTTTCAGTGTTCTATAGTGGTGGGATTGGTGTTGAAATATTGTGTGCCTAAAACTGAACTAACAATCACTGTATCACTATCATCCTGTTTCTCATTGATTTGCTCGAGTGGGCACCAGTAACATTGTGAGACGTGTTGTTACTGTTTTTTGGCATATCGAATACACAATGGGGAGCTTACCAGGCTCTGCCAATTGGGCAAGATACTCTCGGTAGCTTGCTGGGCTCACAGAGAGGGATGGAAGAACTGAACCCAGGTCGGCCGGGTGCAAGGCAAACGTCCTACCCGCTCTGTGTTATCGCTCCAGTAAATAATAGTACTTTAATTTTTAAAATGATTTTTGATATTCTAAATGGGACTCTGAGGACGTTTCTCTATCCTAAGGTGGAAGAAGGTGGAAGACTCCCACCACCACGGCCGCCTTTTAGAAAGGGTCTTCGTGTAATACAGAAAGCCCAGATCATAGTTCAGAGAACCAGTAGTGACTGAGACCCCCGCTGTGGCACATTTTTATTAATGTTGTGGTTTTCTCTCTCCCTTCTCCTCTCCTTTCCCCTTCCCTTCCCTCCCCTCCCCTCCCCACCCCTCCTCTCTCTTCTCCTCTCCTCTCTTCTCTCTCTCCACCCCACAGGCCTCTCTGCAGATGGTGGTGCCAAACGCCAGGAGCACTTGTCCCGATTTTCCATGCCTGACCTGAGCAAAGACTCTGGGATGAATGTCTCTGAGAAGCTGAGCAACATGGGCACCCTTAACTCGTCCATGCAGTTCCGGAGCGCAGAGTCGGTCCGCAGCCTGCTCTCCGCCCAGCAGTACCAGGAGATGGAGGGCAACCTCCACCAGCTCGGCAACCCCATCGGGTACAGAGACTTGCAGTCCCACGGGAGGATGCATCAGAGCTTCGACTTTGACGGGGGCATGGCGGGCGGCAAGCTGCCGGGGCAGGAGGGCGTGAGGATCCAGCCCATGAGCGAGCGCACTCGCAGAAGAACTACGTCCCGAGACGACAGCCGCCGCTTCCGACCGCACCGGTCCCGGCGATCCCGCCGCTCGCGCTCCGACAATGCCCTGCACCTGGCCAGCGAGCGCGAGGCCATCTCCCGCTTGAAAGAGCGGCCGCCGCTGCGAGCCCGGGAGGACTACGACCAGTTCATGCGCCAGCGAAGCTTCCAGGAGAGCCTGGGCCAGGGGTCCCGGAGGGACCTGTACGGCCAGTGCCCGAGGACTGTGTCCGACCTGGCGTTGCAGAACGCCTTTGGGGAACGCTGGGGACCATACTTTGCCGAGTATGATTGGTGTTCCACCTGCTCCTCCTCTTCGGAGTCTGACAACGAGGGCTATTTTCTAGGAGAACCCATCCCGCAGCCAGCCCGCCTTCGATACGTGACCAGCGACGAGCTGCTGCACAAATACAGCTCCTACGGCCTCCCCAAGTCTTCTACTTTAGGTGGCAGGGGACAGTTGCACAGCCGGAAGAGGCAAAAGAGCAAAAACTGTATCATTTCTTAATAAGATCGGGGCCAGGGCATGGGGGAGATGGGAGCTAAGAATGTAAATTCAGGAACTTGCACTGTTATTAAATGTTAAAGCGCTTTGGGGGTGTGGTGGAGGGGGGCGGGGGGAAGAAGAGGGGAGTGCTCTCTTTGACGGAGGCAAGGTTACAGACTGACTCATAGGTAGTCACCATTCTTGGCATGTTGCATATTATTTGCACATTTCACTTTGAAAATGCTACAGACTCTGTTGAAAAGGGCCAGGGTTGGTCACCTCCTTCCCGTCTGTCTGTACTGAGTTGCCACTCAAAGGATGGCAAATTGTTTCTTGCTCGCTTATTTCCTCTCTGGTTCTCTAACTTTTAGGATTCCCCCCTCCCCTTTCTCCCCTCAGTATGTAATTTGTTTATTAGCCAGGACCCAAGACTAAGTTATTTACATGTCCATTGTAAATGCAATGTAAATGAGAGTTCTGATAAAAATATTTTTGTATTTTGTAATATCAAAGGAATTTCTATATCGTAGGACTCAGTGGAGATTTGCATGCATATCCAGCGTTGTCTTTGAGTAGTATCCAAAAGTGGTCCAGGACCCCCTTTATTCCTTTTTCTTTTTTCTATACAAATTTGTTACGTGTCAGTGAGACCTTTTTCAAAGGAGTTTATTCAATTTGGCTTTTTGTGATTGACAAAAAGAAACTAATCATTAGACCCAAAGCATTTTATGCTCCAGTCCTTCTTAAGAAGCCATCCTTAAGTCCGCTCCCACCCTCAGTAGAATTTATTATCTACAAAGTGATAGTTTTTTTTTATTGCACCTTTTGCCACTTAGAAAAACCAACCAGTGTCAGTAGAGTTCCGTGAGAAATGCCATCCCTGCTGGGAATGTAGAAGTTGCTTTCTGTGGATCCAATCCTTGGGGAACATACAAGTGACTGTTAGTGGTGCCATTGTGTGGTGTCAGCATGATGTTTGTTTTGAGTGTGGCATTATTTTCTGGTGCTCAGATGTCCTGGATTGTATTATCTGCTTTCCCTTACCAAGGCAGATAGAACCACTGCCTTAGCCTGACAACCAGTTGTCCTTGGTGCAAATGAACTTAAACTTTAGGAATTTAGGGACAGAAAGGTTCTGTGGGGCCCTGGGAATGACACTGGGTTCTCTATTGTGTGTCCCATGTGGAAAAGCGAAAAAAGGGCAACTTGAACATAGGAAGCAGGTTGAGGGTAGAGACAGAAGGGGGATTAAAAGGTCAGTCATGGCAAAGAACTTTGAGAACTAAAGTCCAGGAGAGGTTACAACTGCTTGGAAGAGCCCCAGTGATTATAGAAAGAATCTGGTTTAAAGCAGCCATGACCATAGTATCTGGGTGATGCAAGTAGGTTGAGCTGCTCGGAGATTACAGTGCAATGGCCTTGAAAAACAAATTTTGTTGAAAGGGAGATTTCCATTTTGAACTTTGGGAACTGTTGGTCAGATAGAAAACGGGCTCCAAAGTGAGTTTGCTTAACAACATTTACCGGTTGTGTTTATAGTGAAAACAAAAACAAAACAAAACAAAAAAATAATAAAAAAAACAAAAAAAAACAAAAAAAAACAAAAAAAAGCCTCAAAAACTTTTTTAGCTTGCTTCAGTTAAAAATGAAGCCTTTGCTTCTTCTTCCATTCTCTTCCTCCCCTTAATGAATTGTGGCAGTTGAAATAATCCATCACAGGACCCACCTTTAGTGAGGTGTACTCTCGCTGTGTACACAATGTATTTCAGTGGCCTTCTGCCCTGGTGAGGTGAGTGTGGTCTCTTTTCAGTATAGTAGTTAATATTTTCTAGTATTTTTTTATGGAAAGAATGTGAAAGGTGGCTTTTCAGACACCATCCCAAATGGGTCTGGGGAAATGAAGGCTTTAAAGGACATGGAAATCGTACTCCATTCAGGATGTATTAAACTAATTTGCTTTTCAGGTATTAATATGACATTTGTCATTGTCACCGATTTTTTTTAAGCAATGCAAATGTTGGTTGTGGCTGTTTTCCGCATGCTATCTTCATATCTAAATGCTTCATTAATTATTCGAGCCTCTGGAGAATTAACTCTATTATGTTTGTATAGTAAGTTTGTAAACTGCTTGGCAAACTGATTAAGAAATAATGTGCAACACCACGCTACTAAAGTGGTAGGTTTCTGGTAGATAACGAGAGAGTCCAATTTAAAGTTTGGAGTTCCTTGCCTGAAATGAATAAAAAGCATTTTGGAAAAAGTGAAGGGGGCAAGGAAGTAGATGACTCAATTTAGCTGAAAAAAAAAACTCTGTCCTCAGTAGCCTTGAATCCAGTGAAAGAAATTCTCCTAGTAAATGTTGCTTTCTAACTGTCCTTTCAGAGTACCACTTATATTTCCCAGATGAGGCTTTAACCACCATCAGCAAAAAGAAGGTGGCCTAGAAATGCAGTATCCACAAGGATCTAGAGGAATGAACAAGTTCAGAGTGAGCTGTTGAGAGAGCATCTGGCAACTAAGCTGGTCAGTGCATGAGAAAGTGAGACCCTAGCCTTAGGGTCAAACTACAAGAGAAAATGGCCTCCATCTATTGCTCTATTGCGTTTCTTCTTCCTACCCCACTCCACCTATCGCCAGCCACCCTACAGAGAAATGCTGAATGGATGAGGGATAAATCTTTCCATTTATGGGGGACGCTCTGAGTGAACACCTGAAAAAAGACAGGATGCATTTTACTAGGACTTCTACCATTAGTAATAATTCACACTTCCAGAATTCCATTCCTCCATTGTGTTCTTCTTTAAGGAAAGAACTCAGGAACTTAACTGATTCCTCCATAATAAAATAAATTATTCTGGTTTATATTTTGCCTGTAAATGGGGTTTGTGTCTCAACTCTTTTTGGATTATTATTTCATCGCTTATGTGCTGTGCTTCAGAATTATCTTTTCCCAGATCCCTCTTTTTACTAATCCCCTGTTTGTTTTCTACCTTTCTTCAGAGTGATTGTTTTGTCTTTTGATTAAAACCATAACTTTGGAGTTCCATTCATCTCCTCTTGCTCCCCAATTCAATAGCCACAGAGCTGGCTCTTGTACAGGTAGAAGTTTTTGACAGTTTTCTGAATAGCCCTCCAAACACATACCATCTCTGATAATGAAAACAGTCTTCCTTGTGGTATTCATCATAAGATTCAGGAGCCCTTTCTTCTGCTGTATTATTCTGGCATCTCTACCAAAAATGAAGCTGAAAAAAAATCAGATCCCTAATTACTGGTTTTGCAAATATTCATAGGTATAGAATCCGTATTATTGTTTGGTATTTTCCATGTTCATCTTTTGTTCTCTGGTTCTTCCTTTTCACCTTTAATAAACCCAATGCATAAACAATTTTTTGTTTCTAATATGGAGCCAAAGACAGCTTTTTCTCGTCTTCTTTTCCCATTCTATAGAATGCTCCAACAACGCAATGAAGTGATATTTCCTTCCTCTGAAGCAGCTTTCTACTCTTTGGGTACCAGGAGCCATTGTTGAGTAAAGGTCAAGTTGTCAGTGATGGTGTGTCTGTAGCACATGCTCTACTATTCCTGAAATTTGGGCATATCTAACCAATGTATCACTCTATACTTTCCCAGGAAGGATGGATATAGCCTCAGAAATCTTTGCAATCCTCTAACTAGCTAACACCAATTAATTAGAATTGATCTTATTAGTTTGCTAACAAATCTTTCTGTGAACTGATCCTTACTCATCTTTTCATCCTGGACTTTTTCCTACTGGCCAGAACAGTACAGTAGTCACTTGGAGGCATCACTTCACAATTGTGGGACTTCAATTCCTGTGACCCCAGATTACAGATGCCAAAGGTGGATGACCTTTTTTAGGTGAAACAATGAGAAATATCTTTGGTCTTCTTTTCCATTTTTGTGTTGTTTGCCAATTATTGAGGCAGCCTTTTGTTCACCATTTTGCAGAGGTCAGATAAAATTCTCTTCTTTATATATAATCCTCTAACAAGAAATAATACAAATATTTAAATTCCAAGGAGAAGTGCTCTTGGTGTATATCTGCCTAACAGAAACCAGATGCTAACACACAAAGATTTATGACATTGGAAAAATGGAACCAGTTCCCTGAATATTTCATGCCAGAAGTGTTGCCTTTAACCACTGGTTAGCATCTTCAGTGCTTTGAAATAGATTTCTGGGGACAGAATTCTTGGTGTGGCACTCAGTCAAACCTTCTCTGAAAAATTTTGAAGACAGTTTCAAATTGCACCATTTGAGGTACAGTTCTTAAAGCACAAAAGACGTGGAAATGAAGGGAGCTTGGCCTTGCCTCCTGAGTGGCTGTTCCCTGTGGGACCTCATTAGACACTGAGCTTTTTTGCATGACCATTTCAAAGGAGTCATCAAGGTAATCATGACAGGATTGAAATCTTCTCAGTAGTCACTCAGTCAACCACAAGACTCCCATAAAACATGACTCACTCTTGAGAGCTATACTATTTTGTAAGCTTACTTCCTGTTGCAATACTCCATTTCCCCAAGGGTAATAAAAAGGGGAGAAGGAAGTCATACAGCATTGGAAAAGCATTTCTGTGACTTAGATATAATAAATCTTCAGGATAGAAAAAAAAATGTTCTCTATCCTGAAAGTTTTCTGCACCATCCTTTCAACTCTACTGGGCATTTGACGATTGACATTCAAGAGATCACTGACTAAACTTCCCTAGTCTTGAAAGAAAATGTCCATAATCAAAATCTCTTCTCAAACCTATCTTGTTGATTTTCTTGTTCTTCCCTCAAGTGTTTTGAGTCTATCACAAATCCTGACAACATTCTAAGGCCTATGATTCCTCTTAACAAATCAGGACTTTGGCAGTTTTCCCTCTCCTAAGACAATCTTTCCCGCACGGGATTACTTTGTCCATTTCCCACTAAACTCATAAGTGCATCAACAAAATCTCAAAGGACCCAGGTAGGCAAGGCAGGCCAGAGTCCATGTTGTGTGTTGGGTGTTAAGCTCTTTGTTAAGAAGGTCTGCAACAGGCATTTGGTGTGGGTTCTGCCAGAGACTGTTGTGAACACTTTGCTTGAGATTCGTGCCCTGTAAAATGGATATGATGTTTTACTGATGTCTGTAATACATTTGTAAACTTCCAATAAACTTTGAATAAATGAAGCATTGCCCTTCTCAGTCATCAAATTTGGGGAGTTGTCTTTGCCCTTAAGCATCTCAGGAAACAAGAAACCATAAACTTATGGTTTAAATCAGGGTTTGTCTGCCTTTGCTCTCTGGACCTGTTAGGCCCTTTTGTTCTTTGTTGCAGAGGCTGGTTCTGTGTTTTGTAGGATGTTCAGCAACATCACAGATGGGAGGATATTGATACCCTCTCTCCAAGCTTGTGACAACCCAGCATATATCCACACTTTGCACCCATTTGGATTACTACTCCACAGAGCTAAAAAGCAAGGGTGGGCAAGGATATGAAGACACTGGAACCTTTGTGCATTATTGGTGAGAATGGGAAACAGCCTCCAGGGAGAAATGTAGTACAGTGGCACCTCAAAAAGTTAAAAATAGGATTACCATATCACCCTGCAACTTCTAGTATTTGCCAAAAAGAACTGAAGGCAGGCCTCAGAGAGATAGTTGTACATACATCGAAGCATTATTTTAAAGATCTGAAAGATGGAAGTCTTCCAAATGCCATCAGAGGATAATAGATCAAGTGTGGGATACATGAACAATGAAGTGTCACACAACTCTTGAAAGGAAATTCTGACACATGCTGCAATATTGATGACTCTTGAGGATGTTATGCTTGGTGGGTAAGCCAAAATATAAATGCTCTAAAATTCCAGCTTTATGAGGCATCTAAAGTGTCAAGATATTGGACATAGAAAGTAGAAGGATCATTTCCAAGGGAGAGGAGAATGTGTGAGGAGAATGGGAAGATAACTGATGGCCATAGAGTTGCAATTTTGCAATGTGAGAATTGTTTTTGTTTGTCACAACAAGCAGTGCTGACATGTGGGTGGGGTGCTACATTTTGCTCCCAATGATGCTTAGGGGACCCTGCTGTGCTGAAGATCAAACTGGACCTCCTGTCTCAAAAGCAGGAGTTCCAGGACTTTGAGCATCTCCCAGGCTCCAGTGAGGACATACTTAACACAACTGAACGCCATGCTTTACAATGGTTAAAGATGACAACTTTTCTATTTATTTAACAACAATTATTTTCAGAGTCTTCAGTTCCTAGACAATAAAATGATCCAGGTTTGAGAACCGCCAGTAAAAATGCTTTGTCTTCTCAGCATCTTTTTTCTTTGAGCACTTTTCTTAGAATGGACTCTTCTTCAAGCTACACCATTAAGTTCTTAAAAGGAATTAAAATCAGCAGGTCACACCCCCAAGTTTTTTTCTATTATATTTGCATTTTAGTAAGTAATCAATTTTCTGAAGAGTTCTTTCCATTTCTATGTTCTGGTTAGGATATTAGCTTTGTCAAGAGCAAGGCACCATGCAAATTATATTTTCCGAGCTTGCTCCATAACATTAGGAAGTTACTGGAGGGTATAATATCATTTATTCAGCATATATGTTTTGAGACAACCGATAGCACAGCGGGCAAGGCATTTGCCTTGCATGCAGCCGACCCAGCTTCAATTCCTCCACCCCTCTCGGAGAGCCCAGCAAGCTACCGAGAGTATCTCGACCTCATGGCAGAGCCTGGCAAGCTACGCCTGATGTATTCGATATGCCAAAAACAGTAACAAGTCCCACAATGGAGGCGTTACTGGTGCCCACTTGAGCAAATCAATGAGCAACGGGATGACAGTGACAGTGATATGTTTTGAGAGCAGACTCTGTGCTAGTCACTATTCTAGGTGCTTGGAATACTGCCATCCATGAAAGAAGCAAAAGTACCTATCATAAAGGAGCTTATAAGTGTACCCTTCCAGGAGGCAAGAACTGTAAAAGAGCAAATAGCCTCACCTGCCCTAAAAGAGCAAATAGGATATGGGAGTTGCAGATTGTGATGAACATGGCTATTAACCAGGCCTGTTATCTATACAGACCATGTGGGGGCAGGGCGTACAGATAGTAACTCATTCTATGACCCTGACCACTTCCTCCTCTGCTACCAACAAGATTGAAGTCAACTTTCTGTAAGTGACCTACAATAAGGTAAGCAGTTTCCTTCCCTCAAAAACATTAGTGATCTACAGTAAGCTGAGCTGCTGTTAAAAGCATTACCTATCTTTAAAAAGGCAAATAGACCTTTTTTTTTCCCCAATAAGATTTTATAATAACAAGCATCAATGAGAATGTGAGGGAAAAGAAACCCATGTACACTGTGGATGAGAAGCAAATTTGTATAACCACTATGGAAATAGAAAAGAGGTCCCCCATAAAATTAAAAGCAGAGCTAACATATAATCCTGCAGTTCCACTTGTGGGTTTTTATCCACTTGGGTTTTAAGTGGATTTTAATCCTGCAGTTCCACTTGTGGGTTGACCAACCTGCAGGGAAAGCACCTTACCTCTCTGGCCACCTCTTCTTAGTTTTAGTTTCCACTGCCAAATGTATTGTTATCTTAGAATTCCTCAGTTTATTATCTTTAAACATGAACATACACAGATCTGAAGGGATGCTGAGGATCTACCTCTGGGGTTTCCTCTTCTCAAAACAGATTTTCCATTTCCTATCACATTGGCATTTTTTCTGTCTCTTGAAGACACAAATGAAAATATAAATTATGCACTCAGAATATACATTTTGTCCCACTTGCCACTTGCCTTTAACATATTAAGTCCCATCTCAACTCCTTGCTAATGATATCATCTTGGTATATATCTCAGCCCTCTTTGAACCCATTTATTGATCAAATGGAAAAATAATGGAGCTGTTCAGGTATAGAGAATAGTGCCATAAAGCACTTAATTCTGTATCTGCTGCTAAAATCACTTAAAACATATTAGCTGTTACTGCTGCTATCATCACCAATATTACTAACTACTAAAGATAAATCCTTTCATTTCAGAAACCTTTCTGCAAGGCTTGCATCTTTATATAAGAAATGCCAAGGATTCAGATTCCAAAGATCTGAGGTAGATCCCCAAAATTAGCTTTTACAGGCCAGAGTGATTGTACAAGTAGGACATCTACCTATGGCCCGTATAAATTCAGTTCCAAACACCATATATGGTCCCCAAGCACCACCAGGAGTGAGTGATCCCTGAGTGCAGAGCTAGGAGTAAGCCTTGAGCACTGTCAGGTATAGCCCCAAAACAAGAACAATAAAAATCCACTTTTGTAACTAGGTGCCAAAAAGACATTCTGATCCCATTGGTTTGAAAATCACATTTTAGGGCCTGGAGAGATAGTATAAGGATTAAGGTATTTGACTTGCAAGTGTTCCACCCATATTTAGCCCCCAGCACCACTAGGAGTGACCCCTAAGCACCTCTGGGTGCTTCCTGCTCTCCATAATAGGAAGAGAGAATTACACTTCAAGAAATTCTGCCTTGCTCCATGTGCTGCCCGAGCCCATGTGCTGCTTGCGCCCATGTGGCCAAGCACATGTGTCACCTAAGCACATGTGTCACCCACATCTCCCCTCTTGAGATATGTGCTTTCATGCATTCATGTCTAATGCTGGGATGTGTGTAGTGGCTCTCTCCGCCCTTGGAGAAGCCCAGGTTCTCTCTTGAGTGCATTATTCTCTCTCTCTCTCATTCCCTCCCCCTCCTTCCCTTCAAAAGCCCTCCAAATAAAATCTGTTTTTTGAAAGAAAGAAAGAGAGAAAGAAAGAAAGAAAGAAAGAAAGAAAGAAAGAAAGAAAGGAAGGAAGGAAGGAAGGAAGGAAGGAAGGAAGGAAGGAAGGAAGGAAGGAAGGAAGGAAGGAAGGAAGGAAGGAAGGAAGGAAGGAAGTCTGCCTTAAGCTGTGATTACTTGAAGAGAAGTGTAAGAGGGATCTATGTGGGGAGGGGTCCAATGGATCTGGAAAAGGGATTTGGATACTTTGGTGATGGTTGTGATGATTGTGTGGGGTAGCAATTCTTTGAAGAAACATGATATGATGGCCCCTAAAACATATATTAAAGTCCTCTAACTAGATTTATCTCAATATTTTAAAATGCTACCTTACTATTTGTTTTTTTTTACTTGCATGTTTGTTTCCTACCAAGTTCCATTCATCGAGAGAATTTAATAATATGCCACTAGCCAAAAAAGCAAAAACTGAGGTCTGCAGTCCACTTCTCAAGAATCTCAGATATAATCACATTCCCCAAGAAGATTAATCTTCACAAAAGGAACTGTAGTTGTGTTACAACTGGCTTTGGTTATTCTGATATTGAAATATAAATTTGATATATATTTGAGATATATTTCGATAGATTTTATATGAGTAAGTGAAACGCTACATAGACAATGAGGGTGAGTTTGTTGTGAAATCACGATCAGGATCACGAAATCCTGTTAATCGACGATTTCTCAGACAGGCTCAGTAACCTCTCATTTCATCCTTTCCCTGAGATCTTAAAAGTCAATCTCGACTTGACCCTCCTAACGATGTCGATGTCGCACTGGGGGCTCTTTCAGGGTCAGGGGAATGAGATCCAGCTTGTTACTGGATTTAGCATATGAATACCCCATGGGAAGCTTGTAAGACTGTCCCATGTGGGCAGGAAAGTCTCAGAAGATTGCCAGTTTCTCCCAGAGGGAGAAGTAGGCTACAAGATATTTGTGGCCGCACACTTCTGAGAGCTTGTTTTTAAGTCTCTCTCTGGATGTTAGCCGTTGATGGGGATTACACACACCTGGGTTCCTCTGCCGGTACCTTCATGCATAAGGCCTGTCCGAACGTGTGGAGAGGGGCCTCGAGCATGGCTGTAGCTAGGTTTCGGTGGTCTTCGGCTGCCGGGAGCTCTGCTCGGGGTGGGGAAGGAAGCTGGAGCCCATCCCCTCCGAGGGTCCCTGGGGAAGACAGCCAGGAGTGCGGGCAAGAGACTCTCTGCATCCTTACTTTTGTTTTGAAATAAGCTAAATAATTGTGGTTGGATTTGAGAATTACTACTCTCAACCATTGGCCCCTTTAGAAAATAAGCAGAACTTCTAAGTACAGTTACTTTTATCTAAGAGATGTCCAGACAACCACCGAAGACATTGCCATAAGCAAAGCAAACACTGGTAGAAATTTAGGAAAAACAGTAAGCCATTAAATAACACAATCATACCCAGCAGGAAAGGAGATGATTTAAGAGCTTTCTGAGCAAAATGCTGGCTGATTCTTGACACCCTGCTAGGTTGACTGATTTTAGAGATAAAACAGATCATCAGGGTTTTGTGCGATTAAAACACAACTCAATTTAGCAAACAGATGTGGCCAGAAGGAAAACCAAATGACTTCAGGAAGTTCTGCCCAAAGCTCTGATATGTTCTATCCCAGTTTGTTCATCTCTGCTTAGCTTCAATCATCTGCATACTCTTTCCCCCTTTTGGTTCTGCTTTTGTAGAGCTTTTGAATACATGTGACTGTTTGTGGCGCCCATATTTGATCTCTTTAATACTTTATCTCACATTGATAGCCCATTTAATACTTTATCAGAAAGAAACTGATGAAGACCTCTACTCATTGTCACACCTTCTGGGTCAGAATCATCACTAGCCTCCATTCCTGGCCTATGCCATTTCAACAGGGCCTGTGTCACATCTCCTTTTGTATATGAGGCTGTGTAAAGCCTTCTCACCAAATTTCACACTGCTCACCGTTACACTTCCTAAACCTAGATAAAGATGAGCAGAGAAGGAAAAGAATTCCTAGCCTAATTATTCACAGAATTCCAGTGAGGGCTAACTTAAAAGATTCACCCTCAGTATGGCAGGAGAACAGCAGTCCCAATGGGGAAGACTGTTAGAAGCCTACCAAGCTCAATGAAGGAAAACAGTAGGCTCAACTAGCACCTGCCTCAGTAAACGCTCAGACAATGGCATTAGTGATGCCATGTGAGAATATTTAATGAGCTCAGAGAAGCAATGGCACAGATAGTCAGCAAAGCATAAGACAGTGTAAGAACCAAAATGAGAAAAGTATAAGCAGAAATGAAGGGTGTGTTATGTGATATAAAAAAAGAAACTCAGCAGGAGCTCAGGGCTGCAGGTTAACAGTGGTTGGGGAATATATCAAGTTGTTCCAAGACAAGATGAAGAAAACTGCTAGAAAAAAGAAGATGGAAGTAGTCTGAAAAGAAGTGAACAGCAAAAAAGAAAAGAAAGAAAAAAGGGAAAAAAGAAATTAACAGCATACCAGGAAAAATATGAAATGAGTTCAAGAGTAACAATGTAAGAATCATCAGAGTTCTTGAAAAACAGGAAAGGTTATTTGCTAAAGAAACAATAGTTTAAAAAATCATTGATAGGAATTTCTCAGGTTAAGGAATATATACCAAGACCCAAGAGTCCTGAAGGATCCTAGTAAAAAATAAAAATGAAAAAAGACTCAAACAGGAAAACTGTAAGACATATTGTATTTAAAATGACAGAATCCAAAGATAGAGGCAGAATACTGAAAGCAACAAGATCCAAAGAGAAAGTGATATACAAAGGAAATCCCATAAGATTCACAACAGCTCTATCAAATCAAACTCTAAAGATAGAAGAGAGTGATATATAATGTTTATTATCACATTATCACCTCCCCACATCATGGATATGCCTGAGGCTCCTGAAATTTGCTTCTGTTCCCTTACACCTGACTCTTCTTACTTCCTCCTTTGATTTTTTTTCCCTTCCATGTCTCTCATTTCTATATTTCTATATTCTAGTCAAGGTATATTCTCTGATGCCTCAAATTCGCTTGTCCTATTATTCTATGTATAAAAGGTAAGTGAGATCATTAAGTATTTGTCGTTCCTCTTCTCACTTATTTCAGTTAACATAGTATCTTTCAGTTTCATCCAAGTTGCAGTGACTTGCATAATATTACATTATATCTCATCATCATCATCATCATCATCATCATCATCAGTATCATCATCACGTTGATCGTCAAATTTCTCAAGTGGTGTCAGTAAAGTTTCCATTTGTCCTAGCCCTGAGATTTTAGAAGCCTCTCTTTACTCGTCCTTCCCAACAATTTTGCCACATTGGAGGCTCTTTCAGGGTCAGGGGAATGAGACCCAGCATTGTTACTGGTTTTGGCATATGAATACACCATGGGGAATTTGCAAGGCTCTCCCATGTGGGCAGGAAACTCTTGGTAGCTTGCCAGGTTCTCCCAGAGGAAGAACTAGGCTATAAGATGTTGTGTGGCCTAGAAGCAGTTGCGCGCTTCCAGGAGACTTGGTTTTAAGTCTCTGGATTTGGGCCGTTGGTGGGATTACATGGCGTCAGGGGCAGTCCCTGGGTGTGACCGCCTAGCTACTGGAAAATGGGAAGTCTGGGCGGAAAAGGCCCAGTCCCGATCCGAGCAGGCTTGGAGTCTCAGCCCTGGGTCCCACACACCTGGGTTCCTCTGCCGGTACCTTCATGTGTGAGGCTCCTCCGAACATGTGGAGAGGGTCCTAGAGCATGGCTGTGGCTAGGCTCCGGAGGTCTTCAGCCATGGAAGCGCTGCTCGGGGTGGGGAGGGAAGCTGGACTTCACCCCCTCCAAGGGGCCCCGGGGAAGACAGCCAGGCACGTGGGCAAGAGACACTCTGCCAAAACTGATAATTGCTAATTCCTGGTCTGATCCACTGTTGGAGAAAATGAGATGATTCCAGGTGCTGCCATGCTGCTACAATGCTAGTTCAACTACTACAGGGCAGGAGACAATCATAGCACATAGGGTAGGGTGTTTGCCTTGCATGTGGCCGACCCAGATTCGATTTCTTCGTCCCTCTCAGAGAGCCCAGCAAGCTACCAAGAGTATTCCGCCCTCACGGCAGAGCCTGGCAAGCTACCCGTGGCGTATTCCATATGCCAAAAACAGTAACAAGTCTCACAATGGAGACATTACTGGTGCCTGCTTGAGCAAATCAATGAGCAACGGGATGACAGTGATTCAGTGGTTAGTATATTACCAGGATAATCCTTATAGAAGATAATTCTTACAGAATTTTGAATAGTCCATCCACCATACCTTTCTCTGAAATTCTAAAAATTGTCCCCTACCCTGTAATAGTTCTCAACAAATCTGTTTCAGACCATATGCGGTTTGGTGGGAGGCCCTGGAGTGGAGAGAAGAGTACTTTAAAGTGGATATTTGCACCAAGAATTCAACTCCTCTGGCATTTCCTTGAGGACAGTGCTCATTGGATAGACTAGTGTAGATTTATAATACATCTTGTTTCCTACGTTTATTCTTTGAATGCAATACTTGTCTGAGACTGAGCCATTTTGTACTCGGTTTGGGGGGATAGTAGAAATGTTCTCCTCGAATTCAACTGAGATCAGGCAATTGTTTCTAAATGCAAACAGTACATATACCCTGCTTTTCCTTGAGCAAGATAATTATTAACAGGATAATCACATTATCCTATATTACATTATATGTTATCCCTGTAGCACTGTTGTCCTGTTGTTCATCGATTTGCTCTAGCGGGCACCAGTAACATCTCCATTGTGAGACTTGTTACTCTTTTTGGCTCCTCCCACCAAGCTGCATATGGAAGTTAGCTTTCCCTCATTGTTTCCTTTCTACTAGAAGCTTCCTCTCCAAACACATCCAGTACACACCCCAAATACACACAGATCTTTTCTGCTTTGCTTCTCTTCTCTTTCCCCTATTCTTTATTCCATAAATAAAACTAGCTACTCTGTCCTGTTATCCTCAGCCTCACACAATACCCAGACTCCCTCCCACCACTGCGGTTTCTGACATCACTCCAACTTTTATTTCCCAAAGTGGTCTTTTCTTTTGACTTCAGGACTAATAAGTATGAATTCTGTCCTACTGGTGGCCTCCTGCCAAGTAAGATGATGACTCTGGTAAAGTCATTGTATCTGTACTCCTGAGCTCAAAGTCCATAGCCTAGTAAATCTTTCTGGTGACAAGGTTTCAGACCTGGCACCTTCTTCTGTTGTCAACAAATCTTGTTTCAGACCAATGTGTAGACATGAGACACGAGTCACACGTCCTGGAAAGCACTGACTATGAGGTGTGCATATATAACTACATGCCATGAAATCCTACAAGTTGATTTTTTTCTTTTCTCATCGTGCTCTCCCCTTGTACCAAGACCTTTATACTTGATGTTCCATTCACATACCAAGTGTGTTCCTTCTTTGTTGAAACTCCTAGTAGTCTGCCCTATTAACTAGCCTTTAATTGCCTAGCCAGCTGCCTCTCTCATTTTCTAATTCCCATCTGAGAGATGCTTTCTTCGGGTTGGAAAGTGTCCTTCCACAATTGGAAATAAGACCCTTTACTTTGGGTTTACACAAACCTCTGCACAGCTCATCTCACCACCTTGTCATTGTGAGTCTCCTCTGTCCTGTGCAATCCATAAGGCTGTTTTTTCAGCACTGTTCCTCTGGAGCCCAACACATAGGAGATACTCCAAAAATGTTTTGAAGGGGTGTCAAAAGGAATATTCCTAAAAATCCCTATTATCACCCATGGTTCCCAAAGCATTGTTGGGTTTTGTTTTGTGAGCACAGAACAGGAGTAAGCCCTGAGCACAACTAGGTGTGTCCCACAACTGTAGCACTGTAGCACTGTCATCCCATTGTTCATCACTTTGCTTGAGCGGGCACCAGTAACATCTCCATTGTGAGACTTGTTGTTACTGTTTTTGGCATATTGAATACTCCACGGGTATCTTGCCAGGCTCTGCTGTGGGGGCACGATACTCTTGGTAGCTTGCTGGGCTCTCCGAGAGGGACGAAGGAATTGAACCCGGGTCGGCCGCATGCAAGGCAAACGCCCTACCCACTGTGCTATCACTTCAGTGGCCCACAACTATCTTTAAAAGAATTTTTTTTTTAATCCTGGTTCAGTTCATTAAAAGGGCAAAGAAAAAGCATAGGTTTGGCCTTCAAACCTTTGTGTGTTTGAGTACCCTCCCATGCTCAGTCATACTTCTAAGCAACAGGCTTTTCTTTTGGATGATTAGTGGCTACAAGGTAAACTTCACCCAGAGCTCCTCTATTATAACTATGACAGTCAGAAGTTTGTATTACTGAATTTCTCCCAGAAGGCTGTTTTGTAATTAGGTGGTTATTTTTTAAAATCCATAGCATAGGGACAGTTTTACATTTTTGTTTTTCGAAATAAAACTCAAAACATAAATAAAAATTTAAAACCTATTGATGCTTTACCAACATCCTTCACTTTCACATAAAGATGGGAAAGCAGATTAATCATAGGAAACATACAGATTGGCACTGAAAAAACAAACACTCCAGCTAAGCATAGCATTTTCCAGTTTCAAGGAGCGACAGTGCCATTAGTTCCAAAATGAAGCCACCAACATCTCAAGTGCTATCAACTATTAATACAAAATTTGAAGCCAAGAGTTCATGCCATTGAATTATAATGAGATAGTTTATGATATAATGAAAGAACCAGCACTAGAAAGGGAAGGTTTCAAAATAATCAAATCCATATTGATCTGGAAAATGCTACTGAGGAGTAAACTTATATTACCAAGTGGAATAAATTATGTTTCGACATATTTCTGTCTTGAGTCTAGTGCTAATTGCAGTACTGCTATTTATTTGGGAGATGTGTCTGAGCAAGTCAGGACATAATCAGGACACACTTACTAGGTAATAGAAATCTTAAGCTGAATTAGAAATAAATGAGATGCTACAACACTTAATAAAAGTGCCACAGTCACAAGAAACATAAAGAAGCTGATGCTTTCTATCTAATAACAAAAAGTGACCCTGAATGTAATTGTAACATTTTCAATATAACTATTTTTTATTACAAACAGGAAACTAGTGGATAAAGGTTTACAAAGGTAAACCTTTACATTCCAAAGATAGGTAAAGCTACTGTCACAACACTTTCAGAAATATTAAGGGAAAAATCTACCTGCTCTGTAATGTAGAGTTTTCTTTCATTTATTTTTACCTGGCTGCAAGAAAAGACTTTGTGTCCAGAAAATATTGCAGTGTAAGATGTTTTCTGGGCCTATAATAGAAATCAAAGATCTATTGTACAAACATAGCAGTCCTCTGACCTAGAAAGCAAGAAGAAGGAACCTAAACTGTACTCACTTCATTTCAAAAAATTTCCTAGGTAAATTGCCCAGGAATAAAGGTGGCCTCTTTTGTAGAATTTATGTTCTAAGTTCTATTCACCAAATGTTTCAAGGTTTGAGGATTGAGAATGTAGGAAGATGATTGTGGGGAGTCTTGCATAAGAAATAGGTGTAGTGGAGCCATTAAGTAAGACTTCCCTCTGATTTCCCAGTCCCCTTGCAATTGATAAGGTCATGTCACTAGCATAGGGTACACACTGAGGATGAAGTGTATCTGCTAGATGAAAACAATGAATATTCATAAGAATTTGCCTACAACCTCTCATCAAAAGTCAGATAGTTTGGATAACACAAGTTGAGCCATTAGAATCTTATCAGATCCCCCAGGTCCAGTGTAGAAGAAGCCATATACAACAAGTTTTGTTAAAACTCAGGTACAGTTTTGTTGCATTTAAACTGTAGAGATTTTAGGATGAATTTGTGACTATAGCATAAGAAGTCTGGTATGACTGATACAGGGCCAATCCAGAATAATTTCTCAAGGTTCTTTCTATTTTAGGTGATCAAGTTATGTGAGTCTTTAATGGTAATGAGAAGTTCTGAAGGCTGAAAGGGCAATACATTGATTGTATCACTGTATCACTGTCATCCCATTTCTCATCAATTTGCTCATTCGGGCACCAGTAACGACTCCATTATGAGACTTCTTGTTACTGTTTTTGGCATATCATATACGCCACAGGTAGCTTGCCAGGCTCTGCCGTGCAGGCGAGATACTCTCAGTAGCTTGCCGGGCTCTCAGAGAAGGATGGAGGAATTGAACCCCGGTCAGCCAAGTGTAAGGCAGATGCCCTACCCGCTGTGCTATCGCTCCACCCTAATATCCTTATAAGGATACAAATATTTTAAAACCTAGTTTTAAAATACAGATCCATATCCTTACAAGGATAAAAGGATCTTTATTTTAAAACTAGGTTTAAGCTTACACAGTCCCATACAGGGTCACACAGTTTAAGAGGCTCGATTCTAAATCACTTAAGAATCAGTCCAATCAAGGCTGGAGAGAGAGTACAGTGAAGAAGGCATTTGCCTTGCATGTGGCCAACCTGGGTTTGGTCCCCGACACCTATATAAGGTCCCCCTGAGCACTGCCAGGAATGATCCCTGAGCACAGAGCCAGGAGTAAGCCCTGAGCACTGCTAGGTGTGGCCCCAAAACCAAAAGAATAGAATTATCAAGTCCTGTCAAGAACTATCAATTTTCTCAATCAATATTTCCTCGATCCCAAAATGGAAAATTGGGACAAGTCTGAGAATAATCAGGTCTTTACAATTTTTTCACAAAGTGAAAATTCACTTGATTTTTAAACTTACATGTTCCCTTGAGTGTTGACTATGAGAAACTTTTTAATTTTCATACATGAATACCAAGTGTGAGGGATCCAAACATAAGTATTTAGATTCTTTAATACTTGTGCTGCCAAGATTCATGTTACAAGACTGATCGTTCTACTTTTTTTTGGGGGGGGTCACACCCGGCGATGCGCAAGGATCACTCCTGGCTCTGAGCTCAGGAATTATCCCTGGCGGTGCTCAGGGGACCATATGGCATGCTGGGAATCGAACCCTGGTCTGCCAAGTGCAAGGCAAACGCCCTGCCCACTGTGCTATCACTCCAGCCCCTGATCGTTCTATTTTTTACACTCTAAATACTGGATTCTATAAGTCAGTGGTTAGCCTCACTCTTGTAGAAAAAATCGATTAGGCTTGTGTCCTTTAAGACCCACACACTCTCACAACCCAGTGTAAATAAACTATAGACACAGGGACAGTAGGTGTGTAACAACAGATATAACTTCTATTTTAACAACTATTTTCCAGGTTGCAAAATTTTTTTCCTAATATAATGAACTTTTTGCCATCTGTTTCCTCCCCCCTAAGCAAGAACATCAGGTTGCTGGTACAGATCCAGTTACTTCTTAAAGTGTTTGGTCACTCTCATTAAAATTTATCCACCCAGGTTATTTCAAATTCTCTCTCCTGAGTTAAGCAGGGATTCCAGAAATGGAGCATAATATGCTAAGAAAGAGGAGTAGGGAGAGAACCTTGGGTCATTTGTGAAGGGCCACTGACATTGGCGGTGTGTTAATTTGGAACACTAAATGTCTGATATTCTATTATCAATAGCTTTGAAAATGACAGAAAAGAAAAAATTTAAAAGACAAGGAGGAAACGCAAAACTTACTTGGATTTCTGAATCCACACACAGTAGTCTGAGATGTAAAGATCATTTAGAATGTAAGCTGGGTTATTTTCCTGAAAAATTTTGTGGATAACCAGTAGACACTTTAACACCGCACTTTTACCCAATTGTAGCATCATTGATCAATACATTGATTACATTTTAAAAATTTGTTTAGGGGGCTGGAGCGATAGCACAGCGGGTAGGGCGTTTGCCTTGCACGCGGCCGACCCGGGTTCAAATCCCAGCATCCCATATGGTCCCCTGAGCACGGCCAGGGGTAATTCCTGAGTGCAAAGCCAGGAGTAACCCCTGTGCATCGCCGGGTGTGACCCAAAAAGCAAAAAAAAAATAATAATAAAAAAATAAAAATTTGTTTAGGGGCTGGAGTGATGGCACAGTGGGTAGAGTGTTATGCCTTGCATCCAGCCAACCTGGGTTTGATTCCCAGCATCCCATATGGTCCCCAAGCACGACCAGGAGTAATTCCTGAATGCAGAGCCAGGAGTAACCCCTGAGCATTGCTGGGTGTGACCCAAAAAGCAAAATTAAATAAATAGATAAATAAATAAATAAAAATTTTAGTCTGTTGGTTGTAGCTTATCAATTAGTTAAATCCTCCAAACCATGGTGATGTTAAAGCCCCCAAACCATGATGTAGTCTTGAGAATTCTGCACAGGTGCACATGTATGTTCTTGGCCTTTGTGGCCAGATAGAATAGGTGTCCAATAAATATTTGTTGAACAAAAGGAACAATAGCACTAATTGAATAATTGGAAGGACCCATACAGAGATTATTTAGGCTGAATGCAACCATCTGCCACCCCAAGTGCTATCTTTGCAACTCTCTTTCTCACTTTGTACAAAAACTCCCACTTTATACAAAATCTGAGACTTGTAGAGGGAATTCCATGCATTAAATTTGTCATATATTTATTGAGCAACCACTGCATGCATTATTATAAGGTTAAGGATAAAACAGTAAGTCAAATTTCCCATTTTTCTAGAACTCTGACTTACTTTTCTCAAATTTATTTCCTTAAAGTTGGAGGTTAACATGTGAAAGAAAATTTTCCACTTATCTAGCTATCTGGGTTATCTAGTGTAAATATTAAGGCATGATATAAAGTCCAGATACCTCAAAAATACCTGACAAAAATCCCCTTTGCTCTGAAGCTTTGGTGATTAATCAGCCTTCTTTGCTTTACCAGTAACTTCTAATGCTTCACTGTAGAAATTCCTTCATCTCTATTTTTTTATTTGGACTAAGCATATAAACCATTCCTTTCCCCTTTATCCAATCTCATACTTTTAAAAAAGCTACTTCCTTCTGTGAGCATTTTTGATCTACTTCTGGGTCAGCTTCCTGTATCTTTTTCCTATAGGTAATTTTGGAGGTAGATTGCTAGCCTGTCCTGTGTTAACATCCCCAACCAAAGTCTCAGAACTTTCAAAAGTGCCCCTGCTCTACAGAGAAATACTACTAGCAGAGAGCTCTTGGGAGATGGCAGAAACATGGAACTCACCACGTATCCAGAAACAGCAGTACTTACAAAATACCATTTTTTTCCATAAGGAAAAGTGACCAAACATAGGAAAGAATAGTAAAAAAGTATAATAATGCAATTTCACTTGGAAGATTGCTGGAATCCTCTTCCCTAAGGAGAAGAGACAGCTACTTACAGAGACTTTTGCTTGTTTGTTTGTTTTTTTCATTTTAGGGATACACCTGGCAGTATTTAGGGCTTATTCCTGGCTCTGCTCTCGGGAATCACTCCTTGAAGTCTTGGAGTGTGCTGGAGATCCAACCTGGATTGGTCACATGCAAGGTAAGCAACTTTCTCTGTACTATCACTCTGGCCCCTACAGATACTTTGATTGGGAGCTAAAGACTTGTGATCATATCATAAACCCCCATATCTGGGGACTATTAATTAGAGGAGCACAAACACCATGTGTGGAAAATGGAGAAGTCATTCTCTGAGGAACAAGAGGATCATGGGGAGCAGATATTTGCATCTGAGTGCTAGAAGAATAGATAGATGCTGGTATGGGCAAATGTCAGACAACAGAAATTGTCAGAAGATAAAATATTCCATGCCTCTGATATTATAGGCACCTGAGGACATCAGACAACCTTTTGGCTACCAACAGAGAGCACTTGTCCAGGATCACGCTGATAGCTGGAGTTTTCAACCTTGGGCAGATCTAGTTTATAGAACAAGATTCACATATGTCCTTCTCATTATACAGACTCCTGTCTACAACTGGCTTCTGGATTGTGTGATATACCTGTCCCATCCGCACCCCTACCTCTATGCATCTATGGCATTACATTCACTTGCTATGCTTGCTGAATCCCATAGGAAAATAACACACACACATACACATATGTGTGTGTTTGTGTGTGTGTGTGTACCCAATGAGGGAGCATCAAAAATACATAAAGCAGCAATTAATAGAGCAAAGGTGTGACATTGTCAATGATAATAATAGTATGGGTTCTTAACATCCCACTAACAAACCATGATATGACTAACCAGAGAGAAAATAAATAAGGAAACAATAGACAAATTAAAAACCATACCAGATGGACTTAATAGATATTTGCAGAAAATTCTTTCCTAAAACAATAGAATTTACATTTTTCTCAAGTGTACATGAAACATTCTCAAGGATAGACCATATGTTGATTCAGCAAACCCCCAGAAATAACCCCAGAAATAAACAGATAATTTGAATAGATTGAAGTTGAAATGTAATTTTTTTAAAACACACAAATCAGTTCAGTGAAATGTCTTTACTGGTCTATTATTATAAATCTTCAGAAAGAACTTCTATCTATTCTTCTCAAACTCTGCCAAAAGTTGAAAAAGAGGGATTTTTTCCAAGCACATTTTATGAGGTCAACATTTTCCTGATACTAAGACCAGACAGAACATCATTAAAAAGACTACAAGTCAGTTTCTTGGATGAAAATAAATACAAAATTTCGCATCTAAGTACTAGCAAATTGAATTCAACAGTACATTGAAAGGATCATACACCATGACCGTGTGGTAAGATCTGGAAACAACCTGACTATCCATTAGTAGATAATTGGATAAAGAAGATAGAAATGCATATGCACAATGGAATATTATCCAGTTATAAAAAACAAGATTAAAATTAATCATTTGAAGCAAAATAAAAGGAACTCAAATTATTATCAAAGCAAATAAGTCAGAAGAGAAAGACAAGAACTGGATAATTTCATCTATAGGTGTGATTGTATGAAACAAATCAGTTGAATAGACAAAACAAAAGAATATAAACCAATGGATATCAACAACAGAACTGAGTTTATCAGCAGATAGGAGTAAAGGTGGAGGGAGTCAAATGTGTGGTTCAGGTATTTTTCCAATATAACTGGGCACATGATTTAGGGTGGTTTATCACACATGGTAGTGCTCAGGGATTACTCCTCACTCTTTGCTCAGGGATCAATTCTGATAATGCTCAGCAAACTTTATGTGATGCCAGGGATTGAACTGAGATCAGCAGCATGTAATGTACATGCTTTACCTTCTGTGTTTCTCCGACCCTCCAATATAATTTAAATATATATATGTATATATTTAAGGCCAGAGAGACAGTACAAGGGTTAAGCTACTTGCCTTATGTCCCGCGAGCCCTAGCTCAAATCCTCAGCACCATATAAGTTCCCCTGAACGCCACCAGGGATCACTGAGCACAGTCAGCAATGGCCCTAAGTGCCACCAAATGTGGTCCACCAAACCCAAGAACATATAAATATAAAATTTTTACATAACATTGTGTCATTTTTTTCTTTAACAGTACAATTCCAAAAAGAAAAGAAAAGAAAAGATACTTCAAACTGTCCTAACTAAAGTTTGCATTGAACTGGCCAGAAGATGCAAGAAAAATGTTTGTTTTTCACATCTGGCCTCAAAGTATTGCCTAAGACCACACAGATGAATGTCTGAGCTGTGGCAAGTGTTCAGAAGGGTAGCTGCACGAGAGTAAAACAGCTAATGACCCTCTGTCCTGTCAGTGCCTTTCTTCTTTTAACCCCTAACCCAGGGTCATCAAACAGCTGTAAATTTATAGCTGACCACCTGCAAGGAGCTGGAATGGGGGCTGGAGGATTCTCCAGTATCCAGTACCTCCTTTGTGTCTCTTGTGGCCTCTTGGTTGTTCTTCGAGTGTTCTAAATAAACCCAGTGTCACTCATGAGATTCATGTCCTCCGGAAACACACCCTCCTAACATTATCAGGGTGGTCAGTCTTCTTTGTCCAACAAATGAATGCCATCCACACAGTCCTAAAGGAATCCCTTTTTAGTCTTATGAAGACTGATGCTAAGAGTTGGGCACACTAACCCAGTCAAACGGGGTTTTTAGCTAGATTGCTGACCAATGAGAACAAAATCTTCAGAGTGGGCAACAAAGTACCCTGTGGAAAACAACCAAATGATAGAAGGCTGAGAAGAAATAAGAACCCAATTAATAGAACGCTGGGAAGCTCCAAGTCTTCCTTTGCTCATCGAATTCTGCACCCCTGGATCATGTGCTATTAGCCATGAAGGTTATCAAAACCTTTCTGCTAGCTGGATGGTAATGTATACAATAAGGGATAAAACAGTGAAAAAAGGGTAAAAAGGATAAAAAAAAGAGACCCAAACTCCTCTCTTCCTGATTCTAGTGATCCTACAGCTGTGATGCATGAAAAAAAAAAAAAGTTTGGGGATGGAGCAATAGCGCAGCGGGTAGGGCATTTGCCTTGCACATGGCCTACCAGGTTCGATTCCCAGCATCCCATATGGTCCCCCGAGCACCGCCAGGAGTAATTCTTGAGTGCATGAGCCAGGAGTAACCCCTGTGCATCGCTGATGTGACTCAAAAAGAAAAAAAAAGTTCACGCATCTTCTGAAAGTCTTTATCAAAACTAATGACAGATTCATGCAGAAATTTTATTTAAATAGAGCAAATTATATTCATTAATACTCTCAGAAGATTATTAATGAGAAAACTTGTAGGTGTTAGACATTGTTGATTTTATCGGAGCTGTGTTCAATGCGGAAAGTAAGGGAATCGTCTATTCTTGCTAATTTATCATATATTTTTAAATTTTTATTTAGGCACCAGGATTTACATTACTTTTAATAGATTTTTATGCATACCATTTTCCAACACAATACCCACTACCAGAGCATCAGTGTCCTTGTACCAATGTCCCAAGATCCCCTCCCACCCACCTCCTCATCACTCCTCTTGATAGACTCAGTTCTGTAGGCTGACTCTAGATCTATTTGCCATTGGCCATCTGTTATTCCTTATAATCCACACATGAAAGAACTCATTTTGTTTGGTCCCTCTTCTGACTTTCTTTACTCACATGATACCATATTATTATACAGGACACTTGATTATTCTTCTTGCTCCTTTCTCTGAAACTGCACCATGAGAAACATCAGTTCTAAGTAGACCTTCCCCTGCATATATCCATCATCTTTTATCACAGAGGAAAGTAGTTTAATGGTTATGTAGGCAAGCTTAGCATCTGTATAATAGAGGTTCTGTACGCAGGACTGGGCTCCTGAAACCATAATTTGACACAGAACCTGGCCCCACTCTACACTTAAGAATGTTGATAGCATGCCCATATGCACATGTCTGTGTAGAGATCTATTTTTCAGATCCTGCATGTAACTGTTAAAGCAGACAGATGCAGTGAATTGTAGTAACTCTGTCAATAGTATTTCTGGTATAAAAACTTATTATATGAGAGTTTTATAAAACCACATTATCTTCTATTTCCTAGAAACAAAATTGCAGCTTAAACAAGCCACGCTTTGCTGAAATATAACAGAGTGTGTTTGTGTAGGGAAGACCATTGTAAATATTTGGTGTTGAAAATAAATAACATACAATTAATGTTTCTGTGCTATGAGAGAGAACAACTCCCATTCAGTCCCAAAGAGTATCCTAAAAATCTTTATTATTTAATTCAGATATTTCTTGAACTTAGTAAAGGACCTAAGCATAGTAAGTGATTTTTTTGTTTTTAGGGTCACACCCAGTGATGCACAGAGGTTACTCCTGGCTCTATACCCAGGCATTACTCCTGGCGGTGCTCAGGGGACCATATGGGATTCTGGGGATCGAACCCGGGTTGGCTGAGTGCAAGGCAAATGCCCTTCCCACGGTACTATAGCTCCATCCCACCATAGTAAGTGATTAATGAACATTCCTTCCCCAAACCTCACTAAGAATTTCTGTGTGTAACCATTGTTCTGGGCAACTAATGTATTTTAAAGGATATGATGATTTTTTATTTTGCTTTTGGTGTCACACCCGGCGATACACAGTGGTTACTCCTGGATCTGCACTCAGGAATTACTCCTGGTGGTGTTCAGGGAATCATATGGGATGCTGGGAGTCAAACCGGGGTTGGTCATGTGCAAGGTAAATGCCCTACCCGCTGTGCTATCACTCTAGACCCAAGGATATGATTTTAAGCACTTAAACATCAACCTGAAAGAGTTTAAGGTCAAAAGTCTAGCAAGCAGAATAGACACATAAAGAGTCCTCAAAGGAACAGTGTAAGTGTGTCTTTGAAAGAGGTATAGGAGTTCAGTAGATAAAAGACAGAAATGGAAAGGCAAGGAAACCACAAGACAGAATTCTGCAATATAAATAATGTGCAGTATTCAAGGAATATTTTGAATTTGGGGAGGCTGAGAGACCCTTGGTGCTAGGGAAATTATTGGGGGGGTGGACAAGTAAAGATCTTGGTTGCCATACAAAAGAATTTAAATTATAATTTTCTTTTTCTTTTCTTTCTTTTTTTCTTTTCTTTTCTTGTTGTTGTTTTTTAAATTTATTTATTTTTTTAATTAATGAATCACCGTGAGGGTACAGTTACAGATTTATACATTTTTGTGCTCATGTTTCGCTCGTACAAAGTTCGAGAACCCATCCCTTCACCAGTGCCCATTCTCCACCATAAATAAACCCAGCATCCCTCCCATCCCCCCAATTCCATCTCCCCCATCCCACCCTGCCACTGTGACAGGGCATTCCCTTTTGTTCTCTCTCTCTAAGTAGGTGTTGTGGTTTACAATAAAGGTGTTGAGTGACCACTGTGTTCAGTCTCTATTCTACATTCAGCACACATCACCTTTCCCCCACCCCCCGTGGCCTCCAACCACATTTTACTTGGTGTTCCCTTCTCTATCTGAGCTGCCATCTCCCCAGAATGTGAGGCCAGCTTCAAAGCCATGGAGTCAACCTCCTGGTACTTATTTCTACTATTCTTGGGTGTTAGTCTCCTACTGTGTTATTCTATATTCCACAGATGAGTGCAATCTTTCTATGTCTATCTCTCTCTTTCTGACTCATTTCACTTAGCATGATACTTTCCATGTTGATCCATTTATATGCAAAGTTCATGACCTCATTTTTTCTAATAGTTGCATAGTATTCCATTGTATAGATGTACGAAAGTTTCTTCAACCAGTCATCTGTTCTAGGGCACTCGGGTTTTTTCCAGATTCTGGCTACTGTAAATAGTGCTGCGATGAACATATAAGTGCAGATGTTATTTCGACTATACCTTTTTGCTTCTCTGGGATATATTCCCAGCAGTGGTATTGCTGGGTCAAATGGGAGCTCAATTTCTAATTTTTTGAGAATCATCCATATTGCTTTCCAAAAGGGCTGAACCAGTCGACATTCCAACCAGCAGTGTAGAAGGGTCCCTTTCTCCCCACATCCTCTCCAACAGTGGTTGCTTTTGTTCTTCTGGATGTGTGCCAGTCTCTGTGGTGTGAGGTGGTATCTCATAGTTGTTTTTATCTGCATCTCCCTGATGATTAGTGATGTAGAGCACTTTTTCATGTGCCTTTTGGCCATTCATATCTCTTCCTTGGGAAAGTTTCTGTTCACTTTTTGCCCCATTTTCTGATGGGGTTGGATGTTTTCTTCTTGTAGAGTTCAACCAGTGTTTTATATAACCTTGATATCAACCCCTTATCTGATGGGTATTGGGTAAATATCCTTTCCCACTCTGTAGATTGTCTTTGTATTCTGGTCACTGTATTTTTTTCGGTGCAGAAGCTTTTTAGTTTAATGTTGTTCCATTTGTTTATCTCTGTTTCCACTTGGTTGGCCAGTTGCATGTCATCTTTGAAGATACCTTTATCTTCAATATCTTCAATATCCTGGAGGTGCTTTTTGGGTCACACCCGGCGATGCACAGGGGTTAACTCCTGGCTCTGCACTCAGGAATTACTCCTGGTGGTGCTCGGGGGACCATGTGGAATGCTAGAAATCGAACCTAGGTCGGCCGCATGCAAGGCAAATGCCCTACCCGCTGTGCTATCGCTCCAGCCCCCTGAATTATAATTTTAATTTTAGAAAGATATAATCCTTCAAGGTTCTTATTAATTCATATGTGTGCGTTTTTTTGTGTGTGTGTTGGTGGGGGGAGCAGTCTGCCAAACAGTGCTTCAGAGCAGGGGCAGAGCACTCCCAGGAATACTCAGTCAATCAGATCAGGTGGTTCAGAGCTAGGGCCCGAAGATGCTTCTTAGGTTCTGCAATGCCAGGGATCACCAAGGCCTCCAGAGCTACACCCACTTGTGCTCTGGGGGACATGGGGTACTAGAGTTTAAATGTCAGTCCCAGCACATTTTTCCTGACCACTGACCTATCTCCCCAGCCCCATTTAAGGACCTTAAGTAAGAATATGAAGGTATTTTATTTGTATTATAGGATTCCTCTAGCAGAAAAATTCATTTTGGAGTAGAAACAAAATTAAGATCCAGAGACAGAATCTGTCACATTAACACAAAAAAGGGAATTTGTGATCCTAAAATATCTACGTAGAGCAGAACAATTGAGCATCAGACAGAAGAAGGAGAAAGAAAACCTGGAAAGATTGATGAGGAGAAGCAGGGTCACTGAAGGTGGACAATATTAATCTTATTAACAACAAGAATATATACCATTACTGTAGTTGTATAGGTTGACAGGGAGTTTCTGAGGCAGAATGATAGTACAGTGAGTAGGATAATAGCTCTGTATGCAGTTGACCCAGATTTGATCCTTGACATTACATATGGTCTCCTGAGCACTAACAAGAGTGATTCCTCAGTCCAGAGTTAGTAATCCCAAGCCAGTAGCTGGTGTGGGAGAAGGAAGGAAGGAAGGAAGGAAGGAAGGAAGGAAGGAAGGAAGGAAGGAAGGAAGGAAGGAAGGAAGGAAGGAAGGAAGGAAGGAAGGAAGGAAGGGAGGGGAGGGAGGGAGGGAGGGAGGGAGGGAGGGAGGAAGGGAGGAAGGGAGGAAGGAAGGAAGGAAGGAAGGAAGGAAGGAAGGAAGGAAGGAAGGAAGGAAGGAAGGAAGGAAGGAAGGAAGGAAGGAAGGAAGGAAGGGAAGGAGGGAGGGAGGGAGGGAGGGAGGGTGGGAGGGAGGAAGGAAGGGAGGAAGGGAGGGAGGAAGGGAGGAAGGGAGGAAAGGAGGAAGGGAGGGAGGGAGGGAGGGAGAGAAAGAGAAAGAGAAAAAGAGAGAGAGAAAGAGAGAAAGAGAGAAAGAGAAAGAAAGAAAGAGAGAGAGAGAGAAAGAAAGAAAGAAAGAAAGAAAGAAAGAAAGAAAGAAAGAAAGAAAGAAAGAAAGAAAGAAAGAAAGAAAGAAAGAAAGAAAGAAAGAAAGAAAGAAAGAAAGAAAGAAAGAAAGAAAGAAAGAAAGAAAGGAGGGAGGGAGGGAGGGAGGGAGGGAGGGAGGGAGGGAGGGAGGGAGGGAGGGAGGAATGAAGGAGGGAGGGAGGGAGGGAGGGAGGAAGGAAGAAAGAGAAAAATTTCAAGGAAAGAAAGGTCAAGGTACTGTTCTCATTTACTAAGAGGTAAGCAAATGCAAAGGAGGCTAGAGCAAGAGATGCCTCCAGACGTTCTGCCAGGCTGAGTCTCATTGGGGCAACCTGGAGTGGGGGCAGGTGAACCCCCCTATCCACATCGAGAGAGCCCCAGTAGCCAAAAACAATCACCACCATGCTCACAGCTGATCTCCACAGGCTCGGGACTAGCCTCATCAAGAGAATGAATCTGCTCAAAAACTCAGATATGTGACTTTTGTGACTGAAATCCTCAGGTTCTCGTGGAGTTGGGAATGAGCGACCTCCCTACATCTCCCTGTTCTTCAGGGAGCCTAGCAGTCATGCCCACAAGCTGCGCCATATAAGCTCATTAATGGCCATGATCCAGAGACTCACAAGTAAATCTCAGAAGAGAGCCACAAGCTGCTCTAGAGATGCCGCTGGATCCCAAAGTCACATCCAGCTGTATCATCCTACTTAAACTTTTAGAATGCCCGGAGCAATGTCTCATACTCTACTCCCATGGTGTACCAAGAGTAGCACACCACATTGGATGGGGTGTAAGGTAGAAGGCAACTGATCTTGATTAAAATAATATATATCACTTATATATATAACATATATAATATATCCACTAACTTTCCTCTAAGGAAATGTTTTTTGATCATTTTTAGCAGATTATTCATTACATGCAATATAAAATTAATTATTTAGGACCTGCTTTGGGGACAGGCTTGGGTAGTGGTGAGAAAATTTGAAATTATGGTGGTGGGAAAGTGTAATGGTGGTAGTATTGGTGTTGGAGTATTGAAAGTAATAAATTATTTTGAACAACTTTATAAAAATAAAATAAAATTGAAAAAAGGATGTCCAAGCAAACTGAGCAAAAATAAGTAAATAAGGGGTCATCTTGGTTGATTCTCATAACTTCTCCTTCAAGTCTTCATTCCTATGAGTTCTTTAGTTTGAGGTGAGAGTCATTAGCAGCTTTCCACACATCCAGAAAGATGTGTGGGGTAAGGATTGAAGATGTGAAGGGAGAATAGATCTCTTTTTTAAAATTTATTTTATTTTATTTTATTTTTTTAAATTTTACTGAATCACCGTGAGATAGTTACAAGCTTTTATGTTTGGGTTACAATGTCACAATGACCAAACACCCATCCCTCCACCAGGACACATTCCCCAACACCAATATCCCGGGTATACTCCCCCTTTCCCACTCTCCCCCTGCCTCTATGGCAGACAATAGATCTTTTTTAACATGCCAATTGAACTACAGATGGGACAAGCCTGTTTATTTTCCCAGCAGAATACCAGATTATTTCCTCCTATTTTTCCCAACTGGGGGCAATCTAAGAAAGCACAGGGACCAAATATTAAGTCATTGGATCTATGCAGGCTCCCGTCTGTGAGCCCCAGGGACATTCAGGATGGAGGCCAGACCATATTTATGCCATTTCCCCATGACACTGATATTTGGGGAGATTAGAAAGTTTATTTTCTTAAAGATACTTTGTTTTTTCTAACACTGTAATGCTAAATATCTCCAAAAATCTTTTAATGCACATAGCTGTAATAAGCATAGCAAAGATATAGTTTGAATTATCATTTTCTTGGGAACCTGTTAGAATGTCAAAGCTTTGACGTATTGTCCTCCTGGATGATGGAATTAGAACATATACTTGATGGTAAGGGGCTGGGGTGCCTCTTCCCCTAAGGAGTGTGGATGGACCCATTGCTAGTATACTCAGGCTTAGTTCATCCTGCGGGAGAAAGAATTTTCTCTATAATGAGACTGAAGATGACTTGGACCAATCTTCAAGGTATGGAGATGTTACAAGAGTGGATATAGTTTGAGGCTGTGCCAGGAATGCAGTCTTTGCATGACCCAAGAGTAAGTAACAGAATGTTAATATGAATGCTGGTCCCTTCAGTAATGTCACTCAGAGGCAGGGAACTACCTGGGACAAGTTCGGGCTTGACTTGAGCGGGCCTGTTTGGGCAGAAGAGACTATGTTTCTAGCACTTCTGTGCTCAGACTGGAAAAAGACAGCAAGCAGGGCACAGGAACCAGTAACAAGAGTGCAGCCTGATCCAATGGATCAGTATATAGAGAGCTCTTGTATTAGGACAGAATTTCAGTTTCCATGGCTGTGCATTTTGAGGCAATAAATGAGTCGTTCAGCAACAAGAGGCAAGTATCACCTGTTAGAAACCAGGGTGTGGTTAATTAATATGAATCTTGGATATCTTGGATGAAGGAAAGAGATGAGCTCATTTGTACAGGCAGAGACAAGGAGTCCTGGTACTTCAGGGCATCAGCGTGAGTGATAATGTTTATGTAGCACACCAGGGAACTAACATCCCAGTTACATGTAGCTTGATGGCTTTTGACTACAGAGGACGATAAAATGGTCAAACAGTATTTGAGTTCAGATTTATTTACAGGTAAGAAGAATTTGGTGACTTTGGAGAAGATGATCAATTCTAGTATGATGGAATTTGTAATGGGTTGAATTTTGATCCTTTCAAAAGATGCTTGCAAATATTGTGCTCTTAGTGCTGAGACCTTCATGAAGGTCTTTTCAGATGTAGTTAAATTAAATACTTCTAGATGAGATCATCTGGTGTTCCTAGAAGAGAAAGGAAAGAGAAACAAAAACAGCTGAAATAAGGCAGCCACAATCCTAGGATAACCAGGAGCCACTAGAGGCTGAACGAGTCAAGGACAAATTGTCCTTTAGAGCTTTGGGAGAGAATGTGGCACTGCCAACACCTTGATCCTCTGGCCTTGAACATCTGGCTTCCAGAACTGTGAGAGGAAAAAGAAATCTGTTGTTTTAAGCAACACTGTTGTGGTAATTGGTTGCAGCAGCCCTAGGAAACTAAAGCAAATACATTCCGTGTTTACGGGTACAAACACTGAGTCATGATTTCATAGCCTTTGCTCTAATGTGAGATCTTTAAAAATTGGTTAAGAACATGTGACTGACTCTTGAAGTGTCCTAAGGTTACAGTTCTTAAACCTGAGCATCTATCACAATTACTTAGAAGACTCCTTAAAACTGATTTTTAGGCCCCATCCTGTGTTTCTGATTCAAGAAATCTTGGGTGGGTTAGAAAGTACTTAAAGTTCTAAGAAGTTTCCAGTTGATGCTTATGCTGTTATTTTAGAACCACGCCTTAAGAATCACTGTTATGTTTTGTTTTGTTGCTTTTGCCAATCCAGGCATAAAATTTTGAAAGCTAATGGAAGTCTTAGGAAAAGACCCCCAAATTTGGGTTAAATGGATTATAAAAAAGAATAATGTCACTGTCACTATCATCCCGTTGTTCATCAGTTTGCTCAAGCGGGCACCAGTAACGTCTCCATGTGAGACTTGTTGTTACTGTTTTTGACATATAGAATACGCCACGGGAAGCTTGCCAGGCTCTGCCGTGCAGGTGGGATACTCTCGGTAGCTTGCCGGGCTCTCCGAGAGGGGCGGGAGAATCAAACCCGGCTTGGCCGCGTGCAAGGCAAATGCCCTATCCGTTGTGCTATCGCTCCAACCCATGAAAAAGAATAAATATTTTTTAATTTACTGTGTACACCCAAAAGGACATAGAGAACAAAAGGGAATTCCCTGCCACAGAGGCGGGGTATGGGGGGATGGAATGGGGGAGTGGGAGGGCTACTGGGATCATCGGTGGTGGAGAATGGGCACTGGTGGAGGGATGGGTACTGGAGCATTGTATGACTGAAACACAAGCACGAAAATATGTAAATCTGTAACTGTACCCTCACGGTGATTCACTAACACAAAAAATAATAATTTAAAATTTTAAAAATAATAATAATAATAAAATTATTGTGGTTTGTAGAGTGTCATAATTATGTCAAACAAAACTTATTCTATTTATATCAATATTTTTTATTTATCAGTTGAACCTTTTCCAAGTCTGTTGGCTGTTGGTCAACCCTTATGAGGTTCGTGGGAAGATGATGGATCCATGCGATAAGCATAAACTTGTTAGAAACCGTGGAATTATTTCTTACTGCCTTGGGCCCTCTACATACACTTCACTCCTCTCTGTCCAACCCCTAACTACACCTGCTATTCTGTGAGTGGGGTTGACTAGAGTTCCAAACAACTTCCTGCAGACACAGCCTGACAAAACCTGCCATGGGTCTTGACTGTGTGGAACACTACTTGATTCCTGCCCGGACTTTTCTCTAACTCTTTGCTCATTCAAACCAATCTGTGAAATGCAAAATGAGTCTATTCTGACAAAAAGGAAATGAGTTGATGAGTAATGTTTCCCCCTTTTTAAAAAATTCCTAGGTGAACAGCTCTGGCTTTTCAATCATATAGCTTCTAAAAATATCAGTTTTGCCGATACATGTGTCCAACTAAGTAATGACTATCGGAGACATTCCTCTCATTCCTCACTCCTGTTTCCTGGAACTACTTCCTGAAGAAACGCACTGACTATCCATTGTTTGTCTTAGTCTCTGTTTTTTTTTTCTTTTTGCTTTTTGGGTCACACCTGGCGATACACAGGGGTTACTCCTGGCTTTGCACTCGGGAATTACTCCTGGTGGTGCTCAGGGGACCAACGGGATGCTGGGAATAAAACCCAGGTTGGCCGCATGCAAGACAAATGCCCTACCCACTGTGCTATCGCTCCAGCCCCTCAGTCTCTGCTTTTTAAGGAGCCCAGGCTAAGACATTTACCTGTGTTATCTTCCTCCTCCCTCACCCCCGAGTCCCTTTTGAAAATTAATACAGTTATGCATACAATGCTTGGGAATACGCACAGACTTAAGTTTGGGAGCTCTACTGAAGGAAATGTGAAAGTTTGGGGTTCTGTTGGGTAGCTTTCACACACAATCAAGCTTCCAGTTGGTTAATGGAGGTGAGCAACAAGAGCTGAAATACTATCAGTCACCCTCTCAGAGAGGCTGGATTTCACTGGCTGTGAACATCATGTGGAGGTGCCTTCTTGTCTCAGCACATACTGAAAGGGCTTGGAATCCATCTAAGTTTGTAAGTAGCTATACCCTAAAGGGAGACCCTAAAGTTCGTTTTATGTTAATACCATGCAAATGTTGACTTTGAAGCATTTCAGACACACTTCTGGTAGCTTCCAACCATGGACCAGTCCTCCCAGCCCCTGTTTTCCCTCGCCTTGGATATTAGTCTCATGCTAATTTTTTTTATATCCCACAAATGAACACAGTCATCTTCTATCTGAGCCTTTCTTTCTGACTCCTTTCACTCAGCATGATACTCTCCCTGTCCATCCATTTATAAGCAAATTTCATGACTTTGTTTTTCATAACAGCTGCATTGTATTCCATTGTGTAGATGTACCATATTTTCTTTATCCAGTCATCTGTTCTTGGGCATTCAGGTTTTTTTCCAGATTCTGGCTATTGTGAATAGTGTTGCAATGAAAAGTTCAGATGGTGTTTCTGGTCTGTGTCTTTGAACCCACAGAGTGTATTCCCAGAGATGGTAATGGTGGGTCATACAGGAGCCCAATTCTAGTTTTTTGAGGAATGTCCATATATTTAAATTTATTTACTTTTTAATGAATAACCATGAAATACAATTACAGACTTACATACTTTCATTATTACATTCCAGTCACACAATGATCTAGTACTCATCCCTCCACCAGTGCCCATTCCCCATCACCAATGTTCCCACTGTTCCTCCCGCCACCCCCACCCTGCCTCTGTCTATATTGTTTTCCAAAAAGACTGAACCAGTCTGAATTCCCTCCAGCAATGAGTGAAAGTCCTTTTCTCCTTGAATCCTTGACAGCACTGGGTTGTTCTTATTCTTTTAGATGTGTTCCAGTCTCTGTGGTGTGAGATGATTTTTGTTTTGATTTGTGTCTCCCCAATGCTTAGTAATTTGGAGTATTTTTTTTTTCATGTGCCTTTGGGCCATTTGAATTTCTTCTTTGAGGAAGTTCCTGTTCATTTATTCTCCCTATTTTCTGATGGAGTCAGATTTTTTTCTTGTTCTACCAGTGTCTTGTAGATATTTGATATCAACCCATTATCAGATGGGTATTGGGTGAATAATTTTTCATATTTCATGGACTCTCTTTGTATCTTGGTCACTGTCACTTTTGAGGTGCAGAAGCCTCTTAGTTTAATGTAGTCCCATTTGTTTATCTTTGCTTCCGCTTGCTTGGTCAGTGGTGTTCTATTTTTGAAGATGCCTTTAACTTCAATGTCACAGAGAGTTTTACCTATGTTTTCTTCCATGTACCTTATGGATTCAGGTCTGATATTGAGGTATTTAATCCATTTTGGTCTAACTTTTGTGCATGGAGTTAGAGGTCTGAGTTCATTTATTTACATGTAGCTGCCCAATTTTTCCAATACCATTTGTTAAAGAGGGAGAAACCTGGTTTTTTTTTAATCACAAGATATTTTGTTTGGTTTGGTCGATTTTTGTGGTTTTTGTCTTTGGGGATGTGGATTTGTATTAAGCTTTCTTTGGGGGGGGCAACACACAGCAATGCTCAGAACTCACTCCTGGTTCTGTGCTCAGGGATCACACAGGGGACCATATAAAATGCCAGAGATCAAACCTGGGTAGGCTATGTACAAGGCAAGCACCCTAACTGCTATTGACTCCCCTGATGTCAATCTGTTATCTGTACACCTCTGATAGTATAGATCTTGTTACATATAGGAAAACATCATTTGGCTTTTAATTATTTATCTCTGTATCATATTTATACAATTTATTGCTGCTGACATAGTGCATAACATAGTTACTTCCTCTGTCAGAAGGAAATTCTCACACTTCTACTTTACCTGTTTCCTTCACTCTATGTACCACTTCCTGGAACTTTTTCAGACCATCGCTAACCTCAGACTGAATCTGGTAAATGCTCAGTGTGCTGCCATAACCTCTAAGAATTTCCCTGACACACTGTTTCCATGTCTCTTATAAAGTCCTATTTACATATCTCTCTCTGCTGCTACACCATGAGCTCCTTGAAAGCTCTCTGCTTAATTCAACTTAATTAATATTTCCATCTACAACACTTTTCACTGATATATCTACCCCTGTTCAGTATGTAGAGTAGATACTCAACTCATTCATAACTTTTTTATGATGGGTTTGGAGTGAGAGGGAGGGTTGTAAATGCTGGGCTGAGTCTTGTGCAGCCTTGCCTGTTTATGCACTGTAGTCAGACAAAGATTAAGCAAGTGGTCTTTGTCATTAAGCATAAACTCTATTAGAAAAGCACAAGAAGTCTCTTTTCCATACTTATCAATATTTATTACCAATGTATAATAAATTATGCTTAGAAAGATTAGGAGCTCCTCAATAAACAGGAAAAAATAAGATTTACTGAAATGTTGACAGTTGCCAAAGCATATTGTGGAGCCTAGGTCAATGAGAAATATCCATAAGCTGGAAACAGAAGGTACCCCCTAAACTTTTTTTTATTCACCCTTTTCTTCTAAAACAGACTTATTGCAAGTACAAGCCATATTTGTTCAACCTGGACATTCTCTGTGCTAAAGAAAAATAAAGCATGTTAGGGTATATTTAAACAAAAACAGTCTTTCAAAAATTTGTTCATTTTACCTTCAGCACTGGAAAAAATAACGTTTTCCCAATTAGAATAGGTCTTTTCAACTGCCTGCAATTGTTTAGAGAGCATATGGATATTATCTGATTAGCATCTGGTGTAAGGTTGCAGATACTATCTCCTGGGGTATCTCCTGGCAAAGCAAAAGCAAAAACTTGCACTCATTTGGACTATCCTTGTGTTGACATCAGCTCTTGGGTCAAGGTATCTAAGCCTCGCACCCTCCAACACTTTTCCAAAGTTCATCTGGTCAAGAAGCATCACCCTAAACTCTCAAGGTCTCCCTTTAAACTGAAGCAGAAAATCAATGTCAGTAGTCTGAACATTCTTCTTTTCTGCTTTCCTCTGTTTACATTAAGCTGGTATAAGATGCGTGTCATACATGTAGATAAGGGAAGGTATCAATAATTGAGAGGCTATTCCTTGCCCCAGCTGCAAACATTGCTAGTCCTTTGGTTTATGTAGTCCTCCGATCACATTCTATTTGCATCTTCAACTACAGTTCCATGATGCAACTCTTGAGAATTGCCTTCCTGCTTTGTTTACTTTTTCACCTTCAAAACGGAGTATTAAAAGAAAATGGTTCTGTAAAGTTGTGTTTATTTTTTTGTTTTGTTTTGGTTTGAAAGAAAATCAAGTTGTCATCTCAAAATGTCAGGGGAATAGGGTACAATTGCTGATTGGTGCTTGGTTAATACTTTCCACTTAATAGTTGCTATTTTTAGTTTTTGATAAGTGGCTATTTAGGATGCATTTGGTATGAGTCCAGATTTATAACTTGTAATGATGTTCGGAGAGAGGATGGTGCCTATAATGTTTGACTAGGCATCCTTTTTGTCTCTGTAAGTTCAGTCTGGTTAAATAAAAACAGTGATTTAGGTTAGAGATTTTGGCATTGACTATTTATTTACTGATTGTCTCTACAACACAAGATACAGAAGCTTGACCATCCACAATTATCACACCCGTCAGCCTGGTCTTCCTAACCATGGGGGACATGAGTGAAGATATGGGCCCAGGAAGAAAAGGGATGAAGACTGCTCTGACTGATGGGGTGAGGTTGGCCTCTGAGGATGTGACATTATACTTGAAACTTGGGAATGCATCAGTAGGGTCAGAGAGTTCAGAACAGAGGAAACAAACAACCTGTGTAAAGGTGGAAAAGAGCTTTGCACAATCAAGGAAATGAATCCATCCTTCTATTGGTGGGTGGAAAATGCGGATAAGAGGGCAGAAGGAGGGAAGCGTGGTGGGGATGACAGGAGGCAGTGCTAAGCTGCATAGGCATTTTAGGTCTTAGAATAAGACTTTTTTGCTTGAGCGGGCACCAGTAACGTCTCCATTGTGAGACTTGTTACTGTTTTTGGCATATCTAATTCGCTTGCCAGGCTCTGCCGTGTGGGCAGGATACTCTCGGTAGCTTACCAGGCTCTCCAAGAGGGACGGCAATGAACAACGGGACGACAGTGCTACCGTGCCACAGTATAAGACTTATGGCCTTCGGATCAGAGAGATAGAACAGCAGGCAGAGTGATTGCCTTTCATGTGGCTGATCTCTGGCACCCCATTTGATCCCCTGAGCCCTGCGTTGAGTGATTCCTGAGTGCACTGCCAGTGGTAATCCCTGAGTGGATTTTGGGCCACACCCAGAGGAAAACCATTGGGTGTGGCCCAGAAAACAAAAGAAAAAAACCTTAAGGTCTTATCCTATGACATGGAAGCCATTAGATGTGTAAATGAGGGGTAGATTGTATGCCAGTTTAGAATCATTAGTTGTTTGGAGACTACATTATAGGGGCCAGTAGTAGAAGCAGAAAAACCAGTCAGTAAGTTTTGGAAGCAGATAAAAATTGCCCAGTTAATAACCATTTTCCTCTTCGACAACAGAGCCCAGATTGTATTCTAATTGGTGTAATTATGTTTTCTTAAATTCTTGCAATGAGGATTGAACAATACATTGTATACACCAGTGAATAAGTAAAGAGAAGTAAAGTTTTGGGGATAAGCCTTCTGAAAGTCTTTTGAGAGGAACTGGCCCTGCTGTGAAGATACCCTCTGCCTTTCGTTTCCATACCCATCTTGCTCCCCGGTGGTACGTGATAAGTCATCTGGGTTCATGCAGCAATCAGAAGGTATGAAGATAACTTGGACCAAGGAGGTGGCAGAAGGGATAGAGTGATGAAAAAATTGGAAATGGAGGGTATGTTTAGGAAGGCTTCTCATAAAAGATGATGCTTATGCAGCTTTTAAAAGACCAGAAAGATTTATTTGAGGGGGCAGAAAGATAGTATAGGAGATAAGGTATTTGCTTTGCTTGCTTCTACCCATGGTTTAATTTCTGGCACTTTTTGTATTTCCTGAAACACCACAGTAGTGATCCCTGAGCACAAAGTCAAGAGTAACCCTGAGCACATCCCGATGTGGCCCAAACAAAAACCATTGGGTGTGGCCCAGAAAACAAAAGAAAATATTTGTAATGTTTTAATATTAATTTTTACAATATTAATTTTACAAATATCAAATTAATTTTGAATACTTGTAAATATTTAAAATACATCCCAAGTATGTGTTTTTAATATTTACAAATTAGGAGAGTTCATAGAAAAGTCTGGATTGGAGGGGATTCCTTTGAAAATCTAACTTTGGGGTCTTTTTTTTCTGGAAGCAAGATAGTTGGCTGAGTCCAAGTAGTAACTGCCTATTTGGTCTTGCATTCTCACTTGACTGACTCATTTTCTCTGGCTACCGCTGGTGGACCCTTAAATTTACAAGCATAAGCCAGAAGTTACTGTCATTGTGACCACTTGGGGTCTCCTATGCTGAGACTCTCAGAGAGCTAGGAAGTAGAAAGCAAGTGTTAATTGCATTAGGCTAATGATGTGCAGATCAATTAGGATTGTCACCCAGCTGAATTTAGACTTGATGGGTAGAGATGCGTTCAGGCGAGTACACAGAAACCAGAGTAGGGAGGCTGGGTGGATGAAATTATAAAGTTTGAAGAGTTTCTGGAAAACCATGAAGAACTATGGAGCATAGTTTTTTGTTGTTTTTTTTTTATGTTATTAGTGAATCACCGTGAGACAAAGTTACAGACTTACAGGTTTTCATGCTTACGTTTCAGTCATACAATGATCAAGTGCCCATCCCTCCACCAGTGCCCATTTTCCACCACCAATGGTCCCAGCATCCCTCCCACCACCCCCACCCTGTCCCCTTCACCCCACCCTGCCTCTGTGGCAGGGCATTCCCATTTGCTCGCTCTCTCCTTTTGGGTGCTGTGGTTTGGAGCATAGTTCTTGAAAACAACTTAATTGAGTAGGTTTTTAGATTTTCACTCTGAAAGACGGATAAAAAAAATGAGATTGAAGAAATTATATTTTTAAGTAATTAAACTTGACATTTGATACATAGTTTATAGCATTTGCACTTTTATTTTCCATTTGACTAACCACTAACCACAATCAGGTATTGTATAAATTTATTTTATGCATTGGGAAACTGAGATTCAGAGAACAGAATCTTCCCCCAAAGCCATGTAATATGTGATAGAATTGTGATTTTTGTGACCAAATTCCAAGTTCTTTTCCCCCAGGCCCTGGTTTATAAGACAAAATAATGGTAACCTGATGGTAATAAACTAACACTCAAACAAAAATACACATTTATTTTATCTGGGGAGGGTATATAATTGTGCCATACCCAGAAGTACTCAGGGGCTTCTCCTTCCTGGCTCTGTGCTGTGAGTCGTTGGGGATGGGTTAAACCCATGCTGTTGTTCAGAGGACCATACATGGGGAATAAACCAATGTCAGTCATATGCAAAGCAAGTATCTCAGCTCCTCCAGTGTTTCCATAGTTCTGCAAACACAATATTTTTTTAAAAATTGATATAAAATAGACTTATTTTATCTTCCTTCAACCTACCTTTCCCCCTCCCATTTTATTAAACCCAAATGTCACCATCATAGTTCAGATGGCTTTGTATTTGTCATTTATTGGATTGCCCAAGTGTGCCCTCTTCCCACTCATTTTGCCGAGGCTTTTGTGTTTTGCTTTGTTTTGTTTTGGTTTTGCGTTTCTCATCCATGGCTCGTCTTTTCTTTTCTTCCTCTGAACTCTGATGTGCACTCAACTATCTAAGCATCTCCAGCGTTCCCTGTGTGTTTGTGAAAGCTCCTAGCCTGCAATGGCTCTAGTACTGCTCCCAGAACTCATCCCTGCCCCACCCCGGAGCCCACACAGCATCAGGGCTTGGTGAGTGGAGACACACCTTGAGAGCTCACCCCGGACCTCCGCACTGGCTGAGTCAGGGAGGAGACCGTCAGAACCACCCAGGCAGTCCCGACTCCAGGGAAGGCAGCCCACAGTTGCTGGCCATCCTGTTTCTAATCTGTCCACACTGGTGCTCAGGAAGTTTTCTCAATCATTCACCTAAGGAAGTAAGTCATACTATTCATACTTGGCAAGGCCAGTGGCTATTCAAACTGACCTCTCCCAGTGTTCCCTGTTTCCAGAAATGAAAAGCTTGGCCTGCCCCAGCAATCCACACCCACTCTGCCGCTCCTCCTGGGAGTGAGAAATTTGGCTCAGAAATTGACTCAGGGCTCCCAGCTTCAGTTGGCCATCTGGCACAAATGCTGCTTCCAAATTATGTTCATGTCCGTGGATAACCAAGTGGATTATCTCCAAGAGTCATCTTCTCAGTGAGAAGAGAGGAGGCGGAGTAAATATCACATTCATTGCTTGCTTGGAAGAGACCATGGCCACCAGTTATTTGCCCTTGCTGGCAGTAACATTGGGTGGCTGCTCCATATTGCAAAGCCCAAATCAGGCTTATTAGTGTGAAACTAAAAGGCCCTGACGGGCAGCCAGGTTTCCCAAACTGGCTTTTGCTGCAGTCTGGCACATCGTGAGAGCTGACAGGCCCCAGCTTGGGAAAGGTCAGTAAGGGTTCTGAGTACCCCCCAATGCCTCACTGACATCATTAAATACCATAGGTATAATTAAAATGTATGTCCTTCCACTTTCAGATGTCATCCATTTGTTGATGAGTTCAAGAATGAAGGTTAATGTTAATAATTAGCCCAAGCAAAATATTGTCAAAGAAGCAAATCTGGGAGAAGTGCCATGTCCTGCTGGTCTCCCTTAGCACAATTGATAGCATCACTGTAAGTGCATGCAGCTCATCAAAGTTGGCCTATAAACTCCAGAATTACCATCTTGGGCCAAAGAAGGTGGTTTAAGGGGCTAAGCACATGCACTGCATGACAGAGGTCTAGAGTTGATCTAGGTGCATGGTGCCCAAGCACCACCAGAAGTGACTGTCCCTGCCCACACCCAAATCTGTCCGTTGTTACCCCCACAATAAAATAAACAAAAAAATTCCCTTTCTTTACTTTCCCTAAAATCAATGATTCTTACTTGGCTGCTATTTTGTTCCTCCACCCCACCCCTATTCAGGACACTTGGCAACGTCTGGAGACATTTTTGGTTGTCATGACTGGGAGTGGAAAGTGTTACCGGCACCTAGAAGAGAGAGGGCAGAGATTTTGCTGAACTCCTGAAATATACAGACGAGATTCTCTGCAACAGAACAGTGCTAGCTCAAAACATCAATAGTGCTTAGGTTGTCCACCCTGCCATTTAAGGGTGAACAGTAAAAATTTGCTCCAAGCCTTTCATCCTGTAAGCAAGCTGATTAATGTCAGTTGTCACTGGTGTGGTGTGACCCAGGCTTATACAGTAGCTCTGGGGTCTTAGCCAGAGACAGGATTGCAGGACTGTGAAGCTTGAAATGTGAAATTATTTGCAAGATAACAAAAACCTGATTTTTCAGTCCCTTTTCTTTGCAATTATCCTTTATCAGGTAGACACTAAAAACACTGTGTTTCAGAACTTAGCTTGGATGTTTCCTTTGACTTCCTCTGTTTTCTCTGCATTTCCTGTCTCCCTGTCTCTTTTTAAAAAGCCTGTTCTTTCTCTTATAACTTCAAAAATCTTCTAAATTCTGGACAGAGTGAGAAATTTCCCAGGCCACATCTACTTTCTTCTTTGGCATAAAACTCTCTTAAACTTAAGGAGCTTAAAAAAACAGATGGGCAAGAATAGAACGAATATGAGACAATAGTAAACAAATAAGAACCTTACTATCAGACCCGAGAAATATTAGAGCAGGTTAAGTGCTTGCTTTGCCCAGGTGTGATCCCTGGCATGGTTCCTGAGTATTTCCAGGAGTGATCCGTGAGTAGAGAACTAGGAGTGAACCATGAGCACCGCCTGGGGTGACTCCCAAACAAACAAACAAACAACTACTATAAATGAAGATCTCAAGTTACTATGTTATTATTCCGTTATTATCCAGCACTCACAAATGTAACAGTGGAGTCAAGTTTAGGAACTTGCATTATCCTGAACCTGCATCTACCAGGGATACACAAACCTGGCTATTTCCCACAGCACAGCCTTCCTCACCTGTAGATCATGTTACTATGATGTTATCAGACATGCTGACAAAGATTTCTTTTCACTGGAATGAGAAAAATTTTAGTTCCTAGTCCTTGAAGAAACTTTATTACAAGTATTTTCTCATTGGTGTGAAAAATAGAATGTCCACTACCTGCTTTCTTAGTGATTGGAATTAACTATACTCTGCCAGAAAGGGACCCCACCATTCACTTTCAGCAATAAAATTTCTTTTTGGAGATGATCTAACTTAAAATGACTAACATGAGTTATATTGGACCTAATAATCATTGTTCTGGGAATTTATCTTACAGTCAGTGGATATTGGTATATTTGTTCATTGTTTATTAAGGCAAAAATATGTCCGGGGGATTAGAGTAATAGTACAGTGGGTAGGGTGCTTGCCTTGCATGTGGCCAACATGGGTTTGAGTCCTGGTACCCCATATGTTACCTTAAACTCAACAGGAGTGATCCCTGAGTGCAGAGCCTGAATTAAGTCCTGAACACCACCCAATGTGGTCCAGAGACAAAAGAAACAAACAAAAATCAGAAAATGGAGATCTAAAAGTTCATCTAACAGTAAAATGAATTGGGAAATGAATTAATTAGGTGAACAATTCTGCATAATGACTGTGTACTAATATTACTAGGTCATAGTGCCAATTCTCCTCTTGATATTTCTTGAAGATGTTTTTGTGTGATATTTACATTTAAGTAGGTGGACTTTATTCATTTGTTAGATAATTTTATTAATTTTTAAATTTATTTTATTGTACACAAAACCAGGCTGGAGCGATAGCACAGTGGGTAGGGCACTTGCCTTACATGCAGCCGCCCGAGTTCGATTCCCCCACCCCTCTCGAAGAGCCCAGCAAGCTACCGAGAGTATCTCGCCCACACGGCAGAGCCTGGCAAGCTACCCATGGCGTATTCTATATGCCAAAAACAGTAACAACAAGTCTCACAATGGAGACGTTACTGGTGCAAATTTGCCCGCTCAAGCAAATCTATGAGCAACGGGATGACAGTGAAAGTACACAAAACCACAACTATTGTTAGAATTGTAGAGTTAAAAGTGACTAGATACAAAACTCCAATATTAAAATTAGTAATTGTAAAAAACCAAATTTTTATGTGAAAATTGTTGCATTTCATTATGGGGTAGTTAAGTCCTTGTCCAAGAATTTACTAAGATATTTATTGCTAGTTGAGCCTTCTGTGTTATTGTTTTTGTTTGTTGAGTTTTATTGGTTTCTATGATACTTTCCCACCTAATTTGATATGCTCTTACTGAATTTGAATATTGAGGAAATAGAAGGCGTATATAATCCACAGACTTCGGGATTTATTGTCTCAAGCAAGGAGTTAACATGGCAGAGAATATGGGAGCTGGGCAAGGCGGCCAAGGCTTCTAAAAGTAAAGAGGCATGCAGGCAGGCTGCCCACGCTGATTCCAAGAAGACTTCAGAATTCTCAGCCTGGGCACCAGGGTACCTGAAATTATTCACAGTTTCCTGTCTCTGCAGAGAATATTCATGAAGTGGTGGAATTGAGCCGTTGATGTGGCTGCAGCAGTGGGATGTGGATACAGTTCCTGGGCTTTGTCAAGATGGCTGCTTGGCCTGCCCGCCTCCTGAGGGTGCTCTAGAGTTTTCAGCCATGGGGACCCGTGTTTTCGTGAATTTGGGCTGCTTGGTGTGCATTTCCTCAGAGAGTTAGTCATGAATCAGTAGAGCAGAGCTGGTGAGTGAGTCAAGCAGTTGTGTCCTACTTGCTTATTTATTTAGGTGTGGAGGTCACATGGGGCAATGAACCGGGCTTAATCCTTCTTCTTTCCTTGTCCTTTCATTCTGGACTCAGGGGTCACTCCTGCTAGTACTCTGGGGTGGTGCCAGGAATTGAACCAGCATTGGCTGTATGTTCTCTGGTGGACATAAGTAGATGGACTTTAAATAAAGCAGATAACCACTATAATAAGAATAGGCCCTACCAATCACCTGGAGACTGAACACAACAAACAACCCAACCCAAAGTGGGCAATACCAAAATTTCAAGTAAACACTACTCCAGAGATGTCTGGATGGCTCACAGACACTTGTATCACTTGTCGTCCTGTTGTTCATCGATTTGCTTGAGTGGGCGCCAGTAACGTCTCCATTCACCCCTCTCGCATACTAGTGTAGCCCAATGACGTCTGCTCACTCCAGGAACATGAAGAGCCTCAAACTGTTCATTCAGGGTCTTTTCTTTTTTTTGCGTCACACCCGGCGATGCACAGGGGTTACTCCTGGTTCTATACTCAGGAATTACTCCTGGCGGTGCTCAGGGGACCATATGGGATGCTGGGATTTGAACCCGGGTCGGCCGCGTGCAAGGCAAATACCCTACCCGCTGTGCTATCACTCCAGCCCCTGTTTCAGGGTCTTGACAAAGAAGTTTGACCATCTCATAGGTGGGCGGCCAGGTTTTCTTTTGACGTCCCGTGGGATCCAGTTGGTAATAGTCCTAGTGCAGTGGTCATCTCCAAATTGCACTACATGTCTGGCCCATCTGATTTTCAACGCCTTGACAAATGAGACAACGTTCCTGATTCTCGATCATCGATAGAGGATGGAACTCTGGATTCCTTCTTTCACTTGAGTGAAGCATGATATTCCAAGCATAGCTCTTTCAATTCCTCTTTGGGAGACCCGAATAGCATTCTCATCCTGTTTTCATAGGGCCCAGGTCTCTGAGGCGCATGTTAGTGCAGGAAGATCGGTGGAGTCAAAAAGATGTGCCCAGAGCCGGAGATTCTTTGTCCTCTTAACAACTTCTATGACGCTCTTGAAGGTGTTCCACGCTGCTCTCTTCCTCCTGCACAGCTCAGGGGCCAGGTTGTTTGTCATGTTGAGTTCTCGACCTAGGTACACATAACTGCTGCATTTGGAGATGTTTGTTCCTTTGAGAGTAAATAGAATGTCAGGAACTAGTTCGTTTCTCATGAACATCGTCTTTATGAGATTCACTGTAGTCTGATCTTTCCACACTCATGGCCAAAATTGGCCCACATTCATGCTGCTTGGCTAATGTTTGTTGTTATTAGAATGATGTCATCAGCGAAGTGGAGGTGGTGTAGTTGCTGACTGTCCAAATGGCTCACAGACACATGGAAAAAAATTTCACCATGATTTGTTCTGCGGGAAATGCACATCAAAATCACAATGAGGTGTCACTGCATACTTGAGAATATCAAGAAGATTGGGGCTAGGGAGAAGAGAGTACAGAGATTAAGGCACTTTCCTCCCATGCAGCTGACCCTGGTTGGAGTCCCCAATACCACATAAGGGCCCTGAGTACCACCATGTATGCCCCTCCTTCCCCATTCCCACACACAAACAAAGAAAGTTAGAAACAAGTGTTGGTAAGTATGTGGAGAACTGGAACTTGGGGATACTATATACTTTTATAGTGGTTATTTGTGGAACCACAATGAATATATAGGAGGTCATTTTAAAGAATTGCAATTGGGGCTGGAGAGGTAGTACTGTAGGTAGGGCACTTGCTTTGCACATGGCCAACCTGGGTTCAGTCCTTGGCACCCCTTATGGTCCCCCAAGTCCTGCCAGGAGTTATCTCAGAGCAGAGAGCCAGACATAAGTCCTGAGTACTGCCAGATATGGCCTCAGACAAACAAAAAACCAATAATAATAAAATTAAAATAGAGAGGCCAGAGAGATAATATAGCAGGTAAGTTTGACCCTGGTTCAAGATCCAAAACTACCTATGGTTCTCTGAGCCCCACAAAAAGTGATCTCTATACTTGGAGTTATGAGTCAGCCCTGAACTCAAGTAAGGTGTGTGCCCCCCCAAAAAAATAAATAAATAAGTAAATATGGAAACACAATTGTGACCCACCAAATTATACTCATAGGCATTTATCCAAGGGATTTCACAATACCAAAAAGATCTTTGTGCCTCTCTGTTTGTGTTCATAACAGCATAATTCACAGTCATCAAAACATGGACCCATTCTAAATGCCCATTAACAAATGAATGGGTAAAGCTATATAATATACAGTCATTTCAATACTACTCTGCCAAAAAAAAAGATGAAATCATGCTATTCAGGACAAAATGGATGGAACTTGAGGAGATTACTCTAAGTAAGATAATTATGTATGAAAAGGAATTACCAGATGTTTTCACTCAAATACAGAATGGAAATATAGTGAACAAACTGGCAAAAATAACAAAACTAGCTCCTAGACCTGGTGATAACTCTGGTGGTCAGCAGACAGAAAATGAAGGCGGATGAGAGGACTGTGTTGAGGGTTTTGTTTTTGTGTGTGTGTTTTGTTTTTGTTTTGCTTTGCTTTGCTTTATTTTTGTGCTGGATGCTACTGGAACTTCATTAGTGGAAGTAGTGCATAGTACATACATATAGAAATGCAAAGCCCTAAAGTCCTCTCATATTGTTCAAAATGACTAAAAGAATCCTGAGTTGCTCTGCCAATCAGATTGGTCACTGGCTACTCTGGGGATATCTCTTTTTTCCTCCTTCATTTCCTGTTTGCCCCTTTTGTGCTACCACTCTCTGAAACCCAAGAGTAATTGGAACACAGTCAGAGTTGGAATTAAACCATTTCAGGTTATTACTTTCCCACTCCCACTCCCGGCCCCAATTAAAATCCTAGCAAATCTTAAAGCCATTAATATCACCCTCATCAAAACTCCAACTGCCCATAGCCAAGCCTGCTGTTAACTCAATTAATTATTATTTCAAGTTGGGACACATCTGATTTTTCCCCTAAACACAGTGCAAGAGGACACCCAGTATGGCAAAAGGGAAATCCCGGCTCCCTGGTTACCTCCACAGCTTCAGGGCTGATGAACCCCGAGCACCGCCCCTCCAGGTGTAATTCCTGAGTGCAGAGCTAGGAGTAACCCCTGAGCATCACGGAGTGTGACCCAAAAGGCAAAAAAAAAAAAAAAAAAAAAGATCCACACTGCTCTCCTCCATCTCACACCACCACCACTTCCAACTTATGGCCACCTCTGCTCTTCCAAATAACAGCTTTCTGAAATGCAGAAATTCATATGGCTAGGCAATGCTTTGTGTCCACTTTCACATTTGGTTCTCACTAGTTTCTAAAGACATAGGGCTGTTGTTATTACCGTTTCTACCTACAAAGTGTGGAAAGGAGACTTGAAATTACTTCGATAACCTTTTAGAGCCCAACTTAGTTCACCAGTGCTTCGACCCAAGTCTGACGCCAAATTCCTTTTTTCCCTATACCCATTATACTGTTCGCCTTACTTAAATTGACTGTTTAAAGATACCTTCTTTATTATTTCTGAAATATCCAGACTTTATTCAGTGACGATTAGATGTGGGGAAAATGTTCCCTTATGATTGACATGACACTTGACGCATTCTGTTTTATTTTTGTGTTTGCTTGCATTGCTAGCTGTTTTCGCATCTGCCTTTGTTAGTCATTCCATGTGTTTTTTTTTTAAATTTTACTCTATGCATCACAGATTATTCAGGGCAGAGAGTTTTACAAATGTATTTGGGATAATGAGACTTGAAATTGGCAATATGCATTTTTCCCCTAAGTGGAAATTATTGTTCTGTTGATGGGATGGTTTGTCTTCTTCATTCCAAGGGACATTTGAACAATGGTTTTAAAAGTTACTCCAGAGCCAACAGAAAGAAAAAAAAACACCTGAGAATTAAAGCAGAGAAGTGTCTTGAAATATGTGATAGGAGTTTAGTTCTCCAGGAAAACTTTGCTGGTCTAAAAATATATAGCATGGCAAAAAGCCAGGTTCCTAGGCAGCAAGAGAATATCCTTACTGCTAGCAGAACAAATACTCTGGAGGCCTGATTTTTTCCCTAACAAAACGGGGAAATCTGCTTTTTTGCTCGTAGAACCATTTTCCCATTAAAAGCCCTAATATTTTTTTCCACCCCCTCTCCATTCTCCCCCATATACTTTCAAAGTATTTCCCAAGTACCAACAACTGGCAAGGATGACTGATTAACCAACAAGAGTAGAGAAAATGGGGTTTTCAAGTCAGATGTTTATTTGGGAAATGTTGATGACCTTGAGATGTTTGATTAAAAGCCAAAGAATTACTGTGTGGTATGATTGATTTCCTTGTGTCAGGGAGGTATCTCAAAGGGCTGGAGTGTATGCATTGTACACAGAAGCCCCAGGTTCAATGTCTGACACCACACGGTCCACTGACCCTTTCTGGGTGTAGCTCTGAAGACTCGTGGGCACCACTGGACTTGGCTCTAATAATGCTTCATTGTCAGCCAGACTGAGATGGTCAGGAGTGGTAGCCCTGGCCTCCTCTCCACTGCTTGTGAGCCCCCTTCAAAAATAAGATGTATTACCCAAAGTAGAAACAGAGAAGCTGAAAACTTCCTTAAGGAGTTCTGAGGACAATTGACCTCATGATTACAATCTGCTGACCAAATTCCAGCTCCTCACTGTCAGTGCACTGGAATCTGACCTTAGACAGGTCTGCATTTGGGATTCATCGCGGGTATTAGGGGGACTGTAGGACCAGTCTTACAGTGTGTTAGTCTCAACACCAGTAAATACTCCTTCTTGGGATACAGAACCTTAACAAAAATGGCAGGATGTGGCCTCCTCTTGGGAAACTAGAGCTGCCCTACCTCTTTTTTCTCACTCCTTAAACTGCAAAGCCTGGATTTTTGTACCTACTGCCTTTAGTTCTTTCTTCTTAATATTGAATTCAAGATAGTCAAAGGAAATATTGGCAAAGTTCAGGCTGGTGTCCTTGGCAAATGAAACAGTGGCCTAGATTCAGGTCATCTTGGAGGTGAAGTCAAATCTACTTGGCTGTGACGGGGATGGAAGAACATGTTTTAATAAGCGAGGTGCCTCGGTATTATATGAGAGCGAGTGTGTGTTTGCCTGCAAGCACAGTGAAAGGGGCTTTATGAATCTGACCTGCGGTGACTGCTTCGTCAGCCTCATTTTCCCACCTCTCACTGCTATTAACCATTTACAAAGCAGTCCAGACACAGTGCCCTCAAAGGCCCAAAAAGTCCCCCACTTTATTTCTGTCATAGCTCCATAAGGCAGACAGGAAAATAACCTCGTACCGTTCACACTTGAGGAGCAGAGAATAGCCCTCTGAATTCACTGGTTTCTGCCAATGGAAGTAAAGACAGCACATCCAGTCCCAAAAATCCAAAAAGAAAAAGCCTAATACTCAGGAAAGTCAAGGTCTTTTGAGTTGTGTCTGTATGGATCTGACTACAATTGGAATTCGCAACAACCAACATTTGTATGAACCAGGTTGTCTAAGTGGATCACTGGCTCACCAGAGCTTTGGCATGAAGCGTGAGCCTGTGGCTCCTGAGCGCTCGGAAGTGGCTGCTTCTGTTTGGCTCCAGTCCATTTCTATTCCACCCCAACAACCCTCAGTAAAAGGCAATATCATGTTTGGCTTCATAGCAGAGTTGCTCAATCATTTTCTTATTGTCGCTCACTTCAGACCTTATTTCCTTAGAGTGATCACTCCACTAACTCTGTCCTACCCATTTAAAATCTCATGCCAGAGCCCTTCTTTTATGCAGCTGTCACACATGGGATACCCTTGGGATATCCTGGGTTCACTTGCAGGGTCATGTGGCCCCCATTTGAGAAATGCTGCATTACAGGTGGTGACACATTGACATAAATATAAGCTTCACATGGAATGAGGGTAGGGGTTTCTTTTGCCCATTATACAGATTGAGGATATTGAGTCACAGGAGCATAAAGGATTTATTTGTTCACAGTTGCTCTGATAAACCAATATTTCTCTTCTCTGACTGGTGAGTTATATCATTGTTCCACTATATTATGGAAAACAGTTGCAACCATTTTTTTAAAAGACGATGCCACTATGGCACACAAACATGAGGGATTTGCCACAGTATTGAGAAGACACTGTGAAAATACTTGTATTTATGGACAAGAAAGGAGTAGAAAGAGTTCTGGAAGCATGTACACAGGAGGTAACAGTAGAGACTTCTGTAGAGGTACATATAAAGGATGAGGTACAGTCACAATATAGTTGGCAGTCTTATATTTTTTTGTCCTTTCATAATAAAAATATGCTAAAATTAAAATCAAATTTTCTTTTGCTAAATTAAATAATGAAACCATCTTCCCTATCTCATTTTCCTTATTCACTGTCTGATTCTGTGGGGCTGCTGAATAAACATATAGAGATCTATGTATGTGTATATATAGTTACCCTCCGTATTAAAATTAATTCACAATAACATAGCTGCACACGGACCATGCCACAAGATTCACCTCTCACGTCTTGTGAGAGGCAGTCCATAGACTAAATTAAGGAGTGAAAAATATAGATTCCTTCATAGGAGCAAGGCCCTTTGCTATTGTCAGACCATTTGAACCTCTATCTCCCAAGAAAAGGTATAATTCTCCCTCGTTCTACAAATGATAAATCTGGGATTCAGAAATAGTGGCTTGTCCATCCACACATAACATGTGACTGAACTACATTGATGCCTCTTTGCTAACACAGTACCTGCTGGAATAAAGCTTAATAAAACTGTAGTTCAGTGAATTATAAGGTTCAGAGTAATTATCATTTTTTTCTATTTCTGGTTTTGCAAGACCTTTGAGTTTAATTCCTCCTGGCAATAATTCTTATAATCCTTACTTAGAGAAATGAAGGGAGTCCCCTGAGATGAAAATAAGGGCCATTGCTTAGTGGGATTTCTTTTATTATTCAATATAAATTTTATGAGCTAAGTAGGATTTTTGATAGGAGGAGCATTTTGAGTGAGAATTGGTGATTGCAGCTCTCTTGACATCTCAAGCTGCCACTTACCCTGAATTGTTCATTCCTAAGTTGACGCCTCTTGTCTCACCTTGTCTTTTATCGGGTGACCCCACAGTCCATTCCTTGATCCAGCTCTTCTCCTAAAGCAAGGAGTCAAAGGCTCCCTCTTGGGAGAAACATAAAGGTTGCCAACTCAAGAGAAATCGTTGTTCCCAGATGATGCTGTACTTCCTCCCATGCCCAAGGGGCACAATAAAAAATGTCAACTGGGGAAAGAAGTCCACTTAATTTTTATTAAGCTACTTGACTTTTTCCAGGGGTCTTTAACTCAATTCTTGCTTAAATGGTAATTGGACACTTAAGGAGTGGTCCCAACTCTCTCAAGTGAATCTACAGGTTTGTTAAGCATCAAAAAAAAAAGAGTTCCTGGAAGGAAAGGTCACCAAAATATTAACAATACTTCTGTGAGGTGATGAGATTACCAGTGATTTTTAAAAAATTTCTTATTTTATATTTGATACTGACTTTCCCCCTCACAAATTTCCTATAACAGATATGTGTTACTTTTAAGCAGAATAAAGACCATATTTTAGATATGAAAGGCAGGATACAAAGGTTTCCTTGCAATGGCATGTAATGATGTGTTTAAAAAATTATCAGGGAGACATAAACCCAAATATCCATAATGTCTGTGCCAATAGGCAGGAGAATGGGTAACGAACTTTTGCTTTATTTTTTAATGAAAGTTTTACATCCTTAATAAAGTTTCCCGACAGGTTTTATAATCTTAAATGATAAACTTTTAAATGGTTGAAATTTGTTTAATGTGTAGTCTGTTATTTTTTCTAAAGTGTTATTTCTGTGTTAATGGTAGCTCCATAGTTCCTGGAGTAGACAAGATTTCTTCAAGGTACCTCATTTATCTTAGGAAAATAATATATCTAGGGGTCAGAAAGACAGTACAATGGGGTAAGATGTTTTTCTTGCACACTACCGACACTGGTACCAACACCCCAGTACCCCAGATGGTCTCCCCAGCCCTGCCAGGAGTGATTTCTCAGTAAAAATCCAGGAGGAAGTTCTGAGCCCAGCTGCTGTGGTCCCAAAACTTAATAAATAAATCAAATAACATCTATCTTTTTGGATCCAGTTGAAAAATATTTCAATTCTAGAGGCCACAGAGATAGAACAGCAGGTAGGGCACTTGCTTTCCATGTGACCGACATGGGTTCAATCCCCCACATCCCACTTGGTCCCCCATACCACCAGAAATGATTCCAGAACCAGGAGTAACTCCTGAGCACTGCCAGGTGTGCCCCCCTCAAAAATAATTTTCAGTTCTTACTACACTGATTTCAGTTCTTTCCATCACAATATCCAGTGGAGACTTCCGTTCTGCAGAGCCCCGTGGTAGTGCTGCGGAGACATGCTATTGTCTTCAGTTGGCTTCCCCCTTTTTGGAGAAACCCAGAGACCCCAAGCTATTCTCCTGATGCCCAGGGGCCACAATTCATCATAAGGATCGCCCAGATTCCACATGCCTTTTTCTACTGTTCCCTTTTGGTTTTTGTTCCTCATGTCACCACAGATAGTCCGATCTTGAAAGACAGTTCCTATTTCTATCACTGAGATTCCGCCACAGGTGGGGACTACCTGACAGTGCCTTGAATTAATGGGCTCACTATTTTTTTCAACATTTTTTTAAAAAAATTGAATCACTGTGAGAACTTACAAGCTTTCATGTTTGGGTTATAATCACACAATGATCAAACACCCATCCCTCCACCAGTGCACATTCCCCACCACCAATATCCCCGGTATACCCCCCTTTCCCACCCTCCCCCTGCCTCCATGGCAGACAATATTCCCCATACTCTCTCTCTACTTTGGGGCATTATGGCTTGCAACAGACACTGAGAAGTTATCATGTTTGGTCCATTATCTACTTTCAGCACACATCTCCCATCCTGACTGATTCCTCCAGCCATCATTTTCTTAGTGATCCCTTCTCTATGCCATCTACATTCTCCCCCACTCTTGTGAAGCAGTCTTCCAGCTATGAGGCAATCCTCCTGGCCCTTATATCTACTGTGCTTTGGTGTCAGCCTCATGTGATGTTATTCTATACTCCACAAATGAGTGCAGTCCTTCTATGTCTGTCCCTCTCTTTCTGACTCATTTCACTTAGTATGATACTCTAATGGGCTCACTGTTAAGCCCTTGTTAAATGGTTTCACATGCAGTTTGTAGGGGGAGAGGAAAACTGATGAAGTAGTTTGCCTCGAAAAGTTGGTGTTTTTATTTGCATCTTCCTGATGACTAGCAATGTGGAGCATTTTTTCATGTGCCTTTTGGCCATTTGTATTTCTTTTTTGAGGAAACTTCTGTTCATTTCTTCTCCCCATTTTTTGATGGGGTTGGAGGTTTTTTTCTTGTACAATTCTACTAGTATCTTGTCTATCCTGGATATTAATCCCTTATCAGGTGGGTATTGAGTAAATATTCTTTCCCATTCTGTGGGCTCTTTCTGTATTTTGGTCACTGAAGTGCAGAAGTCTCTTTGTTTGATATAGTCCCATTTGTTTATGTTTGCTTCCACTTGCATGGTCAGTGCTGTTTCATCTTTAAAAATACTTTTAGCTTCAAGATCATGTAGAGTTCTGCCTACATTTTCCTCTATGTACCTTACAGACTCATGTTTGATATTGAGGAGGCAGGGAGAGAGTGGGAAAGAGGGGTATACTGGGGATATTGGTGGTGGGGAATGTGCACTGGTGGAGGGATGGGTGTTTGATTATTGTGTGATTGTAACCCAAACATGAAAGCTTGGAACTATATCACAGTGATTCAATGAAATTGAAAAAAAATAGAAAGGTCGGTGTTGCCTTCTTAAAACTACTCATCTATCTCTTTGTTCATTGTTGAAATTACAACTGAATTCTCCCTAGTAAGCACCACTTTAAAAAATAAAAATGCTCTTCTGGCCAGTTGCGTCTACTTTAAGATTTTGTTCTGGTAAATACTACTGTTAAGTTCTTAGGCAGACCAGTGAACCAGTATTATGCCAAATCATTTCTCAAACATACAAAGAGTTCTGAATGTAAGACTTGGTTTAAAACTGGATCCCTTTGCTTTAAAAGGAAGCTTGAATTTTAAAAGGGAGGTCCTTTTTTGAGAAGGAAGAAACAGTCTGCAAACTGCAGATGTGCATAAGGGCAGCTTACAAGCATCAAAAGGGGGGGGGGATTTGGGGAGGGGCAGCAGGGAAAGAAATCTGTTTATGGAGCTAAACATTCCTTCTTTGACATCATACAGTAAATACAATATGGTCTCACGAACCATCTAAGTAAATACCAGCTCTAATAATAACTGTGTATCAATTGGAAAATATTTTTATCATGTGTGTGCTAGCCGTAGCCTTTGTAAAGCAGAGCAAAATGTACGATCACTCTGGCCCCATTTCAGAGGAAGAAATGATTGATTGTTTGAGCCCTGGAAGCATCGATGCTGCTTAATGGGTCCTTAGCACTAAGAATAATGGAGGAAAAAATCCTGTGTGTTGTCTGATAACCTCCGTAGCTAAGAAGAAGCATTTGGGGGGGAGAGGAGTGGAGCAAGAAAAGAGGAAATTTAATGCCCTAATTAATCTCACTCTGTTTCTGACACAATTCTGGATGGCATAGAATATTAAAAATTGACATGCCCCACATTCACATTCTTCCACTCTGTTCAGTTTCCTATCCATCTCTGTCAGATGTTTTTTGTGGAATGGGGGCAGACTCCGCAAGGACTTGTGAAGAGAGAAGGAGAGAGAAGGAGAGAGAGAGAGAGAGAGAGCGAGAGAGCAAGTGAGCAAGTGAGCGAGGGAGGGAGGGAGAGAGAGAGAGGGATGGTGGGAGGGAGAGGGAGAGAGAGAGGGAAGGAGGAAGGGAGAGGGGAGAGAGAGCAAGAGTGGGGGAGGAAAGGAGAGTAAGCCCTCCTTAACTACTGAAACATTTGGTTCCATTGTCACCTGAAGTTCACCTATAGGCAGTCCTGTGAAATTAAAGATGTTCTTAGTGTCTTGAAATCTGCCCTCACTCCCTGATATTTCCTTTAACAGGTGAAGCCTAATTCCCGTTCCCTTGAGTAAAGGTTGGACTTACTGACTTACTTCTGTGTAATCAAATATGACAGAAGTGACAGTGTAAGACTTCTGAGACTAAATTATAAAACTCATTATATTTTCTTTCTCTCTACCACCTTTCCTCTCCTCCTTCTTTTCCCTTCCCTTCCTAGCTAACACAGGGCAGAGATGCCATTGTTCTAATTATAATTGATGACTTTAATGATTTAAATGTGGTAGGTTTGTAAAAGTGAATTCTTCATAGGGACCAGACTTCATCTTTGGAGAAAAACTATTTCTTCGAAAATTACCTTGATGAGTTTCCAAGGAAATAGATAAGGCCTTAGCAGAAAATTTTTTGCTGGAGTAAATAAAGGCTTGGTTAAATAGTTTTGCATTAGGGCAAAAAAAAATCTATGCAGCAGAGTGGTGATAAGAAGAAATAAAAGAGTAGGTGACATAGGAGGGAAGTTGCAACTCAAACATGTTTCTCCCTAACGCACAGTTTCGTTATTTTATGAATAATACAAAAAGCTTTCAAAAACAGGTGTTTGTGTGTGTGTGTGTGTAAGTGTGTGTGCCACACTCAGTGGTACTTAGGGGCTACTCCTGGTTCTGGGCTCAGAAGTCTCTCCTATAGTGCTCAGAGAGCCATATGTGATGTCAGAGATTAATCTGGGGTCAGCCACATGTAAGACAAGTGCTTTTCTCCCTGTACTATCTCTGTGGCCCAAAAACATATTTTTAGAGCTTGAATTTTAGAAATCCCAGCACAAATATTCTCAGGACTTAACAGCAGGATTTCTTAAAATATGTGGTAAGTGAGGGGCTGGAGCAATAGCACAGTGGGTAGGGCATTTGCCTTGCACGCGGCCGACCCGGGTTCAAATCCCAGCATCCCATATGGTCCCCTGAGCACCGCCAGGGGTGATTCCTGAGTGTATGAGCCAGGAGTGACCCCTGTGCATTGCTGGGTGTGATCCAAAAAGAAAAAAATCTGTGGTAAGTGCATGTGGTTCAAACAAGGAGACCCAGCTGAATCTATCTTGTGTGCTAGCTTATCATTGCCCTCCTAATGATCTTAAGTCCGAAATATGCTCGCATGTTTTATTCATTTGCATTTTCAGAATTCTAACTCTGATTGTGATATTATCTATACTTTACTTTTTTATGACCTGATGTGAAATATATGCTTAATGTAATCACCTAAAACTAATTTGTGGTCTACTTTGCTTTAAGACTCCATACTGGCCAACTGAATGCTTCTCTTTCAGGCCAGTGATTATATCTTTTTTTTTAATTTTATTGAATCACTGTGAGATAGTTCCAAGCTTTCATGTATGGGTTACAATCACACAATGATCAAACACCCATCCCTCCACCAGTGCACATTCCCCACCACCAATATCCCTGGTATACCCCTCTTTCCCACCCTCCCCCTGCCTCCATGGCAGACAATATTCCCCATACTCTCTCTCTACTTTGGGGCATTATGGCTTGCAACACAGACACTGAGAGGTCATCATGTTTGGTCCGTTATCTACTTCCGGCATGCATCGCATCTCCTATCCTGACTGATTCCTCCAGCCATCATTTTCTTAGTGATCCCTTCTATATTCCATCTGCCTTCTCCCCTCCGCTCATGAAGCAGTCTTCCAGCTATGGGGTAACCCTCCTGGCCCTTGTATCTACTGTCCTTGGGTGTTAGCCTCATGTGATGTCATTATATACTGCACAAATGAGTGCAGTTCTTCTATGTCTGTTCCTCTCTTTCTGACTCATTTCACTTAGCATGATACTCTCCTTGTCTATACATTTATAAGTAAATTTCATTACTTCATGTCTCCTAACAGCTTCATAGTATTCCATTGTGTAGCTGTACCAACGTTTCTTTAACCAGTAATCTGTTCTAGGGCACTTGGGTTGTTTCCATATTTTGGCTATTGTGAACAGTGCTGTAATGAACATATAGGTACAGATGTAATTTCTACTGTGCTCTTTTTTACCCTCAAGATATATTCCCAGAAGTGGTATTACAGGGTCTTATGGAAGCTCAGGTCAATTTCTAGTTTTTGAAGGACTGTCCATATTGTTTTCCAGAAAGGCTGGACCAGTCGGCATTCCCACCGACAAGTGAAAGAGCATCCCTTTTTCCCCACATCCACACCAGCACTGGTTGCTTTTGTTCTTTTGAATGTGCGCCAATCTCTGTGGTGTGAGATGATATCTCATTGTTGTTTTGATTTGCATCTCCTTGATGACTAGTGATGTGGAGCATTTTTCATCAGTGATTATATCTTATTCTTCTCAGTATCTGCCTCCATCCATAGCACAGTGCCTAGCATTGGAGACCTCATTCAGTGACAAATGAATAAATGAATAATCCAAATTTTGTTTTAAAAGAGGATCGTTGAATGTATAGACTAGAGGAGAGTCAGATACAAATGACTGGCCCCTCACTTTCATTTGTTAGTCCTGGTATCAGTGGACATGTTTCTCCCTAAGGCTCAGTTTCCTTATTCATAAAACACAATTCCTCTCAGCTTCAACCTCAGTGGGCTGCTAGTTATGTGAAAAATGTGTGTAAACATGGACCATAATACCGTCCCTTATAATAAGCTCTCAGGACAATATAACTTCCTAAGTTAACTTTAGTGACTTTATGCCATAGGAATTAGGAAAAGTCTTGAAGAAAATGATTAAGCTCAGTCTAGGTGCTTAACTGAATTTCTGGTTAGGTTTTACTCAAAAAACTATTTAGTGGGGAAATTACTGAGAATGTGAATGTAGAGAAGCTGGAGTGCTTCGTTAAGGATATTGTGAGTGAAGGAGTGATTGGTCTATATAAGGGGATATTTCTGATGGCAGTATAGGTGATGGTATGGTTTTAGGAAAGCAGGACTAGAGGAATGTATTAAGAGCTGATCACAGCGGCCTGGGTAGAGATGATGACTATATGGAGAGAGAAGAACTGATTTAAGAGGTTACTAGAAGGAATTGCTCTGACATTTAGAGACTGACGAAGTCTGTACATGGGGCAAGATAAAGAAAGGAAAGCAAAAATAACTAAAGGTTACTTGTGCATGGGGTGAGGGGGGTGCTGGTATTGCTATGGATAAAAAGAGGCAAAAGCAGGGGCAAACTGGGGTTTTTAACTTGAGAAATTGATGGTTCTATTGTCCAAAAAATAAAATAAGAAAGTTTGTCCTCTTCTCAATATTTCCCTTTAGAAATTTGTGACACATAATTATAATAAAGTCTGTCCCTGACTTTCCGAAGGAAGAAGAAAGAAGAAAAGAGGAAAAGAGAAAAAGAAAAGAAACACCTTTGGGGCTGGAGTGATAGCACAGCGGGTAGGGCGTTTGCCTTGCACGCAGCCAACCCGGGTTCGAATCCCAGCATCCCATATGGTCCCCTGAGCACTGCCAGGGGTAATTCCTGAGTGCAGAGCCAGGAGTAACCCCTGTGCATCGCCAGGTGTGACCCAAAAAGCAAAAAAAAAAAAAAAAAAAAAAGAAACACCTTTAACACTGTCCTAATATTCGTGATTTGCCTGCTTCCTCCTCCTTCCTATGGATCACCACTTGTCTTGGAAAGAGAGAACTTGACTCAGGAAGATCCAGCGTTTCAATAAAAAAATTTTGTGTAACAGAAAATCTATCTTTGGCTGATGACCCAGTTACGAGGAGTAATATTCAAAATAAATCAATATTGGAGTTAGATTCCATCCCCCGAAGCAAATCTGTGCTTGCATTTTCCTTGCATACATACAAAAGGACATGTGTATGCATAGACACATATGTGTTACCCCAAATAAGTGCACATAGAAGAATATACAGACACAGCACTGAGAGAACCCCCCTTTAAGTGGCTCCATATCTCCATGGCAACATGAACAGAAGTCGTCCTCCTAATCACAGAGGGAAACCTGCAGTTGTGCGATACACACCCCCCGGGGAGAATCACCGCCACTGTGGAGCAGCATGTGATGCTTGAATACCCCCATGGGCTCTGTTTATCTTCGACTGCTTCTAATCCTTCTCCTATCTGCTCAGCCATCGGCATTCTTGCAAGCCCACTCTTCAGCTCTCATCCCCGTCCTTGCTGCTGAAAAGACTCCACACAGGATCTTCCAGTCTTGGTGAATGGTGCCCCTTGACCATCTAAGTGAGGCTGGTTGGGGAAAAAGTTTAATTCTCCGGTACCTTAAAGTTACTTGAAATTATTGTATGCCATTTAAATAAAGAAAAGTGGGCTTCAAAATGCCAGCAGTATTCTTTTCTTGGGTTATTTGCGTCCACACACTCATGAAAATGACATCTCTGTGACCGACAGACTCAAAATACCAAGTCAGAGGTCAGTTACCTGTGCGTGAGGTTTAAGAAATGTCTCCCCATTTCTCCAGAAGAAAATCAATCTGGCCTTTATTATTTTCTTAGGAGAGTTGGAAATCACATTCATTAGAGTAATTCACTTCCCTCTAACTTCAAGCTAAAAGGTTTTTGAATTTTTCACCTGCTCTTAAATATATTATCTCTGGTCAGAGTTGACCTAAGAGTCTTTTTATTTTCTGAATAGAATTTAAATAATCTTCAAGTGAATCTCTGTTAAAACTGACATACAAACTGCATTTTGGGTATAGAGCTATAGTATAGCCAGTAGGGTGCTTGCCTTGCACATGGCTGACCTGAGTTCAATTTGATCCAGGCCACCCCATATGGTCCCTTGAGCCCTGCCAGGAGTCATTCTTGAGCAGAGTCAGAGTGAGCCCTGAGCACTGCCAGATGTGGCCCACAGAAACAAAACAACAAAAACACTGTATTTACTCTAAGAATTGATCTTTCAGTATCAAACAAAGACTTTTTCTGTGTAATTTTTTTAGTTATGTATTCTGAAGATTTTAAATAATATTTTATTTTTTTAATTGAGTCACCAGGAGAGACACAATTACAAAGTTGTTTATGATTGGATTTCAGTCATATAATGCTCCCGCACCCATCCCTTTACCAGTGTACATTTACCGCACCAATGTCCCCAGTTTCCCTCCCGCCACCACCCCTCCCCCAGTTTGCTTCTATGGCAAACACTTTTCTTCTCTCTCTTTCTTTCTTTTTGGGCATCGTGGTTTGCAGTACAGGTACTGAAAGGTTATTATATATATCCCTGATAGCACAGCGAGTAGGGCATTTGCCTTGCATGCAGCCGACCCTGATTCAATTCCTCTGTACCTCTCGGAGAGCCCGGCAAGCTACCGAGAGTATCCCGCCCACATGCTAGAGCCTGGCAAGCTACCCGTAGCATATTTGATATGCCAAAAACAGTAACAACAAGTCTCATAATGAAGACATTACTGGTGCCCGCTCGAGCAAATTGATGAACAACGGGATGACAGTGCTACAGTGCTACCTCCTTTCAGCACTCAGTTCTGAAATAATCACTCTGGGCAAGAACTGGTTTCTGTGGAGTTTGTATATAGTATCATTGACAAATGTTTCAAAACTTTTAAAAAGGCAATGTATTTTTAAATTTTGAGCTTCAGCTGAGAAACCTGTTCATATTAAAACATGACCATTAATTTTAATATGCTTTATAGTAATGTGTGTTTGAGGATTCACGTAAACATGCATACTTATGCCCATGAACATTTATAAGCATGTAAGGATTTCTGTGTTCTACACAATGAGAGGAAGAGAAGGGGTTCAAGAGGCAATCAGTGGCTATGTAAATACTCCCTCCCCTCTGACTGTGTAAGTTCTTTGACCTGTTTCTCCGTTTCCTCAACCATAAAACACTCAAAATTCTATGAGTAACCACCTCATAGAATTATGTGATAATTAAATGAATAAGTAAACACCCAAAGCAAAGCCTAGTTTGTAGCACACAATAAATATTAGCTGTTTGTATCAGAATTAGTCAAAATTACCTATTTTAAAAAATTGGAGAGCCCGGCAAGCTACCGAGAGTATCGTGCCCCCACGGCAGATCTTGGTAAGCTCCTCGTGGCGTATTCAATATGCCAAAAACAGTAACAAGTCTCACATAAAGATGTTACTGGTGCCCTCTCAAGCAATTTGATGAGCAATGGGATGACAGTGATACAGTGATACAGTGACTTGCCTAAAAGCAAGAAGCATTTGTTTTACACTCTATGCCAATTACCAACGGTAATGGTACTGTTGCTCTTGTTCACTTTTCATGGGGAGCGTGAATAAATGGCAGCCTCTTTCTCTTACAGAATTTAGCCATTTGAGTTAGCATTGCAGTTGTGGTTGTGTCTGGTTTCTGTTTTGGTGATTCTGGTATTAGTGTTTTAGTCAATTCTCAAAACTTCTTTGCATTGTACTGTTACTGGCAGGAAAAAAATCTTGCAGTTTCTAGCCTATATGTCATCGCACTGTCATCCCATTGTTTATCGATTTGATCGAGCGGGCACCCATAACATATCTATTGTGAGACTTGTTGTTACAGCTTTTGTCATATCGAATAGTCACAGGTAGCTTGCCAGACTCTGCCATGCAGGCAGGATACTCTCGGTAGCTTGCCATGCTCTTCGAGAGGGACAGAGGAATCGAACCTGGGTTGGCCGCGTGCAAGGCAAACGCCCTACCTGTTGTGCTATTGCTCCAGTCCTTCTAGTCTATATACACACCATTTAATTAAGCTGGGTTGAGATTTTATAAAGAGCTACAGAAGGAAGATGGAGCTGCTTGCTTTGAAATTAGGAGTAAGTTGTGGTTGACAGTGATGGTGACAGTGAATCTATCAGTTCTCATGTCTCTAACTTTAACGCAATGTGAATAAATGAAGAAAAAGAAAATGCCAAGATGGGGAAATGGCACAGTGTCAGTGTATTCTACATAGGGCTCTAGTTTAATCCCTGGTTCCACAGCCCTCCCCGCCCCCGGCACTGCTAGGCATAGCCCTAAAGGCCTTCAAACGTTGACGAAGTTGACCAAAGGGTCCCTGGCACCACAAGGCCTGAGCAGTATGCTTCTTTGGCACAGTCACTAAACTATTGTCCCGTTACTGGAATATCACTGGTCGTAGTCCTCTGGGTCCCCTAAGTACTGTTTGTGAACTGTTCTCTACCCTCTTCACCTGCCATTAAGAATAACTGGAAAGCAACACAAAGGATACAAATATTTGCATGCAGAGGCCTAGGGACAATCCCAGGGACTGCACAGTGCCCCACAAGAGCAACCCCTAAGCACTATCTATGCCTGGAGTCACACCTGAGAACCACCAGGTGTGTCCTAAAGCAAAATAAAGGGCAAAGGAAAGGCAATGATAGTGATTGCTCCTCTGATATCTCATAGGAGTGCAACAGGGCATGAACTATATAACCTCTCTCCCCACGGTTCAGGGAGGGTCCAGACTAGGATTTATAGTGGCCAAAATCCAATCCACACTATGCATTTGCATTTTCAGTCAGCTCAAAGGAAAGAACAGTGATCTCTAACCATGTACAGAATGTTCTTACACCGATTTTTAACAGAATTTATTTTTAGAACAGCTGTAGATTTAAGGATAAATTAAGCAAATTGTACAGAGGATCTAATGTGCCAGGTGCCAAGCTCTGCTATTATTAATATCTTACATTTTGGTAGCTCATTTGCTATAATTAATGAACCAATGCAGATACATTATTTGTAACCAAAGTCTATTCTTTATTTCTAATGCCTGAGGATATCACGCACATTTCATTGTTCTCTTCTCTTAGGTGCCCCTTAGCTGTGATGTTTTCAGACTGTTCTTGTTTCTTATGACCTGGATACTTTAGAAGCATTCTAGTCAGGACTTTTATAGAGTGAACTACTCCTAGAGTGATTCTTTTGTTTTCCTCATGGTAAGGCAAGGTTATGGGTCAATGGGAGGAAGAGCAGAGAGATAAAGTGCTATTTCATCACATCGCATGAAGGGTGTTTGCTTTCAGCATGATTTACGACTTGGTGTTGACCTTGATTGCCAGGCTGAGGTAGTTTGTCAGTTTTTCTGCCATAAAGTTCTTGATCCTTTACCCCTGCCTTTTCCATACCTTGATCCCAGGAGGGAGATCACTTCTAGAGTGGAACACTATGCGCCCCATCCTTGAAAGCAGACTATTTACATACATTATTTGGAATTCTTCCAAGGAGATCTGTGTAGTTGTTTTTTAATGAAACTATGCATACAAAAATTGGTGCAGAAAACAAGATGATAAGTGTACAGATGAAGAAGTATTGAAAACAAAGTAAAAATTTCAAAGAATAACATATTTTATGGACTTTTGAGAATTGCCTGAATAGGCATACAAATACTCAGAAATAAACCCAAATATGTTTATTGCTACAATGCTTATGCTACATAAGTATGAGAAGCAAATAGATTATGCAGGAAAATCATGGTTTATTTATATAACTAAAGTTTCTTTTAAGCTATTTATATGAACATATTTTGTTTTAAATATGAGAAAAGAAATACAGTAATAGTATGCTGGTATGTTACTGAAATATATACAAGTATACTAAAATCTATACTTACACATATATTTTGTATTTGTAGGTGTGTTTATTAAAATATACATAAATCAAGTGTATATATAAGGATATATAAAATGGGACATTAGTTATAAAACTCACTGACATCATCTTCAGGTGATAGGATTATATTTATTTGTAATATTCCTTTTATAATACCAATACTTCATTTCCTTCAATGACTATTTGCTTATCTAATAAACATTAATTTTAATTGCTTAAAGCAAAAGTTTTCCAAACAAATATAATATCAGCATATTGTGCTTGTCATTCAAGTCATCAAAAATTCCACTTTCAAAATGTCTCTAACAGACCTCAGGAGAGACCCTAGGGAGGGGTGAGGCCACGTTCCTGCCCTGCCACAGCCTCTGCAGCCTCAGTCACCCCTCAGCAGCTGCCACCATGCCTCAGGCCAGACTGCCCAGTTAAATATTCTGAATTTTCTGGAGCAACATCTACAATATTAACATCCTAGCAGAAGCATACAGATTAGATGCAAATGCAACATAAATGCCAACTAATCTCACCTAACAAAAACATTAACACAGAATGCTTAACTTTCAACAGCAGCGTTAGTAAACCCTCCGACAAGGACTTCATGTTCCTATGGTGAGATGCAACAATTTTCACAGATTTTCTTTAACTGAAGTTTTTTTTCTCTTTTTTTGGGGTCATACCCAGCGATGCTCAGGGGTTACTCCTGGCTCTGCATCTCAGAAATATCTCCTGGCGGTGCTCGGGGGACCATATGGGATGCTGGGAATCAAACCCCGGTCAGCCGCATGCAAGGCAAACGCCTTACCTGCTGTGCTATTGCTCCAGCCCCTTACTGAAGTATTTTTGATCATTCCATTAGCCATTTATTAGTAGCAAGCAATATGAAACAAATTACAGTGGGCCTGCTATGAATGCAGACTTGAGGGGTGGTTGGAAAAATGGCAACCATGGTAGAGGGAAGGTGACAGTCCTAGTGGGGTTGGTGTTGGACTATGAATGCCTGTAACAAATCATCCTGAACAACTTCAGAAACCATGGTCTTTAAATAGAGTGGGGGGAAAAAGGAAGTTTCTCCTCAATTTGCATTTAAATAAATGTTTCTTAAAGCCTAAAGTGAGTGGGCAGAACTTTATGTCACATGTCATAAAAATAGAATATTGCTTTTAACACTTTTTAAGGCATGTCACAAAGATAGAATATTGCTTTTAAATTTGCTGGCACATAACAAATTTATTTTGTATGACTTGCTCCAACAAAACTTAAAGAAATGGCAAATAAAAAAATAGACCAACCAAAGTCATTTGTAGCAATTGATTGCTATATGATTTTAACTTATGTAAAAATAAATAAGTATATTAAAATCATTTACTCCAATATAGTATGCTGCGTACCCTCATTTACATAACAAACTTTTCAACTCTGGCATCTAAAATATATCACATTAAATTTTATTTTGCACTTGGATCTTATTGTGGTAATCATCATATCACAAATGAAGCATTGTTTTTGACCACTTGGCAGGCATACACAAAATTTATTTTACATTACTTGGTCCAAAAACACTTAAAAGAATGTCAAATATAATTATCAGAAAATAAATCAATATAAGTTTAAAAAATAAAATGTCTCTAACAATATGGTTAATAAAACTGTGATCCAGCATTGCTAAGGAAGAGGGAGGGAAGTTAGAATAAAGGTACAGAGATCCTGGCACTCTTGTGGTAAACATTGTGTAGCAGCACTTCAAGCATAAAATGATAACATTGGTTCTATTGTAAAATATATATAATAAATAAATAACAAAAAATAAAAATAAAATTACCAAAATGTACAATTTAATATTTTAATGACACAGTAGTATTCCATTGAGTATGTATGTATGTATGTATGTATATGTATGCATATATGCATATATGGATTGGAGTGATAGCACAGCGGTAGGGTGTTCCCCTTTCATGAGGCCCACCTGTGTTCGATTCCTCCACCCCTCTCAGAGAGCCCGGCAAGCTACTGAGAGTATCAGCCCACATGGCAGAGCCTGGTAAGCTACCCGTGGTGTATTTGATATGCCAAAAACGGTAATAGCAAGTCTCACTCACAATGAGAGATGTTACTGGTGCCCGCTTGAACAAATCGATGAGCAATGGGATGACAGTAACAGTGATATGCATATATGTGAATGTATACACACATATTATAGCTTTGTGGAGGGAATTGGACTATACTTGGCAGTGTCCAGGGCTTACTTTTGTGCTCACAGATCATGCCAGGCAATATTCAGAGGGCAATATTTGGTGCCCGTGAGTTGAACTGAATTGGCTGCTTGCAGCAAGGCAAGTGCCTTACTTCTTATACCATCTTTCCAGCCCACAGGTTTTTTTATTATTCAATTATCTTTCAATGGACATTTTTGATTGCTATGGATAATGCAAGACATGTATTTGGTCCTCACTAAATCCATACTGATGTTCAAGACTGTGCTCTGACAGTTACATTGAGGAGTGCAAGGTGTAGCACATACATTTGAGGCAAGAATAAAATGTCAGTAAAGCATAAAAACTGGCTGCTGGACAATTCCCAGCACTGAAAAAACATAATCTGCAGCACAGCAAAACCACTGCAAAAAAAAGAAAAAGGAAAGAAAAAATAATCAGCCACAGGAGTCAGACTCCTTTAGGCTCGTCTGCCACCCGCTGAGTCATCTCCAGTCGATTACTCACCCTCTCTGGGCCAATTTCCTCATATGTGAACTAAGAAGGATGATGACACCAACAAAGTAAAATGCCGAGTTAGGGTAAAATGAGTTGAGTCATAGGACGCACTCATTGTCTGCAAGTAGTCAAAGTTGGAGTATTAACGTTGACTGCTTTGTAAACTTTGACTTCAAAATCACAGAGGCTCTGTGGATCACTCATCTCCCACCTCCCTGCTCTCTGCCAATGCAGTTTAGAAGCACACACATGGTTAAGAATCCAGAATGATGTTTTATAAAAGTTTTTAAATGGGGGCTGGAGAGTTAGGGCAGGGATAGGGCACTTGCCTTGAACACAGCTATTCCCCAGCATCTCGTTTGGTCTCTCAAGCACACCAGAAGTAATTCCTGAGTGCTTAACCAAGGGTAATCCCTGAGTATTGGCAGGTGTTAATAAGTAAGTAAGTAAGTAAATAACTAAATAACTAACTAACTAAATAAATAAACTAGAATGTACCCAGAAGTTGTGATTGGGATAGAGCCCTCATCTACTGTTGTTAGGAATGTCTTAATGGGAAGCAATATAAAAATCTCTCAAAAAATAGGAATAAAAAACCTATATGACAAAACCATATTACTCCTTGGCATCTATCCTCAAAACACAAAGATATTAATTTGAAGGAGCATATGCAGACCTGGGCTGGAGCAATAGCGCAGTGGATAGGGTGTCCACCTTACACGCAGCCAACCCGGGTTCGATTCCTCCGCCCCTCTCAGAGAACCCGGCAAGCTACCAAGAGTATCTTGCCTGCACGGCAGAGTCTGGCAAGCTACCTGTGGCATATTCGATATGCGAAAAACAGTAACAATAAGATTCACAATGGAGATGTTACTGGTGCCCACTCGAGCAAATCGATGAGCAACGGGATGACAGTGATACAATGATGCATACCTATGTTTATCAAAGCTACAATAGCCATGATAAGAAAACAACCCAAATGCCCAAATGATGAATGGATCAAGAAGCTGTGGTACATATCCACAGTGGAATACTTTGCAGTTCTCACAAAGAACAAAATAATGCAATTTGCCACAACATGGAGAACCAAATGATATTACACTGAATGAAGTCAGTCAGAGCAAAGGGATAGATACAGAATGAGTTCTCTCATATGTGGAACTTAAAGACTAACAGCAAGGTAACACAAAGGTCCAAAGGCAACATAATGGGGGAATTGATCCACATAACTGAATTTTGTGTGGGGAGAGTCCAAAGTAAGTGGCATTGTGGGGAAGGAGGTGGTCACACTGGTGCAGGGTGTGGTGTTGGAATTACGTGAATTATGTGAAAGGAAAAGCACCATTAACAGTACTATAACTCACAGAACCTCAATCAATAAAAATGTTGAAAAATAAAATAAAAAACAAAATGTACCTGGGGACTGGAGAGATAGTTTAATGGGCAGGAAGGAAGGTGTACTTCGCATGCAGAAGGGCCTCGTTTGATTCCTCGCACCACAAATACAATAAAATTAGATGAGGCCAGGATGAATTGCCATCAAGCATGGAAAGGTGCAGACCTGCAAACAAGTACCTTTGGGAGGAGAGGCTCCCTGTCATGGTAGCGTCTGGGGCTGGTGAGGAGACTGAAGGAGCCAGGAGAAAACATGACTCAAAGTCTATATTACTCTTGTGATGAGAAGCTGGAATTTGAGGACATTGGGCAGGAAGCTAACAAAGATGTTGAAATGTAGAGTTGGAGTGTTGATTACAAGAGCGCCATGTGCCGGGGAGGCATATACATGTCAATGTTATCCATGATTTCAAGATTCTTGATCATCAACTAAAGAATATTAAGGATCACTTTTCCAGTGCCTCCAGCTGATTTATCCCCCTGACTGCTCTTCCCTTTAATTTTCTTTTTTAAAAAAATAATGTAGAAGCATTGCTATTTATTCAGCCATTGATTAAGGTGATTGAATTGGGCATGAACTCCATGTAATTTTTTTTAATTGTATCACCGGGATATACAGTTACAAAGCTTTCATGTTTGAGATTCAGCCACAGAATGATGGAACACCCATCCCTCCACCAGTGCACATTTTCCACCACCCACACCCCAGTCCTCACCCTGCCTCTATGGCAGACAATTTCCCCAATACTCTCTCCCTAATTTTGGGCATTATGTTTTGCGTGAAATTTCCCACCATCATTCAAGCCTACCTGCCAAGGGCAGACACTAGATAATTTATTTCCCATTGCTCATTTTGAATATTATGAGAGCTTGCATGGCCATGACTGTAAATGTAAATTTCTAGACTGTAAATGGCTGGGTTCCAGAGACATCTCTGTATGGCACTAATCCATTTTGGGATTCAATTGGGAGTCTCTGGGCCATAGCTGTTGATGTGCTAAGATGGCAACCAGATGCAAATTGTGGGTGTGACAGTCAGTCTACTGGGTGGGTGGGGACCCAGGGAGGGTCAGCCTAGGTCCTCTGCCACCATGCAGCCTGGAGATTCAGTCCTGGAACCCGCATACTGGGGTGGGGAGGTTGCTTATGGAAGCTCTTGGTCACCAGGATTCCATCTGGAGTAGGCAGGGAAACTTCATCTGCTCCATCTGGGGTGCCCCAGTGAAATTGGCCCACTATGGGGCCTGGAGAGATTTCCAGCACTGTGCTGTCTTCCGGGACTCACTGCTGTGCCTCTGGGCCTGGGCTGTTGGTGCACTAAGATCCACATTACAAAATTTTCAGCAGGTTATGTCTTGGTGAGGTCCATCTTGAGATGGTGGAGTCAGGCTAGGGGTATGGCAGCGATTTTGTATTGTGGAAGCAAGTGGCTGCCGGGGGCTCTGCTTGGGTGGGCACTGGACTCAGGACAACCCACTCCTCTCCAGTTTACGCAGGTCTGTTCAGCCATGCATGGGTCCAAGCTTTTCTGTGGTTTTTGCTTTTTTGAGATTTATTTAGAGTTTCTGAAGCAAGACCAACAGTAGAACTTTGGGTAGCGCTAGAGTTGGTTCATGAGTGTGAATGCCAGTGCTTCCATATGTATTGGGAAGTGGGGGGAGGTAGCCCACCCCAACTCTGAGAAAGCCTGGAGATTTCAGTCACAAAACCCACATACCAGAATTTTCAGCAGATTATATCTTGGTGAGGCGGTGGAGTCAGATGGTGGAGTCAGGCCAAGGATATGGCGGTAATTTTGGATTGTGGAAGCAAATGGGTGCTGGGGGTTCTGCTTGGGCGGCCACCAGCCGCACCCCTCCAATTTACCTCAGTCTGTTCATCCATGAGCGGGTCCGAGATTAACTGTGGCTTTTGATCTCTTTCGAGATTTATCTATGGGTCTCTGAAATAAGGTCAATAAATGAGCTTTATATAGCCAAGCCGGAGATGATTTGAGGCTGTGGCTCCCACATACCTAACTTTTGGCCTTTTAATTTCTTGGGAAACTTAGTCCCAAGTTGTTGGGGTCTCACTATAGGCACAGAGGCAATGTTGGGATATCAGGAAGCCTAAAGGCATCATCAGGCTGCTGATGCACTCACCCTGCAGATATTAGGTCGACCTGCTGGTGGCACCATATCCCGTCCCTTTAATTTTCAAGAGCCACCATGACTACCATGTTTTCCAGATAAGCTTGCAATTCTCTTCTGGAAGTGGCTTGGCTGGGTTCTAGATTTCTTTTCAGATGGCTTATTCTTTGGCCATGTAGACCAAGCTTACTTACTTTTTGACTTGGCATCTATAATATCTGAGGAAAGGTTTTCTCCACTTTCCACATTTTATTCCGTACATGAGGGCTGCTCCTTTTCTAGACTAGTATAGAAATTTAGAGAGCAGGGGGGTTGCTGAAGCTTGTTGCCATGTTAACTCGAGGTGGAGCTGACTTTGCAGTATTGCACACAAATCTTGGGAATTGGCAGGGTCCTGAAAAGCAGCATTTGCCCATAAAAACCCTCTTGGCAATCACAGAGGATGCCTAAGCTTTGTCCTCAAGGTTAGCCTGGCCTGTGGCATGAGGCAGCCATTGGACAAAATCTGGAGAAATGATCTTGTTATCAAGACAGGCCCCAGCTCTGGCCTAACACTCTTTCTTTTTTCTAAAGAGAAAGCCTAACTTAATATCTTCACCAGCCCTTGACTGGATAATTACAGGAAATCCTGGCTCCACTCAGCTGAAAAGAAAGAATTTTTGAAGAAGAATTTCAGGCTCTCTCACTATTTCCCCGTTTCTTGTCTGGCTCTCGGCCCTTGTTTGACTTTCATTTTTCCAGGAGAATTACAGGATGCTTTTCTCCTCTCTGCTTGCTTCACTCCTCCCTTTCTGTGGATGGACAACCAAGCCTAGTGAGAACCTTCCAATCTGAACAGGGGCACTTCTTGTCCCTCTGTGTTGGAAGGTGAGAGAAAAACATTATATTCTACCATATATCCTTGCTTTTCTTCTTTTTCTCTCTTTCTTTTTCTTCTGTCTTTCCTCTTTTTCTTCTATCTTTTTTGCTTTTCTTTCTTTGCTTCATTCTATTTCTTTTCCTTCATTTTCTTTCCTTATTTCATTCTTTCTCTTTTTCTCTCTTTCTTTTTTCTTTCTCGCTTTCTTTTCTTTCTCTCTTTTCTTTTTTCTTTACTTCTTTATTTATTTATTTATTCCTTTCTTTTTCTTTCTTTCTTTCTCTCCTTCTTTCTTTCTTTCTCTCTTCTTTTCTTTCTTTCTTTCTTTCTTTCTTTTTCCTCCATCCCTCCCTCTTTTCCTTCCTTCCTTCCTTCCTTCCTTCCTTCCTTCCTTCCTTCCTTCCTTCCTTCCTTCCTTCCTTCCTTCCTTCCTTCCTTTTTGAGATCAAAACTTATTGGGATGAAGAGACCTCTCTGACTCCCTTTATTTTTTATTGGGTCAAGAAGGTCCTTACTGGGATAGAGCAGTAGCAAAGCAGGTAGAGCATTTGCCTTACACACGGCTGACCCGGGTTTGATTCCCAGCATCCCATATGGTTCCCTGAGCACCACCAGAAGTAATTCCTGAGTGCATAAGCCAGGAGTAACCCCTGTGCAATGCCGGGTGTGACCCCTACCACCCAAAAAAGGAGGTCCTTGCCTATTTATACTCTTTAGTAAGGGGGATAGCAGAAACATGGGGACTCACTCCATATTGTGGAGGGATGCTTTGATGTAAGGATAAATTTATGAGAGCAAGACACACTCAACAGAAGCCCTAGAATTTATGTCACAGCATTTGTCTTTCCTGGACTGTGGCTAATACTTTCCCAACCAGATTTCCTGCTCCATGAGCTGCCCTGTTGCGTGGAGGGAGTTCACGACTCAGACCTGTGCACAAGGGAAGTGGGCAAAGGTTAAGGCCAGGAGTGGCCACCATCCTCTCCTGGCTTTCCAGACAGAAATGGTTCCAGCACAGCTTTGACAACGCCAAAACCCTGGCTTTTCATTTTCGCTGCCATTTATTACTGGGTGGAGGGGCTTTTGGGGGATAGGTTCACTAGTCACATCTACCACATGGTTAAAGAACAAGGGTTCCGGCCTGAAGCTTGTATTCAGACGCTTGACATCCTGGCTTCATTAATCAATATGAAAGACTGCAGGCTGGTTGGAATCATTTCTCCCAGGCGCATTTAGCCGAGGCCGCAAAGTGATGCGTTGGGAATAAAATGTCTGAAGCCAATCATCTGTGAGATACATTTTGGGAAGCATTCTGAATCTTAAAAATAGATTTTGAAGTGTTTGCAGCCAGGAAGACGCTTAATTAGATTCATATAGGAGCCACCAGCTGTTCCTAAGACAGTCGGAAAGGTCTGACGTCTCTTCTGGTTCTGTGGAGACAGGAGTGGTGGGGGTGAGGGAGTGGGGAGGGGGGTGGGGATGTGCTTGCCAGCCAAGTCTGAGATCCCTCTCAGCGAGACACTCAGGGTCTCACGGTTGGTTTCCTCTTCCTCTTGCTCTGCTTTTAAAATCTGAGCCCTTACAGTAGTAAACGGCCCCAAGGGCCATGCTGGGGAACAAGCTGTATTATTCCTGCACCACCAGCTTCCTCCTAGCTGCCCGCCTCTGGCTCAGGCCTTTGTCAGCCTGCCTTGACCTAGGTGACACAGCAGCTGAGACTGGAGGGGTAGAGAATGCGAATGAAGGAAGATGCCTGAGAAGCTAAAAGGCTTCTTGGGGTTTTGTTTGTTTGTTTGGAGGCCACACCTGAGGATGGGGTGATGGCGGTGCTCAGAGGCAAGACCACAGGGCTCGCCAGGAATCAAACTCATGTAAAGCAAGAGCCCTAATTGCTCTAATTCTTTTATTCCTGCCTATTTATCCCGTTTTTCAGCCCTGAAATAACTCAGACAAGGACTGCTCTGCCTTCCACATGGATTCCGCCGCCCCCGCCACCCGCCAGACCTCCAAAGATTGTCAAGTCGTTGGTTGGAGAGATAGTACAGTGGATGGAATATTTGCCTTGTTTGAGGCCTACCCAGCTTTGATTCACACCACCCTATAAGTCCCCAAAACCTGCCTGGAGTGATCCCTGAGTGCAGAGCCAGGTTTATGCCCTGAGCACCTCCCAGGCCCACTTCCCCCAAACCCCCATCCCGCCAAAAAAGCAACCCCCCAAATAATAATAATAATAATAATGATAATAATAATAGCAATAGCACAGAGGTTGGGCGTTCGCCTTTCACAGGGCCAACCAGAGTTTAATTCCTCCACCCCTCTTGGAGAGCCCAGCAAGCTACCGAGAATATCGAGCCCGCATGGCAGAGCCTGGCAAGCTACCCGTGATGTATTGGATATGCCAAACACAGTAACAATAAGTCTCTCAATGAAAGCCGTTACTGGTGCCCGCTCGAACAAATCGATGAGCAATGAGATGACAGTGACAATAATAATAATAATAATAATAATAATATTTTCAATTCTTTGTTCCCTCCTTATGTTTGAGGCAAGAGGGAAGCTGTTGCAAATATAGTTCCATTTAAAACATCAACTTGTTTGTTTGTATTTTTTTGGACCATACCTGACAGTGCACAAGGATTACTCCTTGCTCCGTGCTCAGGGATTACCCCTGAAGGTGCCAGGGAACCATTTGAGTGCTGGAGATTGAACTCAGGTCAACTGCATGCAAGACAAGCATCTGATCCACTATGTTATCTCTTCTTTTAGTTACTCATATTCCTCCTCCTACAAAAGGCTATCCCATTTAAATAATTGGTACAATATTTTAATCCATGCTATAAACTCAGATAAAGATCAAAGACCATCATGCAGATTTCTTGTCACCATTTATGCATTATCATTTTAGCAGATGATTGACTCATTCTGAGAACCCAGCACTTACAAATAAAATATTTATTTACTTATTTTGCTTTTTGGCTCCCAACCGGTGATGCACAGGGGTTACTCCTGGCTCTGCATTCAGGAATTACTCCTGGTGGTGTTCAGGGAACTCTATGGGATGCTGGGAATCAAACTCGGGTAGGCTGCGTGCAAGGCAAATGCCCTATCTGCTGTGCTCTCGCTCTAGCCCCATACAATGAAATATTTATTGAACAAATCAAGTAGAACATACAATGAACCTAAAGTACAGGACTTCTTCTAAAGCTATGAATTTGGGAGCAAGGAGATAGGTTGAAGGAAAGTTGGGTTTTTCAGACACTCGTAGGGAGAAAGGCATGCCTGTCATTCCATAAGCTGCTAGTTTTGCTCTCTATTAATTCTGTCAGAAAGAGGTTTCTGATGGACGGGTGATTGGTAGCTTTCAATTGCCGTTTTCTTGAGCTACTCTTGTCTCTGTGCTTGCAGGTTGCTCTCTGCTATGCTTAGGCAATCATGTGGCACTGGGGGTCAGACCCAGGCCGAGTGCATTCAAAGCTGATACTTCAGCCCTTTGCACTATCTCCAGTCCGTAATTTCCTCTAATTATGAAAGTAATAGATGTAAGAGGAATTCTTAAAAATAGAAACTACTTTTTTAAAAGAGAACCCAATTTCTATATATTACTCAAATCCAGTCTTCTTAGGTGTTTTGAAGCTTAATGCTATTTTTGAGGTTAAGCTTTCCACCTTCATCATAGAACTCTTAGCATAAATACCATAATTATAAACTTAGAATTGTGTATCTTAGGTAATTTTCCCAGACAGTTTCATCTGAACTGGCCCTGACTTTTCAGAATAAGTTTATTTTTGAGTTAGTTTATTATTTGACTTTTGAAACTATTTCATTTGCATCAAAATCTTTACTTTGCTATTGAATTTGACTTCCCTCTTTTAAAAATTTGAAAACTCTTACCACATTATTTCTGTTTTTAAAAGAACAAAGATTTAATAGCCCAATAAGTTTCCAAAGTTTTAAGTTAAATAATAAAAGCATATACTATTTTCCTTTAATTTACAGGCATTCAGAATAGGGGAAGGGCATATTTCTCTGGCATCACTTGCATACATTCATACACTCTATGCTGTTTATATGAGGGTCAGAAGACAATCCTAGCACAAAAAGGAAAATATAGAATAAACAGATAATATGCACGATGAAAGACAGCAAAAAAAAAAGTTGTTTTCTAATTGTTTGAAAGTTGTGACTTAAATTTTAACCAATTTAGGTATAAACTACACTTAAAAAAGAATAAGGCTGACAATTGAAAGCAAAAGTATTTTATTTGCGTCAACTTCCATTTAATGCCAACTTAGCCCAAAGCATTGGAAGAAGGGCAGTAAGGGGTATAGGGGCAGGGGGGCAGAAAGCAGGAGCATTTTCCCTTTTTCAGTATCTTGCTTGGAGTATAAGCATATCCCGAATTAAAATAAAAACAGGATAAGGTTGGATTTTCAATAGACATTATCCTGGGAAATTGCAGGAAGGCTGAGAGTGGGCAGTGGGTGAGTAGGTATGAAGGAGAAAATCTCTCCCTGGTTGCTGACTCGAAAGGGATCTCTGCTCACCCTCTGCTCTGCTTCCGGAGGGAAGCAGTGTTGTCTCAAGCTCTGTGACTTTCCCGACTGGCTCCTTTATGCTCTCAGACATCTCGGGGAAAATATCAATGTGTCGGGGCACTCTTTCTCAGAGCAAAGCAACACTGTCCTCTGAGGTGCTGTTTGAGGACTGAGTGATTCATGGGAACACAAATACTGCGCACGAATGATCCCAGGACACAGAAGCCCCAGCAAGCAGGGAGATTCTCAGCAAGAATGGGGAGTGACAGGGTACATCCAGACCACAAAGGAAAACCCAGGACAGAAGTCTAAATCGTGGCAACAGAGTTGATGACAGGGTGGTGACAGCAATATTTTATTAATTCAGACTGGCAGTTATTGAAGAAAGATGCCCTGAGAACAACCACAATAAGCACATACCTAAATGGAGTCGTCGAATATCCTTATTAAAAGGTTTCCAAGCTAAAAGCTAATTGCTTTGGAGCAGCCAAAATGCTCCATTTACGATTCATAATTGGAAGGCACTTTATCAACCTAATGATCGGGAGGATGCTGATTATTAGAAATGCCTGTATTAAGGGCACTAAGAGCATTTGCATTCAGTTCAGAGTTAAAGCAAAGTGAAAATAGTAAGGATTCTATTAAGATATGGATCCAAAATTCTTTGTGGCTTTTGCATTAATGGCTCTTCTGGAGTTCAGTCTCTGATAAAGAATGCAGAGAATAACAAGCCCAGATGTGAACAGGGACACTGCCGCCTGCTAAGCAGAGGCTTCCAGTATCCAGCAGTGAAAGACAGCCTCACAGGGGCTGGCTCCCACTGGTAAACCCAGGACACACAGTGAACATGCAGCCATGGAGCAGGGTCCCACCTTCCAGCCACAGTAGAGTATTTTTGCATTGGAACAGCAAAGGATCAGAAAAGAACCAGAATAGAAAGTTTCCGTTTGTGGAAGAAAACCTACTGGCTGAAGCTTTCATCAAGTTTCTCATGGCTCAGACACATAGAGAAGACTAACAAGCAGACTAACAAGAGATGCAGAAACAGGAAAAAGAACGCCACCCTTCCTCTGTTCCCAGGGAAGAGCTTCTCCCAGCCACGGACTTCCCTCCAGGTTTGCCCTCAATTTTCTATTCATTTGATAGGAAAGTGATATTGGAGGTCTGAATTAACTTAACAAGTCAGCAATGTCACTTTCTTTAGTTCACTCTAAATCCAGATGTTGAGTCTTATTTTTGAAAACTGCTTAAAATAGCAACTTCTGTTCCTAAATTAAGAGGAGACTTCTTAAAATTATTTGAGCAGACTGAAGAGCATATGTTGTCTAATACATGATAGGAGCTAAGCATCTATCAGTGTCTCTCCCCAATCCTGAGCCAATAGGACTGCAGGCAGGAGGCGAGGCAACAGGCTCTGTGCAGTTGTTTGCTAAAAATTAAGAACTGCTGGGGCAGAGGGTGGTGTCATGGCACAACACTGGGAGTCTGTGTTAATATTTTGGGATATCCTCCCTCCTTTGTCAGGCAACAGAACTTTAGAATACTTGATAACATTTGGTGCCAGTATATACACAATGGAATACTACTCAGCTGTAAGCAAATATGAAACCAAACCATTAGCCAGGCCAGAGCTATCATCTGGAGGCTCTTGCCTCTCACATGACCAATCCAGTTTCGTTTCCTGCACCACATTATGATCTCCTGAGCCATGCCAAGAGTGACTGCTGAGCACTACTGAGTGTGGGCACCCTTCCCTCAAAAAAAAAAAATTGAACAGTTTGCCTCTCCATGGATGGAACTAGAGGTTATTATAAAAGGAGAAGTAGCACTGTTGTCCCATTTTTCATCGATTTGCTCGAGCGGGTACCTGTAATGTCTCCATCGTGAGACTTGTTATTACTGTCTTGGCATATCGAATATGCCACGGGTAGCTTGTCAGGCTCTGCCATGCGGGTGGGATACTCTCAGTAGCTTGCCGGAATCTCCTAGAGGGGCGGAGGAATCCAACCCAGGTTGGCCACGTGCAAGGCTGCATGCTACCACTCCAGTTCGAAAGAGAAGTAGTCAGGAAAAAAGGTGGGACATGTGCAAAATGATCTCCCAAAAAGTGGGACATAAGCATAGTAAGGAAATCACAAATGACCAAAGGCAACAGAACCTGAGAATTGTTCTAGAGAACCGAGTTAACCGAAGGGGAGAAAAAGGTGTATGGGAGGGATCCAGGCATCATTGATGGAGAGAGACTGGCATTTTGTTGGTTCCTACCAGAATGTCAGTGTTGAAACATGGTATGCATGAAACCCTATCAGTAACAGTGTTGTAAATAATAATGACATAAATTTAAAAAAAAAAGTTTAATTTGATGACTGACTAGATGTAGGAGGAAAGAGAAAGAAGATGCTGAGGAGAGGCAGCCCCAAGGGGAGAGGTCATCACCATGGCAAAGAGTCAGGTCTGCGGGTCAGCAGACAGAACATCAATCTTGGTGTATGCAGGGAGCCCTAGGGGTTATTGAGCTATGAGGGACTGTTTGCTCTGCTTTTTAATTTTCTTGCCTTTCTTAGCTGACAAACTGTCAGCTGTCACTTCTTGCTACTGTCAGCATGCCTGCTTCTAAGCATTTTCCTTCTTTACTTTTTAATTTGCTGCTCCTGAAAAACCCAAGAGGCAAGGCTGCTAGAAACGTGTGTAAGAGTCCAGAGGGGGCAAAGTGATGGCCCAAGGACCAGGTTATATTATAAAGTACCAGGCTTTGTGACTGTTCACTCAGTTGTTCCAAGGAAATCTCTAATTTTAAATGGATTAGGTCTTCAGAGATCTGACATTCAGAGAGTGAAGGAGGTATTTATTTCCATTTGGAGAGCAGCTTTGAGAATAAAACAGTTCCTCAAGCCATCCAATGATTATGAAAATATTAAGAACTTACAAACTTTTTGGCTGCCACATAGCAAACTAAAAGCCGACATTCACTGAGCACTTTATATGGACCAGGCCCTCTTCTGAGCACTTTCTTTGGAATCAGAATGGTAGCACCAAGAGTTGGAAAGTATTACTATTTTATCATTTTTTCTCTTATACTCTTGTGTTAACATTCGCTTATCGCACCGAATAGCTTTCAGGTATGTAGCGTCACACCTCATCATCTGTTTATAACCACCACACCAACCCCCAAGGATCTATCAACTATGATCTTTATGCCTTACAAGCTTACAGAAGTAAATTTAAAGTTGGAAATAAATACAACTCAAGTACACTTGCATCACTTGCATTTGTGACACTCCATTCAAAGGCTTCCTTCATGGAATAAGAGAGTGAAGAGTTAAGAAGACATGCTCAGGGGTCTGGTGGTTTGAGTTTGAATCCCAGCTTGGATGTTTATAGATATTTCGCCTTGGGAAAATTAATCTCTCAATGTTTCAGAATTCTAATTTGTAAAATGATAATATTTCCCAATCCTTGGTTCTGTCCTTCTGCTTCCGTGGAAAGTGCTCAGAAGAGGGGCCTGCCAGCACTTTCTCTTTTCTTAATCAGGACCTTAAGGGGTTTTCTGTTTCATTAGTCTTTGCCAACAAGCACCAGTTGGATTTATTTATCCTCTCTGTCATCTACTGATTAAGCTATCTTATTAGTTTGGGGACTTAATTTCCTCTATCTCCCTAGTTTCTTTAGGTTTATTTCATTTCTAGGAAAATGCTTAGGTATTTTTTAGGAAGCATAAAAGTGCATTATTCATGTCTTTTGTTCTTTCTTCCTTAGACTTGAAGGCATTCAAACCTATGAACTCTGAAGATGGCCCTAACTCTGGTGGGATTTATATGCTGTACTTTATATTACTTTCTAGAGACCTGGCAATTTTTTTTCTGAGTTCCACTTCAGTTTAAAAGGTACAAGGTGGAGGGGGTGGCGGGGATGTGGGAGAGCTAGAGCAATAGTACAGAGGGTAAGGCATTCGTGTTACATGCAGCTGACCCAGGTTTGATCCCGGGCATCCAATATGGTCCCCCAAGTATCACCAGGAGTGATTCCTGAGTGCAGGGTCAGGAGTAACCCCTGAGTATTGCTGGTGGCCTTAAAACCATAAAGATAAATAAATAAAAATAAAAAGAACCAGGGCCAGAGGGCTAATACAGTGGATGGGGCACTTGACTTGTACATGCCCAACTCTGGTTCCATCCTAGAAATCCATTTGGTCCCCTGAGCGCACTAGGAGTGATGCCTGAGCACGGATCCAGAAGAGAACTGTGAGCACCACTGAAGACAGCCCCAAACCAAAGGAACAAGTAACTAAATAAATGGTTCCAATGTGCACCTGGGCACCAGCAGTCTTGAATCCTTGTTTAAATTTGATGCACAGTTCCCGAAGGTACCCAGTATTTTGAACATTTGGTTGCAATCCAGGTTCACTCAAAACTTGATGCCACCATCTTTCAAAATCCCTTCAACCTCGCAGCACAGGGCGTGCTGGACCCAGGTCCACTTTGCTGCCATGTCCTCACAATGCTAATCTCTTGGTAGTTGCCCAGCTCTGCTCAGTGCGATGGCTGCTTTTGGGCATTATAGAGCACAACCCCCCAGGCTTTGCCTAGGCCCACTTGGCTTTGACACCAGCCTCTGTTTTCACTAGGAAATGTGAACCCTGAAGTGCCATCCAGACCTTCTTGACCTCCTTGCTGTGGTTGCTGCCAGACACTTGTGCCTGAAATTCCTGGCAGCTTCACAAGCCCACACAAACTCAGAGCTACAGCCACTGGCTGGAATTTTTGACAGTGAAACCCCAGTCTCAGTCCAGGCCAACTTGAACATGAACCTTTACCTCTATCCATCAGGTCACACAAAGAAACTGAGGAATTAGCCTGCATTCATGTTTTTGGTTTTATGCCACAATGGTACTCAGGGCTTAGTCATGACTGCGGGTCACTCCTGGTGGCTCTTGGAACCATATGGGGTGCTAGGGATAGAACCAGGTCAGCCGTGTGCAGGGCGAGTGCCCTACCCACTATACTTTCACTCTGGGCCCCATGAAAACAGAAGCTTGAAAAGAGGCCCCCAGGCGTATCAGCTCTTTGTAAATTTTCTGATGAAGTTTTCAAAGCATCAATTCTAAAAGCGCTCTCTGAATTGAGGAAGTCAATGGAAGAGAATTTTAAAGTATTAGAAAGTGTCAGAAGAATTCAAATAGACATCATGAACCTGGGAGGAAGAGATAAGGACAGTTATCTGGACATTGGTAGGGCACTTGCCTTGCACGTGGCTGACTTGGTTTCAATACCTGCCATCCCATATGATCCCCTGAACCCTTCTAAGAGTGATCCCTGAGCACAGTACCAGAAGTTAGCCCTGAGAACTATGGAGTGTGGTAGAAAAAATAAATAAAAGAAGTTATTAACCTAAAGAATATAATGAACCAAACCTAAAAAACACAATGTGAGAATAGAGTACTGAAAGGAGGATATAAAGTACTTATCAGAAACAGGCTGAGCTGGTAAGAGGGAAGTGGGCACTGGTGAAGAGACTGGTGTTGGAACATTGTACACCTGAAACACAATCACAAATAAAATTTATAGTAAATTTGTAGCTCTGCAGGATATGACTCTCCAGAGGAAAAATAATAAACAAGAAAAAGAAAGGAAGGGAAAAAAGAAAGAAAGAAAGAAAGAAAGAAAGAAAGAAAGAAAGAAAGAAAGAAAGAAAGAAAGAAAGAAAGAAAGAAAGAAAGAAAGAAAGAAAGAAAGAAAGAAAGAAAGAAAGAAAGAAAGAAAGAAAGAAAGAAAGGAGGGCTGGAAGGAGGGAGGAAGAGAGGGAGGGAGGAAGGAAGGAAGGAGGAAAGGCAGACTAAATTAAAAAAGGAACACTTCTTAGAAGTAGTAAAATACATAAAAATGTAAAATGTGGGACAGTAGAGTAATATTAAGTCCTAAGTTACTTCAGATTTGTTTGCTTTAAATTTAAAATGGGATATAAGTTTAGAATTCTAGGTATAAATGTCACGGTAATCTCAAGACAAAAGTACTTAGAAAAGAGTACTAAGAGGCAAATGAAGCCTGATTATTACATATAACTAAAAGCTCAAAGGAAGATAATAAGAGAACAAAGAAACAAAAGCAGAGTGCAAAACCACATATACTCCTTATAGAAAAATGGCAACAAAATTTTATATCAACAGCATCACTAAGCACCAATGTCCTAAACTCACCAATCAAAAGGCACAGAGCTTCAGGATATATTAGGCCAGAAAACAAAAACCTTCTGCTGTTTGAAAAGGATCCACTTGAATTTTCATTATAAATATTGGCTCAAAGTAAAAGGTTGGAAATAACTTGTGCAGGCAAATGTCAACTTACAAAAAATAGTAATGACTAATCTTTTTTTAAAAAATAGATTTTAAGCTAAAATTGGTAACAACAGACAGAAATGTACACTAAAATTAAGGGATTAGTACAATGAATTTATGTATTAATAATGTATTAATTGACATATATGCATATATGTAAACACATATATGCATCAAATGTAAACACACCAAATGTATATAAAGCAAATATAACAATGCTGTAGAGACACATTAACTAGTAGGAGTTAGGAACTTGAGCGATTCTTTCTCATAATCAGACATACCAACCAGATAGAAAGTCAACAGGGAAACCACTAAATGAGTTGGAAGAACAGGACTTACTTGACATTTACAAGGCCTTAACCCCAGGAAGACTGAACACATATCATTCTCCAGTGCACATAAACATTCTCAAGAATAGAACACATGGGTCCAGAAAAACAGCTCAAGGTGCTAAGTGCATTCTGTGCATGCAGGAGGCACAGAATCCCAATTCATTCCCCAACACTGCTTATGACCACTAAGGTGGCCTCCAAATTAACAATAAGTGGCAGTAAGTTCATGCAGATTTAATTCATATCAACTGTCTCTCAGCTCACAATAGTAAGCATCAGCTCTAAAAGAAAGCTTTTTTTAATTGGAGACTAAGCAACATGTTATTCAATGATTATTGGATCAGAGAAGAAATAAAAATAAATTTCTGAAAACAAACAAGATGAAGATTTTGTGCTGCCAGTACATAGGAGACAGAGCAAAAGCAGTTCTAAAAAGGAATTTTGCAACAGGGTAGGCTTATATAAGGAAACGAGGAAAAAATCAAATAAATAATTTAAACTCCAGCCTTAAGAAGCTAAAAAAAGAACAAATGAAACCCAACATCAGTAAAACTATGGGAATAATAAAAATCAAAGTGGAAATAAATCAAAAGATGATACAAAAGATCAATGAAACCATAAGTTGACTCTTCAAAAGATTGTACTTGATTGACAAATTAGTTCACAAGGATAAAGGAAAGAAAACTAATAAAAAGAATCAGAAATAAAAGGGGAAAGTTACAATAGATACCACATAAATATAAAGAATCATAAGAGATTACTATGAGTAATTTTAAGCCACTGAGTTGGAGAACCTAGAAGAAATTTACAGATATTTTAGGATTATGCACCCCCCCAACTTAATTAGAACACCTGAATACGCTAGCTACAAAAAAAAGTTGAAATAGTAACAAAAGTTATCCCAAAACAAAATTCTGGGTTCAAATGGTTTACTAGTGAGCAATACCAAACTTTCAGAGATGATGTATTAAGTTCTCAAGCACTTAAAAAAATTCAAGAAACAAAAATTTCCGAGGAAAGTAGTTTCTATAAGAGCCACAATAATCTAATACAAAAAGCTTATGTGTCACACAAAAAAGAAAACTACATACCAATATTCCTGCTTAACACAGATAAAAATATAATCAACAAAATCTTAGTGTGCCAAATTGAAACATATACACACATACATTAAATGGATGGCATATCATCACCAGGTGAAATTTTTTCAGGGATTCAAGATTATTTCAACATGTGTTAATCAATATTTTTAACAGTAACAAAGGAAAAAATGATCATGTCAATCTTATCACAATCAAAATTCAATCATCAACATGATTGAATATCTATGTTAATTTTTTAAGTAAAAAAATGGGTATATTGGGGCCTGGAGATAGTTCAGCAGGTAAGGCACTTGCCTTGCATGTGGCTGACCCAGATTCAATCCCCAGCATCACATATGGTCCCCTGAACAATGCCAGGAGTGACTTCTGAGTACAGAGCCAGGAGAAACTCCTGAACACTTCCAGTTATGGAAACAAAATAAAAACAAAATAAAATACAAAAACAAAACAAAATTTAAAAAAAAGAAAAATGGGTATAAAATGAACATACCTGAATATATTAAAGACCAAATGTAACACACTTACAGCTATCCATCCAATTCAATGTCAGAAACCTGAATGACTTTCCTCTAAAATTAGACACAAGACATGAATGTCAGCATTCACCACTATTATTGTACACAGTATTCAAAGTTCTAGTTTACAGTATTACGCAAGAAAAAGAAATAGGGCAGGAGAAATAGTACAGGAGTTAAAGTGTTAAACCTAAATCAGTTCCACATCTGAGCACCACCAGATGTGACCCATGACCATAGAACAAGAAGTAGCCCCCGAGCACCACCAGGTGTGACCCAAAACAAATAAAAATAAATAACAGGCATACAAATTGGATAAGAAGTAAAACTCTCACCATTCACCAATTACATAATACACGTAGAAAGCCTAGACCCCCAAAAATTATTGGAAACAATAAACCAAATGCAGTAAAGATGCAGGCAACAAAATTAGTATACACAGTGACCAGAATACAAAGACAATCTGCAGAATGGGAAAGGATATACCAATACCCATCTGGTAAGGGGTTGATATCAAGTATTTACAAGGCACTGGTTGGACACTACAAAAAGAAAACATTCAACCCCATCAGAAAATGAACAGAAACTTTCTCAAAGAAGAAATACGAATGGCCAAAAGGCACATGAAAAAATGCTCTTCATCACTAATCATCAGGGAGATGCAGATCAAAACAACAATGAGATACCATCTCACATCACAGAGACTGGCCCACATCCAAAAGAAAAAAAGTAACCAGTGTTGGCACGGATGTGGGGAGAAAAGAACCCTCCTTCACTGCTGGTGGGAATGCCGACTGGTTCAGCTCTTTTGGAAAACAGTATGGACGCTTCTCAAAAAATTAGAAATTGAACTCCCAATTGACCCAACAATACCACATCTGGGAATATATCCCGGAGATGCAAAAAAGTATAGTAGAAATGACATCTGTACTTATATGTTCATTGCAGCACTGTTTACAATAGCCAGAATCTGGAAAAAAACGGAGTGCCTAAAAACAGATGACTGGTTAAAAACACTTTGGTATATCTACAGAATGGAATACTATGCAGCTGTTAGAAATGATGAAGTCATTAAATTTGAATATAGGTGGATCAACATGGAAAGTATCATGTTAAGTGAAATGAGTCAGAAAGAGAGAGACAGGCATAGAAAGATTGCACTCATTTGTGGAATATAAAGTAACAGAATGGGAGACTAACACCCAAGTAGAGATAAGTACCAGGAGGAGTACTCCACAGCTTAGAAGACTGCCTCATGTGCTGGAGGAAAAGGTAGCTCAGACAGAGAAGAAACCACTGAGTAAAGGGTGCTAGGAGGGCCAGCTAGGAATGGGAGAGGCGTGCTGAAAGTAGACTATAGACCGAACATGATGGCCACTCAATTCCTCTACTGAAAACCATAGCACCCAAAAGGAGAGAGAGAGAGAGCGAGAGAGAGAGAGAGCAACAGAGAGAGCAAAAAGGAATGCCCTGTCACAGAGGTGTGTGGGGGGAACAGGGTGGGGATTGTGGGAGTGATGCTGGGACCATCAGTGGTGGAGAATGGGCACTAGTGGTGGGATGGGTACTTGATCATTGTATGACTGAAATGCAAGCACAAATGTTTTTAAGTCTGTAACTGTACCTCATGGTGATTCATTAATAAAAAATTTTTTGAAAAAGTAGAAAGAAATGACAGTCAATAAAAGTTAAAAAAATTAGTATACAAAACAGTTGCATTTCCATGCAAACAGTGAGCTAGAAGAGAAAGAAAATAGGCAAGCACTTCATTTCTAATTATATTTAAAAAGCTAAGTATCTAGGAATCAAAACCATGTGGTTCCCGAAGTACTACTGAAAGCAATCTCTGAGTAACAAGCTGGGAATAGCCCCCAAGCACCATTTGAGTATGGACCCAAGACAAAGCAATGCAAAACAAAGTCCAGTGGCATTCTTCAAGGAAACAGAGCAAGCACTACTAAATAGTCAATGGAACTCCCCTTGTGAACAAGCACCAATGTTTTTGTGGGGTTTTTCTTTCTCTTTTTGGTCACACCCTGCAATGCTCAGGGGTCTTGCTGGCTCTCCACTCAGGAATAACTCAGGTTCTTAGGGGACCCTATGAGATTCTGAGTATCAAATCTGGTTGACCACACAAAAGGCAAGTGCCCTACCTGCTGTACTATTTCTCTGGCCCTGCAGTAAGCTTCACTGGGGTGGTCCTGATGGTCCCCAGCACTGCAGGGCCTAAGAAACTCCATATCCTCAGGCCTTAGCGTTGAACCACCTAGCATGTTGGCCAAGTATCACCAGAAGTGACCTCCAAACTCTTGATATCAGCTTGAGAGGCCTTCCTAAAAAGTTGCAAAACTTCAAAATTTAACAAATAGCCAAAGCAATGGTGGGAGGTGGAGGGGAGCAGAATATGGAAGGCACCATATTTCCTGTCCCTGAGCTCACTATAAAGCTATAGTAGTCAAAACAGAGTGGTATTGAAATAAAAGTTGACACACAGACAAATGGAATAAAATTGGGAGCCCAGAAACAAACCCTCAGATACACGAACAGTAAATTCACAGCAAAACAGTCAAAAGCATAAAAACAGAGAATGAAAAGTCTTGTCAACAAACGGTGCTGGAAAATTGAATAACTACATGGAAAAGAAAGAAATTAGACCAGTATCTCATACCAGGAATGAAAAATAACCCATTATGGATTAAAGGCATGAATGTACAAAATACATTGAAACAAGCATTGGCAAAAAAGACCCCATGGTTTCACTGGTATCTTCAGTGATTCCAGACCACTGGAAAATAAGACAAAAAAAAAAAAACTTAGTCAAACTAAAGAGCCTCTGCACTACGAAAGAAACTACTATTAAAATAAAGATGGGAACGTTGTATGCCAGAAACAACTCTATTATGAATAACTTTGCAAATCAATGTCTTAGTAGAAATAAATTTAATTAAAATAAAATAGAAAGACATCCTATTGATTTTTTTAATTGAATCACCATGTGAAAAATTACAATGCTTTCAGGCTTAAATCTCAGTTATACAATGCTTAAACAACCATCCCTTCACCAGTGCCCATATTCCACCACCAAAAAAAAAAAAAAAAAACCAAAAATAAAACCCCAGTATACCTCCCATCCCTCGCACCCTCCCCCCCCCGCCTGGGTAACTGATAAATTTCACTTTACTTTCTCTTTACTTTGGTTACATTCAACATTTCAACAAAAAACTCACTATCATTGTCAAGAGTTCCCATTAGACTTGCGGTGAAGAGATATGAGGTTTTGGATTTCTGTATTTTAGCAACTAAGTCCAGGGAAATTTCTTCCAGAAATAGGATCATTGCAAGCTTGTATCTCTCATTAGTGGTCCTCATAATATGGCAGTCGCCATGCCCTTCCTGCCCCACCCCCGCAAGGAAAAGGCGAGAGAAAGAGAGAGAGAGAGAGAGAGAGAGAGAGAGAGAGAGAGAGAGAGAGAGAGAGAGAGAGAGAGAGAGAGAGAGAGAAACCTTTCCCCTCCTGGGCAGGCATGGGGCCGCTGCTTAGTTCTCAGTCTGGAGACATTCTGCAAGGAGCTGCCGGTATCAAAAGTAGTTTAGCTGGCCTCTGGAATCTTGCTCGTGCAGCTGTGGTGAGGCCGAACATGTGCGGCCCCTGGGATCACATCTCGGTGGCGAGCAGGACCGTTGCCCCCCATGAAAGACATCCTATTGAATGGGAGAAAGTATTCACACACCATATATCTGACAGATGGCTAATTTCTAATATGTATGAGGAATTTACAAAACTCAACAAGATCTAAAAACTCAGTCTCATTTTAAAATTGGGAGAATGACTAAATAGTCACTTTTCCAATAAAGACACATAGATGGCCAACAGGACATGAAAATATGGTCATCTCACTTATTATCGAGGTAATAAAAATCAAAATAATAATGGCATGTCACCTCATATCATTGAGAATAATGTAAACCAAGAAGTCTAGAAATAAGTTCTGGCAGGGCTGTTGAGAAAAAAGAACCTTCAGTCACTGTTGGTAAGACCGTAATTGGTCTAAACTCTTTGGGACAAAGCTATGGAAATTTTTCAAAAACTTCAATTACAGCTGCTCTATGATCCAGCAATTCCAGTTATGGATATCTACCAAAAGCAAACAAAAATAAATGACCAAAAGAAATGGAATACAAGAACTGTTCTACAGAACTAAATGCAGCATGGCAGGGAAGAGGGAGTGAACAGAGATATTATCTCAGGACACTGGATAATGTTGGAGGAAAGTAGACACTCTGGTGGAGGGTGTGGTGCTGGAATGTTCCATGCATGAAACCCTACCATTAACAGTATTAATAATCAAGGATCTCAAGTAATTCGTAGAAGAACAAACAAAAAAATCAAAGTTATATACTCACTCCTATGTTCACTATAGTACCATTTACAATAGCCATGATTTGGAAACATCCCAACTGCCTAATGATTTGATTAAGAAGATATGGTATAAGCACACAATGGAATATGACTCAGCTATGAGAAAAGATGAAATGCAACCTTTGCTACAATATAAATAGAACTACAGGGGGCATGCTAAGCATTATAAGTCAGAAAGATAAATACCTAAGGTCCTACTTTTGTGCTTATACAAAGAAACAAAGCAAAGACAATGTCCAGTGAGAACAAGCTGGTATACTCTGACCACAGAAATGAGGTTTCCAAGAAGAGGGGTAGGTGGAAGTGGACTAAAAGGGTTCAGTGAAGGATGGTGGAAGGATAGTGGCAGTTTGGTTATGGATGTGGTGATATAAAACCATACCCTTAAGACATATAGATATTTACACTCTTCATAAACCAGTGGCACTTCAATAAAAGAAGCAAAAAATGAGAAATTGGGTGGAGCACTTGCTTTGCATGGAGGAGGCCTGGATTCAGTCACCAAAACTATATCGCTTCCTGAGCAACAAGCTGGTGGTAGTACCTGAGCACCACTAGGTGCAGACCCCAATTTTTTTTTTTGATCAAAGTTTTTTAAAATGGTGCCAACAACTCCTTTTATTTCCCAAGTGGATAAAATTTTTAATCATTTTTAAATTACTTATGTATGATTGCATTTTATTTTCCAATTGAGATAAAACTGACAAATGGCATTGTATTAGTTTCAGGTGTAGAGAATAATGATCTGGTATGTCTATATATTGCAAAATTACCACCACAATGTGAATAATTTTATTTGATTACAAGTAGCTTATAAGTTAGTGTTATAAACAATTGCAAGTAATTTGGTGGAAGAAAGTTGTGGCTTATAAATGTGATGCTTTTAGAGACCAGAGGGACAGTCCAGGGCTAAACACACTTGCTCTGCATCTGGCTGATCTTGGTTCTTCCCCAGCCACACACAGTGTCACCCCTCTGTCCATCAACACCATCGGGAGTGCTCCCTGAGTCCTCAGCCAGAAATAAGCCCTGAGTACCACCCAGTATGACCCCCAAATTAAACTAAAAGTGCTTTATTATTATTATTATTATTATTATCATCATCATCATCATTATTAGTTTGGGGATTATTCCTGGAAGTACTCTGGGAACATACTCAATGCTAGGGATAGAACCCAGGTCAGCCATGTGCAAGTCCCCCTGCCCCCTTTTGAAAATGTTTGGATTTTTGGGTCACACCTTGCAATGCTCAGGGGTTATTGCTCTCTGCACTCAGCAGTTACTCCAGGTGGTGCTCAGGGAACTATATAGGATGCTGGGGACTGAACCTAGGTCAGCCGTGGGGAAGACAAATGCCCTACCCACTGTTCTATCACTCCAGCCTTCCTGCTCCATTTCTTACCAGTTCCCCACCATACCCCATTGGATTCCTCAGTTCTGTTGGAATTACCTCAGGGTTTGTTGACCTTCATTTATTCCCTAGTCTTGTTTATTTATATTTCACATATGAGTGAGATCAACCAGTATTTGTCGTTCTCTTTCTGACTGACTTCACTTAACATGACACCCGCCAGTGCTATCCAAGTTGTCTAAAGATCCAAGATGGTGTCTTTTCTCATAGTTAAGTAATGTTACATTATGTAAATAAATGTACCATCATTCCTTTATTCCTTCATTTGTGTTTGAGTACTTGAATCGTTTCCATATCTTGGTATAGTGTTGAAGTAAACACAGGCTAGGTGCCTATATCTTTAAAAATTAATGTTTTTCTTTTTTGTTTATGGCCATTATAATGTGTTATAAATTTAGATGATTGGAATTTTTAAAAAATTTTATTAACGAGCTGTGATTTACAAAGTTACTGAGAGTTGTATTTTAGGCATGCAATAATTCAACACCAGTCCCTCCACCAGTGTCAACTTCCCTCCATCAGTGTCCCCAGATTCCCTCCCCATCCCAACCCCCACTCCACCCCCACTGGTTGCCTTGAGAAACACGTTACAAAGTTTCAGTGGTTGCCACTGAGATCTATGTTTTCAGTTCTATTGAATCTGTGTTTGGGACATATGGCTATACCCATAACTCATATAACTAAAGCCCTGATGCCAGTTAGCACATTACTTATTTCCCCTTTGGTTTCTTTTCTTCTCTATTTGTCTCCTCTCTGAGCACTGGGGTCAAGGTTGATTTAAGCATCCCCCTTTTGCTATAGCACATTTCCTCACATAGTAGTCTATTCATTCTGTGTTTGTCTTTCTTCTTCTGGCTTACTTCACTCAACATATCTTCCATTTCCAACCATGTTGCAGCAAATTGAATGATTTCATCATTTCTTGCAGCTATATAGTATTCCATTGTGTATAGATACCACGTCTACATAATCCATTCATCTTTCATTGTGCACCTAGTTTTGATTCCATAACTTAGCTAGTGTACTGAGCGCAGCAATGAATAATGGCGTGTATATGTCCTTTTGAGAGAGTGCTTTTACGTCCTGGGGATATATGTCCCAAAGTGAAATTGCTGGGTCAGATGACAGTTCAATTCTAAGTTTACTGAGAACTCTCCATACTGTTTTCCACAGAGGTTGTGCCTGATAACATTCCCACCGGCAGTGGATGAGAGTTCCTTTTTCACTACAAGTGGAAGCAAGCCACTCTCAACCTTCCCCCTCCTACTGCTGGAAGCCCAGCAGCCACACCCACAACACCACAGCCGAGCCATGAAAGAGGCCCAGTTTCACAACCGTCTCAGCAGAGATGCCAAGCCAAGTCGATGAAACTCCTGGGTGCACCTGTCCTGGGGTTGAAAACTCTGGGCCCTCCTTGGGAGGTGGATAAGCCAAGTCCCCATCCTGCCAACGCTGCACTCACACACCACAGCAGCTGCTGTACACGGCCCAGCTTCTCTGCTTCATGACTGATCTCAGAAGAGACATCATGCCCACAAAACTCCCAGGTACCTGGGTCTTTGGCTAAAATCTCTGGAACTTTCTCAGGAGGGGTTGGGCCAAGAATCTTCCCAGTTCTACAGATCCTGGAGCTCCTGAAGAGACTTCTAAATGAACAGTTCCAATATGAACAGCCCAGGAAAAGTACAGCAAATTAGATGGGAAATAGCACAGAGGCCCGCTAAGCTCAATAAGAGAAAAAACAACTCAGAAGACTCAACTAGCAACAAACAGCTCCGTAAATCCTCAGACAATCACTTAAATAACCCCAATGTGAGATATATACAATTTTCACAAGTTTTCTTTTCCTGAACTACCTTTTGATAATTCCACTTATCATTTCATTGTAACATGCAATATAAAATATTTTGTGCCTGCGGGGCTGGAGCGGTAGCACAGCGGGTAGGGCGTTTGCCTTGCACGCAGCCGACCCGGGTTTGAATCCCAGCATCCCATATGGTCCCCTGAGCACCACCAGGGGTAATTCCTGAGTGCAGAGCCAGGAGTAACCCCTGTGCATCGCCGGGTGTGACCCAAAAACCAAAAAATATATATATTTTGTGCCTGCCAAGGGGACAGGTTTGGAGAAGAGGAGGGAAACTGGGGACATTGGTGGAGGGAAGGTAACACTGATGATGAGATTGGTGTTGGAACACTGAATGCCAGAAACAACAGTGTTTGAATAACTTTGTAAATCAGTGTTTAAAAACAGTTTTATTAAAAAAAAGAAGAAGAGAAAAAGTAATGTTTTCTGTTCTTGGGATAGATGCCAAGGAATGAAATTTCTGGGTCATATGGAAGTTGTACTTTTAAGTTTTGAGATGTCTCTATACTTCTTTCCTTACAGGTTGAATGAGAGGACAATCCCTTCAGCAATGAATAAGTTTTCATCTTTTCACTGCATCTCTGCCTGGGTGCTGTGGGCCTCTTTGCTTTTCTCACCGGTGTTAGGTGATAACTCATTGTCATTTCTATTTGCATTTCCCTGATAATTGGTGATGATGAACTCTTCTTTATATGCCCATTGGGCATCTGTAGGCCTTCTTTGAGGAAGCATTTGTCTGAGTTCCTCTCCTCATTTATTGATTTGGATTGTTTGTTTGGGGACTTTATGAGTGTTTTATGAATCTTAGATATTAGCCTTTGTCAGCTTTATGAGGTGTGAATATTTTCTCCCATTCAGTAGGGTGTCTTTTGATTTTAATCATCATTTCTTTCACAATGCAAAAACTTTTTAGTTTGATGTAGTTCCATTTTTTTTTTTTGCTTTTGCTTTCTTTGCCAATGAAATCAAATCATTAAAGAGTCTCCTGAGGTCAACCTTGTGGAGAATTCTTAAGTAATATCTTTATGACAGTTTTTGTAGGTTTTCCTAGAAGTTTAGAAAAATAGCGTATATTCTCTATTCATTGGTTGTAAGGTTCTATGCATATCAGTCACATCAATTTTATTGATAGTATTTTAAAAATTCATTTTTTCCCTTTTTTGCCACACCCAGTGTTTGCTCAGGCTTTTCCTTGCTCTATGCTTAGGGATCACTCCTGACTGCTCAAGAGAACATAAGGGGTGCATGTGATTAAACCCTAGTTGGCTGTGTGTAAGGCAAGTGCTCTTAGTCAAGTGTACTATGGCCTCAGCCCCCTAAAATTCCTATATTTCTATCTTATTTTTCTGTACTGTATGTGATAAGATATCCACTAGAAGTCTCTTACAAGAATATTCTTCCAAGATCTCCCTTGGATTGGACTGGAGCAATAGCAGAGCAATAGAAATGCAGGTAGGGCATTTGCCTTGCATGCAGCCAACCCAAGTTCGATTTCTCGTCCCTCTTGGAGAGCCCGGCAAGCTACCGAGAGTATCCCGCCCGCACAGCAGAGCCTGGCAAGCTCCCCATGGCATATTCGATATGCCAAAAACAGTAACAACAAGTCTTACAATGGAGACATTATGGTGCCCGCTGGAGCAAATCAATGAACAACAGGACGACAGTGCTATGACAGTGCTCCCTTGGATTTTCAATTGTATTTTGCTTTATTCATTTAGCATTTAAACTTTGGAGAAGAAATACTGCATCAATTATATATTTTTTAACAAAACCAGCTTTATAGTGGCAAAATGGCCCTTGCTCTCTTATCAAGTGGTTTAAACTTCTTCTATCCATCAATTATCTTAAGATTTCTTTTCTAGTTCTTCTACAGTTGGTTTTGAGCCATATTCCCTTAAAAGTTTGTTTTAAGGGAAGCAGTTATCCCTTTTAAGTAGTTAACCTTTTAAGGGAAATATTATTATAACATAACAATATAATAGATAAAATATATGTCATGATATATATTTACATAGATAAAATATCTTTTTTATAAATATATAATTTAATAATATGTCTTTTAAAATATAAGTCTATTATCCTCAAGTATCTCTTTTTCAAACTGGCAAGTGGAAGGTATTTAAATGGAGTATAGGAGTGTACTTCTAGGAGGCCTCATTCATTTCATTTTTACCACATGAATCACAGATGACACCCAGCCAAATTCTTCCCATTATCTGCTCTTTCTTATTCTGATACTAACCATACTGGTCTCCAAAGATTTACCCCCCATCTCTCAAGAAAAATAGTTTCACCATTTTTCTGTACCAGAGCATCCACAAAACTGGAAGTGCCTCTGATTCCCACTGTTCTTCCTGCTTCAGAAAGATCCTATGAGATACAAGGATGCAGAGATGGGCATGGAGCACCAAGAATTACTTTCTGGTTGTTATATACCTAGAATCCCCGTCCTCATTCCTCTCCTAGCACAGAATATTTTTAAGCAAAGCTTTTTATAAGATCTTTCCCCTTATAGATATGGAGCCTTCAGATTTGAGGTCTTTTCAATGACAAAAATAATTGTTGTGGTAACTGCAGCATCCTCTCAAATAGATTAGAAGCTAAATCAAGCTACCCATGGCATATTCAATATGCCAAAAAGCAGTAACAACAAGTCTCACAATGGAGACGTTACTGGTACTCGCTTGAGCAAATCAATGAGCAATGGGATGACAGTGACAGTGACAATGAAAATAAGACTATTTATTGGGGCTGGAGAGACAGTACAGGAGGTAGGATACTTGCCTTGCATGAGCCTGACTCATGCTCAATCCCAGCATCCCATAAGTTTCCCTGCCTGGGGGCAGAGCTAAGAGGAGAAAGCTCTGATCATTGCGGCCCCAAAAAAACAGGAAAAAAGAGAAATGCTAAAGTTTTTCAGATATTTTAGCTTATATCCAGTCTAGAAAAATCTACTAGTTGACTTGCTTTAGAAAAGAAACGATGAAACTCTGAAGAGCATGGGCGTGATGAGTTCATGCATCTATGACGACATTCAAAAATCTGCTCACAAGAAGTCGTGATTAGCCAGACAAACCATTAAGCAAACATGTCTGTTTATCGCTATATGACTTAAAGAGACATACATCAACAGAGAAAATAGAAAAAAGTGTTCTTTTAAACTTGAGGTGGGAGAGCAATAAAAGCAACAAGAAACACTTGAAAATGTTTATTTTGAAATTTCACTGATCTGAATGAGAAAGCATGACATTCCACAAATTTTGAGAAATAGTTGAAAAATATGGAAAAATGTTCTGCCTTATATAGAGCTAAAATAATAGGGAGAATAAAGTTCAGAAAGAAAAAGTAACAACTGATCTAATTACACTAGAATGAAGCAAATTTTTTGTTGTGGTTAAATGTATATAGCACAAAATTTGATTTTCTGACCATTTAAAGTATACAATTCAAGAATTACATCCACAATATGTGGCAACCGTCACTATTATTTCCAAATTGCATCTATCTTTCCAAGCAGGAATTCTGTACCCATAAGGCTCTAATTCACATTTCACTTCTCCCCTTTCTGGTGAGCTTTGTTCTAAAATTACCTTTAGAAATTTGCTTGTAAACCAATTATTTCTGTGGATCATCAATTAATACAAATTGGAGCCTGAGTGAAAATACTGTTTTGTAATTGATTCAGTACTTGAAGAACAAAAAAGCTACACCAGAACTTTGAGTATCTTTACTTCCAGTCTGTTAGAAGGAGGAAGGGATGGATGGATGGATGGATGGATGGATGGATGGATGGATGGATGGATGGATGGGTGGATGGGTGGATGGATGGATGGGTGGACGGGTGGATGGATGTTTGGACTGGGTATGGAAACAGTTGATAGGCTGCATAGGGGATAAGGAGACTTTGGAACTGCTACTGAAATGAAAGGACGGTTTAGGAGCTGTTTTTGGAGAAGATGCTAAAGAACATACAAGACCTGGAAAATGCTACAGGACCTGGAAAAATTACCTGGGAATAAGGGAAGGGAGATGCCTTGAGTCTGGGAAACTAGGGTAGTTAGAATTCATTTTTTTTTTTTTGCTTTTTGGGTCACACCCAGCGATGCTCAGGGGTTACTCCTGGCTTTGCACTCAGGAATTACTCCTGGCGGTGCTTGGGGACCATATGGGATGCCGGGGATCGAACCCGGGTCGGCCGCGTGCAAGGCAAACGCCCTACCCGCTGTGCTATCGCTCCGGCCCCTAGAATTCATTTTTTACTAACACACTGTATCACTGTCATCCTGTTGCTCATTGATTTGCTCGAGCGGGCACCAGTAATGTCTCCATTGTGAGACTTGTTGTAACTGTTTTTGGCATATTGAATACGCCATGGGTAGCTTGCCAGCTCTGCCATGCGATATTCTCGGTAGCTTGCAGGACTCTCTGAGAGGGATGGAGAAATCGAACTCTGGTCGGCCGCGTGTGCTATCGCTCAGGCCTATGAACTTCTAGCTTCCTTTATTTTGTTTTTGTTTGGGGGACATACATTTTACAAAATCACAAAGGTTAACATTATTATAAACATGTGGCCTTAAACTGAAATACTTGTTTTTAAATTAACCGTATAGTTTAAGTTAGGCTTCTATAGAAGAGTCACAAACACCATGATTAAAGTATAAGAAAAAAGCCAAATATAGAGTTGATAATCTCTTACCAAGAACCCTAATTAACTGACAGAAGAATTCTCCAGGTTAGTGTACCATGGAGGAGAGGGAGGTAATGAAATTCATGGTACGATGTCAGCACAAATACTACCGGAAGTTCATTTCTTGTGGATGGGTATGCTCTGGTAATATCTCACAGTAAGGGGTGTGACATGAGGGTGTGGCTAACTGCATGGAGTCTGAATCTAGGCTTATTTTTTAAAAATTGGAGTGGAGGGGATAGTGGCGTGGATCTTCCAAGCATTGCTCAGGGGTGCTCTGGGTTACTTCCAGAGATTCTAGGCCAACCAGGCTGAATAGTCATTCCAGGTATGTAATGCTAGAAGGACAGGGATACTCATCGGATACTCAAGGATCAAACTCAGTACCCAGCCGATGGTACCTCTGAGCTCCCTTCCTGGACTCTGGATCCAGATTTCATAATTCTAAATCATTCTCTATCCTTTTTTAGCTGTGCTACCTGATCAAATTACTTATTTTATCTCTGAACCTCTGAAATATAAATAAATAATTGTACAGATTTAATGACAATATTTATGAGGTTTAAAGAAGTACTTGGCGCATAGTAATAAGTGTTCTATGAAGACTTTGGTGTTATCATCATGACTATTATTAGGTTAATTTAAAATGTAAAACCAAAGAAGACTGCCGCTAAGTGCAAAAACACAAATTTACTGAGGAAATTGGAAATAAGAGGTCTGAACCACATCATGCATACTATCACAGTTCTGTCTTTGGTTTCAGTTAACCAAGAACTGACCGGGAAAATTCTCACCTTTTGGTTAAACATCATTCTGAAAATACTTAATTGGCATTATCATAACTCATTTTCATTTTTGTGGATTTTTTTATTGGAGGGGGATTGTGGACCACACCTGGTTCTGGTCAGGGCTTCCTCCTGGCTCTGTGCTCAGGAATCACTCCTGGCTGGCTCAGGGCACCTCATTTAGTGCCTGTGATTAAGCCCTGGCCAGCCGTGTGCAAGGCAGACGCTGTGTCTCAGGCCCCGCTGATGTGGAATATTCCCAGATGAGTTTTGGATTCGTCTTCATGGCCAAACTCACCTCAACTTTTATGCCTATAAGATGAGCATTTTAGGGGCTGACGTAGCAACATGAGAGTAGCTTAAAAAATGAAAGCGATGAACAACTTATGTGTCTGAAGTTACTAATGTCAGTATGTAAATGTTAAAATATGAATTTACCCATTTATTTATTTATTTTTGGGTTTGGGGGCCACTTATAGTGATGCCTAGGCTCAGTGCTCCGTGCTCCTGACTGTGCTCCCAGAGGTACTCCGGGAACCATGCGTGCCAGGGATGAAGCCCCGCTGTTCTGCGTGCAAGACTCGCACTGAGCCCATTTTGTTATCTATCTCTGGTTCAGAAATCCACATTTTAAGGGGTCTTTGCTTTGATTTGCAATTCTAATTGGGGACAGGGCTTTGAAAAGGCAATTTCAGCTTTCAAAGGCATAGGTTTCCTGCAATTTTTTTCTCCTGTGAAATTCAGAGGACTCTCAGATTCGCTGTGCTTAGTACCGGGAGTCTCTTTCCAGGGAAGTCTTCCCCTGACCCACTTGGCCCAGAATTCCTGATTGTCTGGTGGGTTTGCCGTTCCCACGAGCCCGGGCTTCTCCGCCTTGGAGCGCTGTGCGACTCGACGGGTACTGCTGCCCTCTGCTGGTGATCACGGGGAACATCGCAGTCTGTTCCGTTCAATAGGCCTTTTCTATTTTTCCATAAAAAATAAAAGAGTTAAAAAACTCTTGGCTTTTTCAAGAGAGGAGCACTCCAGGGAAAGAATACAGGGGGAATTGTGCATGCAGGGGATATGCTGAAAATCTAAACTCTCCTCACCCGTCCCGGGCTCTGCACTCCCTGCAAGGAAAAACAAAACCAAAAAGCAGGTAGCAACACTGAGTAGTATACGAGCAGCAGGAAGTCCAACACAACAGATAGCTTTATTTTAACATTCGCTCTTGAATTGTTCCCCGAAGACCACTTTCTTGCACCTGATTTTGCTTATTTTTTAAAAAATTGGAGATGCAAAAAAAAAATCTATAGAGGCTGATACAAAGGCATTTCACTGTGTTCATCCTTATGATTCTTCAAATTTATCTAATTTTTAAATTTATCTAGAATGAGCAGGAATCCTGTAGCCATGTGTTGTGCAGGAATGCTTGCTTCCTTCTTAGAGTCTTCAGATGACAAAAATCCCAGACTCACTCTTTTCTTGTATTTCATATCCTAGTGGTCACTTTGAAATCATAAACGATACAGTGCCTAGTCCTAACTTCTTGTCATTTTTACTGTCATATGGTGTCCTTTGATACCACACCAGCTCATCTGCTCTTCCCTCTTGAGTGTTTTGGGTCAGGTATTCTGTGCTATGGGTAATTCTTGGGGCATTTTAGACTATAGTCCACATTGTTTCAGAGAGGAGGGTCACGAAGTATGACATCTGTGTATATTTGTGTGACTGGAGGTGGATTCAGGGGTACCCACATCAGCAGGTAAGTGTATGCATAATTTTCTTCAGGTCTTCAGTTGCTCTTCATAGTCAGAGACTCACTCTGAGATGATGACTTGCATTCATTCGAAGGTTCTTTGGGATTTTTGGAAACGGAAGAAAAGACGCAAATTTATTAACCTTGTGGTCCTGTTACAAGGTCCCTTGTACTAGGATGTAGGAAAATGAACTGGGTGGAGCGAGAGGAGAGAGCCTGGCCACTTGGTAGAACAGGCGCAGAATCTCACATTGACTGTCCAGGACAGATGTGCCACCAGGCCTGGCTCTGAGCCCAGCCCGGTCACTTCATGATAAGGAGTTCCTAGGGGGATGGGGGTGTCCTTTGAGTGTTCACTGTACTCTCTCCTGTTGGTGTGCTCCGCTACCCGAGTCCCTTCCTTTCCCTCTCTCCCCCACTCCCCGCCTGCTCCGACTTCCCTTCTCATCCTGGTGCTCTGCCAGGTTGCGTTCCACCGACACCCCAAGGCTCTCCAATACCTACACCCACTGCCAACTGGTTATGTGCCTGGAGTTGAGAATCCAGATTCCAGTACAGAAAAGACTGAGTGGCCCTTAGCTTCCCTCGGTGCCTTTTCCCTCTGTGTTCTCTCCCTGATGACCTGTGTTCAGTCTGCTGCTCATGGAGATGACGGTGACCCCAGGGCAGCCCACCCAGGGCACGATGGGACTGGGCTGTGGCAGAGGAGTGATCCGTATGCATCACCTAGCATAATGTGCCAGGAATAAGGACATGATAATTTGACTCCCCCTCTTACATTCTCAGGAAGAGCTCTGTATAAAGGGAGATAATTACCCATGGACCCAAGGAAATTGGCGCGTGCTGACTTCCTTTAAAGATAACTCTATGGGGCTGGAGTGTCAGCACAGCAGGTAGGGTATTTGCCTTGCACGCAGCTGACGTGGGTTCAATCCCAAGCATCCCATGTGGTTCCCAGAGCACCACCAGGTATAATTCCTGAGTGCAGAGCCAGGAGTAACCCTTGAGTATCACCGGGTGTGACTCAAAAAGAGAAAGAAAGAAAGAAAGAAAGAAAGAAAGAAAGAAAGAAAGAAAGAAAGAAAGAAAGAAAGAAAGAAAGAAAGAAAGAAAGAAAGAAAGAAAGAAAGAAAGAAAGAAAGAAAGAAAGAAAGAAAGAAAGAAAGAAAGAAAGAAAGAAAGAAAGAAAGAAAGAAAGAAAGAAAGAAAGAAAGAAAGAGAGAAAGAGAGAGAGAAAGAGAGAGAAAGAGAGAGAAAGAAAGAGAGAAAGAGAGGAACAAAGAGAGAGAAAGAAAAAGAGAGAGAAAGAAAGAAAGAGAGAAAGGAAGAAGAAAGAAAGAAAGAAAGAAAGAAAGAAAGAAAGAAAGAAAGAAAGAAAGAAAGAAGGAAAGAAGGAAAGAAAAAGAAAGAAAGAGAGAAGTAAAGGAAGAGAAAAAGAAAGAAAGATAACCCTATTGTGGGCAGGAGAGAGATAATCCATCGGGTAGGGTGCTTACCTTGCAACACAGCCAACCTGGCTGGGCTCAATACTCATGCCCCATATATCTCTCTATGCACCACCAGGACTAATCCCTGAGTGCAAAGCCAGGAATAAGTTCTGAGGACTACCAGGTATGTGGTGTGTCCCCCACAAAGAGAAAAAAAACACAAAGATAACCTTATGGGGAGTTGAGGGACAGTATCGTGGGTAGCACATTTGCCTTACATGCAGCAGACCTCGGTTCAATTCCTAGCACCCCAGATGGCTCCCAGAAGCCTCTCCAGGAATGATCCCTGACTCCAGAGCCAGAAGTAAGAAGCCCTGAACAGAGCAAGATAGGTGTAACTCAGAAAAAAAAACAAACACATTGCCAGCTTATCATTGATCTGCAATTTTGTGGAATTTCAGTTTAGCTGTTTTCATCTATATGTATATAGGTATCATCACCTTCACTACAAACAAATCTATTTTTATTGTGGGAAAAAATCTCCCATATGTGGGATATAAAGAAACATAATAATGGAAACATAATAAGGGAAACATAATAAGGGAACAATACATGGCCAAAGGCCTCAAAACTAGAGATTCTGTCTACAGAACTGAGCTTGCCAGTGTGTGTGTGTGTGAGTATGTGTGTGTGTGTGTGTGTGTGTGTGTGTGTGTTGGGGGTGGCATGAGGGTTGGTGGAGGGGTCCTTGGGACACTGGTGGAGGGATGTGTTTGGTGTTGGAACTATGTGTGTGCAAAGAGGACAGTTAGCAGTGTTATAAACTATGGTGTCTCAATAAAAATGGGAAGGGAAGAAAAAGAAAAAGTCTGGAAATGGTACAGGGCTTAGGATACTTGGCTGCACGTGGCCAACCTGGTTTGGCCCTCTACTTTACATGGTTCTCTGAGCATTGCAGGATGCAGCCCTGGGGCCCCTGAGCACTGCTAGGTGTGACTCTGGGGGCCCACGCGCCACGGGGTTAGTCCTGGCTACCCCCAGCACTGAGGGATCTAAGCAGCATTGCATCCTCGGGTCCTAGCACTGAACTGCATGCCCTGTGGGCTGAGAACCACCAGTGGGCACCCCAGAGCCTCCTAACCACGGCTTGGGAGGCCCCTGACAGCAAAAGCCAGCAGCAACAACAAAAAATAGAGTCTTAAAGAAGGTTTGTCACTTCTATCTCCCTGTCACTGTACCTCACAGCCTTCTCTTACTATCTCTGTCCCAGCCAGGTGATGCCTTCACTTTTCTTGTCACTGTTTCAGTAATGTTGCTTGTTATTCCATTCAAGAGCTGGGCACACAGAAGGAATTCAACAAATCACAGAAGGAATTCAACAAATATTTCTTCAGCTAACCAATATGCTAACAGTGGGATTATATGACATGAGTCATCCTGGGTGGCACATACAACACTTTCTGCTGCATGCAAGAGGTTTCCAGGAAATGGGAGAAAAAAAACACACACCCACATCAGGTTTGGGTCAACTACCCAAGTGTAATAACCGGCTTGCAGATCAAGTGCATTCCTCTCTCCTTCCAAAAGACTTCTTCAGAAAGGGGGAAATGGAATGACAGGAAGTGAGTGCTCTGTAGGCTGACCTGTGCTGTACTCGGGCAGACAATCTGTGTGTTCCCAGCAGATGCCCCCAAAAAGCTCATGTCCTGGGAGGTCCAGCAACACCTGCCTAGCAGGATGGACACCCCGGAGCAGAACCGCACAGACCCTGCTTGCTCGGAGTCAGGGAAGCTGTAATCCAGGCCTCTTCCTTTGAAATTCAATGAGAAGGCTGGAAGCACATGTAATTAAAAGTGAACATCGCCACACAGCCAAGCTGATAAAATTAATTATACACTAAGAGGAATCTTTCCTTCCTTCCTTCCTTCCTTCCTTCCTTCCTTCCTTCCTTCCTTCCTTCCTTCCTTCCTTCCTTCCTTCCTTCCTTCCTGTCTTTCTTTCTTTCTTTCTTTCTTTCTTTCTTTCTTTCTTTCTTTCTTTCTTTCTTTCTTTCTTTCTTTCTTTCTTTCTTTCTTTCTTTCTTTCTTTCTTTCTTTCTTTCTTTCTCTCTTTCTTTCTTTCTTTCTCTCTCTTTCTTTCTTCCTTTCTCTCTTTCATTCTCTCTTTCTATCTCTCTTTCTCTTTCTTTCTCTCTTTGCTTTCTTTCTCTTTCTTTATTCCTTCTTTCTTTCTTTCTTCTCTTTCTTTCTTCTTCTTTCTTTCTTTCTTTCTTTCTTTCTTTCTTTCTTCTTTCTCTTTCTTTCTTCCTTTCTTTCTTTCTTTCTTTCTTTGTTTCTTTCTTTCTTTCTTTCTTTCTTCTTCTTTCTCTTTCTTTCTCTCTTTTCCTCTTTCTCTTTCTTTCTTTCTTTCTTTCTTTCTTTCTTTCTTTCTTTCTTTCTTTCTTTCTTTCTTTCTTTCTTTCTTTCTTTCTTTCTTTCTTTCTTTCTTTCTTTTCTTTCTTCCTCTCTCTCTGTCTCTCTGTCTCTCTGTCTCTCTCTTAATGCAGTGGGCTTGGTAGTCATCACGGACCCTCGGGCACACGGGGAGGCTGACTAAGTTCTGCTCAGAGTAAAAGAATCCTGCACCCTGAAACAGAACGTCCTTTTCAGAGTCAAATGCTCTCACAAAAAGAAAAAGTACAAAGACTTGAAAAGGAGGAGGAGAACTGCCTTGGTAGGATCTCTAAATAAAACCAGGCTTGAATAGAAGAGAGCGGGTAACGTTGATAATAAAAGATGAAAGTATGATTTTAAAATAACTGCAAGCCGAGCAGAGAGAGACAGCCGGTCCTTAGCGCCGTGGCCTGTTTCCATAAAACATTTTCATTTCCATGGGGCTTGATTCAACAAAGGAGATGCATATTTATTTTTCCTCTGTGAGGTAACAAAGGCCCTAGCTTAAAGAAGGGGCTTTGTAATGCCAGTTAATCCAGTCAAATCGAGTTAATGGCTATGGAGAGCTTGGTGGAATGGGCGATTTACTGTTCAATAATGGCTTGTCAATAGGGAACAAAGAGCTACTTTGATCAACCAAACCACAACAGTTCAGGGTTCGATAGATTTCTCAGCAATTAATGATAATGGCACTGAAAAGCAAAGGAAAGGGCAGATTTGACTGGAAATGGGTCTCCTGTGTGCAAAATAGAGAGTGTGCCAGCAGGAGTTATCTGCTCAGATTCTGAGGACACCCTCACAGGGAAGGGCCATGAGTCACAGACTTCCCTGTAATTTAGATCCTCTGGCAATTGCAGCCTAAGTCAGACTGTGAATCTAGACTGGAAGAACCAGAACCCAAACTACACCAAGCCTAGATTATGTGGACAGCGTTCTCTGTAATAGCAGCTACATTCGCAGGGGTTCCCTTAAGCTTTATAGTCAGTTTTTGACCATGTCTAATTCATGTCGTCAATCTGTCTCTGATGATTTTTTCCCTTTAATTTTTTGCTGGTGGACTTGAGTTTATCTTGCCTCTTTTTGAATTGAAAGACTTGAAATCTTAGTCTAAGTTTCATGACATTGGCTCATACTTTCACTGGATTTTGTCCACAGCAGAAGTGCAGGGGCCAGAGACATAGTACAGTGGCTAAAGGCACTTGACTTGCCCACAACTCACCTGGGTGTGATCTCTAGCACTCCATGTGGTCCCCTCAACCTCGTCATCCCTGAGCACAAAGCCAGGAGTAAGGCCTGAGCAGTGGTGCGGGGTATGGCACAAAAATAAATAAAAATAAAGCTGGGGTTTGTCTGAAATAATAAAATTGCAAAAAAGAATAGTTTCTATTAATTACCTGGGAGATTTCTCTTTCCAAGTAAATGTGAAAACCAAGGTGAGAAAATGAATGACATCTAAAAGGTGCAGCAATACCCTGGAGAAACAAAAAAGTATAGTTGAAATGACATCTGCACTTATATGTTCATCGCGGCACTGTTTACAATAGCCAGAACCTGGAAAAAACCCGAGTGCCCAAGAATAGATGACTAGTTAAAGAAACCCTGGTACATCTATACAATGGAATACTATGCAGCTGTTAGAAAAAATGAAGTCATGAACTTTGCATATAAGTGGATCAACATGGAAAGTATCATGCTAAGTGAAATGAGTCAGAAAGAGAGGGACAGACATAGAAAGATTGCACTCATCTATGGAATATAAAATAACAGAGTAGGAGACTAATACCCAAGAATAGTAGTATACAATACCAGGAGGTTGACTCCATAGCTTGGAACTTGGCCTCACACGCTGGGGGAAAGTCATACCAAATGAAGAAGGGAACACCAAGTAAATTGTGAGTGGAGATCCCGAGTGGTAAGGGAAATGCGCGCTGAAAGTGGACTAGTGACCGAACATGATGGCCACTCAATACCCCTACTGCAGACCACAACACCCAAAAGAAGAGAGAGAGAACAAATTGGAATACCCTGCCACAGAGGCGGGGGAGGGGGATGGGATTGGGGGGTGGGAGGGATACTGGGTTCATTGGTGGTGGAGAATGGACACTGGTGGAGGGATGGGCTCCCGAACACTGCATGAGGGTAAAACAAGCACGAAATGTTTGAATCTGTAACTTTACCCTCACTGTGACTCACTAATTAAAAAATAAAATAATAATAATAATAATAAAAGGTGCAGCAAGGATAATGGTCAAAATTCCTTCTGCATTCACTGTCATCAGTCACATCTGTGCCCCTATGAGTGTTCATTGCTATCAGAAGTCACCCTCTGCTGTGGATTTAGAGTTATTCCTTCTGGAATGGAGAGATAGTATAGTGGGCACTTGCCATACACACAGCCAACCTGGGTTCAATCAGTAATTTTGTACATGATCCCCCAAGCACGGCCAGGAGTGATCCTTGAGCACAGAAATGGGGGTAAGTTCTGGGCATAGCCAAGCATGGCCCAAACACCCAAAATCAGTACATAAATAAGTGAATGAACAAATTGATAAATTTATTCCTTCAGTGGAAAATCTCAACCAGAACTGCTGACACGTGATGTGAGAAGCAAGTCGTCCCTATGAGATCACAGTGGTCAAGGAGAATTATTTTATAAGCAGAGGCTTTTGCAGATAAAAAAAGTCCTCATCTTGGCAAATTCAAAAGAAGAGCTTCATCTTCTTTTTCTCTTTTGGTTTTGAGGCTACACCCATCATTGCTCAGGATGTACTCCTGATAGTGCTCAGGGGACCATATCGGAAGCTGGGTTGGCTGAATGCAAGGCAAGTACTTTAGCCACTGTACAATCACTACAACCTGAGCTTTATCTTGTTTTCTCAAATGCTTAAATCTTCTTCACATACTTCAGGAAGCGTGTAGCTGGTCAATGTATGTTCTCTGATGTCACAGGGCCCGGATGCACTTCTCCAGGGCAATCCTACTATCCAGTGGCCCTCATTTTGCACCCTTGTATCCTGGAGAGAGAATCATATGTTTCTATGTAAGAAGCCACTTGTGCTACTTCTTTTGTGTGTGTTAGATCCTCACTAAGGAGAACCAATCAAGTTCAGTCCTGGCAGAAACCGCTGGGAACATTTGCTCGAGGGTGGGGATTCATGTTGATACAAACTGATCCCTGCATCTTCCTAGGCACTGCAGCATTCCGAGGTGCAGTCTGTCATACCCACTGAGCCCCCCACCTACTCTCACTGCCTCCCAACCCCACCCTCCCTCCCAATCAACATTTACCCGAACATTGTACAACCTTGCCCAGAAATGACTTTTAAAACAACATTCATGTTATTCACAGTGGAGCCATGAGGCATTTTGGAATCACGTTTCATTGATTCACTATAATGTGCTTTGGGCCTCCCAAGCAGTCCTCGAGGGGTCTAGGGACACTCTTAGAGATACTTGGGCAGCTCTTCCAAGTTACACGATGCTCCCCCTGATGATGTGAATCCGCTTAAGCACAGCGGAGCTGTGGGCCACCAGGGCTACACCCAGAAGTGCTGGGTGTAATGTGTGGTGCCTCGTATTGAACTTGGGACCACAAACATGCAAGACATCTACTATAGCCCTTTGAGGTATCTCCCCTGCCTCAAATTTCATTTTATTTCACATAATTGGTAAAATCTGAGTTAAGAGCTCTCTTGCATTTCTTTGGGCATAGTTGTTTAAGTCCCTGTAATTATATTGCTTCTGCATTCTTGGGCAAAAGCACAAATTTATTTTTAATATTTTTAAAATTATTTATGGATTCAGATGGGCCGGACATGTAATGCGATTCAGAGATGACTGCTGGACTAGAGCTGTTACCGACTGGATTCCACAGGACGTCAAAAGACGGCGTGGTCGCCCGCCAACGAGATGGTCAAACTTCTTTGTCAAAACCCTGAATGAATGATTTGAGACTCTTCCTGTTCCTGGAAGAAGCAGATGCCACTGGGCTACTTTAGCACGTGTCAGGGACAAATGGAGACGTTTCTGGCACCTGCTTGAGCAAATCAAAGATCAACAGTGATAAAAAATCAAAGATCAACAAGTGATACAAGTGATTTATGGATTCAATAATTTTTCTTCATCTTTGAGACTGCTTTCTGCAGCCCCCCTTTCATGGAATCTTTCATTAATTTATTCAACATATATTTGTGGTTGTCGCATTACAAGGTGCCAGATGCCGTTCCAGCCATCAATGGAGTGATGTAGATGGCAGAATACTTCCCTGCATTGAGCTCAAGATTGGGGAGATGGAGCTAAGCAAAATACATAATAAAATGGTATTTCAGGGATTCGAAATTTCGGGATCAAAGCGATAGCACAGTGGGTAGAGTGTTTGCCTTGCACATGGTCAACCTGGGTTCAGTCCCCAGCATTCTATATCTGCCAAACACTTCCAGGAGTAATTCCTAGTGCAGAGCCAGAAGTATCCCCTGAGCATTGGCAGGTGTGCCCCCAAAACATAAAAAAGATAAAAAAGAAAAGAAAAGAAAAGAAAAGAAAACTTTGTGGATGAACTCACAAATCTAAACAAGCATTTTATAAAAGAGAAAGTACATGCATGTATACATATATAGTTAGCATGAACATAAAAATTATAATAATAACAAAAGTGTAAAGGAAAAACAATAATAAATTACATTAGCTAAAAATGCTTGATAAAATTGGTTGTCAGGAAAGGAGAGATAATATAGTGGATAAGATGCATGTGGCAGACCAGGGCTCGATCCCTAAAACCCCATACTGCCCCCTGAACCTCACCAAGAGTGATCCCTGAGTACAGAGAACCAATAATATGCCCTGAGCTGCACTGGGTGTGGCCCCAAATTATAACAAAACAAAATATAAAAATATAATATAAAATTTATATTAAAATTAAAAATATAATATAAAATTTATATAAAAACATAAAAAACAATTATAACAAAACCAAAGAGAATTTATACTTCTAGTGTTCTTTTTTTTTAATTGAGTCACCATGAATTACAAAATTGTCCATGATTGAGTTTCAGGCACACAGCCTTTTAATACCAGTTCCTCCCCTCCTCCTATGTCCTCACTTTCCCTCTCATCTCCAACCCTGCCTTTACTTCTGTGGATTTGTTTCTATTTTATTTTAAATTTTTTTTTGCTTTTTTGGTCACACCCGGTATAGGGGTTACTCCTGGCTCATGCACTCAGGAGTTACTCCTGGCAGTGCTTGGGGGACCATATGGGACGCTGGGAATCAAACCCGGGTTGGCTGCGTGCAAGGCAAATGCCCTATCCGCTGTGCTGTTGCTCCAGCCTCTGGATTTGTTTCTAGAAGTCACTTCACAAGTGAGAAAATCTATTCGCACACTGATGGTCAACACTGTAGTATGACTGAGAGTAAAAAACATGAGTGGTCCAACTCTGTATCAACTAAGGATTGACTTGGGGAAATTTGGTACAAAATTCTAATGAATCCCATGTAATTTTCAGAGTCACTGGTATTGTTATACTGATTGACATAAGAACAGTATTTATATGATTGGTGAACAAAACATTTTATAAGGCATAAATACAGACTGGTCCTTTTGGTATATGTGGTGGGTTTCATAAAGGGGAATGTAAGTTCTATGTGGATAAGAAGTTTTGTGTTCTTTACTGTCGTCCTAGTTCCTAGAACAGTGCCTGATACTTCTTGTTGAAAGAATGAAAAAAAAAAAGACATTTAGAAAGTTCTTTGCCAGGTTGGAAAGATGGGAAGTGGGTAAAGCACTTGCCTCAAAGGCAGCCAACCCAATTATGATCCCTGGCACCACATACTGTTCCTCAAGCACCACTTAAAGTGTGACCCTTCAGTGCCATCAGGTGTGACTCAATCCCCCCTCCAAGGAAAGTGGTTTTGATGAAAGTGTAACATTATGGATACTAGTAATGTTTCGTTTATCCTTTATATTTTCTCTTATTTGAGTTGCCCTTAAATACTTTTACCAAATGGATCTTGAAAACATGCCCAACGCTGCTGCTAGTGAGACTGTGGTAATCAGTCCTAAGCTTTGATTTGGTTTGAAAGTTTTAGAAAGCCACCTGACATTCAATATTCAAAAAAATCACAAAATTATTTCTTTGTCTATTAATAGTGCATGGGAATATAGACTAAAAATGAAAAATATGAAGTGATCTCATATCAAAAGGCATTTATCTCAATTTAGTTTATTATTATTCAAGTACCATGGTTTACAATAAGGTTTTTGGTACATAAGGTTTATGCGCCTCCAACTAACAAAGTGCTAGAACCTTTCATCATTGTCCCAGCAGCACATTTAATCTGTATCATTTCTTCACATCTACTGATCCCCCACCTCAGGTAGATTTCATCTCAATTTTTATACTAGGAGAAAAAAAAATCCTGGATAAATCTAAAGGTACTCCTTTTGTAACAATAAAAATAAGTTATTGAAAACCCACTAGTTGAAATTTCAAGCAGCCTCAACCAATTCTGGATATCTAGCCGCAGGAACAAAGGTGACTGAAAATACAGACCTGCAATGACTTAAATAAGAGATGATGTTGTGTTAAAGCTGGAATCCTGTCTGTGGTTTTGTTAGAATAGCAGAAAGAATGTAGGCCTTAGAGTTAGAGGGGTTGTTAGTCAGGCAGTTACATAACCGTTCTGTGTCCTTGGTTGATCATGTTCCCTAATCTCTGAATGCGTCAGTTTTCTGGTCTGTGAAACAGCTGAAGTACTGCCTCCAACTACTGTCTGATGACGATGCACTGGAGACAATGCCCATAAACGTAAAAGCCGGGCAGAGTCAGGACTCTCGGGATATATTTATTTATTTATTTATTTATTTATTTATTTATTTATTTATTTATTTATTTATGGGGTATTCTATTTTTGGGGGTGGGTTACTTATTTATTCGAGGGGGGTTTCTTTTGGGGGCTTTATTTGTAGGGTGTTCATTTTCTTGTTACTTTTGTCATCGTATTTTCATATCTTCCAAAAGATGGCCAATTCCTATCGATGACAGACTCGGTGGAAACAGAAATCTGAAAGTGGAGGCCAAGCATGGGCACGGAGCGCCAGGGACCCTGGGACTCGCGGTACAGTGACTGCGAGACGCGGGCCGCCGCACGGGGGCGCCGGCGCTCAGGTGTGTGCGTGGAGAGGGGCGGGGGCGGGGTGCGGAGGAAAGGAGTGGGGGAGACGTTCCCGAGATTGGCCAGCAGGTGGCGCTACCGCCGGAGGCCCCGCCGGGACCGGAAGCCGGGCCGGAGGGGAGCCCGGTGCTGCACGTCGACTCCTCCCGTTTCCGCCGCCGCCCTGCGCTGAGTCGCCGTCTCCGCTCCGCCGCCTGCCCCGCCGCCGCCGCCGCCGCCGCGATGCCGCTGGAGAACCTGGAGGAGGAGGGTCTGCCCAAGAACCCCGACCTGCGCATCGCGCAGCTGCGCTTCCTGCTCAGCCTGCCCGAGCACCGCGGGGACGCGGCCGTGCGCGACGAGCTGATGGCGGCCGTCCGCGATAACAGTGAGCGCCGCGCGCGCCGAGTCAGCGGCCTAGGCCCGGGCGGCCTGCTTGTCCCGGGCCGGGCGCGGCTCTCGGACCCCGGGCCCCCGCTCGTGTGGGAGCGCCGGCGGGGCCCCGAGCCGGCGGGCCCGGCCCCCGCGAGGGCGGTGCAGCGGGACCTCGCGGGGGCTCGCCCGGCCTGCGGCCGCAGAGCCGGGCCCCCCTTCCCGTGGCGCCTGGGGCTCCTGCCGTCTGTCCGTCCGTCCGTCAGTCCGTCCGGGCGCGCAGAGGGCACGGGCCCCGCCCCGGCTGCGGGACGCTGCGGACACCCGCCACCGAGGCAGAGCCAAGGCCGGGACGCAGCCCTCACTTGTAGACATTTAGGATTCGCCAGGCCCGGTGTCATTGCCCCGTGGGGGTGGGGGCGGGGAGGACCAGCCTGGGGGGTGACCAGCAGCGTGTGGGTGTGGGTGTGTGGCGGGGCGGGGGACCCCTCCTAAGTCACGACCCCGCCGTTTGTCTCTTCAGACATGGCCCCTTACTATGAGGCCTTGTGCAAATCCCTGGACTGGTCCATGGACATGGACCTGCTCAGCAAGATGAAGAAGGCCAACGAGGAGGAGTTGAAGCGCTTGGACGAGGAGCTGGAAGATGCGGAGAAGAATCTGGGAGAGAGCGAAATCCGGGATGCCATGATGGCCAAGGCCGAGTATCTCTGCAGAATAGGCGACAAGGTGAGTGGAGAGGGGGTCCCCGCCGGGCTGTCTGGGGGAGAGCCCGTGAGAGGTCAGGGTTCCAGGATCTCATGGTCCCCCGAGCTGGAAGTAGCCCTGGAGCAGCTGCCCGGTGTGACCCAAGCCCCCTCCCTTCCTCCCTCTCCTCTCCTCTGTCTCCTCTCTCTTTCTCTCTTTCTCTCTTTCTCTCTCTCCTCTCTGACTGTTTCTCTCTGTCTCTGTCTCTCTCCGAAAAAAACTCAGAGATAGTACAGCGGGTAGGGCGTTTGCCTTGCATGCTGCCCCTCAGGTTCCATCCCGAGCATCCCACATGGCCCTCTGAGCCTTGCCAGAAGTGATCCCTGAACACGGGACTAAACCATGAGTATCTCCGGATGTGGTCCCCAAAACATATTGTATTCAGAGGTAACGTGCTTATATCTTCGTTAGTGTCTTTATAAGACAAATGATTAATACTGGAGTTCTAGATATTTTTCTTACCCTCAAATGTCAGCTGTTTTCTTATTTCACTGCCTTTACAGACACACATGTGCTAGTGGAAACTAGGTAGTATTGTGTCCAAATTTTTGGAAGGGAACTGTAGTGTACTGATACTGTCCTGTACATTTGAATTCTGGTTCCTATTTGTGAGATCTTGTATGTAAGTCTTGCTATTTCTGCTTAATTGCTGTCTCATAGTCTGTTGTTGGGCTAAGCTGTAGTTTATTTGGTTATTGGGTTGTTGATGGACTTGGGTTATTTCATCTCGCTATTAAAAAACTGGCTATAAAAACATGCTTATCTAAAAGTAGAAATGTAGGGGGCTGGAGCAATAGCACAGCGGGTAGGGCATTCGCGGCCGACCCGGGTTCGATTCCCAGCATCCCATATGGTCCCCTGAGCACCGCCAGGGGTGATTCCTGAGTGCAGAGCCAGGAGTAACCCCTGTGCATCGCCGGGTGTGACCCAAAAAGCAAAAAAAAAAAAAGTAGAAATGTATTTGACTTTCCTAAACGTAGAAATGTATTTGATTTTTCTACATATACCTTAGCCTTTCTTTAGGGTATGTTCTGTATAGTAAATTGCTGAGACAATGAACAAGTGCTTTTTTTCTTAGTACATGGACATGTCTTCGACTGAGTACCTGTCTTACCTAGACACCATAGTGCAGGAGAGGGATATCCATTACCAGATGTTTTATTTTTAATTTTAGTAGTTATGTAATAGATACAAGAATGGCTTTTGAAATTCCTTAATTTTAGTCTTTTTATCCTGAAGTACAATATGTCATCAAGTGATGTCATAGGAACCTGGGGCAATAGTAAAGCAGGTACTAGTACTACTTGCCTTGCACACAGCTGACCCAGATTTGATCCCCAGCACTCCTTAAAGGTTGCTTGAGCCCACCAGCAGTGATTCTTGAGCACAGAGGCAGGAGTAAGCCCTGAGCACTGCTAGGTGTTGCCCTTCTCCCCTCCACCCCCCAGTTCCCAAATGAAAAACATAAAAGAAATTTACTTGCTTAGTTATAATGCTTGTTGAGTGGAGGGGGAAGTCTAGGCTAATGTTAAACAAAATGACCTTATTTGAGAATGTAGAAATGTATTTGACTTTTCTGTCCTTAAAATTGTGACATGCATAAAGTCACAGTTTCTAAGAAGCCATCTATGTTGATTAAAGGCCTACCATATTTAGATGGTGGCTGATATAACTAAAAAAATGTGTGTAAGCCCTTGGATTAGATTACCTCTGGTTCTCGCTTTAATAAAGATGACTTTGGGGGATGCTCCTTTATTTATAAAGCTAATAGTAGTTTCTCTACAAGGAAGATTAAAGATAGGACAAAGAGTTTATTTATTTATTTATTTATTTTTTAAAAATTCTTTTATTAATTCACCATGTGGAAAGTTACAAAGCATTCAGGTTAAAGTCTCAGTTACACAATGCTCAAACACCCATCCCTTCACCAGTGCACATATTCCACCACCAAGAATCACGATATACCTCCCCCCTTCCCCCACCTCCCCAGCCCCCCACCCCGCATGTGTAACTGGTAAATTTCACTTTACTTTCACTTTACTTTGATTACATTCAATATTTAAACAAAAAAATTTCACTATTATTGATTACTAGATACTAAAATACAGAAATCCAAAACTATGCTGCTGCTAGTGCGGCCTCCTGACTTCATATCTCTTCATTCTCAGCAATGGAAAACAAATTACCAAATGCTTTCTTTTCAGCAGATCGACTTTAGGGGGGAGAAACTCCAAATCAATAACAGGACAAAGAATTTAGGCATGAAGTGCTTAAATGTCGAAGGTTAGGAGTTGCTCTTTAAATCAGAAGCAGCCATTTTGCTTTGTTCTCAGTACACTTGACTTTTCCTTTGTCTTTTGAGACCACACTGATTGTGCTCTTGGCTTTCTCCTGGCTCTCTGCTAAGGGGTCACTCCTGGCGGGGCTTAGGGGGCCATATGTGGTGCCAGAGATCAAACCTGGGTCTACTGCATGCAAGGCAAGTGCCCTGCCCACTGTACTATGACTCTGCCCCTTCTGATGATACATTTAAGGCTTGGTTATTGTAAACATACTGAAAATACAAACAGTTTTAAATTGCTAATTTTTGGAAAATGCAGTTAAAATTATTAATAATATGGGTATTCTGCCTACCCCCTGCCTCAAATTTAGAAAAGATTTTAAGAAAGTGGGAAAAGAAGAAAGGGTTCAGATCACGGGCCTCCTTTTTTTTCTTTTTGTGTTTGGGACACACCTGACAGTGCTCATGGCTTACTCCTAGTGGGCTTGAGGAATAGGTGGGGTGCCAGGGATTTAATCTACCTGCCGCATGCAAGGCAGTCACTGTGCCTGCTGCACTCACTCTGGCCCAGATTTTGATTCTCCCTAATCAGCATGTGGGTTTTTCGGTTTGTTTTCGGGTTACACCCCGGTGTTGCTCAGGGCCTGCTCCTCTCTGCTCAGGGCTCACTCCAGTGGAGGCTGGGTTACCGTGGATGGTGCTGTGGATTGAACCTGGGTCAGTCATGTGTAAGGCAAGAGGGCCAATGCCTGACCCACACTGATATCTCTCCAGTCCCCCAGTGTGGATATTTTTCTAGATTGTGTGTGGTTTGGTTGTAAGGGTAATCTTTTCTTAAAGGTGAATGAAAATAGGTTTTGTGCAGGCCTTGAGAAATTCAGCACGGAAATGGTCGAATCAGCACGGAAATGGTCGAATCAGCATCGGACGATTGTAAATTGGAAATGTTCTGATATCCCATCTTGATGAGACGTAATCTAGAGGCTGGAGACAAAGGGAGAGAGTGGAGGTTTGATCCCTGACATCCTGTATGGTCTCCTGAGCACTATTAGGAGTAATTCCTGAGCATCACCAGGCATGGCCCAAAAACTAAAGTCTGAAAAGAAGTTTCCTCTTTTTTATATTTGACATTACTTAATGGATTTTTATTCTCTTTGTACTGTTGATAATAACCATTACTTAAGGACCTCAGTTTATTGCAGATGTTTTTCAGGAGTATCTACTTTAGATGTAATCTCATTGGTCTTATATTCTCTTGCAACAAGATGTTTGGTTTTTCTCTCAGGACCTGGAATCATCCATTTTCCTTGGATCTCTGGCTGGGGCTGGGGTGGATTTAGTATTTAGAGACCAGGATCTGAGAGCTCTGTGTGCGCATCAATGTCATGGCAGTTCCTTATATAAGTTTATAAGCATAGTTAAGAGTTAAAGGAAAAACTTGCTAAAAAAGACATCGAGGGGCTGGAGTGATAGCACAGCGGGTAGGGCGTTTGCCTTGCACGCGGCCGACCCGGGTTCAAATCCCAGCATCCCATATGGTTCCCTGAGCACCGCCAGGGGTGATTCCTGAGTGCATGAGCCAGGAGTGACCCCTGTGCATTGCTGGGTGTGACCTAAAAAGCAAAAAAAAAAAAAAAGACATTAAATATGAGTCATGATTTTACTTTTATTCACTTTTTAAAGAAATAAAGTATTTTATTTCACGACATTTTAGGATGAAATAACGATTGTATTTTAGTTACTACAATAAAGTTTTCATTACCTTTTTACGCTTTATACAGGTGTGGAAAATAGTATGCTCAATCCCCTTGTTAATTATCACTCAGCTTCAATCTTGCCTTCTCTTGTTTGGGCCGTATTCCTATGTTCTAATTTCTTGTTAAGAAATGCCCAGGTAGCTGACAGTTTTCAGAATTTATAAAGTTTCCTCACCTGTTTGCCTTCTTTCTCCTTACAGGAAGGCGCGCTGACAGCCTTTCGCAAGACATATGACAAAACTGTGGCCTTGGGTCACCGGCTGGATATTGTCTTCTATCTCCTTAGGATTGGTTTATTTTATATGGATAATGATCTCATCACAAGAAACACAGAAAAGGCGAAAAGGTACTTTTTCCCCCCAGCAATGATTATATATCCCCTACAACTTATAAAAGAAACTGGTGGAAGAAATTTACTTTTCTTTACGTACTAGTAAATTTTGTCAAGTAATTGATGCAGTGTATTTGGTGAAATATTTTCTGTATTCTTGGTTCATGTTAAAAGTTTTTTTATTTGAAAATGAAGCTGTAAATCCTTTTTTTAGCTTATGACCTTTCTATTCTATTTGCTCTTTTTCATAAAAGCTTAATAGAAGAAGGAGGAGACTGGGACAGGAGGAATCGCCTAAAAGTGTATCAGGGTCTTTATTGTGTGGCCATCCGGGATTTCAAACAAGCAGCGGAACTCTTCCTGGACACTGTCTCCACATTTACATCCTATGAACTGATGGATTATAAAACCTTTGTGACGTATACTGTCTATGTTAGCATGATCGCCTTAGAGAGACCAGATCTCAGGGAAAAGGTAATGGCAATCTCAATAACCTATTTTTAAGATTACACCATGCTTTTCTGACCTAAATATAAAAAAATCATTAAAGTGTTTACTTTGTTAAATCCTTAGGTTATTAAAGGAGCAGAGATTCTTGAAGTGTTGCATAGTCTTCCAGCTGTTCGACAGTATCTTTTTTCACTCTACGAGTGTCGCTATTCCGTTTTCTTTCAGTCATTAGGTAAGGATAGAGTGGCTCTTTTGCATGATCTGTTTTCATCTTCTGATCCGTTATGCATATGACCGAGGTGATCTTTCACATATAAGAAAACAGTGTGCGTGAGGCTGGAGCAGTAGTACAGCGGATAGGGAATTTCTTAAATGCAGCTGACCGGGGTTGACCTCTCATGGGCCCTGAGATGGTACCAGGAGCGATCCTTGGGCACAGTACCAGGTGTAGGCCCTGGGAACTGCAGGAGGTGGCCCAAAAACCAACAAAAGAGCGGGGATACGAGGGAGGGGAGAGGGAAGGAGGGAGGGAGGGGGAAAAGAAGAAAAATAGTAATAGCTTCTTTGGTCTTTCATTGTGACAATCTCTTTTTGTTGTGGGAAGTGTATCATACTGATGGGTTTTTTTTTATATGGCCCTAGAGGTAAATTGATGATTACAGTTTTTAAGCATTGCTTTTTTTGTAAAAAAAAAAAAATCTAGTAGCCATCTTTTAGAGAGAGATGTAAGAGAGTCTGAATCCCTTTCTGAGTTGAGATTGAGTCTGAATTCAGCAATAGGCCCTTTATGCAATAGCAAAATGTGCATTGATTCACAGTCATTTTCAAGTGCTATATAATGAAATAGTTGTGTTCCTCCAAAGCAAGTTTACAGTGACCTTACCTAGAATCATTTGCTCTTACCTAACAAATTTTATTATTCTTGTCATCTCCTTCCTGACCATTTGATTTCCTCCTGGTCAGTATATAATTAGTTCACTGTATCACTGTCATCCTGTTGTCATCGATGTACTCGAGCGGGTGCCAATAACATCTCCATTCGTCTTATCCCTGAAATTTTAGCAGCCTCTCCTTACTCGTCTTTCCCAACGATTGGAAGCTCTTTCAGGGTCAGGGGAATGACACCTGTTATTATTACTGTTTTTGGCATATCAAATATGCCACGGGGAGCTTGCCAGGCTCTGCCGTGTGGGCGGGATACTTGGTTGCTTGCCGGGCTGAGAGGCATATATATATTTTTTCCTCAGCTGCACAGTCTGGGAATATTTTCACTCAGGCATTGAGTTATCACCACATTATTAGTTATCACCATAATGTAAGAACATGTCAGTAGCAACTTCACAAATTATATCCCTAAATGTGGCATGGTAGGGTTTTCTTATTCATGCTGCACTTTTTAGAAACTGAGGTTTTTGGTTGAATAGCATTCAAGAAAATTAGAATGAGGTGGGGGTCTCCAAATGATTCTATTTATGGGATGGGTTTTGACCTAACACTTTGCTTCTGAAGTGTCTCCTTCATAAAGTTAGTCTTTTTTTTTTAGTAATTGGCAAGAAAGGTGGGAGAAAATACATTCCTTCTGTAATGAAATTGATACATTTTGGACATCTTGTTAAAACATTAACCTCTCCATATTCTCCTCATTTCTTACAAGCAATATTTTAACAATTTGGGGTAACTTTTTATTTACTATTTTTGCACGTTTTAAATATTGTAACTGCAGAAGACAGGATACTTACGTTTCCTTTTCATGAGTCTTACTGTTACTTGTTTCAGTGATTCTCTGCTTTAGTGAGACGACTTAACTGGATTTTACATGACTGCTGTTCTGGTACTTATAAACTATGTCTTTTAAAATGTTTTTAAAATGGGCCTCCCTGCTGCTGCGGGTTGGGGGCTGAGGGTTGGCCTCAGGTGGTCTGATGAGCTACTGGCTGCCCTCTGGGTGTTCTCCACCCTACGGCCATGTGACTGCCCCAGCACTCTCCTGAAACCAGTGTCCCCCAAAAGCCGTGGACGCTGTGTACCACCCAGAGGAGTTTTGAATAGGAAAGAAACCTAAAAAATTAAAATACTTGATTTGAAAAATTAAAGGATTTTGAATTTCTCTTTAAAGGTATTAAAAACTGGGGCTGGAGAGATAGTAGAGCAGGTAAGGCACCCTGTTGATCCCTGAGCCCCGCCAGGAGTGATCCCTGAGTGCAGAGCCAGCTCTGAGCACAGTGAGGTGTGGCACAAAACCCAAACAAATCTGAAACAGTGTTAAGTTTTATTTTCTCCAACCTACCCACTCCAAATCAGTACATAGATTCACACACAAAATTTCTGGATACCTGTTTTCAGGTTTTTAAATATGGTCCTATTTTTATTCATCTGTATTCACCTTGAGAAAGTAAAAGAACACAAAAATCCAAGGATATGTGTACGTTTGAGAAATCCTCAGTGTCATGAAGAAGGGAAAAAAGGCTTTCTTGTCTATGGCTGCTAGGATCCTTTCTCTAGAGGCAGTTGCCACTAAGTTTCTAGAGTGTTTTAGGGCATTCGTATGCAGAGATTCAAGCATATAACACCTGTAATCTTAGGTGGACATATTTTACTTGCTCATCACCTTCTATTACCCATCTTCTTTTTTCACTCCGAGTTTGTCCTTCCTGCAGATGGGCTCCTCTGGGCTCTTCCTGCTGGACACTTTTGTGTCCTTGCCGGTGTCTCCTGCACTCGATACCCTCAGGTTTCTCTGCCCAACCTGTGGAAGGCCTTTTAGCCACTCTTACCATGTCACTTTTATTTTCTTCACAAAATGATGTGCTCTGGATAGTTTGTTTATTCGTCTAGCTATACATTAGGAAAAAAAATTTTTTTTCTGTGACAGCCAGGATCTTGTCTGTTAAATGCAACACCATTATTGAAGAAGTAACATAGCAGTTTTTCAGTAAAATAATTTTTACCTGCATGGGTTACACATTGATATTCTATGGGCATTTTACTGTACAACTAACCTTTTTCAACTTTATAAGAGCCCTTTATAGATGAAGACTCTTAATTCTTCTGTTTTATGTACTGTTTATCTGAAAGGGAGACTCATGAATTGTCATCTTACTCACTGCAGCTGTTGTGGAACAGGAAATGAAAAAGGACTGGCTTTTTGCTCCTCATTACCGATACTATGTAAGAGAAATGAGAATTCATGCATACAGCCAGTTACTGGAATCATACAGGTCATTAACCCTTGGCTACATGGCAGAAGCCTTTGGTGTTGGTGTGGAATTCATTGATCAGTAAGTTTGATGCTTTTTACAGTTGCCTTTTACTATGTGAACTTGTACATTTTCTGTTTCTGTTGCTTCTCTAAATTGTTATTTCTCTAAATACTACTATATAGTCATATTTATCATCTCTGCTTCTTGATGTTCCTTCTATTAATAGTTGGGGAAACTTGAGTTGTAGAGAGGAGCGCGTAAGTGATTTGTGAAAGGTTATTAGCTCAGTTGTTAAATAAAGGTATGCTCTGTTCCTTCTTTGTGGACTGTATCATTAGTTGTGACGCTTAGGTAATAAAGTGGAATAGAAAGATGGCTGAGGCTGCAGCACGGTGTGGTTGGCAGAAAGGCAAGCACACAACATATAGGGACCTTTGTGTGGCACTTGGATTTTAGTCTAGGAGCTGTGGGAAGCTGTTGGAAATTTGAAACAGAGTGCTGACCTGGTTTTATGCTGTCTTACATGATGGTCCGTCAGACCACTGGGTGTTGTTTCATACATCAAGGAGATGTTATGGTGGATTCATATTTGGGAGATGGGAGTTGAATTTTGTGCTGTGAGTGATATTTAGATCAGTTTCTCCCAAATACATAAATATTGTTGCAGTTTTTATTAGCCTACAGTGAAAAAGCAGAAAGTATTTAGTAATATTAAATAAAGCTGCATTTTGTTGAGTTAAGATCTCTTTTTTCCAGTATTTCTTTCCAAATTGATGAAATATACTGTAACTTTTTGTGAAATTGACTTTATCTCTTATTTTACAACCACTTCAAAGTTAAGTGTCAGGCACCAGCACATTTTATCCTAAACAATTTAATGTCTATGCTAATCTTAATGGATTTGTTTTCAGAAAACAGGAAAAAGCACTGGTCTTTAGTGTAATTCAAAACTGTTAGGATCATTTGTGAAATTTCCACATTCTCTTCATATGAAAGGAACATATGGCGGTAATATTTTTTTGTAACTTTGTGTTTTTTTTCAAAGGCGGATATTTTAAAGTTGGTTTTCTTTTCATTTTTGTATTGTATTCATTTTGTATTGGACTATGTAAGTTTGTGAAGTTCAAGTTAACCACTGTGTGATAGGGTTGATTACTACGATAGATGTGACAGGTTATTACCGATGTGTTTTTAATAAGAGAATGATGGAATGACTGACTGTAGTGTAGTGCGGTGCATCAGAAGGAGGTGTTGGCCTGCTTATTGTCCTAGATCTGCTATTAAAAGTTCTGTGACCTCATCAGGTTTTGAACTGTCCTGAGTTTCTTAATTGGTAAGGAAGTGCTTAGGTTCTACTTGGCAGCAATGTGAAGTTCAAATGAAGTTGTGGGTAAGGTGCACTGAAGCAGGAAGATACCATTTAGATAACTACAGTACTTTTAACTTACTGGATGACGTTTGATTTAAGACAGTGGTATTGTAAGAACAGCTCTTGACAAAGGTACCACCAAGCTTTAGTTCTCTATTAATGCCCTTTTGAGAATTTCTGATACCACATTGAAGTATGGGCTTTAAATGGTTTTTTTTTTTTTTTTTCCTTTTTGGGTCACACCTGGAGATGCACAGGGGTCACTCCTAGCTCTGCACTCAGGAATTACCCCTGGCGGTGCTCAGGGGACCATATGGGATGCTGGGAATCGAACCTGGGTCAGCCGAGTGCAAGGCAAACGCCCTACCCGCTGTGCTATTGCTCCAGCCCCATTTAAATGCTTTGCTTTCTTCCTTAAAAACTTGTTTTTAAGTGAAATGCTTCCCGGAAATTTGGCTTAATAAGTTTAAAGAAAATTAAGTTTGAATTATTCATCATTCTCCACTTAGACTCATTTAAGATTTTGATGAAGAAAGGGACAAGGCAGTATTTGAATCAGTACTGTTGTTTAAGGTTAATTGGTTAAGGTTAGAAACTCTACTTGTGAGCTTTACGTTGTTGGTAGGTTTTGGTAAACTTGTCATAAAATCTGATTTTTACATTCTGTTCATTCAGTACAGTTGTTTTATCTTGACCAGATACCTGCTGTGTATAAGAGAGCATGCTGTTAAGACCAGGAAAAATGGCATGGGTTAGGGAAGTTGAAGAATTTTTAACGTGTTTGAGTAATAAAGGGAAGTAAGTAGGGAATGTGGCTGGAATGCCATGACAGAACTTGAGGAGTTCAAGTGTTGTAACAAGAAAGGGTGTTGTGCCATAACTATTTAAACTGGAAAATGAATATAAGTGAGGTTAGAAATTTTTTTTTAATTTTTAGACTTTTTAAAAATTTTTAAAAAATTTTACGTAGTCTCTTAGTAGCATAACTTTTTAAAACAGGAATGTACTTTGGCACTGAGATCAAATCTATTTGGCAAGGTATAGAAATTAAATATGCTAATTTCCTACTATTTTATATCCTCTGGCATAAAATCATCATAAGCATGTTTTAGTATCTGGGGGAGTAAACCATCATACGATTTTTATTTGGAATTTGATTTTTTATGATTTACAGATATTTCTTGCTATTTTCTATATTCACATAATTCTAACATAAGGTAGGCTTTCTTTTCATTCCCCTCATACATTTCTAATCTTTTAAATCTTTCCAGTTTGTGGCAGACTGTCTTTGTTGGAGTTTCACTAGTGATGCTTGTTTTTGGTTTTTGAGATGTGTCTGTAATTGTGGTAAATAGCTTTCTTCTTTCTTTTTCTGGCTTTTTGGGTGATGCTCAGGGTACTCCTGTCTCTGCACTCAGGAATTAGTCCTGGCAGTGCTCAGGGGACCATATGGGATGCTGGGGGTGGAGCCCGGGTTAGCCGAATGCAAAGCAAACATCCTATACCCTCTGTACTATCCACTCTGGCCCCTAGATAGCTTTCTTAAAAGTAAGGATTAGGTCATGATATACATTCTCAAATATTTTTCATTACTAACATTTTTGCATACTGGATTGTAATTGTAGGAAATTAGTCTCTCTTGAAGGTAATTTTGAAGTAAATCCTGAAGTTAGCCTGTTCTTCAGAGGTAAAATTGAAGGAAAATGGGCATAATCAGTTCCTTCCCCAGACCGAATAATTTATTTCCATTATTTTTAGCTCCTTGAAGTTTTTCATGAGCATGTTTATGAATCTGAACGCTTGCTATGAGTGGTTTCCTCCCTTGACAGCTACACTCCCTCTATGGTCATGTTTATTCTGATAGATTACCTTATCTGTGGGGATAATCTGGAAGGTGCCAGAGATCCTAACTATTGCCTATTATGTTTAGTAGCTCAAGCTTGAGATAAACTAAATGTTATCTTGAATTGAGTCATATTTTGTGTAGTTTTGCTCTAAATAATTTATAAGCTAATGCTAAAGGCTTTCCCCTTTCTCAATTAGGGAACTCTCCAGATTTATTGCTGCTGGGAGACTACATTGCAAAATAGATAAAGTGAATGAAATAGTGGAAACCAACAGGTATTCTGTGTTTGTATATCTTTTGTTTCTGCTCAGAATAAAGGGGATTCCCTCAGTGCCTAGTAAAAGTAGGTCAACTATTTTTATGGAGTAATGTGACTGCTAAATAATTCGTTTTTTTCTTGAATTTATTTATAGACCTGATAGCAAGAACTGGCAGTACCAAGAGACTATCAAGAAAGGAGATCTACTACTAAACAGAGTTCAAAAACTTTCCAGAGTAATTAATATGTAAAACCATGTAAACAAAGGATTTTCTTTATTTGGAATTTTTATAACTTCACTTATGTGCTCAATTCAACTGTATAAAATAAATAGTGCATTCTTTCTTTGATTTAAAGGGGTCCAGTAATGTTAATGGCACTTGAATTATCCACTAGTGAATATTTTCATAATGTCATTTGTACATCTCTGGCTCGGATCCTGACTGATCAGGAAATTTTGGGTACATACTCTTAGCTCACAGTCAAATAGTGTCTCCTACTTAGTACATGAAAGACAAAAGAAAAGGGACTGATAATATCTTTAAAACAATAGTGGCTACCTTTTATTTTATTTTTCTCTGGCCACACCAGACAGTACCCAAGGCTTACTCATAGCTGTGTAATCAGGTATGGGCCATGCTCAGAGGACCATATGAGGGGTCAGGGGTCGAATCCATGATAAGATAGTACAGCCCTACCTGCTGTACTTTCTGTCCCTTTTAGGAGGCTGTCATAACCGTGGATTCCAGAACCTGGAACACTAGTAACACTAGTTGTAGTGAGCATAGTAAAAACCCTACATAGGGGCTGAGGCCAGAACTCCCAGTGGTAGAGCATTTCCCTGAGTTTAGTCTCTGGCCATGGTTGTTCTGCAGACCCTTGAACAACCAGGCCAGCATCACATGGCAAATGGCACTTCATTGTAAAAGTGGGGTGGTTTATGTTTTTATATGCTGATGGAATGACTAACAAAGGAGAAATAGATGATTTCAACCAATTAAGGATAACTTCATTTAATTCAGCATTGATTCATGATAAAAACTTAATGAGGAATAGGATAAAAAGTTAGAGTCTTCTTGCAAATGAGAATATACCTAGTGGGAAAGTATCAAAACCATTACCTTGAAAGTTAAAGACAGTGGCTGTCCTTTTCATTATCGCACTGAGAGAGCAGTTGGCTATTTGCCAAGGAAGGCACTGCAGTGAGGCCTGTGCTTAATATTAGCAGACACTGGTGTGTGCGAGGCTGTTAAAATGCTGTCCGTGTAAGAATGTATTTGAGCATATTGCTGAAAAAGCTAGATCAAAAGACTATCTTAACTGGCTGTCACTGTAAGTCCTCCTTAACAAGACCCCAATTCTAAGTATAGTGCCGGAGAGAGAGCACAAGGGTTGTGATTTTTGCCTTCCAGGTAGCCAGCCCGGGTTTGATTCCTGGCACCACGAGGTCCCCCAAGCATCACAAGTTGTGACCCTAGGCGCTGCCAACCCCAGGGTGGCCTGGGTAATACCTGACACCACAGGGCCCAAACAGGACTCTTTAGTCTTTTGCTTAAAACTAGGAGGGGCCCCCAAACCTCCTAACAGTGCTCATGAGGGTGTCCTCCCCTGATAAAAAAATTAGTCCTATTAAATCTCATGCTCCTGTGCCCATTTAAGTTAGAATTTGAGGCCAGAGAGCTCGAGTGGTCAAGGAGCTTGCCTTGCAGTCACCCCTGATTCCGTTCATAGCACTACGTGGTCCCTTGAGCACAGAGGTAGGGGGTAGTTCCTGTGACCTAACACCCCACTCCCCGGATCAGTGTAAGCAGAACTCTGATTTTAACAAATTGACCCATTGCAGTCTTTTTTGTTGTCTTGGGCTGTACCCAGGCTTACTCCTGACTGCACTGGGGATCATATGTCGTGCAGTGGATTGGGCTTGCTGTGTGTGAGGCAAGCACCTTACTCCAAAACTACCTCTTCGGCCCTCACCTCAGTCATATTAGGAAAAAGCTGGATTATGATGTCAGTATCTTGAGCCACAAAAATAGTTCAAAGGCTGAAGCACATACTTTGCATGCAAGAGCCCACGTTGAATCTCTTGCACCCTAAAGGCCCCTGAGCATCTCAGGGAACAAAAAAAAAAATGCCAGTTTCTTGAAGTAACCAATCTTTTATGTCAATCTCGCACTCCTGAAACTACTTGAGAACAACCCTGAGCACTGCATTGGGAGTAACCATAATACTACTGGGTTACTTTTAGCCCAAAAGCCCAAAATATAAATGTTAATCTGTATAATGTGATCAGACAACACCTGGACTGTGGGATTTAAAGCAAGCCATACATTTCCTGCTGGTTTAGAAAGAAAATCTTGGAATGCTTTTTCTTCCCCTTCCTTGCTTTTATATTTCTTTATCATTTAAGCCCAATTGCCAAAATGATAAAGAAATAAAAAATCATAGGTAAGAAATCCTGTTAATTTACAGTGGGAATTCCAACACTGATGACAGATCTAGTGTGAGTAACTATTTTATGATGAAGCAAGCAGTATAATCTTGAAGAGAACGGAGTGTGTGTGTGTGTGTGTGTGTGTGTGTGTGTGTGTGTGTGTGTGTGTCTGTGTGTGTGTCTGTGTCTGTCCTGAAAAGTATTGGATTTTCACTGCAAGAATTTCCAGGGGCTGGAGTGATAGCACAGAGGGTAGGGCATTTGCCTTGCACATGGCTGACCCGGGTTTGATTCCCAGCGTCCCATATGGAAGACTCAGAAATGCAAAGCAGTTAGGGATGGCCAAGGCGGCTTCCTGATAAAACAAGAGTCGCAAGTTGGCCACTTACAGTCTATACTGCTTTCTGACACTAAGTTTTTTCAAGGAAAAAGTAATTTTTTGTGCTTTGGGGCTACACTGCTGTGAACAGGGCTTCCTCCTGGCTTTGCGCCCAAGGGATCAACAGGCTGGCAGGCCTTGGGGGTGGGTTGGGGGGAGGGGCAGATGTTGGCCATGTAAGGCAAGCGCCCTACCCACTATTGCTCCAGTTCTCAATGAAAAAGTGCAAGCTTAGTATCCGAAAACTGAAAGACAAAATTTAGAATTGACCTATGTGGCTTCTCTGAAGAACTGACAGATGAGGTGAGCACTGGGCACATGTTCCTGCTTCCAGCAGGGCAGCCAACTCAGGCCCCTTTCTCTACATGTGTGGCCCTGCTGGCATTTCAGTTTTGTCCCTGCATAATGCCCCCTATTGTACACAAGAAATCGATGGTCAGTAGCCTTTTTTTTAACCAGCTAGTATTTATGCATAAATTACTTATTTTAGAGGGGTGGGATTGGGTCACACTTGTGCTCTGTTCAAGATGACTCTTGTCTGAGCTCCGGGGAGCATGTGCAGTGCCAGGGATTCAAACTAGGGTCAGCGGCATACCAGGCAAGTGCTTTACTGTTTGTCCTGTCAGGCCCCAGAATTGTTTATCTTTCGGTTTTTGGATCACACTTGGCAATGCTCAGAGTTGCTTCTAGGGGCTGGGGGTGAGAGGGTGGGAACCATGTAGTGCTTGGACCCAGTTCCAATCTCCAGCACATACTGCGCTTATCCCACTGAGGTATCTCCAACCCTAGCCAATGGGTTTTATTTTAACTTTACTTTTTTTTAAGTTTTGGGGCCATACACAGTGGTGCTAAGGGTTTACTCCTGGCTGTCTGCACTCACAGATCACTTCTGGTGGACTACATGTGGTACATCAAACCCATACGGGCTGCATGCAAGACGAGTGCCCGACCTGCTATACTGTCCAACTTCTGGTTATATCCATGTATATGCTTTTTGTTTTTTGTTTTTGATTTTTGGGTCACACCCAGCAATGCTCAGGGGTTACACCTGGCTCACGCACTCAGGAATTACTCCTGGCGGTGCTCCTCAGGGGGACCATATGGGATGCTGGGAATCAAACCCGGGTTGGCCACGTGCAAGGCAAATACCCTGCCCGCTGTGCTATCGCTGAAGCCCCTATACTTTTTTTTTACTTAATTTTCTGGTTTGAGTTATGAAAGGCACTACATGGTAAATTTATTGTCAAATCATAGTTTACTTGCTAAACAATTGTGCTGAGCTCCCATCCAATGTTAATACATTTTAAAATAACTTACTAGTTTTAGAGCAGAACAAAATAGGAATCACCAGAATGAACACTCTTTTGTAATTTTTTTTTTTTAGGCATTAGGGCCAATTTACCAATAAAATTGGTTGTACATAGAATTTATCTAATAATGGTTAAATAAATATTTAAAAGCCACATAAATTATATAATACTTAATTTCTAGTATTAAAATTGAATAGTTTTTGGGCTTCAGGGTGAGGAGGTAAGGCACTTGTCATGCCTTAGAGGCTTTGGCTGACTCCAGTTTAATCCTGGCGTTGGAAACTGGCCCCCACGCAGCAGCAGGTCATTAGCACAGAGCGGGGAAGAGCACCTCAGCACTGCCAGGGATGGCCCCCAACCAAAATAGACAATGGTTTTAGGTCTGTTTGAACTTACTGTGCAATCTTTTAGGAATAGAAATGCTGTTTAAAGAATATTTTTTTAAAACTATCTGCACCTAAACTTTTACCTGATAGAAAATGATGCTGTCTGGCTAGTTCACCTTGCACACGCATTGCGGCACGCAGGCTGAGTCAGCTGCCCTGCTGGAGCACGTGAGCCACCCGCCTGACTCAGAACGTGCGCCCAGAGCTCACCCAGTCTGTCAGTTTTTTGGAGAAGCCACAGAGGTCAGTTTTGAATTTTGTCTTTCAGTTTTTCGATAGTAATGTTAAACTTTCCATTGATCCAGTGCTCAGGTGTTTCTGGCTCTGTGTTTGCGAGTGACCCATGCAGTGCTCAGGGAACCTTATATGATATTACTGGTGGTTCAAACCAGGCAAAGCTGGTTGCAAGCAAGGCACTCACCTCACATCCTGTACCATCTCTTCAGCCTGTACTTAGGAATTTTCTGATTGCATGTCTATTTCTTCATTTTAAGAAATAGAACTTTTAAGAAATAGAAATAGAAATTCTTAACTATTTTAAGAAATAGAAATATAACTTGTTCAAGTGTTGGTACTGGCTAACACGTTAATAGGATATTGGCTAATTGGTAAATAAAATCGTTGGTTAATATAAACACTTTAAGACGTATAAAGGCATTCATCTTAATCCTTGATTTTTAACCTAATTGTAGTGGGTGTTTTTTTTTTTTTTTTTTGGGGGGGGGGAGAGGAAGGAAGGTTGGGTATATGTGGTTATATCAGACTTCTGGCTCTGTACTTAAATGGCTAGATGTCATGTCAGGGTGCTTATTTCAAACTCTGGTGCTTTGTTTTTTGGTCAGTAAAGAGGATTTTAAACTTGATAAAAGGTTAAGGAATTTTAATTCAGTTCCTGCCTCTCCACACAGGGGATACAAGACTCAGAAATTCACTCCTGGCAGTGTTTCTGGGAACGTATGTGGTCCTGGGTCGGCCATGTGCAAGGCAGGTACCTTACCTGCAGTACTATCTCTCTGGCCTTTACCCTGATTTTAAGAGGATTAATAGCTAAAATATTCTTTCTTCTAATGATTTGAAAAAAGAGGAGAAGGACTCTTACAAAACCTGCTGTTCCTAATGCTGTATAAACTTGTAACAAACCTTGCTTTTTTTTTCCTGTTTTACCTTGGCACTTTTTTTTTTTATTGAATCACCATGTGGAAAGTTACAAAGCTTTCAGGTTTAAGTCTCAGTTATACAATGCTTGAACACCCAGTGCACCAACACCAGTGCACATATTACACCACCAAGAATCACAGTATACCTCCCCCCACCCCCCAGTCCCCACCCCACCTGTGTAGCTGATAAATTTCACTTTCACTTTATTTTGATTACATTAAATATTTCAACAAAAAACTCACTATTATTGTTTGGAGTTCCTCCCCCCAAAGTCGGACCTGCTGAAAAGGAAGCATTTGATAATTTGTTTTCCATTGCTGAGAATGAAGAGATAAGAGGTCGAGCGGCTGCAGGAGTGGCTGCAAGGTTTTGGATTTTTGTATTTTAGTAACTAAGTCCAGAGAAATTTCTGCCAGAAATTGCATCATTGCAAGCTCGTACCTCTCTGCTACTTTATATTCCACATGAGTGCAATCTTTCTATGTCTGTCTCTTTCTTTCTGACTCATTCACTCAACATGATACTTTCCATATTGATCCACTTTTATGCAAATTTCATGACTTCATCTTTTCTAACAGCTGCATAGTATTCCATTGTGTAGATGTACCAAAGTTTCTTTAACCAGTCATCTGTTTTTGGGCACTCTGGTTTTTCCCAGATTGTGGCTACTGGAAACAGTGCTGCAATGAACATAGAAATGCAGATGTCATTTCTACTATACCTTTTTGCCTCTCTGTGATATATTCCCAGGAGTGGTATTGCCAGGTCAAATGGACGCTCAATTTCTAATTTTTTGAGAAGCGTCCATATTGTTTTCCAAAAGGGCTGAACCAGTTGGCATTCCCACCAGCAGTGAAGGAGAGTCCTTTTCTCACCACATCCACGCCAACACCAGCTGCTTTAAACTTGTAACAAACCTTTGATCTGAACTATGCACTGGCAGCGGCAGTGGGAGAATACAATTAAGGTCCTACTTGGAACATATGAAAAGCTTCAATAATCACTGATTTTGATTTTGAAGCCATAGAGCCACAGGCATGCACTATATTTTCTGGAAACGTACAAAGAATGACAAGAGTCTGAAGTAGTTTTGTGCCAGCCATTGTGACTTTTGAAGTAGGAGGTAGAAGGTGTGTATCTAAACTATTGTTAGATTCTTTTACCTGAATTTGTCAGAAATTCAAATTATCTGGAAGGGATAAAGTGAGGCCAGAGAAATAGTACAGTGGGTAAAGTGTTTGGCTTGCATGTGACTCCCCCAAATTAGATTCCTAGCACCACGTAAGGTTCTTGAGCACTGACAAATGTGAGCACAAAGCCCAGAGTAAGCTCCAAAAACTGCCAGCTGGGGCTCCAAACCCAAAATAAATAAAATAAATGGGATGACTTGCCAGTGAATGATTAAGTTTCCTAAGTTTCATTTGAGTCTATCTAGATCCCAAGGTTGCTTTGGGGAAGTGACCAGTTAGTTGACTACCATGGGGTAACATTTTGACAAATTTACCAACAGTCTCAGAAGTTATAGAGATCTTTGTTTGCAAATTATCTTGGCAGTTAGTGGAGTATCCCCATGTTAAATTCCTACACTTGGTTTCTGTGGATGCTGTTTTTACTGATACCCTTCTGGGTGGTGTTTTTAGTTCACGTACACCTCAGGAATTTGGTGCCAAGAGGAAGTCTATTGTTTTCCACGGAGGTTTTCCTGGCTCTGTTTCCACTCTTCCTTTGAAGCTGTACACCAGCTACAGTACCAGCCAACTTCCTAGACTCACGCCCTCCGAAATACAACTTACTGAATCTGGCTGTTTCCATATTTGAACAACTGGCTCTTTCCTCCTATCAGCTCCAGTTATTTGAAATAGGTAATGTGTATAATACCTTAGCAGCTTTACAGCTGCTTAGTCTTAATTTCAGAGGTCTTCATCTTTACCATGTCCATCCATGACCATTCTCACCCAGGAATGCAGGAATCACCGGTACCTACAAACAGCTCCACTAAAAAAAATGAAACCTGAGATTCCGTTTCAAACCCCACTGTCCTATTTCTCTGTTTTATGATCTATTCCCAAATGTATCGTGCACATCAACTTGGGTCCCTGAATTTGCCAGGTAAATCAACCTCTTCATTACTGACCATACTGAATTGAATGTGGACTTTACTCTGTGACTCTGAATATGTAACATGGGAAGAAAATAGATTTCATGAGAGGGTAACAGCAAATAAAACATTGCTTTTAGGACCTGCGATAGTAGAGAGCATAAAGTGCTTGCTTTACATAGACTAGCCCAGGTTCAATCCCCGGCACTTCCCATGGTTCCCTGAGCCTGCCAGGAGTGAGTCCTGAGCACCACTGGCTATGGAACCAAAACCAAAATACATAAATAAGTCACCTCTGCAGTATGCTCTACAGTAACTTCTAGGTGTTTTGGGCACTTAAGGCTGTCAACCTTGGTTTTTTTTTTTTTTTTTTTGGCCACACCTGGCCGTGCTGAAGTCCTGACCTCTGGCTCTGGCTCAGGGATCACTCCTGGCCAGCTTGGGGACCATATGTGGTACTGAAGAGAGAACCTGCATTGGTCTCAAGCAAGTCAAGTGCTGTACTTGTCGCACTAGCACTCCAGACCCAAGGCCATCACCACTTCCCCTTACTTTCACTCAATATTCCCTAACTCACTGGCCATCTCCCTGTCCAAGTACTAACTTCATTCAACTAATACAAGTACTCTGGAGAAATAAGGAGAAAATTAATTGTCGAAGTGGTTGGAAAAGCTGACAGTTATGGAAAAGGAAGCTTTTTTACTACCTCCATTTCATCCTGTCTTCCCCGATACAAGATTTATTCTTTACTGTCAGTTCTGCTTGTATCTTCTCCAAAGTACTCACTCTGCAGGTTTTTTTTATCTTGAGCTTTCTTCTCTGGGCCACAGTAGATGGGCTTAAGGTTTGTGACATCCTGGAAATGGGACATAAATGTGGAATGCCTGTGTCAGGATCTATTTTTTCCCCATGTTGTTAAAATCCGTGAAAGGGAAAAAGAAATTAACCATTGTCTGACTGAACTGAATCCATATCCTGGCAATTCCACCAAATAATTTGGGATTCAAGCAAGACACTTACATTTTTATAAATGTAAGCAGCAGGCATACTACTGAAACCAAATATCTATTCAGTGTGGATTTCATAAGAATGTATGAAGAATAACTAACACATTTGTATATAGTGTTTGTGACCTGTCGGGGATGGACTGAGCTAATTCAGTAGCAAAATAGGTAAAAATTATCATGACCAGTATTATAATCAAATTTAAAATTATAACCTGACAGTTACCTATATTTCCTAGGTGAATGGATAGGGCACTTGCCTTGCATGTGGTAGACCTGGGTTCAATCTCTGGTATCGCATATGGTCCCATGAGCACAGCTAGAAGTGGTCCCTGAGTGTAGAGCCAAAAGTAACCCCTGATCACTGCTCCCAAAACAAAAGCAAAACCATCACAGAGGTCTCATTGACCATAAAAAGTCCAAGAAAACTTTCCAATTCTATTTACAATTCCTACCTGCCTCTTAAGCTCTATTATATAATATATGTAGTTATTAAACACATGTTCTAAACTTGAACTACCTACCAGCAATAAAATTCATATTTATGTTTTCCTGTCTCTATTACTACATATTTCCCTTAAAAATTTATCAACAGGATCTGATCAAGATAAAGCTCTGTGCTCCTAGATTCACACTTTCCCGTATGTTGAGTATCTACTACTGGTTCTGATTTCTAAAGATTTCTGGACTTGGTCTGATTTTTGTCCTGGCACAAACCTGTCTGGAAACGTAACAGCTCTTACCTGGATTATCATATTTAAAAATTTTAATTGTTAAAATTTTCATCTTTAAAGTTTACAATACTTTATGGTTGCTGACATTTACATCATCCTTCTATTACCATACCTGAATTAAAACAGCTTTGCATCTTATTCATGTCAGAAAAAAATATTTTGTCCTATTTTGTCCATTCACTCCTCCATAGTTATTGGAGGGCTCTGTGTAATGGGGATTTAAAAGAAAGTCACATTATAAGTGTTTCATCCTCTTTCTGCTTAAATCTTCTTTGGCTGATTGTCTCACCCAACTCAGCCTGCTAGGATAAACTCCACTAGTGCCAGACTTTGTCCATGAGCTTAGATTGTGGCTAATAAAAATAAAGCTGCCACGGGCTGGAGCGATCCTACTGTGAGTAATGTGCTTGCCATGCACATGGCCAACCCAGGTTCTATCCCCAGCACCACATATGGTCCCCTAAGCCTCACCAAAAGAGATCCTTGAGTGCAGAGCCAAGAGTAAATCCTGTGCACCACTGTGTGCATCCCAAAATCAAAACAAAGAATAAAGGTGCCAAGTTGTACAGTTATACAAGGTGGAAAACTAAACTTCAGCTCGAAAGAATAAAAAGGGGGTTGAAGGAAAGAATCTTAGGCTTGATGAGGGAGAGACAGGGGTATAAAGGACAGATGCTCAGGAAAAAGTGAAAATGCAAGAGGAAGGGAAAGTGACAGAACAGCTCCCTTGATCAAGATCTGACAGGGTTTTACTTTTGGCAGCTGCACAGTGTTAGGGCTGGAATATGCTATCTCTCTAGGCTGTAAGAGTCATATTTGGTTAAACTGAGTATTTACTGAGGAAGATTGTCTCATGACACTTAATGTCCTTAATAATCTAGCAGTAGCTTCTCCAACCCTAACAGTTCCTTCCAGTCAATGTCCCCCAGAATTATTCACCAGACTTTTTTTCTTTTTTGGCTTTTATGGCAACATCTGGTGATGCTCTGGGGTTACTCCTGGTTTTGTACTCAGGAATCACTGAGGTGCTTAGCGTACCATATGGGATGCTGGGGATCAGACCCTGGTCAGCCTTGTGTAAGGCAAGTGCCCTATCTACTGTGCTTTCTTTCTGGCTCTTCCAGTCCTTTCTTAACACCAATACTTGTCTCGTTTCCTCCCTTTGCCTAGAATAACCTTATCCTGCCTTTCAGTTGGTGAGTTCCCTTATGCCATATCTAAAATTGCTATCCCCACCTTCCTTGAACAAATTAGGATCGCCTCTTGTTATCCATGAGACCAAGTTACCTGTAAAGGAAGGAGGTTAAAAAAAAAGCGGAAGATTGTGTGAACGAACCTTTTCTTGAGACATTTGTGAACACACCCAAAATAAAGGATATTTTTTGAAAGGGCATGTCTCGAGAATGTCTGAGTAGTGGGTTATCTAAGGAGGGAATGGAAGGAAGTCCATAGGCCAAAGGGGGTGGACACCATGGTAGGCATAAACATTCTCTCCCATACACAATACATTTGCTTCCTTTTTTAAACATGAAAAATACCAAAAAAATTATTAGATCAATGTTTTCAAAGGGTGAAATGGACCAAATTTATAGAGATGAAAGATTATGTTGTGCTCTATTCCTAAAATACAAGTTTATTGCCAGTACATGGGGTATTGCAATCAGAGATCATATATAACCTACCTTTGACCAAAACTGACCACCACACAGAGTGAGATTTATATATAAGCAAGTCCAAATAGAATGTGTTTCTCAGCCTATCAACTCTCCTTTGTTTCCTTCCCAAACTGGCAGCACAGGAATGTAGTTGTGGGTCACTGTTTACAAAATTAAGTTATCCAAGCCAAAGATTTTTTGTTCAAGAACAGAAACATCTTTAAACCCTCACAAGTATTATGCTCGTAGAAAGGGACTGTAACAAAAAGATCACAAAGATGTCTTTATGCCAAAAGTGAAGACTATAAGACTAGAAGTCAGACTAGATGGAATGCGTCTGGGCCAAAATGACAGTACAGTGGGTAGGGCATTTGCCTTGCAGGGGGCTGACCTGAGTTTGATCCCTGGCATCCCATATGATCCCCTGAACCCCTGGAGTGATCCCTGAGCTCAGAGCCAGGAGTAAACCCTGAGTACCACCAGGTGTGGTGACAAACCAAACCAAAAAAAAAAAAAAAGCAGAAGGAAAAAGGGTTTAAGTATCACAATGAGGCAGAAACATGTAAGATATTTCATGCAACCAACCTTATTTATTAAGAAGTCCTAATTTTATTGCCTGTTTAGTAACATGTTTGTTCTACAAACTAATTTCTCAGAAAGCAAAGCACAACTTTTTCTTATAAATAGTATAAATTATTTTATTTACAGAAACTTGTTACAAAACAAATAGACTATATATTTCTTCTCTTTTAAATATCCAAAGTAATTTTCTATCCCTTGACATTTGTTCATGTTCTATACAGCAGCCAACACAAAGTCCAGCTGAGATGCTCTTGATTATGTGTACAAATTATCAAACTATTCACACATTTTAACACAGGAGATTGCTTTTATAACCAAGCTAAAAAAAACAAAAACAAAAACAAAAAACCAAAAACCGGCAAAATGCTTTCAAGGCCCTACATTCACGCTGACAGTATGTAGTGCTCATTTTAAATGATCTGAAGATGTAAAATGGTTTGCACAAAATGTAAAAATGATTACTTTCTGCTAAGTAATGAAACTTTTAACAATCATTTTCCAAAGCCAAACTCCCGCCCCCCCACCCCCACCCAGGACAGAAGAGATTGTTAAGAAATCCATTGGCAACAGGACTCTCGCAGGAAGATAGCTGCCTTTATAAGTTACATTTTTCAAATCATACATTTTTTTCAATGTTCTCAGAGGTACTTTGCTTTATATTTTTGGAATACAAAATATTTTAAATATTCTATTTTTAAACTCTGTATTTCATGAGTGAATAACAAAACGGACACGTTGTGTAAGTCGCTGGCTAACAAAGAGATTGGTAACCTTTGGTGCCACTCGGCAATCCATCACCGTGAATTACCATGAACCGAAAGGTCTTAACTTTAAAATACCTTATAAAATCACCAGCATGTGTGGTTTGTAACTCCTCCCTTAAAGTTTTAGAAACAATATTTAGGTGGAAAAAGCAAACTCCAAAAGTTCAACTGAACATTCAAGTCTTTTTTATAGAGAATCTGTCTAAGCTTAAAATTAGGTTCAGGCACTTTCAGTTTTTTCCCATTAGTTTTAAACCATATCACATTGTCACATACTAACACACATGTGCATAGGCGCACATATGCACGCGCATAAACACACTCACACATAAAAAACACCAACGAAAGGAAAAGCAGTGTGTCACTTAGTTACATGTAGTCTATCGGGAAATCAGGCAACGAAGGAGAAACAATGCCCACTTCATCTGGATGAATCCACTCCCGAGACATTAAAGGGACAAAAAGACTTTCACAGAACAGAGGCATCCCTTAAACTGTAAAGGAGGCAGGTTCTAGAACTATTGGCTTGGCAGTGAACCACTTCAAATTATAAAAAGGTATTTACTTTTATTAATTAATAAATAAATACTAGATGATCTCAATTGTACCAAAACAGGATATCAGAAAAAAAGACCTGTGCAAAAATACATATTTAAATATGTACAATTCATTTTTAACAAAATATGTCTTCTGAAATAGGGATACTTCCATATTTATAATAGAACAAGAAATTCCAAAATAAAGATACAAAAGTAGGTTTTGTATAATTCTTTGTTCATCATTGCAGCACTTTTTTTTTTTTGTAGGTTAAGAAAACTGCAGGAGTTGTCATGAAATTCTATTGGAAAGAATATAAAAATTATCTTGGTTTTAAATTGATACCAAAGTCTGTCTAGAAACAACCCTACCACTGCAAATTTGGTTTTTGCAAGTTAATTTAATTCAAAAAAATACTTGTACTCCCGTGTTTTAAATGGTCTTAATTGTTCAGCATAATAAAAAGTAGTTGTAGGAGAAAATAAAATATTTGAACAACAGTCTAAAATTTAATAGCACTGTTTAGGTCTTGTCTGTGACAGGCAGAATTCAAAATGGCTAATTTCCTAATCCCGATGTTCTGTGGACTACCGGGAGACTTACTGAATTTTAATTAAAACCTCAGACTAAGAAATTAAATGATCATCACTTGCTAATCTAAATATCTACATTATTCAGAATCAACTTGCTATCGCTATCGTGGATCCTATTCACATCTTTCGGAACAACATGATCTCTCTATAAATTCCATTGCTAAAAGCAACTTTATTTATAACCATCAAGTCCCCTTGGCTCTGAAAATAAATTCTACCCATACCCCATTGCACTTGTCACCAAGGAATCAACTATGAACAATCTGATTCCCTCTTACCTCCTTCCCCTCTTTCTACTGAGATGGAACAAACAGACTGATTTCTCCTAATACAAAATTGGCCCATCCATGCTCTCGCCTTACTATGCTCTCCTTATAGTATCATCAAAAAAATTTACCAACTGATTGCATATAAGTGGACAAGATACTGTTCTCCCCCTTCCTTTAAAAAAAAAAATCAATATTTTACATCAATTTCTAGCTAAAGAATCTGCATAAAGTTTTTGTTTTCTTAGATAATAAGAATAATTCTGTAGCAATTCACATTATTAGGCTGGTAACCAAGTATTTATTCATTCTACCTGTTTTTGAGCTGAAATTCCCTGAAACTGAAGTTTGTAACCCAAGAATTGCAGGGGAAAGAAAGGATGCACTGACGGGCTCTGTTCAGGTCCTATTCAGAACCAATGATCAGAGCCTTGGAAAATTTACCCTGTGTTCGGCAACTCTGTGTGTTGTTCTCAGCAAATGTTCCCGGTTTGTGTTTCAGGAGCTGTGATGGTGGAGTGGCTTGTGAAAAGCCCTAGTTCGTTCCCCAGTGTCAATGACACCTTCAACAGCAAGGAGATTTCCTAAGTTCTTCGTTGGGGGTGGGGGTAATAGAAAAACTAGCCTGGTGGGTCTCCTAAGCTCTCAGGAAGACGGCTGGCATGGACCCCTAGAGGGTATTAGGAAATACTAGATGGGTGTCATATTGTCCCTGCATGAGCACATGTACCACTCCATGACCCCCCTCCCTGAGTGCCTGCTCCCCACCCCAAGGGCATCAAAATAAATATCTGTAGTGGCAGAAAGGGGGGGTGCAGACACACACGATTTGGGGAGTACTCAAAGCAGAAGCTTACAGTTAGTCCAGGACAGCATCCAAAGAGAAGACAGAGGGTAAATGCAGAGTGCAGTGGAAACATTTATAAGTAGTAATGACTTTGAAAGTGACATTTCTGTTGCATCCTAATGGTTTTAGTTTACAATGGCGATTTTTGAAAATAGAAGACTGGGCCGGACGCCAACCCAATCGGCCATACCGTTTAGCATGAAAAAATGAAAGGATATGAAAATTCCATCTTTTGGGAATAAAACGACTCCCATTAATGACTTTTTTCCCTCTCTTCCCATCAAAATTTGGCTTCCCTTTATCAAAACTTGCCTACAATTGTATTTTTTTCTTTCTTTCATTTCTTTTCTCAAAATTCCATAGATCTGCATTTGTACCATGAAATGTAAGCCTCTAAAATGATATAAACTTGTTTCCTGGGTATTGGTAGTTTTAAACCAATTTGTAGAAATTTCTAACGGCTTCTCATCCCAAACTTTTAAAAGGCTGTATTATTCTGTCATGGAGCTTGTGCTAACACCTTTATGCCATTCCTGGGACACTGTTAGAAAAACCTAATGACAGATCCCTTTCTCCTGAGGCTTACTCAGAGTGCAACTTTGTCTCTCCTCTGTAAGGTATCTCTCTCTCCAGTTAGGATGGAGGATAACCTACAGAAGGCAGTGTTAGAGAGAGGGAGAGAGAGAGAATGGGGCAGGCAAGGGAGGGAGGGAGAGAGGGGGAGGGAGAGAGGGGGAGGGAGAGAGGGGGAGGGAGGGAGGGAGGGAGAGAGAGGGAGAGGGAGAGAGAGAGAGAGAGAGAGAGAGAGAGAGAGAGAAATATACAGTAACGCTCCTGTCAAAACATTCTTTCACCCAGCCAATCTGCTCAAAGAGTGGCTCCATGATATACTGCAAGTTACAATACAAAACAAAAACTTCTCACAGATTGGTAGCAAGCAGTCCAGACCACTGTAACACTGATAAAAGCAATTCGGTGGCTGAACTTAATCCAGTGTCCTTTATGAGTACTCACTGCTACAGACACAGCTTCAGGGAAATCCACGTTAAAAACCGGAAGATTTCTACCCTTGAGGCCCACAGGAGGTTGAGAAAACAGACTCAAAGGCATCGCGGAGCGGAGTCCAGAGTGCTGAGTGGAGGTGTAACTCGTCGCCAAAAGTGTCCAGATTATTCCTCCCCTTGCTATTTCCAGCTGTCAGGGACGTGCCTTAGTCTTTCAAAAAAAGAGGGGTGGAGAAACAACAGAAAGGTTAGTGATTGTACACAGTGCTCCTCTGGCTCTGAGCAATGATACTCTAAAGGCCATGCAGCACTAAGGTCGCCCCTGCCTGGTGATTCCTGGAGCAGTCAGCTTCGAAATACGGCCTTCACTTTCAAAACCACGGCCCTGGGGCACAGCCATTCCACAAACCTGACATTTTAGAAAACTGTCTAGAAGAGCGGCAAGCCAGATTTCCAGCTTTGGGAAAAAAAGGTTCATGTGTTTGCCTCTTGCCTATTTACTGATTTTGTTGTTGAAAGTAATTCCAAGTTGTCAGTCGAGAAATGACAAGGTCAAATAGGCTAATACACACAGGTGTGAAAAATCACACCCACTGTGATCCCTACGCCAGGGAAAGGGAGCTCTGAGCTATTTTTAAGCCCTGGGTGGCAGAGGCCATGAATAGTTCTGGGGGAGAAGGGCGCTGCCCCACTCCAACTTCTGGACTTCCCAGCATATCCCAGGACAGTCCCTTGTTTAGGAGGCTCCATAATTACCAGCTCAATTCTCTCTACATTAAAGTCAGCTCTATCAGAACACCTAGTTGAGTCTTCACTAACAGCAGCATTCTTTACTTTTTTATTTTGCTTTTTTTTTGGGGGGGACGGGAGGGCTCACACCCGGCACTGCATAGGGGTTACTCCTGGCTCATGCACTCAGGAGTTAATCCTGGTGGTGCTCCGGGAACCTATGGGATGCTGGGAATCGAACCTGGGCTGGCCAAGTGCAAGGCAAACACCCTATCCACTGTGCTACGGCTCCAGCCCCAAGAGCAGCGTTCTTTAAAGCAGAGGTTTGTAACTGCTGGTGCTCAGATAGGGGATGGCCCACGGGCATAAAAAGGTAGAAAAACCAAGACTTGAATGGATCCTTGGAGTCATGAGTCCCTCTGCAATTCAAATGGAAGCTCTTGGATTCTCTTAGAGAAATGAGCACAGCCTCTGTGATGTGCAAGGTTTTCGAGGCTTCATGAAGTGTCATCCTTCACCATGTAGCCTCCCTGGACGTGCACGGCATGATTAAAGAAAGTCTTCCACCACACAGAGAAATGTCTCTCAAATACACACTTAAGCTCAAACTAATTTTAAGGAAAAGAATCCAAACTTAGACTGTTTTCATAGTGAGACACAGCTCCCTTAAAGGTAGAACTCGGGGGGCTGGAGCAATAGCACAGCGGGTAGGGCGTTTGCCTTGCATGCGGCTGACCCAGGTTCGATTCCCAGCATCCCATATGGTCCTCCAGCACTGCCAGGAGTGATTCCTGAGTGCAGAGCCAGGAGTAACCCCTGTGCACTGCTGTGTGTGACTCAAAAAGAAAAAAAAAAAAGGTAGAACTCGGAGGTTGCAAAGCTAGTATAGTTTATGAGTCAAACTTAGTCAACAGATGTGTGGGCTATCCTAAATTAAAGAGGCAGAAAACTCACACAGCAAAGAAATGGCAAATTCTGGACTGCAGAGATAGCTCATCAGGCTGAGTGCATGCTTTGCATGTGTGAGCCTGGGTTTGATCCCAGGCACCACAAGTTTGATCCTGCCCCTCGCCACCAGCACTGCTGGGAGCACTACTAGGTATGGCCCCAAAACAACATTTAAAAAATGGGTATACCAGTATTTTGCTGTTTGCACCACACTTTTTAATGCTATCACAAAATATAATGAGGAACTATCAGTCAGGAAGTAAAAGCACAATTTTTCACTTGTCCAAAGAGTCAAACAGTAGGGCCGCAACAATAGTACAGTGGTAGGCTCTTACCTTGCATGCGGCCAACCCGGGTTCAATCCCCCAGCATCCTATATGGCCCCCTGAGCACTGCCAGGAATAAATCCTGAGAGCAGAGCCAGATGTAACCCCTGAGCATTGTGGGTGTGACTCAAAAAGCCAACCCCCCCAATAAAACAATAAAACCACCGAAGAGTCAACCATCAAACAGCCCATATGCATACGGAGCTCAGAGAAGAACAGGCTACAGCAAAGAATCATGGATGTTTTCCCATACATCTGGCACTGATATTGAAAGAAAAATATAACAGGAAAAAATTTCTCAATATTTTCTTGACAAAAAAAGTCTAATCTGGTATTCAAAATCTTAAGACAAAAAGGGGGAAAACAATAATCATAAGCCCACTTTTAGATGTACAAGGCACTGGTTGAACTCTACGAGAAAGAAACATCCAATCCTGTAAGAAAATGGGGCGATGAAGTGAACACAAACTTTCTCAAAGAAGAAATTAGATTTATCAAAAGGCACATGAAAAAATGCTCTTAATACTAATCATCAGGGAGATGTAGATCAAAATATCAATGAGATATCATCTCACACCACAGAGACTGGCCCACATCCAAAAGAACAAAAGCAACCAGTGTTGGTGTGGATGTGGGGAGAAAGGGACTCTCCTTCACTGCTGGTGGGAATGCCGACTGGCCCAGCCCTTTTGGAAAACAATATGGACTTTTCTCAAAAGACTAGAAATTGAGCTCCCATTTGACTCAGCAATACCACTTCTGGGAATATACCCTGGGGCCCGAAAACACACAGCAGAAACACAATCTGCATGCCTATGTACACTGTAGCACTATTCACCTTAGCCAGAATCTGGAAACAACCTGAGTGCCCAAGAACAGGAGAATGGATAAAGAAACTATGGCACATCTACACAATGAAATACTATGCAGCTGTTAGGAAAAATGAAGTCATAAAATTTGCCAATAAATAGATGGACATGGAGTGTCTCATGCTGAGTCAGAAGGAAAGGGACAGATAGAGAATGACTGCATTCATTTGTGTTATATATAAAATATAGTAGAAGACTAATATCCATGACCAGAGAAAAAAGGGGCTAGGGGGGCTGGTCAATGGTTGGAACTAACCACAAGTGTGTGTGGGGCAGAGGGTAGTAAGATAGCGGAGACCAGTATGACAATAACAGCTGGGAATGATTACGCTGGACAAGAGCTGAAGGTTAAAAGTAGGAAAAGGGGTATTCTTGACAACCTTTCAGTATCAATATTACAAACTGCAATGACCCCAAGGGTGGCGGGGAAATGGAGGGAGAGAGAGGAAGAAGGGAAGAGAGAGAGAGAGAGAGAGAGAGAGAGAGGAAGAAGGGAAGAGAGAGAGAGAGAGAGAGAGAGAGAGAGAGAGAGAGAGTTGGGGGTGCAATAGGAGGGAACCTGTGGACACGCTGGGAAATGTACACTGCTGGAGGGATGGGTGTTGGAACACTATGACTGAAATCTAATTATGAACAGCTTTGTAAGGGTCTATCTCACAGTGATTCAATTAAAAGGTTAAAAAAAAAAGAAGCCCACTTTTATAGTCTAAGTCTAGGTAAATACTCTTGAAATTCCTGTTTGTAATCAAGAGATGATATCCTAAATAATGAAATAGCCTGAGCAGAGATGAACTAAAAGGGCAAAGAAGAAAAGGCTTAAGATGGTGTTAAGACAGTCTCAGGCATGGTGGAAGAGTGGAGAACAGCAGTGGGGCGGCAAGAGCACGGTGGAGTGAGCTGTGAAGCTGACACCTACTTAAACGCCTCTCTACCCGAAGACCCACATCCAGAATCTTAGTTTCCTGCTATGTTCAAACTTAATGCAGTTTTCCTGCCTTCCTGGGAAGCAATCGGGGAAATAGAGAGAAAAACTTCGGATATGTGAAATTCCTTGATGGGGAAAATACTTAAAATTCCCTTTTACACTGAAATCATCCTTTTCTAGCGGAGCTTAGTCATGCCCTGCAGAGAGATCTCCGCCCAAGCCGCGTGCCGGGCAGCTCTGCCTGCTTCCCTGCAGCAACAGCAGACACTGCACGAGGCCCCGTGGGCTCGGCTCAACAGGCGGGGTCTGTGCTGGCTGGCCTGAGCTCCGCGGCCAGCTGCTAAAACGCATCTCTGCTTTCCTTTCTCAGGAGCATCTTTCTTCCAAGAGGTCGAGAGTCTGGGCCGAGGACCGCCTCTCTGGCCTTCAGAGAACCTCGAACTTTCCCATCCGAGACACCCTTGACGCTGGACATCCGTTCATAGGAACCTCACAGCTTCTCGACCTGACCAAGGGCCCGAGGGGAGGGGCACGCCCACGGGCGCACAGTCCGTGTCCTACCTGATGGAGGAGGGAACTGTTGGTCAGTCCTTGTGCCCCTGGGCTGGTGCCTGTGTGTTTCACGTGGATGTTGTTCATGGGCGGCAATTTGGCAACCTTGGTGGGTTTGCTGCTGCTGTTGTTGACGCTGCTGGAGCCCGGTGAGCACTTCCTTTTCTTGCTGATGAACTTGTCCAGAGGAGTGTGTGAGTGTGAGAAACTGCTGTGGGAGTTGACCGCCAGCTCACTGGACTGATGAATGAAGGGTCCCAGAGACAGCGTGGAATCGCTGCTGTTTACCATGACGCTCATCCTCTTGATGGACTCAGCAGGGCTCCCACCGGGGGGGCCCCTCCCTGACTGGTCGAGCCGGACACTCACTGAGTTTGCTCTGTTCACCACACAGTTAAGGCCAATGCCATGGGACGATGGTATCGCTGAGGGGTAGGGAGGCCCAGAGTAAGCCACACAGTTTTTCCTATAAGACTCCATGGAATGAGAAGAAGAGGAGGAGGAGGAGGAGGAGGAGGAGGAGGAGGAGGAAGAGTGAACAAATATTGGGGAATTGCTTTTGCGTTTCTTTCCTGAGCCGCCACTGGTACTGCTACTGGCATTGTGACAGTTCGTGCTGTTACCAGAAGACTCCTTGGACTTTAAAGACTTGCTGGGTTTCAATTTCTGAGGTTTCCTGGACATGGGGGAGGAGGGCACGGAGGAGAGGCCAGAGGGCGTGGAAGGGGACGAGGATGACGAGGACACTTGTCGGGATTGCATACTGCACACAGGATCCATCGCGCCGCACGCAGCGGGCTGTGCATTTAGTGTGGTTCCATGAGCTGGTACCGATTTACTATTTGGGGAGATGCAGGGGGAGGAGAGCAGGGCTGGGGATGTAGACATGGTGGCCGCTGCCTGATAGCTGGACCCACACTGTGATGTGGGGACAGAGTTTGTCCGGTGAGGAATACGTGTAGAGACAGGTGATGTGCTGGGCACTGGTGGGATTTTCCTGCCAGAAAAAAAAAAAAAGAGGGCAATGAGTGACATTCACTATACTCAGAAACTGTCCCATGGACACCCTGTCAGCCCTAGCGCTGGGAAATGAACCCCTATCAGAGTGATATGGACCCCGATCACTCTGAAACACACAGTCAGTCCTGTTACCCTGCTTCCTTTCTTTAAGATTCTTTACTGTCTTCCTGGGGATCTCAGAATAAGGGTCTGTAAGGCAGTGGCTCAGTGCTCAACATCCACACACCACCTCGGATTCCAGAGTCTACAGGGGGTCCTGCAGGCCCTCTGACTCTGACAGAGGTTAACACTTTGCATACCTTCCACCTGCAGCTCTTGTAACAGTTCATCCTTTAGTTCGAGCTCATCCCTACTTTTTAAAAGAAATAGATCCTGGTTTACCTAAGTTCCCAGCCCCAACTTCCCAACCTCTTGTTCCAGACTTGAAGGACTCAGGATAGTGCCACTGTCTGGTTGCTGATCACTAACAAATTTCTCTGCAGATGAAGCGATCCACAGCTCATCTACCAGGGCAGCCCCAGGGCCAGCACAGAGCCTGGCATACAGACAACGCTCAATATAGCTTCTGAGTGTATCAGATGAGAGAAATGGACATAACAATTTCGAGGTCCTAACAACTGGCTTGAATAAAGCCCCAGAATCTCAGAAAATTTCTAGTCAGTATGTAGCAATGTACCTGTTAACAACGTTGTAGGCAAGGAATTTTTTTTTCATTAGTCAAACCAAAGAGACATCCCCCTGCCCCCATTTTATTTTAGCTCTGATTTTAAAATGTGACATGGCCCAAATAAACCCTTCGCAAAGGGCAGAATTCACATTGAGGCGGCAAACAGAAAATGACCGGACTAGAAGAATGCTTTGAACCCTGGCAGTTCTGGCTAGGCTAGTCGCCCCCACCAGACCTGGGGCTTCACTTCCTAATCTTTCATGAGAGAAAGTTAGCCTAGAGTGCTATCAAGCTACTCTCCTTATGCATTTAAAGAACTGTAGTTATTAATAAAAGGAATTATTTACTGCAAATGTCTATACAACTTTGCAGACCTCCATTCAGGAATGGTCAGTGCGTCCCAACTTTGGCTGCACATGAAAATCACCTACAAGGCTTGAGAAACACTCATATTAACAACAGTAGAACTCTTGGTGCAGGGGCCAGACATCAGCAGTCTCAAAAAGACACCCAATCAAGGACAAAATAGGAGGGCTGATTTTTCTGTGTTTCTCACCAGGTATAAGCACTGAATTATCTGAGAGGCTAATCAGAAATGCTGAGTTCTGAGATCTCTTGCATCCAAATCTGTATGGACTTCAGAAAGACCCTCGCACAAGACTACATTGTGAAGTCTCTGAGTTAAGTGTCTGCCTGTTCACTGGGTGCTGTGGCTCCTTACGGCCACCAGGTGGCAGTGGTGTAGAAGACAGAGCCTAGAGCCTTCACTGTTAAGAAAAAAATTCTGGGAAAAGGAGAATTCTACATCACAGGAGAGAAAATGTTATTCTTTTTGTACACTGTTACTAGTTACTCTTTTAAAAATCTTTGAAGGGACTGTAGCAATCCTACAGTGGTAAAATGTGTGCCTGGCACCCAGTGGACCCAGGTTTGATCCTCATATGGTCCTCAGAGCAGAGCCTCGGGTAACCCTGAACACATCTGATCCAAACCAAACCAAAACAAAGTAACTTTTAAGTCATTCATTACCTTCTGGATGAAGAGACAAACAGAATATTACATTGGATTGTGTTTTTGCATAAATGAACTCTGTAAAGATAGACAAACAACTAATAAAAATGTTTCCAGTGGTGAGGGTGGGTGGGAAACAGGCTGTGGGAACAGGACTGGAATCAGACAATGTAGCTCTTTACATTTATCTTCATTAGCGACACAAAGGTATTACCAGTATCAATACTAATAACCACCACAACAAAAGAGCTCTTAGATCGCCAGATCCCTCTCTAGAAGACCTGGGTACTCTGGATCCCAGATCAGAATCTGGTAAGGGCAGGGCACTCCAGCAGACCTCAGCCATTGCTGGAAAGCACAGCCATCAACCGGTTACATTTCCTCCAGCACCTGGTCTGTTCCTGTCTACCAGCTCTGATCTGCCCCTGTCTGCGTTCAGCGTCTCACCAAGCACCCTCTTCTGTCTCCACTGGATGACATTTTAAAATTAGAGGCTATGTTAACAAAGAAATGGTTTTCTTCCTCACTGAGATCAAGAGAGTAAAAAGGTAGTCAGCCTCTAACACAAGCGAGAGGCAGTGAAATCACATACACGATTAGACTTTTTAAAAGCACATGGCACTCTGTGATCTCTTTTAAACATGCATCTCTCTTTTCCCCTCTCACACTTCTCTAAGTAAATTTCTTTCAATAGAACTATTTTGGTTCACTTTAAAAATAAAAAAGGAAAGAAAAAAAGGGGGTGGGGGAGAAAAAGTTAAAAAGCAGGGTCTGGAAAGATAGTACAGTACAGTAGGCAGGGTGTTTGCCATGAAAATGGTTCAATCCCTGGCATCCCATTTGGTCCCCCAAGCACCATCAGGAGTAATTAATTCCAGAGCAGGTGTGGCACCCAAACCAAAAATAAATTTAAAGAGGACATGGCACAAAGAGAAAAAGCTCTTCACACAAGCCTCTAAGAGGAACTGTAGTCATATCCACCCAAAATGTGGGCCATGCAACACAAATCAATATAATGGAGATAAAACATTCTAAGGACTCTTCCAGGCTCTTAGGAACACAATGAATTCCAGGGTTAGGTAAGTTCAATGCACTCTCGAAGTCCCACCTAAGCCTGAAGAAAAGGAAGTTAGTATTTCATGCACCTTAGGATATTCTGATATAGAGGGACCTCCCTCCCCCAACAAACCACTACCGTGATTTTTTTTTCAAGGTTTTCATAAAGAAAGAACAGGAGCCTCCTAGCAGTAAGAACCAGGAGAAATGTCTTGGGTCTGGCATTCTAAGTAAACAAACTGAGTCTTATTATCACGGATATAGTTCTTTGACTGTGGACTACTGGAGGCCTCTGACAGGCTCTTCCTGACTGACTTTATCAAGACACCAAGCAGGCAGGTAAATGGGTGTATCCATTATCTCCCTGATGACAGTTAATAATTCCTATTTTCTGTTTGTTTCTCTTTCAACTAGAATGTGAGCTCCACAGAAGTCAAAATTTCTTTGCCTGCAACTCCACTACCCAGAACAAGACATATTTGCTGAAAGGAATGAATCATGAATGAAGGCTTTTCCCCCAGGTCAAGGTCGCATTTCTTTTTTCATTTTAGGTACACGTATCTAACTGTACCCACAAGACAGAGAGAGGATGTAGCTCCAGGAAAAGCCAGTCTCCTTTCCCCGTCTACCCGAGGAGCTGGGACAGGCACTCACTTCCACAGCTGCGCATTCAGATGCTTCTCCACCATGAGGTTGAGGGCACAGCGAAGCCGATTCCACCTGGAGTCAAACACGTAATAGCCTCTTCCAATCTGCCGACTCCCGAATGTGCAAAACTGCAAGAGAGAGCACAGTGGCGGGTGCTTGCTACCAGAAAGGGTTCTCTCTTCCTCGGGAAAGGAGCTAACCAGGAAAGATCAAAGCTTACTCTGAGGAGGGTATGAAGCATGAGCGTGACCGATGCCTAGTCCTTCATGAAGAGAAAGCGCACGCCACCTCGGGGGTGCCCTGTTCTCAGCTGCTCCTACACCTTGAATGCATCCCACTCGCTGGGACGGGCACACCCCCGCCCCCCTGCCCCGCTGCGGAGCCCTTGCCCTACTGAGTGAGAAAAGTCAACATGAGGTGGACATGGAACTTACAGATGCTGGCTGAGGATGATGACCTGAATAATGACAGTCCAGTTTTTCAACAGACTCTTCTTTGTCATCGCCTTCTCCCTCCTCACTGGATAACCGAGAAGCTGGCTCAGTGGCAGGCAGGGGCGGGTGTGGAGATTCATGGACTGAAGGAGGGTCAATGGGGGCACTCCCACCTTGCTGAGCAGGGCAGCCTGGAGGCCTTGGTGAGTAGAAAGTGCAGCACTGATCAGATCACACATCTGGAAATCAGCCGCTTTAACTCAGATACAATGAAGTATCCAGAAACACTTAAAGGGGGGAGGGAGTCCGGGGTCCTCCACTAGCTCTGGGGAAACGTTTGGATTCCCGTGTTCTGGGAGCCAAGGAACCACCCTCCTGAACTGCACACTGTCAAATGCAGCTCTCTGCCAGATCTTACTGAGCTAACTAGTTGTTTTTTTTTATAGTCATTAAAGTGGATCAGGTCCTATGACCTGCCTTTAATCTGCTCAAAGGGGAAATATATAAGAAATTCAAGATAATTCCTTCATTCATCTTCAAATTTCACCTTGTTTAATATTACAAAAGCTTATTAAACAAGGTCATTGGCCGAATGCTCTAAGCAATCTGAAAGGGACAGAGTTGATTTTAAAAACCAACACTGTCATGCTATATGTATAACCTCGGGCCTGAGACTCAGGAACAATATTTTATTCCCCCCAGACATATGAATGTGGTTCTGGAATTAAGTTCACTTCCTTATATATAGAAAAACGCCACTAAAGATGTCCAAGAGAGCGTCTGCTAGAGAACGGGAGCTGGGGCTCTGCCCAGATCTCCACTGTGTTGCTCCAAAACTAGAGGACTCACTTGGGGACAGGCTCAGGCGCACACACTTGGGTTTCCAAGAGGGAGATATTTCCACCCAGAATGTGACCATTTTGAGGGCCTGACAGGGGGTGTGAAAGGTTACTCAGCATCAGGGTTGGCATATGGCCAAGACTGAAGGGGTGCCCTCAGCTTCTACCTCTTTTCTTTCTTTTCCCTCTGAAAATTTGGTAAGAAGTTCTTTAGTTCAACTTGGTTACACAAACAAGCAAAAACACGCATACACTCATTCTACCACCACAGTCTTTGCGGTTTGTGTATGGTGAGTTCTTGAGAAAACACTGTCGCATTGCTTCCTTTGCTGCCAAAATAACTAATCCATACTAAAGTCAAAGTCCCAAATGAATGAATGAAAATACATGCGGGTATATGGATGTTATAAAACTTCAAACCAAATGCTTTATCTCAGCAAGATACTCTACTGCTATATTTTGCAAGAAGCAAGACAATGTATGGAAAACTGCTGCCAAAGCCATGTGAAATGTTCCAATCACTAGCCAGGAGAGGCCCTGAATGCTGGCCCCGTGTAGCAGTCGAGAGGTCTCCGCCCTGCAGTCTGGAGCAGGTAACTCGAGCCCTGTTCTGCTGCTCACATTAGGCCAAGAAGCTTCCTGACTGCAAACTTATAGATGAACTCAGTAAATTTTGTTCTCATGATAAAACCAATTTAAAAACTCTCTTCCATGTCAGCCAGATGTGCATTCCTTAACAGCGTGACTGTCCTGGCGCTTTCTGGAGTCTGCACTCTGGAGGAGGGAGAGAGAGTTGGAGGACGTGGCTTACCTTGGAAGACTGGGGGTGTGAGGTTTAGGTTTACTAGCTACGAAAGGCTTTGATTCAGAAGGAATCACTCCGTGAGAGTTTTGGTGTGGCTCCTGTGAAGTTCTAGGAGGGGTGGGATGCGGGTCCCTGAGAGGCTGTGTTGGTTGCTGAGAGTCCAGATGACGAATTGATTCCTTTTCCCTGGTTTTGTTTTTGTGCTCAGCTAATAACACATCAAATCGCTTTCTTCTACCCTGAACAGCCCTCCGATGGGTTAAGGAATGTGTCTAGGCAAAAACAAACAAGCAAAAACCCAGAAGCTGAGTATCTCAGTACGTTTTTTCTCTGTCATATATTTAAAACACCATTCTCAATGAGGAAGCACTCTACACAGCATTTGATAAGCAAAAAATCATGAGAGTACAATCCTTTTCTCTTTAGCTAGAATAAAAGCATACATTTCAGGATCCAAATGTACACAATCTGGACAATGTTATATGCAACATAAGAAAGACGAGACATTAACTACATCACTTGGTATGTAATTAAGTTTAAGAGAAAAGAGTACAGTACAAGCAGAGTACAGGTATTCATATTCCGTGCTGTGGTAAAAATTTGTTTCCTGGAACCACTTCATTAGAAAAACTTCTCTTTGGGTCAATGAGTCTTGAATGATAAAAGGGAAAAGCAACTATTTTATTAACTATTTGTAAAAGGTCTCCTTTATTAACTGCCAACAGGTAAAAATTAAATCCAATGGCTCTCTCTATACCAGTAGAAATGCCATGGACAGAGCTAATATGACTCATGGCATCAGAGACAGGAAGTGCCATGGTGCTGAAAGACTTGTGAGAAGTAGAGAATGTACAGCCAAGAGAGCAGCAAAGTGATGGGGAGGAACAGGCAAAAGCTTTGTGAATCACTAAAACATCTATAAAGATACTCACTATGAAAGTCAAGAAAATGGGATAGATAGCATTCTTGGATACTCAAATAAATCTAACTTCAAAATTAAGAAAATGGTCAAACTACAGCAGTGCTTTTCTTGAAAGGGTCACTACAATAATCATCCTGAGGTTAAAGTGCACATCTTATCAGAAAATGTCCATATTCCAAACATATTTGATTACTGATATTCTTCTTACAGGTTCACTTTGGACTGATATTAATACTAGCACACTGAAGGTAAAAATCAAGTTAACGCTTGAGGCCAGGGCAATAGTTCAGTGAGCAGGGCATCTGCCTTGCATGTGGCTGATGTGGGTTCAATCCTGGCCATCCAGAGTTATCTCTGAGTGCAGAGCCAGGAGTAACCCCTGAGCATCACCTAGAGTAGCTCAAACACAAAACGAAAAACAAAACAAAAATCAAATTTAATCCACCCATGTCATACTGTGGGGAGTTAGTCTGTACAACGCATAAAAAGAGGGTCCAGAGAGACAGTACAGGAGTTATGGCCCATACCTTGCATGTGGTCAACCCTGGTTCAATTGTGGCACCACACAGTGCTCTGAGCATCTCTGGGGGCAGCCCCGGAGGCCCCTGAGCACCACTGGAGAAGTCCAGGTAACAAAGCACTGAGAGGCCTGAGCAGCAGAGTAGATTCAGCACTGACATGCAGGCCCAGATGGCCAAGGATGCCAGGAGACGACCCAGGGCTCTCTGAGCACTTCCTTTCGAGTCCCCCTTCCCTTCCCCCTGACCCCCAAACCACAAATTGTAAGGAAACACTAAAACATGGTGGTGTCAAGTCACATATCCTGAAAATAAATGACATCAACAATTTCCTTCTCCTTCGTTACCAAATACTGAACACAACTGTGGCCCTCCACATTACATAAATTATGTATCATATACATTAAACAAACATTTGGTGAAATTTAAGAAGAATTAGGCTTCTACAGGGCCTTCTGAGATTCAATACCATAATCAACCTCTTACAAGACATGCTGCCAACTGTCAGCTCCAAATCTAATTTAGCATACATAGATAAATGTGAGCAAACAGCTTTATTTAAAAAAAATCACTTGATTTTATTCAATACATAATATGTTCACAAGAAAGCAATCTAAATGAAAACAAGGAACTTTTTTTTTGTCTATGCTGTACCTACATTTAGTATAGAGTCAGCACTGAATAAAGGCTCCAGATAAAAAAATAATGGTCACCAATATGCGCTGACTGAGTATCTATTTCTGGTAAAGCCCAAAGCGCACATGATAAAGACTGTGCAGCTAACTCTGCGGGCCCTGCACATCTGAACACAAACGGTTCCCATTTGCACTTCCTCAGCACCAAGTGCCTCCTGCTCCTTCTGTCCAGCTTCCTGGCTGCCTTTCAGCGGTTGCAATGGTGTTTACTCTGCTCCAGTCATGGAATCTTTGCACATCTTGTTACCCATCCTATGCTCTTTGCCCAAATAAATCATGGTTTCAAACCAGTGTTCTTATGACAAAGACCCAATTCCCTACCTATGGTTATCATAATGCTGGCCCCTCTCCCCTTTTCAAACTCCTCAGGTGGTAAAGGTTCACACTTACTTGTGTGGCCAGATTAATTTTCATCTCTGCATTAAACTCTAAGACCCACAAGGACAGAGGACACACTTTGATTTTATTAATAGTCTGGGGGGCCCTAGAGTGAGGCTTATATTCACAGTTGTGTCCAATAAGAATTTCTATAATGACTGTGTGGAGAAGGCTAACAGAGGCAAAACCTGTGGAAAGTAAGAGAGGACATTAAAGAGAAAGTCAGAGAGATGAGGGAGCAGGGCTGAGACAGCGAGGATGACTGGCTGAAAACAGGCTGGCTGGGCGGCAGCAGGTCCCTGGCCAGGATGGACATGCACCACAACCTGAGGCACAATGAGGGCGATGTCGCATGCACTCTCGTACATTCCGCCCTCCAGCCTTAGCAGATACAGATCAGATTCACTGCTAAAGCACAGCCTTGAGACACAGAACCCAGAAAAGGGAAGGATGTTTTCATGGAAGAGCAGGCCTGGCCAGCAGCTGCCTTTTCTGCCAGCTCGAGAGGAACTCATGAGAAGCCAAGGCAGAAAATACATACTGATATGACCACAGACTTAGCACTGTGCCACAGACAATAATGACACCCTTAAGAGAACACACAGGGAGCATGACCATCTGTAAAGGAAGATCCAGGTAAATCTGTTCAACCTATCAATACATGTCTGGAAGAAGGCTGGTGAAATCTTATGTAGTTTACGAGTTGTGAAAAGCTTTTAGCTTACCATTATACCTTAGAGATTAAAAGAGAGCATCTTAGGTAAAGAAAGGAACCTTCATTGATAGGTACTGGAATACTGAGAAATACTTGTTACCAAGAAGCCAGGTAGGCAGGAAAACAAAGAATAGCAAGAAGTGTTCATGCTGTGGGACAGGGCTGAGGTAATGCTTTCCCAGGAAGTCTTGGGGGGGGGGGTGGGCAGCTAAAACGACATCACTATAGATGAGCTCAGGTGCAGGGATGCCCATTCATTCCTGACATAGAACACAAGATTTAGATCAAATACACACACATCTATTTTTCGCCTCTTGTAGAAGAGGATTCATGATTTTTAAAAAGGCATTTTTTAAAAAAGTTAGATATTTAAAGTTTATTTTCAGCAAAGATTCAGAACCATTGTTATATGATAATCTCTACACTACAAATATAAATTTATATTCAAATAGCAACCCACTTAGAAATAACCTCTCCTAGAGCTGGGGAGGTAGCTCAGGCAAAAGAGGCACATTCCTTACATATCTGAGGCCTTGAGTTTGATCCCTGACACCCCCATACCCCCCAAAGCACACTGGGTGGTGTTGGTGGCCTCTGTTACCTCTGAAGGCCAAGAGTAGAAGGACTCTGTCATCTGCCGAATGCACAGTGTGAGTGGGCACTGGAGCACTGCTTGGGACGTACCCCCAAATGAAAAGAACAGCTCAGATTTCTCATGATCATAATCTCGCTATAATTTAGGACTCAACCAGGGTTTGATGTCTTTTCTTCAAACACAAAGCTTTATAAAACTTCAAACAGTATGCAATGATTTTATCAATTTTTAGACTATATTCTTCTCATTCTTATCCCCGTTTCTCAAATATCAGTATTAAATTATGTACTTTATGTTTCCCTTCTGCTTCTGAAACCCTTTGTTATTTACTGGTTTGGGGTCACACCCAGCTCTTCTCAATGTTGAATGGCTCTTGGTGATGCGGACCAAATATGGGTGGTTGAGTGCAACCCAACTCTGGCTGGCCCAGTCCAGGCAAGGTGTGTGCTCTATCAGCAGTGCAATCTCTCCGGACCCTCCACCCCCAAATCCTTTTTTGAAACATAGCTGAGACTTTCTCTCTAGAAAAAATGCGTACGAACATAAAGGCTCATTTATGTAGTGGGTCCTTTAATATCATGAAATCACCCCCTGCTATCAATAACCTTTACGTTATGGCGAATTACTACCCTCTTACTAGCATCGGCTGACATTTAAAAGGAAAATCCTCAATACAGAAAGAATAATCATGATATTTTCTAAGTTTACATACATAAATTAAATATTATGTTATTATTGTTTGGCTTTCTTTTGGTTTTTGGGCTGCACATAGCAGTACTTAGGGCTTCCTCCTGGCTCTTCGACCGGGGATCACAGCTGGCAGGACCCGGGACTCATATAATGTACCATGGATTGAACACAGGTTGGCCACGTGCAAGGCAAGTGCCTACCTGCTATACTATCTCTCCAGCCCAACACTAGTATTTTTTTAGAAGTATTTTTGAGGAAATAAAGCTATTTCAAAATTAGTTTTTGAAAAGTGATTTTTTTACATTTCAATATTTACATATATACAAAGAAAGCCTCCAAACTTGTCCTGATTCAGTACAATTTAAACCATAGCAGAGGACAACTGCTCCTACTAAATTTCACTTACGGCTTTTCCCACGGAGAAGCCTGTGTTCTCTCTTGAACATGTCTCTCTCTTTCTCCTCATAGTTCTGTACATTTCTTTCAATAAAAACTAAATTTTGCTTCAGCTATTTCACGCCCTCCTGAAATTCTTTTCTGTGAGGGGCAGTGACTGATCTGGAAGGCCTGTGACTTTCCAGCAGGGGAACTCCTCACTCCGGCCTGCACCCAGGGCTTCCTGAGAACTCAGGGGTGGGCACCAGGCCTGGGCTGTGCAGAACAAGTGGGCTTCAGGAACAGCTAATGGCCACCCCCTGCTGCGGCAGACTTTACCAGCCCTACTACACCCAGCACATGCCCAGGTGGTGGAGGTGGATCCAGCACTGTCTCCTCCAGGCTACCTCCCTAGACTCCCAATTTACCAAGTCACATAACTGGAGAGCCAGCTGAGAAAAGTGAAGAACACTCCGGGAGAAATTCTCCAGAAGAGAGAAAATCTGCAGACTGACAGCTCTGAAACCCCATAAACCAGTGCATAAGCCACATTAACACTGAGTTAACAGGACGTTTCGCTCCCTTACAAAGGTAGGGGCTAGGCCCTTTTGTCAGCCTGAAGAAGTTAAAGGAGACAAATCTTTACCCATGTACAAACTTAAGAGATTTAAGCAGGCAAAATCTCTAGAAGGGAAATGTTGCAGAGAGAAAGAGAGAGAGGCCCTGGTAATGAGTCTTTGGGAAATAAAATTTAAGAAGAAATTTCCCAGCCCTGAAATAGCCCCCTAAAGTATATGAAGAACATATACTTTTGAGAAAGAAAAAAAACCTGAGCTCTTCGGAGATGAAGAAGCTGAAAGCCCCACTCCAAAAGGTGAAATCCCTCAGAAAAAGGAGAAGCCAGAAGAAAATCCAAAAGTCTTAATAAGAATATGAAAAGATAAACAAGAATGCAAGATTTTACCTAATGACACTACATTTATGTATGCAGAGAACTACAGGTAGATAAAAATTGGAGAAATTCTATATAACTTTCTCCCAAATGCCATTCTCTGCTTTTACTACCCCAGAAACATTCTCTCTTGAACGGATTCTATCTTAAACAAGTATTGGTCTCTATATCTTCATTCACAGCATTCTAAATTTATTTCAATAAAAGTTTGCTTCACTAAAAAAAAAAAATTAAAATTAATTCTACTTAAAAATATTAACAGTATTTGAAAATAACACTGATTAGGAAACAACACCATTCTCCTGGATACAACACTGCTAGCACTAGGAATAAAACCTCTGTTAAAACTAGAGTTTGAGATGGAAGAATAGAACAGAGGTTAAAGCACTTGCCCTGCACATGGCTGATGCTGTGACAATGATCTGAATCCCAGCAATACACATGGCCCCTGAGCCATGTGTGGCCCCTGAGCATCGCCAGGTGTGGTCAAAAAACATACTGCAGAGTTAATAACAACAGAAGCTATTCCTTCTGAATTTGAAGGCTATGCCACAAAACTACTATTCCCTTATTTAGAAAATTAAGACTAATCCATAGATCATCAGATTAGAGACAGGGTTCCAAACTGTGGGAGCAATGCACGTTGCCAGTTCCCTGTGCTATCCAGATGCTCGATTTTGTCCTAGAGGCCAACCTACCTTGCATGTCAAAGACCGGGTGCAGGGCTTTTTGGTGTCGAGATCAATGACCCCACAGTGAATGTCAGGATCGAACTCTCTTTCTGTCAAAAGCACACAGATATTACAATGGGCGCACCAAACACTTTTCATTTCTTTTGTAAATAAAAAATTGGCCTAACTTTCAAGATTATAACTTGAATAAAATCCACCACACTAACTGATTTATACTGTTATAAAATAAAGAACGTGTGAGCAGTATGAAGGTAATGACATCATTATGAGAGTGGATGAACATGGCCACTGAGTGGCAGGACCGTGAGGCATTGACTCCACATGGCTACATAACTATATTCAGAAATACACTGAAGGCTGACCTTAACAAAAAAAAATAAAATGTGCCTGCTATCTCCACACACCCCTGCTTCTTAACATCAAGAGTGAAGATGACAAGCATATTCCTTAAGAAACTTCTTCCTAATCTGAAGCTGACCACTTATAAAAAGAGAACAATTGTAGATCTTTTCCTCCATGTATGCCCAACTGATACAAAGACACATTAAGGCAGAAAACGGCAAGTTACCTGATAATCTCTTATTTAAATATTTCCTGTTACTGGAATTATCTTCAGATTTCTTTTCCAGAGTGGGTGGTGCAGGAAGCCCTTTGCCATTCAGAATCTGTCCAGGTGAAGGCAAGATTGGCTTTGGTATTGAGGGGCAGTTAAGGCCAGGCTTGACTGAGGAACTCACAGTAGCAGGACAGGTTGGCCCCACTGCAGATTTCAGTAGTGTGCCATCCATCTTCGGATGAATTTTTTCCACTTTGACTGAGGGCGTCATGCTAGCACAGGGGAAGCAAAAACACCAGCAACTGAGTGTCATGGCAGGCCCAGGTCTACGGGGATGAGGGCAGAGACTGGATCTAAACTCAGCAAGGCTCCCAGAGTTACCGTAAGAATAAACAGTCAACGCAATCAGAAAACTCAGGAAGGTTCACACTAATTCAATTTATAAGTCTTTCTGATGAGGCAAAAACCTATAGTGATTTTTCATCACTTCAAAATAATCTCACATACAAGCTTGTGGGAAATCTAGATCTGATGATACCGAATATAATTTCTGCATTTATATTTCTGAAGGAAAATTTGGTCAAAATATGGTTAAAAAGGGTTAAATATGAACTGCTAGACTTTTGCCAAACACATAAAGAAATGCCATTTTAAAAAAAGATTTTAGGGACCGGAGCAACGGTAAAGCAGGGAGGGCGTTTGCCTTGCACGCAGCCGACCTGGGTTTGATCTCCAGCATCTCATATGGTGCCCTGAGCACCGCCACGAGTAATTCCTGAGGGCAGAGCCAGGAGGAAACCCTGAGAATCGCTGGGTGTGACCCGAAAAAGAAAAAAAAAAAGAATTCAAGAAAACAAGTAAAGTGAGCAAGCAGAAAAAAGCACACTCAGAATTAGAGAATACTCATAAGAAAAGTCACAAGATCAAAAAAAAAAAACCAACCTCAAATGAGCCTAACATGTATCCCCATAAGACACTGTCAATAAGGAAAATCATCATTTAATCAATTATGCATCGCCGAATTGATAATACTCCAGTCCCTAGAAAGTTCTCTGTGACAAGAGCTCAGAACATAAGCACTTGGCACATGGCTGGTAAGTACTGAATACCTGTGCCACTAACAAAGAAAGATTTCTCTTGGGATCTTACTAATGCAATCCATTTGGGTGACAAACACTGGAAAAAAGCTAACAGTAGTCCTGCTCCGCCCCCCACCCTGAAGCCCATCTCCAAATAAAGATTTGGATTGATGGGGTTTTAAGACCTTTGTTCAGTGGATTCAGTGCCCTGACAGCTGTTAAATTGGCGGGTGCCTTACACACAGCATTGGCATTTTCTTTGGCTTTAAGACTGCTCAAGGAACTTAAGCCAAGTTTTCTGTACTTGCCTTTATGACGGATGAGCAGAGGCTGGGGGCTTAGCAACCAGGAAAAACAGCCCCAAACAGCTATACCTGGAACAGTCTGACAGCAGCAAAGACACTGCAAGATGCCATGGCCTCTCTTAGCTGGCAAGGTCTTGGAGCAGAAGCAGGTGTTGAATGTTGCCCTGAGATTAACCAGGTTATCAGCCCTTGGGACTGAGACATGTGGCGTACCCTCCAGAAGGGAAGCGTGCCAGGGAACAGCCAACCACCACCCAGGCTGAGGGATGCCATGACAAGGCAAAATATGTTTCTATGAGAGTGCACGGCTGGTCTCTCATGTGACCACCAAGGAGTGTGCCAACCTACAGATCCAATGTGGAAGCTTGCCAAAGCTTTGCTTGGTGGGTATGGACGTGTTCCAATCGCTCCTCAATCACTGATGTGATGTGAATCAAATGCTAGGGAAAAGAAGCACTGCTTCCCTATTTCTTTTGCAGGCCACAGCAAATCTTCAAACAATATGTGGCAATCTCTTCAGCTTATCCCTGTATAACCAATAGCAGCAGCAACGGAAGTATCAGCTTCCGTTACTTTCCTATCCACTGTAGGCTAGACACTTCGCCAGGTGCTTGGTTCTTATATAATCAATAACAACTTATTAACCTGACTGCTCCCAATTACTGTGTGTAGTGGCTATTACTCAGAAAGAGTGACACATTTAAAATCTCTGGGTTAGGAAGTGACAGCACTGGGATTTGAACTCAGGCCTTTAGAGTTCTGACTTCAGTGTTCTCTGGCTAAAACTCCTCAATCTTACTAAGTTTGCTTCTCCTTAGGTGGAAAACAGGGACAAGAAAGCCTATTATTTTCTATCGGCTAGTTTTGATAATTAAATGACAATATACATAGAGCTGTTTCACTTGCTGGCACAGAGTAAAAGATCAATAAATATGCATTAATAACCTTACTATTACTGATATTATTACTCAGTAAAGTCTTGCAAATGATAATAGGAAAATAAACAGAAACCACATATATTTGAATGTCCCCTTTTATATTATTATTAATTGAGCTCATCTATTCTATTCTCAGATATTACTGGTAGTCACAGTTTCACTTGCAGTAGATTAGCTTCAAGAATCCTCCTGGTCAAGGTTGACTCCATGGCTTCGAGGCTGGCCTCACGTTCCGGGGAAAGGTCAACTCAGAGAAGCGATCACCAACTACATTGCAGTCGAAGGCCATGTGGGGGAAGGGAGTTGCGGGCTGAATGAGGGCTAGAGACTGAGCACAGCGGCCACTCAACACCTTTGTTGCAAACCACAACAGCTAATTAGAGAGAGAAAGCAGAAGGGAATGCCTTGCCACAGTGGCAGGGTGGGGTGGGGGGGAGATGGGATTGGGGAGGGTGGGAGGGACACTGGGTTTACGGGTGGTGGAGAATGGGCACTGGTGAAGGGATGGGTTCCCAAACTTTGTATGAGGGAAGTGTGAGCACAGAAGTGTATAAATCTGTAACTGTACCCTCACGGTGATTCTCTAATTAAAAATAAATAAATTAAAAAAAAAAAAAAAAAAAAAAAAAAAAAAAAAAGAATCCTCCTGGTCATACTCACATTCTACCATGGGGGACTCTACTTTGATGAATGGGATGCATGGGCCTGGTGTTTCCCCTGGGCTGCAGTTTCTCTTTGGGTGATTTCAATAACTTGGAACTTAGGGAGGGTGCACTCAGAGTCCCTCCGCTGGAAGAACGGCTGCTCCCACTGCTGCTGCCTCCTTTGCTTTTGGACAGTGAGGGGAAGAGGGGGAATACTGAAGTGGGAGGAACGGCCAACGGAGGCTTGCTGGATGAGCTGTGTCTCCTTTCTGAAAAGGAAAACAACACAAAAAGATATGTATCAGGCAAGTCTCCAATAAAACTGTAGAATTAGGCCTGGAAATCAGAACAGAGGTTAAAATACTTACCATGCTAAGTAAAGATATGTTAAACTCACCAGCTTTCAGAAACGGCTTTTCTAGGTTCCACAGACTTATTAGAATTCTAGGAAACAGTCCCTCGCCTTAGGAAAATACCTCAGCGTAAGAAGTTTATCATACGTAGCCACAAAGAAATTAAATAGTTATAATAAAACTGAGCATACTGAGTTTTACACGTTAGAAATCAACCTCACTGACTCCACCTGCAGTCAGAGAGACAAAAATTATTCATTCATCTGCAGAGCAATGCTAATTGATACTGCATGGAATTCTTTCAAGCATAGTACTGCTCCAATTTTCAAAATAGCAGAATGTTAAGAAACAAGTTGTACCTTCTTTTATTTTTTTTTTCTGTCACTACCCACCAGCATATGACACCAAATAAGAATGTTTCTAGGGTTATCTTTCCATTCCTTAAGAATCTGTGCTGAAATTTTCCAGTGAATCATTTCAGTCCCTTTTTAAAAAATAATCGCACTTGACTACAGATGGCACAGCTCCGGTTCACACCACAAAGATGCCAAAGGCGCAAGACAAAAATACCACAAATAACTATGCCTGTTTTTCAAACCAGGAAGTAATTCATGATTAAGTACAGACTACACAGGTTTAACTGAAAATAAATCTACCCACTGGAGAATCAGGTTTTCACAGAGTAAGGGAATACATACTAAATAAATCTAGAGCCTAGGAAGAGTGTTACCATCAGAAGCAAGTAAACTATTTGGTAACTTTTATCCACTTAATCACCTTATGATTGTAGCTTAGTGGATGCCTTCAATTAAACATGTAATTTAAAATAATATTTGAATAACTCTACATTTTAAAATGTAAAAAAGCCAAGATTTACTTAGCATAATATGCAAACTTTTACTTAAAAAAATAAAGCATACTACAATCAATGACCATGAGAACTGCTTAAATGGTTTATTTCAAGGTCTTTATACAAGTTCTGAGGAAAACTAAAATAACTTAAGTTTTACAATTTTCTGAATTAGGCATCAGGGATTTTTGGGTTAAGTTTAGTTTTTTCTCTCTGTAATCCCAAAACACTCTCAACACTCAAGGCACTTTCAAGTAGAAGTTCTTGTCAATCATGACCGTAAAAAATTGCTTACAATTTGGTAGGCTACCTTGGCTAGAGCTTCCTTGAGGTTTTTGTCTTGGTCATTTATTCATCACACTCTTCCTTTCCAAGAAAAGGCACAACATAGGACTTCAATGAACATTTGCATTATTGGTTCAGCTTTTCTGGCAAGGGGAGTGATTAAATGGCCCTAGACTAGAAGTCTTCAACCTTGGCTACTCACCGGCACAACCTCAGGAGTGACCTTAAAAAATACTGATGCTTGAGGCCCACCTACAGAGATTCTGATTTAACTGGTTGGAGTAACCTGGGCATCCAGACTTTATAAGCTTCCCTGTGTGATTCCAATGTGCAGCCAAGATTAAGAGCCTACCACAGGGTCAGGGAGAGTACAAAGCCTTATATGTGGCAAAGCCTGGTTTGATCCCTGGCACAGCATATGGTTCCCCAAAGCACCAGCAGGACTCATCCCTCAGCACAAAGCCAGGAGTGAGCCCTGAACATAGTTGGGTGTGGACCTCAAATATATACATATTTCACAAGGCCGACCCGAGTTCGATTCCTCCGCCACTCTCCTTGGAGAGCCCGGCAAGCTACCAAGAGTATGGAGCCCGCACGGCAGAGCCTGGCAAGCTACCCGTGCGTATTGGATATGCCAAAAACAGTAACAATAAGCCTCTCAATGAGAGACGTTACTGGTGCCTGCTCAAACAAATCAATGAGCAACGGGATGGCTGTGACTTTCTACATATTTTATATATGTGTGTGTGTGTGTGTATATATACATATATATATACACAGCATATATATATATACACACACACACACACACACATAAATTTTTGGTCTACCTTAGACTAGGCTCAAGACTCAAGAACTGTTAATCAAACTAGAGTAGGGTGACATTTGTACAGTGCTGGGAATCCTGCCTGGCACATGGGTGTGTGTGTGTGTGTGTGTGTGTGTGTATGTGTGTGTGTGTGTGTATGTATATGTATGTATATATATATATATATATACACATATATATATATATATACTGGAGCAATAGCACAGTAGGTAGGGCGTTTGCCTTGCATGCAGCCGACCCGGGTTCGATTCCTCTGCCCCTCTCGGACAGTCCAGCAAGCTACCAACAGTATCTCGCCTGCAAGGCAGAGCCTGGCAAGCTACCAGTGGCATATCCGATATGCCAAAAACAGTAACAGCAAGTCTCACAATGGAGACGTTACTGGTGCCCACTTGAGCAAATCAATGAGCAATGGGATGACAGTGACAGTGATACATATATATATATATATATATATGCATTACTATATCAGGATTTGTTAAAAAAAAAGCTTATTGCTATTGCTTGTAACCAACTGTTTTTCAAACTTCCACAAACTACAAACTATTTTCATCATTCTGACGTAAGTCATGTAAAATACTATTTTTTCACTCAACAGTCTTTTCTTTGGCAGGGGGAAGGGGCTCCCTATAGAGAACTAGGCTACAATCTTTAATTTAGAAATAGTTTTCTAAAACAATAGACTTGTTAAACTTGTTTTATATATGACATACACTGAAATAATGAAATATTATAATTATTCATCCGCATTTAGACATAAAAAGCACCTTGTGTCTTCTCTGACAATATGCTGAATGAATAATGCCATGACTGTGGTATGAAAGAGGGAGAAATTCAAACTAAAGCTTTGGCTTCACAGATACTTACTCCTTTTACTATTCCACGGGCATCAAAATTTTCAAGTGCCTCTGAAGAAATGATGCATTACCTCTTGATATCAAAAGATGTACACAAAAATTTCAATTTAATGAAATAATTATGCAATATGACTTGTTTTGAGAATGTGAATTTATTACAAAGCTACTGCTATAAAAAGAAACAACTTGACAGGGCTGGAGAGATAGTACAGTGGGTAAGGTGCTTGCCTTACATGTGGCTGACCCAGTTTTGATCTTTGGCATCCCATTTGTCTCCTGAGCACCACCAGGAGTGGTTCTTGAGTGCATAATTAATGGGCACTGCCAGGCGTGGCCCAAAAATAAATAAACAGAAAGTATAAAGAAACAATCTGAGTATCATTAAAAGTTATTTTAACTATTGCAAAACTTTGCAAAAAGGCACTAGATTAACACAAAAAACTGTAACTGGTTTGCCTAAGCTACGCAAGAATATACAAAATGTAACTTCCATATGTTCACTGTTTACCTCAACTCACCATGGATTTTAGGAGCCACACCATTCATATCTGATATAATGACACTTGGTCAATTTCTAGTAACCTTCCATCACATCAGAATAATTGACAAACTATAATCTGCCCCCAAACCACCTCTAGAGTTAATATCAGATCTTTTTCAAGGTAATCTAAGATAGTTAAGTCTAGTATCTATGCAATTTTTTAAAGACTCTGTGTGTGTGTGTGTGTGTGTGTGTGTGTGTGTGTGTGTGAAGTAAACAGATTTTATTTAGAGGTTTCTGAAGGAAGGAGGAAGGGATAAGTGGGAGAGAGAATAGTAAGAATAACTCGCTCAAGAGAGAATGCGGGCTTCTCCAAGGGTGGAGAGAGCTCCTACGCGTATCCGAGCTTTAGACACAAAAGTAAAAGTACACATCTCAAGGGGGGAGATGCGGGCGATACATGTGCTCGGCCACGTGGGTGCAAGGAGCACATGGGCTCAGGCAGCATAAGCATGCCTAAAGATAGTTTTTTATTTAATTAAAGACCTGTGATTTACAAAGTAACTGATAACTGAGTTTTGGGCATATAATATTTCCATACCAGCACCAGTGTCAACTTCCCTCCACCAGTGTTTCCATGCTCCACCCCTCACTTTCCACCCTACCCCCGACTGCCAGCTTGATAGACACATTATAAAGTGCAGTTTAGATCTCATGGTTTCTGTTTTGTTGAGTCTGTGCTTTGGATATACAGTCATACCACTCTCCCACATCACCAGTATAACCAAAGCCTGACACTGTTCCCCCATTACTTCCTTTTGTCATCTACCTGCTTCCCCCTAATGATTTCCTTTGTTTTATATCCTTCTCCCTAAGCTCTGGGGTCAAGGGTGATGTAGGCATCCTACCTTTAATACATTACATTTACTCATTCCATTACTCCATATACCACAGTTAAAGATCTATGTATTTTTTTTAATTTTTTTTTTCTTTTTGGGTCACACCTGGCGATGCACAGGGGTTACTCCTGGCTCTGCACTCAGGAATTACCCCTGGCGGTGCTCAGGGGACCATATGGGATGCTGGGAATCGAACCCGGGTCGGCCGCATGCAAGGCAAACGCCCTACCTGCTGTGCTATCACGCCAGCCCCAAAGATCTATGTATTTTTAAACTGCAAAATCTATGTGAAACTCTATTTTTGGGGGGTTAGGTTCTTGTATATTTCAGTGTCACTAATGAAGTTTTAAGTACTGTGCCCAAAGCTCCATTTTTCTCCAACGAGTCTCATGTGGTTTCTATTGTGCAATTTTACATAGTACAGAAATTTCTAAGGAATGCATGTTGTACTACAGCAAAAATGACTAACTTGAAGTTAATCCTTTCAATTTTCTATTCCTATCACAGTAACTCTTACAAAATTCTTTTCTTAATGCGTTTCTTATTGCATTTTAACTCAATAAGGGGTTTTACACTAGAAAATCAAGATCCGAAGCTTCCTAACATTAGAATCAGATAATGTATCAATAACTTTTAAAAAATGTACTTTCTGGGGCTGAGGAGACAGTACTGGAGTTCAGGAGATGCCGCGCATGAGGCCAACGACAGTTTGATTTCTGGCACCGCAGATGGTGCCTGAGCATCAGGGGTCACACAGAGTCAGCAGTAGCCTCTGACTAGGCAGCCCCCTAACCCAAAATTAATAAATAAAAAGTATTTTCCATTTTAACAATAAAAAGTGTAAAAACCAAGAAAAGCTATCACATGCATTTTTTCACTTACTAAAATTTGTAACAGTGTGTAACTGCATCCACAATGTATGTGTATGTATGTGTGTAACTGTCACTCTAACTAAAAAGTGCTAGTTCTAGTCCTTGTCATAAAGCTAAATTAAGTTGTTCTTCACCTCACAGTCTGCTAACTTAGTCCATGAAAAGAGCAGCATCTGCCTTTCTTCCATTTTCAAAAAAAGTTCTGCAAACCAAGCTGAACTGGAATTGGACTCTTCTAATCCTTCCACTGTATACCTTTGTAAGATTTTTAAAATTAGGCTTCCAACTCTAAAACGGTGCTTGTTCTTAGATCAATAGAGGCCTAGGCAAGTTTTGGGTAGGGCCTTATATTAAGTGGACAAACTGGTGGCCAGATGCTAAGCATAACTGCAATGTGGTTTGCTAAGGCGTCCGAGTAGAATTTCAAAGCCTCCTCTCTCCATGGTCTGGCAAGAGCCCAGCGAAAGCACACTGTCACTGAATTCGGAGGGCGCCCTGAATGGCTTCAGCAGAGAGAGACAGGCACACGAGACCAGAGTAACAGATACAGGCAGAGTTAGAGCATTAGCACAGCCCTGGATGCAGTGTGAGGGGGGACAGAGAATGGCAGTTGTGTGCATGTGCACAAACTCAGGTGTGCAAGGGAAGAGAGAGACAGAGGGAGAGCATGAGCACTGGAGAGAAAGTGAAAGATGTCACAGGCTTTCTTCTCCCCTGTAGTGTAAGCAAGTGACAAGCCTAAAGGTGAGGGCAAGAAGGTAAGGAAAGAAGGGGAGAAGGCAGCTGTAAGTCTTCCCAAATGGAGAAAAAACAAGAATATGGAGATTGTAAATCTGAATCCATGCTATGACTGCAAATACAAATACATATATAAATATTAATACCCAGAAACAAGCCAAAACGGAATTCAAATAAAATAGTTTTAGTTTAGTTTCTGTAACGAATGTAGTTTACTTGATTATCAAATATGAGCTTTAAAAAATAGGGCCAGTGATGTGACTCAGGAGTAAATCATTTGCTTCCATGTGGGAGGCCCTGAGTTTGATTCACGACACTGCGCAAACACACACACACACACACACACACACACACACACACACACACACACACACACAGCACATGCACACTTTCTTTTCTTAAAGGGTTTCTTAATACATCCTTTACTAATCTTCTATAACCAAGATGGATTGGTGAAAATTCTCAATGTCAACAATAGCTGCTAGTTATTCACTGGGCAGAAACCATGTCAGGCACCACGCTATGGAATTTATAGGGATTATCTATCTCATTAAGTTCTGACATCTCTCTAAAAAAAATATAATACCCATCTTCCAGGCAAGAAAGCCCAAATTTTAAAGGATTCAAGGTACCAGTACATAAACCACCTAGATAGTTAAAAGGTAGGGCATGGATGCAATCAAGGCAGGTTTCTTTACACCAACATCCAGATTCAATCACACTGGAATCTATCTACCCTCAGGTAGTATTACTGGCAAGTCAAAATACATCATTGACAGGAAGGCAGGAAGAAAGGGGTGAGGATGAGGTTGGTGAGCAGTGAGAAGGGAAAAGTCTGTTCTCCCAAGTGTTCAAAACAACAGCTATTAGAACAAAAGGCTGCTAAGGCTGAATCCCAAAAGGTTGAGTTGGGTAAACTTGGGTGTAGATCTAGATTCTGCTTAAGGGAACCCTGAGTAATTCTGAACTTCAGCTTTCCATTTTAGAAGTTGCTAAATATTAGCTTTGAAGTGTGTGTCCATGTAGTTTACTTCTCTCTTCAGAGGTTCATTAGGGGTCTTGAAATACCTAAGATGAAGGCTAAATAATGGTAAAAAATGTTAATCTTTCTAGCTTAAATGACAAGGAATCACAAAATTCCCAGCTGAGTGGGATCTACAAAGAACCAATAGGACAGCAAAAATCTATTCTATAGGATTGCGTTAGGCTGGCCCCCAGAGACTGTAACGATTAGACGCGCTTCTAGTCTGACAGATCATGGTCGCTTTCCCAGCAGCGGCTCAGGACTGTTGAGTAGTCTTGACAGACCGAGTAAACAATCAGCCTCAAGAGAATCAAAATAAAATATATATGCTTGCTCTGTTTGTTTTAGGGCCACACCCTGCACTGCTCAGGGCTCACTTCTGGCTCTGTGCTCAGGGAACCTTATGTAGTGCCAAGAATCAAACAGCACAAACCACGGTCAGTGCCTGAATCTCACTACTAGCTCTCTGGCCTGACGCTTTCAAGACACCGAAGCAAGCAAGACTGAAGTCAGAGACATGTGGCTTCCCTATTCTCTCACTTTCAGCTAGTGGTGCTGAGCAATAACTGAGTCTCTCCACCTCAAAAGCCTCCTCTCAGCTGTCAAGTCTACCTTGTGAGGTGGTGGGAATTCCAGGCAGATGCCCCTGTTTATGCAGCTGATGCCAGTTACAGACTTACATGAGAAAGGTCGCTGTCAAAGCAGGCAGAAAATGCTTCAGGAAAAAAAAAAAAGCATTTTATATGTGTGGTAGCAACTTAGTTTATATGTCCATTCAGGAAGAAACTAAGCTCTTCTCAGGTAACAGCTAAGAGGAACAACTTCCAGAATTCACTTAAAAGTAATATTTACTTACTATACCAACCCAAATGGATATTCAAAGTAGGCAAAGTGATTTTATAAATAAAAAGTCCCGCATTTTTCTGACACACTGAAATCAGTCAGCATTTCAGGTGGAGTCAAGTGAGTATCAAATCAATTTTAAATTGTTTATGGATTCAGGGTGGATTCAGAGTGAAAATTTTAAGAGAATCATTGAAATAATTACTTCTATAATACACAGAAACTCTGAATTAAACTCACACTTCTAGACAGATTTGGCTAGGGAAGATTAAATACAGTTACATACTCTGTAAAGAAAGGCTTTGTAAGAAATACCAATCTATACTTCCAAGGAATGTATGCTTTTAAGGGGAGAGGATTCTTGGATAGCTCCATTCCACTAACACTCTACCGCTCCTGCTTAAAGTAAGAAATAATCAAGCTTATACATAGTTATAAAAAATATAAAATGGAGAAAACATATATAGACCCTTGAGCAGGTGTCGCAAATAATGACAAGGTATGTCACAATGCTCATCTTAAAATAAAATTTACATTACTCATTAAGTAATTCCATCACAAAAATCACTTGTTTTCAAATCCGAGTTGGAAAATATAAGTAATGCACTAATATGAAGCTCCCAACCACTCTGAACTGAGTGTCAGACTTAAATTTCAGGCCACCAAACACAATTTGTAAAGTCAACTGGCATCACCATTTGTCATAAGAATTATAACAAGGGGCTGGAGCAATAGCACAGCAGGTACGGCGTTTGCCTTGCACGTGGCCGACCTGGGTTCAAATCCCAGCATCTCATATGGTCCCCCAAGCACCGCCAGGAGTGATTCCTGAGTGCATGAGTCAGGAGTGACCCCTGTGCATCGCTGAGTGTGATCCAAAAAGAAAAAAAAAAGAATTATAACAAAAACATCCAAGGTCAGGAATGAGACAGCACTATAAAATAAATACTATATTTATACATGAAAATATATGTATAATTGCATTGTACACAACTGTGTAAATATATGTATAATTTATATGTATAATTGCAATTATACACAACTATGTACAAATAATCTCAAGCTTCTTCCTTTTTTTTTTCTTTTTGGGTCACAAATGGTGATGCACAGGGGTTACTCCTGGCTCTGCACTCAGGAATACTCCTGGTGGTCAGGGGACCATATGGGATACTGGGAATCGAACCTGGGTTGGCCGAGTGCAAGGCAAATGCCCTACCCGCTGTGCTATCGCTCAAGCCCCTAATCTCAAGCCTATTTATACATCTATTTTGTCTCAAACTAGTACTTCTAAACTTTTGACATTTAAAATTGAATCACATGTTGGAGTTCTGTGCCTGCAGATTATTTAGCTATTATTTATTTAACAGGTTTAAAAAATTCAGTGGCTAAATAGGCATACCTAGTTTAATATTATCCTAAACAGTATTTGTGAAAACCAAATATGACTTTGGGTTTTTAAGTACACTTACACTAGCCATTACTTTTTCCTAGCATTTACTTAAAAACACTAAACATATCACTTAAAATTATATCACAGTCTACATATGAACATAAGCATGTAATGGTATCACCTCACTTTTTCTTCATTATCAGTCTTTCCCTGGAAATGCTCTTTATTTTTTCCTAAAAGCACCTTACATGCGTGAGCAGCAAATATAGTTCTTCATTCCTTGCTGTCACATTCTCTTTAATCCTAATTTGCCTTTTCCTTGATCTAATTCCTTTAGAGTTTCCAGGCACTTGAGTACCCTACTCCAGATACAGCAGGTTTAACATATTTTTTTTAAAAGGAAACAAATCAGCAGGACTGCCCCTAGAACATTCAAATCTCAAATTGGATTCCAGAGCTGACCTCTGACATGCAGCGTCTCAGCACAATTAGCCAAAACTGGCACTGGGAGTCAGCTTCAGAGAATGTTTAGATGGGTTACAAATGGCATTGGAAAACAGCAAAGAAGAAAAAACCTCTACCACAAAGCACTCGGCATCATTTCCACTAGAGAGACTGAAGTGAAAAGGATGATTTCAACACTGGCTGCACTAACAAATTAGTCTCCAACTGTGACTCCTGCCAAACGCATTTCTCCTCCTCCTAATGCAGAGGTGCTTTTAAATTAAAACGTAAGGGAAAGTGCAGAAAAGAGAGTCATTTACAGCACTTGGACCACTTGAAACAACTTTTCGCCAAAGGTCTATAATCAAATTATCAAGCTCTTTAAGCCAGTGCTTTATGACGGAAATAAAAGCCCCACTAAAGTATTCTGGGTCTCTTGGCATTTCCACATCTCTAGGCAGGGCGTGCACTGCAGCATCCCCATTCACACTGGCTGCATGAAAGAGAACAGATCACAAAGGGCAGATTACAAGGGAGAAGGACTCCTGTGGGGGAAGGGACAGGCGTGAATGGATTGTAAATAATGTTGCTAAGAAAGGAGCAGAAATATGGCAACCTCAAACAATTCTCTTGCCAGGAATTCTTCCCATGGGGACTGTTCTTTCTGAACTTGGCTTTCAAGTATGTGAGAAATATGAAAAACGTATTGAATATCTAGAGGTACACCTCCCTTGCCATCTTACAGCTCTTTGCAGGCATTTTAAAAATGAGTTTTTTAAAAAAATCCAAGTAATCCATGAAAGGAGATGAAATGATAGAGATAAAGGAGTTACTAAATGGTATAAGCTGATCGCTTCAGTTGTTATTATAACCTAATTTCTTCATAATCACTGTCATGCTCTAACTTGTTTTTAAAAAAATGTAATGACTTGAGTGACCAGTTAATTTCCTTAATTCTGTTTAAGATCCAACCTTGAACTGAGGGTTATCATCATGATCGCAATCAAACAGACGTTTTTAACAACAGTACCTCTGATAAACGGCTTTTTGCTTAAGCCTCCAAACCATACCAATTCTGTGATCTTGCTACTACACTTCTAAGGATGGGAATGATGCTAGTTGACACTTTATTTTGCTAACAGTCACAAGGACCTCTCTCTGTAGTTCTCAGGGAGCAGTGTCACCTAAATGACACTGACAGCAAGCAATCACCCTGCCCAGAACAAACATGATCTCACTACTGGAGTGATGCAGAGCATTTCCCCAGAATTAGCTAAACTCTCTGTCCCAACTGTCATTCACTTGGAAAGTCGGTATCCTTCATGTACCAACATGTGAGAAAGGAAAAAAAGTAAAAACTGAAACTGCAATGGCCTTCAGCTACTTTTGATTTACTCTTTTATCAGTTAGAGGCTAAAAAGCATTGTATTATTATGTGCTTAGCCTTCTAATTTGTTATAACATCCACAGTTCCAGCATTAACACCCAGTCTTACACAAGCATTCTTGAAGTGACATTTAGAATGCGGTCACAGTTATTCCCAACTGTAAGAAAAAAAGGATAATTAACAAAGGCAAAAGTAAAATTAAAAACAAACCAAAAACAACAATCACTCTTTTACCACTTAGTTTTCACACACACACACACACACACACACACACACACACACACACACGGGCAGATCTTGGTAAGTCTCAAATTAACCGTTTTTTTGGTGGGGGGACTGTTCATTTGTTTATTTTTAAATAAAAACTTCTGGTCAAGACTCCACGAGAAACACTATCCTCTCAGGTCGAAAAGGAACAAGTCCAAGGTGCAGTTAAAGACAGGATAATATTCTACAAAGTGTGGTGAAGTCACAATCCTTACTGCCACTTTCTATTGGTTTTATATACTTCTCCTCTCACTTTACTCAGTAGCAGAGGGATGAGGACCATGATAAGGATATATAACCTCAACTTTAGAACACTGTCCAGAAAGCTTCCTTTATTAAACATTCTCTGTTTAATAGAAATGGGTGATTCATTACTTAACAATGTCAATGTTTTCAGTGAGTTTTCTGCACGTGTTTATTTTATTTTATTTTTCCAGAGAGAAACAGTATCTGCTCTAGGTGCAGGCTGGGGCTGTCAACTGAACACAAAACTTAAAACATTCAAAAAGCAAAACCAGAAGCAACAAAAACAGTTTACGTTTTAGAAAAATCAATTTTAGGACATGAACAATAATGTAAAGGTTTAAATTGTTGGTTTAAATTGTAGGTTTACGTTGTTTAGGTTCCTTCAAACAGCTAAATTTCAACCATGGCCATTATTACAAAAGACAAACTTCAAATCTGGGATTGGTGGAAACTATCAAACTCAACTGTCCCCTCACTTCTTGCCAGCACACAGTGAGCATCAGATAGGCAGGTAACTTTTAAGTCTCCCCATGTGCAAGAGAAGTTATCAGACCAGCTGTGCTGGTTACATTAATACTACAACTAAAAAATGATCTTTCTCTGGTGGTTAGTTTATAATGAGATTTTCATATACACATCAAGTTACTGAGTGACTTTTTGAGGGTCACTGCCTGTATTTTGAAATTCTTCTTCCTCTTGACGCAGTGTTCTGTTAGAAACTATTTTGGATCTGAAGTATCTGAAAAAATAGCTCTCAAGTACATTCTACAGGAAACACTGTGAACTGCCTGTCATGGAACCTCACTAACCACAAGTGAGATAAAAAAGCAAACAGTTAAAGCGCGTTACAGGGTTCCTCCATTTTTAGAGAGCGGCGTCACCAATGCTCTCCCTGTTTTCAGATACAGGAATTGGTGCAAACCTCAGCATTTTCCTGGAGTTAATAGCAAACTCGACTCCTGTGTGCGCTTGAACTTTGGCTAGATCACTCGAATGACATTTAGAATGGCCCCAGTGGACAGCTTGCAGCAGCTAATCCCTCTTGGTGCAGTAACCCGCTCTGATCCACTTAGTCCTGCAGACTTCACTTTCTTTACTACTTCAGCAACCCACAGCACTGGGCCTGATGACAGGCAGGACGGATGCCAGAAAGAAAGGGGTCCTATGAACTCTTCCCCTGATACGTTTGCCCCTACGTAACATTAGCAAAGACCTAACCCACCTTCCGCAAGCTCCTCCAGAACTGGGGCCAGAGCCAAGACCAGCCTTCGAAAACTGCCTCGGAAAACTTACCCAAAGGAGCTTTCAGCCCTCGTGCAGAGGAAGGGCTGCTCTGAAGAGGCTTCTTAGCGCCTTCCATTCACAATCTGGTTGTGCTTCACTGCACACTTGCTACTGCAGGCTTGCACCATGATGTGGGTCTGCCCACCAACTCCAAAACAGGCTCCATGTTTGGTCTTATGTAACATTTGCTACTACTGTAAAAAGCACTTGAATTATAAAGGTCCTGGCAGATCAACAGAAAACGGGGTGGAGTCTAATTTCATCTAATATGGTCACACAAGATGTCCTGGTTGGTACAAATTAATCTATTTGAAAGGAAACTTGCCCAAACTGGGAAAGATGGAATTCATAAATTTAACCCGTTTAATATATAAATTACTCACATCTTGACTTTTTCTGAGCACCTGTACAAAGACACTGGTCCTATCAGATACATTAGAAAATTTCTATGACTTGTTATACAAACTACATTGTAAGTTTCTATACACTTAGAAATTTTTAAATTGTAATTTACACAAATATCAGGAGTTTTCCTCCACAACTTATAGCTCCATAATTTACACTTTAAAGAGCATAAAGATTGTTTTCCTAGCTAAGACTTTTCTTTCCCAAATCTAAGTAACAAAAATATTAATACATTTTGATTGTCTAGAATCTGGTGTTCAATCATGGATTACCTGGCTAAAGATGGGGACCTTTCAAACTTTTAATAAAAATTTTTCTAAGTGGCTCTTCGATAAACTGAATTTTCCTTCTCTGACTCACACCGTACCTCAGTTCTATTTCACTCACCACACAATTACTCTTATTCTTATTAACTGCTAAATCTTAATGTCAAATAGGTGTAGAAAAAAAAAAACCCTGTTAGCTGATTTGAGTATGATAATAATAATACAGGGTTCATACGTAAAGTTCAGATGCCTGGCAATTTAGAAAGAACATTTTGAAATGCCAAGCAGAAGAAAATTTCTCTACAGGAGTGTTTCTTAAAGTGGGTTTGAGAATGCTAGAAACATTCAAGTGGGTAGTAATACATTCAGATGCAACTAGAGGGGCACTAAGTGATTACAGGAAGGGGGTTTTGGGTGCTTAAGGGTTGTTCCCAGCTAGAGGGTCATTCCTAGCAGTAGTCAGGAGACGAAAGACCAGGCAACCAAACTGGGGTCCACTACATGCAATCAAGCACGTTAAGCAATGCACACTCTCTCTGGCCCAATCATCACCATCACCACCACCACCACCACCACCACCACCACCACCACCACCATCATCATCATCATCACTGTCATCCCATCATCATCATCATCATCATCATCATCATCACTGTATCACTGTCATCCCATTGTTCATCAATTTGCTTGAGCAGGCACCAGTGACGTCTCCATTCATCCCTGTCACATGCTAGTGTAGCCCGATGGCGTACTGGGCTCTTTCAGGGTCAGGGGAATAAGGACCGTCATTGTTACTGTTTTTGGCATATTGAGTATGCCACAGGTAGCTTGCCAGGCTCTCCCGTGAATAGTAATAATAATAATAATAATAATAATAATAACAACAACAAAATAATAATAATCCTGTGAATAACAACAACAACAACAACAAAACAACAACAACTATTATCATCATTATTATTATCTGAGTAAGGGGTTTAGGCCAAATGGATTGGCAGAATGCTTTAGCAAAAAGTCACGAATTACACATGTGGAGGAGATTTGGCCTATAAGGCCTGAAAAAAAGCTGTGAGACATAGGAATGCTTCTATTAGTACAGATTGGAATTTACTATAAAACACAATAGCACGCTGCATTATTTTCTTTTATGGTGGTGTGGTGGGGGGATGGGTGGTGGTGTTCTGGTTTATACCTGGCAGTGCTCAGGGCTTACTTGTGGTGGGAGTTGGGGGACTAAATAAGGTGCCGGGAACTGAACCAAGGTCCACTACATGCAAAGCAAGTTCCCTACCTGCTATACTACTTCTCTCGCAGCCCCACCCACAACTCCAATGTAATGATTCATAGTAATCATTAATTTGCCAACCACATAAATGGCATCAAGATCCAGAAAATTTACTTTCTTTTTTTTTTGGTTTGTTTTAAATGAGGTTATAACTAGTGGTACCCAGAGTCTCTTCCTGGCTCTGTGCTCAGGAGTGACCCCTGGCAGTGCTCAGAGGAAAATGTATGGTGCTGGGATTTGAACTGGTGCCAGTACATGCAAGGCACCCTAACATTTGACACTTAATCTCTCTGACACTGAGGGCTTTCTGAAACCCATTAATCTCCTCCCCGATTTCTTTTTTGTTTCCCTTGTGAGTCACATCCAGCGATGCACAGGGGTTACTCCTGGCTCATGCACTCAGGAATTATTTCTGGTGGTGCTTGGGGGACCATATGGGATGCTGGGAATCGAACCCGGGTCAGACACGTGCAAGGCAAACACCCTACCCGCTGTGCCATTGCTCCAGCCCCTCCCCCCGATTTCTTACAGCCACATTCAAACAACATAACTCTATGATAGTTCTTATTCGGTGTACCTACAAAAGTAATCTTCGATTATTTTATTACCTGACAGCACCAGAGCTTAGCATTGTTTCAGTACACTCACCCTTCCCAGGAAGCTGCTAAGGAGTATCCTTGATGTCATCAAGCACAGCAGAACTGGGATACGAGGACCTTTCTCAGACCATGCTTCAGTTTTACGTCATTGCTCCTGTCAGATCTGACATGGGCATCCTTGCTGTTCTCAATACAAACACTTTCCCTTCTACTATTCTCTTTTGTAGAAGGTGGTAGTGCAAGTGAGGTAAGGACCGTTGTGAGAATGACCTATTCTACTACAGTTCTGGAAACAAAGGTATTCTTTAACTTTCAGGAAAGCCCAAGTAACTTTCAGCAAATGTTTTTGAGTGTTACAAGCCCAAACCTATGTTTAATTTCACGAACAAGAAAAAATTTAATTTTTGATTACATAAAGAACACAAAGGAAATATAATTCTGATGAGAAGAATATCCAAAAACTGAGCACTGGAGTGGAGAGTTGGCTCAATAGGCTGAATCCATGCTTTGAATGCAGGACACAAGTTTGATGCTGGTAACACGTGGTACCCCTGAACACTATTAGGAGCATCCTCCAGCACTGAGGTGGGATTTGCCATAAGCACTACCATGTTTAGCCCCCAAACCAATCACTCCCCAAACCACACACACACACACATACACACACACACACACACACACACACACACACACACACACACACACACACACACCTTGCATAAAGTAGAAGGTAAGACTTTTTATTTATTTATTTTTGCTTTTTGGGTCACACCTGGCAATGCACAGGGGTTACTCCTGGCTCTGCACTCAGGAATTACCACTGGCAGTGCTCAGGGGAACCATATGGGATGCTGGGAATTGAACCCGGGTCGGCCGCGTGCAAGGCAAACGCCCTACCCACTATGCTACTGCTCCAGCCCCATAGAAGGTAAGACTTTAAACACATGTACACTTTTGTTTTTTCAAGCCATTTCTTTTTCTTTTTTTTTTTTTTTTGCTTTTTGGGTCACACCCGGCAATGCACAGGGGTCATTCCTGGCTCATGCACTCAGTAACCACCCCTGGCGGTGCTCAGGGGACCATATGGGATGCTGGGATTCGAACCCGGGTCGGCCGCGTGCAAGGCAAACGCCCTACCCGCTGTGCTATCACTCCAGCCCCATAAGCCATTTCTTAATATGCTGTGCAAGTGAATTAATTTGATATTAAACTTCCCACGGATGACTCACATTTAAATGTTGAGATCTGTAAACATCGTCACATTTTTTTTTCTTAGCCAATAAATAAATAAAAGCTATAAATCTAATGATTAAAATACTACATTAAAAAAATGCTATGAACCATAATGCCCAAAAGTAGAAAGGGAGCTAGAAGGAAAGTGCCTGCCATAGAGGCAGGGGGTAGGGTGTGGTGGGGTGGAAGTGGCAGGAGGGATACTGGGGACAACGGTGGTGGAAAATGCACACTGGTGAAGGGATAGGTGTTTTATCATTGTGCAAATGAAAATCATAAAAGCTTTATAACTATATCTCATGGTGATTCAACAACAACAACAAAATGCTATAGGGGGCCACAACCAGTGGTGCTCAGGAGTCCAAGCCATTGCTTGCAGTGGTGCCACTGGTGATTTTGTCAGCTGTGCCTGGGGATCAAACCCAGAATTTCACACATGCAAGGAACCTGATCACATCACATGTACGTCACATCCCCAGGCCCTATAAAATGTTCTAACAGAGTAACAGCAATGCTTTACAAACCCAAACTTCTAGGCATCACCTATAGCTTGGACGCTGTGCTTTCAGCAATTTTGCTCTGGCACCATTCTTTTGTGAACTACCCTGCTCAATAACAACCTGGCACCATCCATCAGGGGCAGCAAAGAGCATGCGCTCAGCTGAGGCCAGTCAACCTTCAGTCTCAGTACTTGGGCATAAGACACTCTCTCCCGAAGCCAGAGCAACAGTGCCATGGTTAGGGCGCTTGTCTCTGGGATTCCACCCTGGCACTATATGTGGTACTTGGAGCCCTGAAAACAGTGATCCCTGAGTTCAGAACCAGGATTGAGTCATGAGCATGGCCTGGTGTAGCCCAAACACCTCCCCTCGCACCCCATAATAATCAATAATCAAACAAAAATAGGAAATCAGAGTACGGAGAAAAAAAAGAAAGAAAAAAAACCCGCACTTTTCTCCCTTGGAATACATATCCTCCCCTAGGGAAAACCAGTACCACCTCCCCTGTAAGGCCCAGGTGAGAAGCAAAGGAGGTCATAAACATAGCACACTGTCCCGCACACAGTGTGCTCAAATGCTATCGAATAATTTGAAACAAGGAGAAACTGAACAATGGACATTATGTGAAAGAAGACTCAAAAACAGATACCAGTTTCTATTACAGGATTTAGTGAAGTCCCCAGTAAGTCTTGGGATTTCCTAAACCAAATCCTGAGAAGCCAGCAGGAGTGTCATTTGGTGCTCTGTAGGGCAACAACTGTTGGCAGTTGGGAAATATTGTGTTCCTCTCACTGGGATAAGCCAGTTCTCCAGTTTACAGGGGCACAACAAGTCTCCACTAACCCCACTTCACTGTCTCAGCAAGCTGGGCGAGTTATAATTGGCCTTAATTGGCACTTAGAGGAGCTTTAACATTCCTTACCTGCTGCCAAGGAGCACTTGAAAGGGGGAGAAAGTATTTTCAAACTTGGAAATACCAAGCAATTCATTCAGCTGTGGGCCTGGAAGCCTGTTATCCAGAATCAGATTAGCTTCACCAAGATATGTTGCTATGCTATTATACAGTCCTCATTAGGTACTCACATTGGATTAGGAGAGGTGGGAGATGAAGTTTAAATGGAGATAATTCACCTTAGGGGCCAATAGCATGCAGTAGTCTTCCTCTGGCTGGCATCATCTGATCTTTTGGTGGATGGCTCTTCAGAGTTAAGTCACAATGTGTGTGTTCCTTTTCAGCTGTTCCGATTGTTCAAAAGCAGACAAAGTATAACCTCATGGCCTGATTTACATAGCCTTTGTGTTAAAACCATGGTGTGACCTCAATTCTGTCATTATTTGTTACACACAGTGAACACTCCTAAAAGGTGACCAATCACACCACATGCCGGATTATAACTGAACTCAGAAATAAAACTGACAGTAGCTTTTCATGGGCCTTGCTATTAATCTAAAAAAATTGCTATGCTTTAAGAGACTAAACATTTTGTACATGCTACACTAGTAATAAAAAAGACTGCAGCTGAGAAATTTACTTCAAAGTCAAACTACAATTAATTGTGTGTGTAAAACACTAAGATATTTTAGAAAAAGAAATGGAAGCTCAGAAAAATAAATGACATGCACACTCCTGACAGAGGAATCACAACAGTAGGCATATAAATTATTACAGCCCTCCTGGAAAACAATCTAGTAGCAGCTATTAACAATGCAAAGAAATACCTTTCTGAACCACGAATCTCTATCCCATGAAAATAAAAATACCAGCAGTCAAGGATAAATGTTGCAAGGTAGTTACTATTGCTTTGTTCCCAGAGGCAATGATACTAATACTAATAATAATAAATGAAGGACACATTTGTCACAGAGGGCATAGCTGAGGAAGGTAACACTCAGCTGTACCCTAAGACATTAGCCAAGGTTAAAACGAGGTAAGGTCTGGAGCCGAAGAGAGAGCGGTGTGGGTAAGGCTCCTGTGATGCATGAAGCTAACGAGGTTTAACCCCCTATACCACATTCAGTCCCTTGAGCACCACTGGGAGTAATCCCTGAGTGCAGAGTCAGGTGTAAGCCATCAACAACACGGGCTGTGGCCCCAAAACAAAACAACAACTGAAATAAGAGACAGGGTTAGTATTATCCTGGGCAGTGGACAGATTTCTATGTGGCTTTGATGAGTAGAAAAGAATCAAAGGTATGCATAAAAAGACTATTTTGGCAGGGCTGGGTGGGGACACACCCAGAGTGCTCTAGTCTTACCTCTGGCTCTATACTCAGATGTCACTCCTGGTGGGGCTTAGGGGACCATATGGGATGCTAGGGATTGAACCAAGGTTGGTTGTGTGCAAGGCAAGCACTCTATCTGCTGTACTAGCTCTTTAACCAAAGACTCGTTTTTAAAAATGAAATTATCACTAAGACCCCTACTAAGAAAATAAGTGATTATATTTGCCCGAAGAGTTGAACATGAAAAAATTATAAAAGTATGTGAAAGTTATATGCTAGGAATGTGCCGTTATATATGGTTTACAGAATAGAGACAACTGTCATAGAGAACTGGTACAGTTAAGAGACAATGGTGGGGGGAGGATTGGAACAATATAACAGTGGGTAGGGTATCTGCCTTGACCACGGCAAACCTGGGTTTGATTCCCAGCATCGTACATGGTCCCCCGAGCACTGCCAGGAGTAATTCCTGAGTGCAGAGCCAGGAATGACCCCTGTGCATCACCAGGTATGATCCAGAAAGAAAAAAAAGAGAGAGGGTGGGGATACAGTCAAGAAATAAGAAAAAAAGAGTCAGTTTATCTGAAAATAGCATAAGGAGAGGTACATTTGTGTGTCTATATAAAAACACAATGGGTGTCTATACCAAATATAATCATGTGTCAATTAAATAAATTATAAAGAAGCTGGGTTAATAATTCCTTTTTATAAAAATGCACTGTGATGGAAAATAAGAAAAACTTATTAGGCATTCTAATAAAATAAATATATATAGCAGAAGAGGCAATGAAGCAAATTCCATTTCAGAATATATATTTGACATTAGAATACTACAAATTAGGAACTTTATCATACGTAAAGATCATATTCCTGAATCTTAAATTATTTTAACTGAAGTTCCTTGCCTGCTGCATGCTCATGTATATTTTCTCTCCTTTTCCCCCATCTCAAACACACAAGAGGAGAGACATATAAAATTACTTTGAAGTTCAATTTGAGAACTATTCTACTTAAAAACAAAGTGAAAAAATTAAAATATAAGAACAGTTGCAGAATAGTAAAAAAGTAGAAGCCATAAGAATGAAATTTATATTTATACAATGTGGAAAGAGGAGGGAAACAGCTAACTTTGGTCAATGCACCCTAGCCCAAACTACTTTGTTTATGGGCTTGCATTAGCACAGACATAGAAAGAATTATTCCAGCCATGTGGAAGGTGCTGTTTAAAGAAGCAATAAAAACTCCCTCTTCTGGTCAGACATCAGACCACAGCTTAACAGGAATGAAATAGGTGATTCGTGTAATGATAGGGAAAAAAAAATTTTAAAGCAAATAAAGTTAAAATGTAGATTTACATCATAAAATGTTCCCTTTACGATCGGAATTACTTCTGTACATAGCAGATAAATAGCTAGTAGCTGGTACACTGGGCCAGAAGACACTACAGGAATAAGGAGTTTGCCTTGCACATGTCAAAGCTGGTTCAATTTCTGGCACACTATATCTATCGTCCAACTGGACACAAAGTCAGGAATACAGCCTAAGGATTACCAAGTTCGGACCCAAATCCAAAACAAACAAGAACCAAACATCACATAAGTGAAGTGATTTGGGGGGCATGTGGTTGTTGTGGTTGCTTTACATGTGGCTGACTCCAATTTGATCCCTAGTACAACATTTGGTTTCCTGTTCACTGCCAGGAGTGACCCCCCTGAGCACAGAGCGAGGAGCATTCCCTTAGTACCACCAGGGATAGTCCCAGCCTCTACCACCAATGAAAAAAATAAACAGAGTAGTTGTTGTGAATAATAAACATTAATATTTCTCTAATTTTTAAGACTTCTAGAAACTCACATTTTCACTGCCTTATTCTGGAACCATGTATTAGAACTACTTAAGTGATACAATAAACCATGGAGTATAAACCTGGAAGGTGGCTAAGAGCAACCTCCATCTTTTAATACACTGATATACTAACAGATTCCCAAAGAAGGGTTGTCTTTAAAGTACTGCATATAGTAATGAAACGCTGGAGGCCTAACTTTCCTTCAACAGGGGACTGGTTAATATACATCAATAAAGTGAAAAAGGTAGAGAAATATGGAAAACTAAATTGTTAGAAAAGCAACCTTGTTATAGTCTGTTTTTTGAATGTAAAGAAACAAGAAGTTTGCAGTCAAATATTACTTTGTCCAGAGTTTAGAAATCTTTCAAGGGCAGATGACAAATTATAACCCTAAAAAGATGGAGGAATCTTTATTCATTCTGGTTGCATAGCTACTATCTTGCTGTTGTTTATTATTTATTTTTATAATGTACAATACTATGGTAATAATGAAAAAATACATTAAATGTTTTTGATTTCAATAATTTTTATACCAAATCAGAGAAAAAAGTCCCAGAAAAGTGTATATATATGAAAAATTAGTATCCTACTAAAATCAAAACAACAGTGAAAAGAATAAATATTACCAAATCCTGTCCACACTGCAGTATTTTTTATCCCAATAATCTTTACAAGTCTTTAAAGACTGGCTATTATGAAGGTCTTTCATTCAGGTCTGTACACTGCTAACCTGGGGCCAGAGTGATAGTAAAATGGAAAGAGAGCTTGCATTGCACACAGCTGACCTGGTTCAATCCCCACTACCTCCATATCAGTCCCTAAACCTCACCAGGAGGGAGCCCTGAGTACTACAGGGTATGGCCCCCAAACAAACAAAAAGCCAAAAACCCTATTACAAATGATCATAACAGCTTCATGATCTATAAACTTAGTTGATTTTTCCATCTGCTTAAACCAGTATACACGAGTTCCCTCCTCATCTGTTTTCCCTCTCCATGTTATTTTCCCTCTCCATATTATTTACTGATCTAGCCCATTAACCTAGCATTCTCTGACGTTCTACTTACACCAGACTCCAATTCCATCCACACACCTCGTAGCCTCTGTTGCTACAATCTTCAAATAAGCTTTCTCTCTTCATCTAGCTCTCACCTGGATTACCACAAAACATGCTACCAATTACCTAAGAAGCTACAAAATGTTATAAAATGTAATAAGAGAGAAGGTGTTTTTGGCTTTGGCTAGGTACTATGATTTATGGTTCCCTAAATCAGAGGTTCCCAAACTTATTTGGTCTACCACCATCTTTTCAGAAAAACAAATCACTCATTTGTTTTTCCAGTGTATCCTGGAAATCTATCTTCTTTTACATTTACAAAACAGAAAGCTCCCCCAACTGCACTCAAGGCTACGCTGTCGCCCATTAGTTCAGAGCCACCCAAGGAGTGGTGTCACCCACTCTAGGAAATATTGGGCTAACAAGAGCAAGCTGATGAGAAATCCAAAGACTGCTAAATTCAGTATCTACCTACTATTATTACATCTTCAAACTACAATGTTGACCAATTACTAGCTACAAACTCAAAAATTCTACCGGTTCGACATATGTCACTAATGACAGTTTGGTGACTTGTGGAATATATTTTCTTTGAATTCTCTATGTTCTCTTATACGCAAATGAAACAGGAGTAACAAGAAGACCCAGTCTGGTACACTTTATCTTGTGAATGGAATTTAATTTAGGAGTCTGATCTGTAAACTGAAAATAAAACCATCTATTTAAAGGGTCATCAAGAAGAGGAAATGAGATAACTCACGCAAATGTTTTGGAATCATTAAGTATCAATACAATTTATCATTAGTCTGTGGAAATTTTACTATTTACTTTCTGAGGCATTGTTTTGTTTGTGGGCCACACCCTATAGTACTCAGGGTTCCCTCCTGGTAGGGGCAGGGAAGCGGGGGACCATTCATATGTCATACTAGGGTGAGACCCTGGGTCAGCCATGTGTAAGGCGAGAACTCTAACCCCTACTAACTCTCTGATCCAGTCTGTGGGATTTTAAAGGAATGTGAATTCTAAAGTAACCAATCACCTCAGGAAATTTCAAAACAGAAAAAAGAATTTATAAAAATTTATTAGCCAAGTTAAGTTAGAACATTAGAAAATAAAAAAAGAGCTTTATTTTTTCCCATATCCAAAAAACAATGAATTAATAGCCAAATAAAATAACTCATTCAAAATATCTCAAGACTTACTACTTACTTTCCAGGTCTAAGTCAATCAGATCAGCTGGGGAAGAGGGGATGTGTTCTCTTTATTAAAAAGCAAAACCTCTCTTTGTGATGCAGAATAACTTAGTTATATGTGGTCACAACTGTATGAAGTGTTGTCAACAATGGAAAACTGAAATTAGTTTTTTAGCTTATCAAATCATATAAAGTAAAACTTTTGCTGATTCTCTAAAACTAATTCATGCAAGAAAGTATGAGTAATTTCTATTTACTCATACTGTGATGAAAATGGCATTTTAGAAAATGTAATCTATGCTGGCATCTAAAAATATCCAAATGACCTCAGTACACTTCAAGGAACATTAAGTCTAAGACATGAACATGGCTACTAATTTTACAGGATTCATAATATCTGCAAGTGAAGGAAGGTATAATAAGATTACAGCAGTGTTTTTTAATCAGCCAAACATCCTCACTGATGGCAGTTCAATAAATAATAACTGATAAAGGCAAAGGATATTTATCTTCTGTGGTCCTTTCAAGATCAACATGTGGTTTTAGAACTGTCCTTAAGTCTGGTATTTCCTAGGAGAAGAGTTGGTTTCATACAGATAGCTCCCTAAATGTCATCAGAGGAAACTAAATGCAATAGCTTTGAACTTGTGTTCCCCAAAAGACAGCCTATTAATCCACAACGTTAATGACATGGATTATACGTGAAAACGTCTTTTCCAAATCTCTTTCAATTCTCCAATAACATCACTCTACCAAGCAGAAAATATGTGCCTAAAACATGCTTGTTTCTGTTTTTAAGAAAGCAGATCTTGGGGGTTCAAAGTCAGCACTGACAAGATCAACATAGAATCTAACAACCTCTTCAATCTATTTTTACATTTAGCATTTATGGCACTCAAAGCTATGTTCTGATGATTCATTTAATAAGATTTTCTTTGTAAATTTAAAAAAATAATAGGGGCTGGAACAGTGGGTAGGGCATTTGCCTTGCACGTAGCAGACCCAGGTTCGATTCTCAGCATCCCATATGTTTCCCTGAACACAGGCAGGAGTAATTATGAGTGCAGAGCCAGGAGTAACCCCTGTGCATTGCTGGGTGTGACCCAAAAAAGAAAAAAGAAAAAAACAACAAAAAAACCCCAGTAGTTTAAAAATATTAAATGCAAATAATAAAGACTGCATTAGGCATAGGAGGTTTATTATGGCTGGAGGACTAGCACAGTGGCTTAAAGCATGCTCCTTGCAAGTTTAAGGCCATGAGTTCAAATTCCCAGCATTCAATGTTTTCAGTAAAGTCTAGACAGCTTGGTTGTTTAAGCCTGGAAGTTCTGCTGTCTGTTATCTCTGGCACTGCAAACATTTTCTAGCCACATCATAGTCTGTACTTGTGTAAAAACTACAAAAAAGGGGTGCAATCCTTTAGTGAGTACCACAATTAAACATGTGTGAATACCACAGCCAGGAAGTATGACCTCTGGTAATTATGTGTGCAAGCATCACAACCTAAAATGTACAAGAACCAAAACAAGGTGTGCGTGCAACCCCTGGCCATCACAAAAATATCAACAACTATGAAGAGAAGGGAACAAATTACAAAAAGGATATTGATTAAAATTGGGAAAGGGCAGCTGAAAGACTGGTATCTATAGAAACCTCACCAAGGCACTCAGGGTTGAGCCAAAAGGTGAAGTAGGTCAGCGTAATTGCTTGGAGACACAAAATGTTAGTGGCTGACATTAGAGCAAGGATTCAATTAATTATAGAGACTCTACAAGTGACATCAGACTGAGCTAATATCGCTTATAAGATCACTTCACGTGTGCCTGATAGGTGAAGAGAAATCGAGATTCTTCAAAAGTAAACTCAAAGGAGCAGAACAGAGCAGTACCAACATAAGATGGCTCAAAATCACCTGGGAAGTTCTTTCACCGTAGACCACAAAAGACTCCACAAGTTATCAGTTTATTCTGTGTCAGATCCACAGGACCTTGTGACAGAACCTCACATTGAGTCCATTCAGTAGCCAGTACAGCACCAACACATTTGGACTGGACAGGCTGTACAGCAGGACAGGTGTTCGCCTTGGACACGTCTGACTCAGGCTCAATCCCCAGCAGCAGGGGGAGTAATCCCTGAGTCAGGAGTGACCCTGAGCAATGCAGGTTGGCACCAAAACAACAACACCCCCCCCACCAAAAAAAAACCCTGCCAAACAACAAAAAACCAAGGAACAACACATTTGTTACCAACTAATCAACTCAGATTACCAATTTGGCAAACTACCTCTAAAGAAAGGTATCTCTAATCATAGGAAGTACTTATTAGCCCTCCTTTATACTTGAAAGTCCAAAAAACCTTTACTACAATCTTTCCAGCATACAATGAAAGAGAAAAAAACGTTTTAAAATAATGGAGGCCTCCTTCCATGCAATCCTGGCCAGACGCACTCAATTTGAGTGTTGATCTACATCCAACACTACCCCAGGCGGGAACGGAATATAACAGAGACAGAGTGGGCAAGCCTGCTGTGATTCTAAGCATCAGTATGAACCTCTGAGTTACAATAAGCCTGGGACATGTTCTAAATTCCAAAGTGTTCCTGGTTCCTGGAGATTCCCATCAGTAGGTTTGGAATGAACATTAGGAAATAGCTCACTTTCAAAGCTCCACTTTGGCTGAGATGCACAGCAGCTTTGAAATTCTCTAGTTCTGAAGAAAACCATAGTATTTTGGGAGGGGGCGACTAAGCAACACCTGGCAGTAGTCAAGAGCTATTTCTGTCTCTGTGGTCAGGAATGACCTCTGTCAGTGCTCAGGGAATCTGATAGGTGTCAGGGATCAAACCAGGATCTGCAGCATGCAAGTTAAGACACTTTCTATATTATCTCTCTATTGTATAATTTAATGTTAGCATTAAGAAACTACTGCGGACATTAGTGGTGGGAAATGTACACTGGTGAAGGATGGGCATCTGAAATACTGTACAACTGAATCCCAATCATGAGCAACTGTGTATCTTACTGTGATTCAATGTGAACAAAAGACAGAGACAGACACACACACACACACACACACACACACACACACACACACACACACACGAGAGAGAGACAGAGACAGAGACAGAGAGACAGAGACAGGGATGGCAGGGAAAGGAACAAGAGGGGGGAGGGAGGAACTACTGCTCTCTGAAATATTGAGTATCTGAATGCAGGTCATGTTGGACTTCTTCAGAACATTAAAGCAACATTAAGAAAGGATGTTGGAAGAGCCTGGCAATCTCCCCATGGCATATTCGATATGCCAAATACATTAACAACAGCAGGTCTTATTCCCCTGACCCTGAAAGAGCCTCCAATTGTTGGGAAAGACAAGTAAGGAGAGGCTGCTAAAATCTCAGGGTTGGGACGAATGGAGACGTTACTGGTGCCTGCTTGAGAAAATCAATGAACAACAGGATGACAGTGAAAGGACAGTAGGAACTGTGATGTTTCCAACAAAAAAAGTCAATCTAAACATTGTCAGACTATGAGAAACTGGCAATGCCAAAATGAAACTGCAATCACCCAACCATCACTGCTCAAGTATAAATCTTCTCTAACTCTCCCAAAGATAGCTAAGTTAGCAAAAAACTGTACGGTCTCTTACTATATGTGGATAATGAATTACTTGCCATTTTTGAATAATATCATTATTCCCGTTATTTGCTACATTCCAATATCCCTGGTGGTTGCCTAAAACTGTAAACACTACACCAAACCCTATATACATTAGGTTTTTCCCCTATGGATTATAAATATATAAAAACACTACAAATATCTTTGTAAAATCTAATTAGTGAACAGCAAGAGAATAATGACAATAACCAACAATAAAAGAATAATTGTAACAATATAGTACCAAAAAATGTTCTATGACAGTGGCCTTCTTCTCATTTTGTCTGCAGTATGTTCAGACTGCAATGGGCTTTGGGGCTGAAACCAAGGAGAGTGAGACCCTGGATAAAGAGGGGCTACTGTATTGCCACCACCATTAACTGAATCACAAGCTTCTTCGCCATTGTTACATCCTTCTCCGTCCTATCAGCAGTCGTTTTAAAGGAACTGTCTGTTGGATTCTGTAGCAACTGTTCATTTGCTCATAAAAGATGAATATGAGCAATTCATGAATTCACAGGAGACTGCCCACACATTTTCACCAATGTGTAAGACAAGAAAATACAATTCCTCTTTTGGCAGGTACAGAGTATCAGTATTTTCCTAATATAATAAACAAACTGCAATATCCACTAGGGGAAAAATTTGAATCTGAAAAAATTGTTTTAAATAACTGAAAAATAAGCATAGGAGAAATCATCATCTGGAACTACAACAGGGTTCCCAAACAGCTTTTTCCTTTTTCTTTTCTTTCCCCCCCCCCTCTGGCCATACCTGGCAGTGCTCAGAGTTTACTCCTGGCTCAGTGCTCAGGGATCATTCCTGGCAGGCTCACAGGACCATATGTGATGCTGGGGATAAAACCCAGGTCAACCCCATGCAATTGGAAGCAAACATAAACAAATGGGACTACATCAAACTAAGAAGCTTCTGCACTTCAAAACAAACAGTGACCAAAATACAGAATGAGTCCACAGAATGGGAAAGAATATTTACCCAATACCCATCTGATAACGGATTAATACCCAGGATATACAAGACACTAGTAGAATTGTGTAAGAAAAAAAACCCCAACGCCATCAAAAAATGGGGAGAAGAAATGAACAGAAGTTTCCTCAAAAAAGAAATACAAATGGCCAAAAGGCACATGAAAAAATGCTCCACATCGCTAGACAACAATGAGATATCATCTCACACCACAGAGACTGGCACACATTCAAAAGAACAAAAGCAACCAGTGCTGGAGTGGATGTGGGGAAAGAGGAATGCTTTTTCTCTGTTGGCGGGAATGCTGACTGGTTCAGCCTTTCTGGAAAACAATATGGACAGTCCTTCAAAAACTAGAAATTGAGCTTCCATATGACCCCGCAATACCACTTCTGGGAATATATCCCGAGGATGCAAAAAAGCACGGTAGAAATGACATCTGTACCTATCTGTTCATTGCAGCACTGTTCACAATAGCCAAAATTTGGAAACCCAAGTGCTCGAAAACAGATGACTGGTTAAAGAAACGTTGGTACATCTACACAATGGAATACTATGCAGCTGTTAGGAGAGATGAAGTCATGAAATTTACTTGTAAGTGGATAAACATGGAGAGTATCATGCTAAGTAGAATGAGTCAGAAAGAGAGGGACAGACACAGAGGGACTTTGCTTATCTGTGGAGTATAAAATAACATCACATGAGGCTGACACCCAAGGATGGTAGATACAAGGGCCAGGGGGATTGCCCCATAGCTGGAAGACTGCTTCATGAGCGGAGGGGAGAAGGCAGATGGAATAGAGAAGGGATCACTAAGAAAATGATGGCTGGAGGAACCAGTTGGGATGGGAGATGTGTGCCGAAAGTAGATAATGGACCAAACATGATGACCTCTCAGTGTCTGTGTTGCAAGCTATAATGTCCAAAAGTAGAGAGAGAGAGTATGGGGAATATTGTCTGCCATGGAAGCAGGGGGAAGGTGGGAAAGGGGGATATACCCAGGATATTGGTGGTGGGGAATGTGCTCTGGTGAAGGGATGGGTGTTTGATCACTGTGGGATTGTAATCCAAACATGAAAGTTTGTTAACTATCTCACGGTGATTCAAAAAAATTAAAAAAAAAAAAAAAACCCAAGTCAGCCACATGCAAGGAAAATGACCCACCTTTTGTACTACCACTTAACCCACCCTCTCCACTGCCCCCCAAAATTCTTCCTTTACAATCTCTGTACCTAAAGACAGAAGAGACACTGGGAATGGTTCTTGACATTGGGAAACCTGCACCTCCACTTCTTCGTTTCAGGTAGGTGAGTGGGGTATCACTCTCAAACACCTGCAAGGTCAACATCACATGATGCCGCCTCTCTACTTTAGGCAGTGGTCCCCAAACCCAGACACCTCTTCAAACCTCTTGTTTTAACTCTGCTCCCTGACTGCTACCTCAAAAGAGGAAACTTCCCATGTTTCCTACCTGAGTTCCTCTCTAAGAGCACTCAGCCCTGCCTTCCTGCCGGAATCTTTTTCCCTTCAGTATTAGTATTTCCCTTGCTACCAGAGGAACCACAGTCAACAATAGCCACCCTGCCGCCCAACCAGCAGCTTTAAAAAATCACATCTCCTTCCTCATCACAAAAGGCTAGATCTTTGATTCATGCTTTCTCTTGTTTGAAGTTACCGTTATGTCTTTGTTGTTCAATAGAAATCTCATCTGAAGACACTGTGTGTGCTAGATACTGGCACAGAAACCATGTAGAAATATCATTTAAGATTGCTCATCGATTTGTTTGAGCGGGCACCAGTAACGTCTCTCATTGACAGACTTATTGTTACTGTTTTTGACATATCCAATACGCAAGGGTAGCTTGCCAGGCTCTGCCGTGCGGGCTCGATACTCTCGGTAGCTTGCCCGGCTCTCTGAGAGGGTGGAGGAATCGAACACGGGTCGGCTGCATGAAAGGTGAACGCGCAACAGCTGTGCTATCGCTCCAGCCCCATTTAAGATTATATTTCTATAAATTATAAGCTATCTCTGTCACTCACCTTTCTTCTAAGAAAGGAAGAGACATTCTTTTGTTTTGTTTTGTTTTTTTTGGGGGGGCCACAGCTGGCTACTCTCAGGATTTACTCCTGGCTCTGTGCTCAGGGATCACTCCTGGTAGTGCTTGGGGGACCATAACAGATGTCTGGGATTAAACCTGGGTTGGCTGCATGAAAGGCCAAGTATTCTACCTATTGTACTATAACTGCAACCAAGAGACATTCTAAGAGAGAAGATAAAGAAAACTTCTTATTACAATAAAAAGGGCTAAAATAACCAGTGAAGAACTTCTGAAGAGGAGCCTGAGAGAGAGCCCTTTCTTCCCAAGACACCAGAAGAAACATCTCTAAGTGGGCCTTAAGTCTGACAGCAGCTGTTTTCACAGTCTCCCTTGTTCTCTACCCCCTTCCAAAGCACTCTGCCAAACAATACTCTTAAGGATCACTTAAGGGTCATTTCTCACACGTTCTGAAGAGCTTGCTACAGGTGCCCAGTGACATATCCAGCCCAGTGGGATCTGATGGGTACTAAGCTCTCAGAGCCAGCTCTGCTTGCTTCTGCATTGACCCATCCACGCGTGGGCACATAATCTCTAGCCAATGAAGACGCCATGCAGTACATTCCAGACAGCCTGGAATTTCCTGCCTAGTATGCTCACGTCACTCCTATTGACAATCCGGGCCACCAAGTATGGCTGTTCCATCACAACCCCTGCAGCTAATGTACCGGGCCTGACTATCCCCATCAAAACACTTCCCATTTTAAGAAATTATAGGCAAATTAAAAAATACATATTCTTTTTTTTTTTTTTTTTTTTTTGCTTTTTGGTTCACACCTGGCGATGCACAAGGGTTACTCCTGGCTCTGCACTCAGGAATAACCCGTGGCAGTGCTCAGGGGACCATATGAAATGCTGGGAATCAAACCCAGGTCAGCCGCGCGCAAGGCAAACGCCCTACCCGCTGTGCTATAGCTCCAGCCCAAAAAAACACATATTCTGTTCATTTTTCACAGCATCATTATATACCTTACAAGTTAAGAAAAAAATTGCATATGGGAAACACATTCCATTCCGTTCTTCAAAACAGTCTACCGTGCGTTCTTCAAAACAGTCTACCGTGAAGGTTATTTTCTCTAAGAAGCTTTCAGTTATTCGTTAAAAAGAACTGTGCTAACTGTGCTGCTGCTTCTTTTTTTTTTTCTTTTTGCTTTTTGCGTCACACCCGGCGATACACAGGGATTACTCCTGGCTCTGCACTCAGGAATCACGCCTGGTGGTGCTCAGGGGACCATATAGGATGCCGGAAATAGAACCCGGGTCGGCCTCCTGCAGACAAACACCCTATCCACTATGCTATATATCGCTCCAGCCCCTGTGCTGCTTCTTATTCTTAAAATATTGGACTATTTTCAACTTTAGATACATACCTACCTATATTTACAGCTGTAGCTCTTTCCCTCTTCCCTTTCTCCTCTCTCCTCTCTTTCTCCTTCTCTGTTATCTCTATTAATGTCCAGGCATTGCATGATGTGATTTATTCATGTTATTTTATTTAATCCTCCGATTGTAACAAAGAAGCCAAGGTTGAAAACTTGCTCAAGACAAAGAACTAACTTCCTGCAAGTTTAAATTTAAACCCAAGACTAGTTTGGTTTCAAAATCCTTCATTCTCAAATAATTATTATTTTCAGATAATAATTAGCAATTGTCGAACTATCTTTACTGATAGCCTTTAAAGTCTTAAGCAGGCAGACAATACCTTATTCATCTTTGCACTAACTTTAGTGTCCACTCCAGGGCTTGACCCGGAAGTAGAAAAAAAAAACTTTAATGATTACATAAAATACGCCTTGGGGAAAATGATGAGATGCTGATTGTGAAGGTATGACTCCTGAAACAACAGCTATCCTGTCAGTAAGCCCTGGAAGTTCTAACTTTGGGGATCACATAATAGATAATGCTCCTGCCTTATAGTTGTGAGGCAGAGAATTTGGTCCCTAGCAGTGGTGCTAGTACATAGGTACTTCTCTATATGATTTCCCTGGCACCACAACACTGTAATCTTTGGAGAACTGTGGCCAGCTGGAAATGCCCCTGCTAAAGACCTTTACGAAGTCTGTGGGCAACATCCACAGTGTTCCCCAAAACCAAAGTGTGCAACCAGCCCAATCAATATGCAATCTCCAGTCACTGCAGTAACAACAAAGGGAAGGGAGTGAAGAAATAGATCTCTCAAAGCTCTGCTCTCTTTCCAAGTCTACTGACCTATCTTGGCCTTTATCCATTATTATCTCTTACATGTGCTATTAATCCCCTGCAATTGTTTCTCAGGAAACCAACCAGTGAAGCAAGACTGTGTTACTCCTTTGGTACTGTGGCCTACAAGATTCTGAATGCTCAGGATAAGCAGGGTTCCTGTCTACAACAGCAGACTATCCTAGTCTTTTCTCTTCTACCTATCCTCTATCCATACTAGTTTCTTAGTTCTGTGACCAGCTTTGCCCTGAGCAGTGAATACTCAAGTCAAGACTGCTGTATGGATGACTCACATAAATTAGTCTCAACCCTCCAAAGTTACTTCTTTAGTTGATTTGCTTAAACAATATCTATAGTAGTACATTATTCTTCTCTGTATTAAGCATCTGTGGTAGTGAAAACAACAAAGCAATAACTTGAAGTTCTTCTCTCTCTCCAGTGAGGTCAAACTCTCTGAAAGCAGGAAATCATCTATATGGGCAATGACTGAAACAAGTGGTTACTAAAACACTTGAGGTTTTATTGAACCAAAACTGGGGACAAAACCAACTTTGAACATCAGAATATAACTTTAAACTCTTCAGGTGGCATTAAGATAATGCAAAAAAGCCTGATTTGGGCTCTTCCTTAATATCCAAGAAATAGGTATGAAGCCTAGAAGCCCAAGAAAGACTCAGATATTCATGTAACAAATAACTCTGAAAGTCATAATGGCTCATCCTAAGTGCTTTAAAAAAAAAAGGTGCATTTTTAGTGAAGAAGATGTCATAGCATTGTCATATTCATAAAAGAATTAAAAATGGCATCAAGATAGATTTAGAACTATTAAATATGTAAGTTTCAAAATCACATTGTCTTTATCCATATATTACGTTGTTAGTTTGTTAGGTCACACATGACTGTGCTCAGAGCTTAGTCCTGGCTCTCTGCTCATGGATCACTCCTGAAGGCACTCAGGAAACCAGATGTGGTACTGGGGATTGAACCCAGATCGGCTGTGTGCAAGAAAATTGCCTTACCCACTGTACTATCTCTCCAGCTCTCAGATATTTTTCTAAAGCCAATAGGGAGTAAATAACTTTAAGAACTATGAATTCACAACTATGGAATCCAGAAGGAAACCACCACTTCATACACTGATGCAATATATCTAGACACTTTATAAACGGTATTTTCCCTTGTCCAATTTTGCTAAATATCAGAAAATGCACACCATTTTCAGTAAAATTCAAATAATCACCAACATCTCATAGGTGTTCAGTGAATCGCAAGGTTTAGCTTCTAAAGGAAATAGGAGACAACAGTGGGATACTGTAACTACTTTTGCTGCCACTGGCCTTCAGTTTAACCTAGCTTTACCTTATACCCTGTAATAATGATTTTTAAATAGTTAAGCACTTACCATAATGTGATTGAAATGCCTGTGGTTTGACAACCTGATTACAGTCATTACACACCACCAAGTAGAAATCATCATGGGCTGGACAGAGACCAAATATTGGCATGTCTGCAACATAAAAAAAGAGCATTACTCACTCATATAGTTCTGATTAATATGAAGTCATTTTTGGTGGCAATGCTTTCTAAAAAAGCTGCCTTGTTTATAAAGCACAACAGGGACAAATCTTACTTTGGTGTAACAGTGACTGCAGTGGTGCTGGAGAGAGCTCAATGCACATGCTTTGCATGCAGAAGGCCCAGTGCTGATCTCTGGCATCACACTGTCCCCTGAGCACTGCCTCTGTGCTCATAACCCAAATCCAAAATACAAACTAAAAAAGGAACTTATATGTGACTGCTAGGTGAAAAATTAACTCAAATTTTACAGAAGTACTTTTACAAGTGGTTAAAATGAAATGCGCACAAAAAATTAGTATGAGGTGAAAGAGACCAATCTGTTAAAATGCAAACAGTGAAAATATTCACAAAAAAACAACTTTGCATTATCTCCACCAAGAGTTAAAGGGTAGAATCTGCAAACATGTAAAATGCTTAGCAATTCACAAAGACACCATCTAATGGTTTTATTTGTTTATGCCTTCTATTCTAGCCATCTGGTTTCAGTTCTAAGGAACAGTTAAGAAAGGAAGCAGAGATTTCACTTAAAAGTAAAAATGCTGGTTTCATCTGCATGTAACAGACAGAAAATTATCTTTATTCTCTTTTTTCTCAGGTCACAAGAATCTTAGTCCTTTAACTTGCCAGGAGTGGCCCTTGAGCACTACAGGGCATGGCCAAAATACAAATAAACTTTTTTTTTCTTTTAATTTTTGGGCCATACCAGATGGTGCTCTAGGCTTACTCCTGACAGTGCTGGGGCACCATATGTGGTGCTGAGGACAAAACCTGGTTTGCCCATGTGCAAGGCAAGCACCTTACCCCTGTATTATCTCTCTGGTCCTCCCCCCCAAAATTTTTAAACACAAATGTGAAACTAACCTATCTGTGTATATATGAAGACTAAAATTAACCCAATACGTTATAAAAAATAGTTAACTAGGTTAATAAATTATTAACAATTTAAGGAACAGAATGATGTATATCTCAGTATTTCAAATTGGGGTTGAAGCAACTATATAGTGGGTAAGGTAAGCCTTGTATGTGCCCTACCCGGGTGTCACTGACTTTCCCAAATTTTTTCTAACTGGTGATTTCATACATACTTTGCACTAAATGCACTATTTAGAATAACTACAACAAAGAATAACTAGCAGCAAATATTTTACACATCAAATTTAAAGGGAGAGAGAAAAGACCCAAAAAGCTGACAACAGTTATCTTCTTTCCTCTAAAACTTAATTTCATTCTATCTCCATTTTGGGTGAAATTGGTGATTTTAAGCAAAAAGCAATGCTTGATGAAGATGTAAAGTGGTAATTATCTTTATGATATCTAATATTTACACATGGTTATAAGAGATTTTCTCTCTCTCTCTCTTTCCTCTCTCTTCTCTTCTGTCCCCTCTCCTCTCCTCTCTCTCCAGCAATCAATCTAGAGTTGGTTTTATGCAAGGCAGAATCTGAAAACAATTTCTATACACTGAATTTCAGCAATATCTGGCTGTATGTATCTAAAATATACCAGTGAACAATCTGGTTTACGGATGCAGAAGCTGTACTCTTCAATGCTAACCTCACAGCTATCTTGGCAGTTATAATCTTACTCTACAAAGGAGAACTAACTCAGAGGGGAAGTACTTTGTCTAAGTTATTTGTTGGGATTCAATTATGACTCATAATGATAACTTGATTTAGTCCTTCTTAAAGACCACAGGAATAATGATTTCTAGAAATATCTTCCAGATTCCAATTCCAAAAAGTTGTAATGCCAGTGCCAAATACTTCTGACAGCAAAAACTGATTAGCTAACAAGTTTCTAGCGGACTACTGACTTCTTTGACTAAACTTAGTATCAAATAAACAATTTCATTAATAAAATCAACTCAATTTACTTTCATAATTAAGCTAGTCTCACTAATAAACTAGTTTGACTTTAGATAGTCCTCTGCAATGTGCTGTGGTTTCCCATAGAATTCAATGTCAAGCAATACTATTTAACATGTTATTTGAGGATAGGTAGAGAGTACAGTTGTTAAGACACGTGACTTGCATTATACCATGGGTACCACATGGTGCCCTGAGTGTTCGCTGGGTGGAGCCCTGAAGGCCCCACAGCACTGCAGATGTTAAGGTAATCCCAGGCACTGCAGAAACCTTCAATAGATCCTTGCATTGAACCATAGCCCCAAGCACTGTGAATCATAAGGAGAGGACCCTAGACCTCCTGAGCACCACTTGAGTGGCCCTAATTGTGTCCCTATTCTAGACAGTCCTACTAGCCCTTCCATTTACAAATAAGGTCATTTATTCATTTATATTGCCTTCAAACTATTAAGAAACCAGTACCATAGCAGCTGGAGAGATGGTGCAACTGGGGTTAAGGGTTCTGCCTCGCATAGAGTCAACCTTGGACCAATTCCTGGAGAGAGAGGAGAGGAGGAGAAAGGGCAGAAGGGAGACTGGGGAGTGGGGTGAGAGAGAGAGAGAGAGAGAGAGAGAATGGACCAGCAGCACCACACCAGACCATACTGATAGTGGCCCGAAGCTACTTCTGGCCTAGCTCAGAAGCTGCTTCTGGAAGCACTTGAGGAAAAATGGATCAAACCAGGGTCTCCTGCATGCAAAGTACGTGCTTTAGCTCTTTGAACTGTCTCTCTGGGCCCTGGTACCAAGTCCTTTATGTAAGAAGTCAATTTTCAAAATGTCACTTACGAATAAAATTATTTTCTTTTAAATACGATTTTTCTGAACCCACTGTGAGATTTTACAAACACTAACAACGAAACCTAGAGGGTTGGGTAGGGTCATTCTGCAAGGAAATGGATACTTCTATAAAAACTCCAAATTTATCAATTACTTAAGACTATTTGCATTTCATGATGATTTGATAATTATAAACATAGCAGATAAAGAGCATTTACTGGTTAACTAGTCTGTGACAAGATCTGTGCTAAAGCACTTTTTAAATAGTTTCATCATATAACATAATTCTTTTACTGATAGCTATCTGAACTTGTTTATTATCACTCAGGAAGAAAGTTAAAGAGATAACTGGGAGTCAATCTCAGGTATACACTCAGTTCTATTCTCCATCTCCTTAGTGTATCACCTTCTTTAAAAAACACACATGTAACACATACACATACATGTTTGCACTCGGAATTCTCCTAAAAAAATTATATACTGAAATACAGTTCATGATGTACTATGAAATAAAGTTCCTATTTTTAAAATCTAAAGCAATTTAAATTTTCCTAATTTTTTTTAACTTCCAAATATCCATATTTGGAAGGGTGTATAGCTCAGTGGTAGAACATTTGACTGCATATTTGGAAATAAGCTAAAAGATACTAAATAATTAAAATAAAATGTTTTTCTTTAATTCCCCCTAATCTGCACTGGGACATTCCAGAGGCCATAGCAACAGGAATAGTGTGTGGCATGCTGTGGCAACAACAAAAATGATTTTTATGAATCAGTATGTATGTTTCTAAATATTTCCAATGGGTAAGTTCGTCAGTTCCCCTACAAACTGATACATGGAACATGTCCAAACACAAGAAGAAAAGTTTGATCTGCTAGAGAAAATACTGAGTAGATAAAAACAAGTTCCAAGTGTGCTTTTATAAAGTCTACAAAATCTTCAGATATATAACTTAAATCATTCTGTTTGAAAAGAATATTTCAAAATTATATTTGAAAAAACAAATTTTTTAAAAAATGTGTAGGCCCTTATTCTTTCTCAGATCACTCTGATGCCCAGTTAGTGAGTGGCCCAGCACCCACATCCAGGCCATACTGTAGATGAGAGACCCCAGGCCGGGATACTAAGCTTAAGGGTTGAATTACGTACGTAGACACATGGGCATGGTGTAGAACCTCTACAGTCTCAGGTGAAATGAAAGCTCTATGCCCCAAACCAGACCCCTGACTAGAAACAAACAAATTCAGTTACTTGGGGGCTGTCACCCCCTTTTAAGAACTGTGATCGTTACCAACAAAACTGTAGTAGCCAAGTACTGTTCTTTCACAGTGCTCTAGATACCTTCCCTCTTCCACGTACTCAAACCTTACATGAAAGTAGTTTCATATTTTTTATCCAGTCTAGACGATTCCCTGGCTCTATCTAGACTCACGTATCCAACTGCCTCGTAGTGACACAGCCATTTTGGTGTATTGCATACAATCCACACAAAGCAAGCACGTTCAAGAGAATTTCACCTTTTTTTTTGGCCGGAGTAATAGCACAGTGAGTAGGGAGTCTGCTTGCATGCAGCCAACCCGGTTTAATCCCTGGCTTCCCATGTGACCCCTCAAGCACCATCAGGAGTAATTCCTGCATGCAGAGCCAGGAGTAACCCCTGAGCATCTCCGGGTGTGGGCATCCCCACCAAAAAAAATAAAAAACAAATTAAAAGAATTTTCCATGCTACCTGTTCCTCCCTTTATTTGCTCAAACTGAAAATTCAGGTGTAATCTCTAATTCTTTTCTTCATCATATCTAGCACACTAACAGGTCTCATAAGTTTTAAAGCATCATACCTGTTCCTTTCTATTACTTCTAAGTCTCTCACATGCGGTGTCTATTCAAATTCCCCTAGCCCCCTCTCTTGTTCTTCCCTCTCTTTCTCTTTCTTTTTGAAGGTCGTGGTTTGGCTCATATCCAATAGTGTTGAGGAGCTATTTCCTGGATCTATGTTCAGGACCAATACCTGGCAGTACTCAGAGGACCATGTAAAGTGTTGAGGGATCAAACTGGATCAGCCATATCCAAGGCAACCACCTTACCTACTATGCTAACTCTCTGGCCCTAAGTGCCATCTCCTCTAAGGGCTCTTCCTTTCACTCTCTAGTTTCTCTCTGAGACAGGTATTTTTAGAGGACACTAGGGTAGGACACACTATTATTATGAATCTAGTGTGACCTTGGGAAGTTCTTATTTTTTCGCTTTTTCTTTTAAGTCCACACCTGGCTCAGGGAATACTTCTGGCTCTGAGCTCAGGTATCCATCCTGGTGGTGCTCAAGGGACCCTATGTGGTGCTGAGGATGGAATAGGGTAGGCTGCATGCAAGATGAGTGCCTTTAGCTCTGCAGAATCTCTCTTATAACTTCTTTGAACTTTAATTTCTATACCTCAAATGGTGATGACCACTGTACCTAGTTAATCAGATGCTTCACAAGGTAGAAAGAGAAAAGAGATAATACATGCAAAGTCTTTGGATGGTACCTAACCCTAGAAAGTGTTGGCTCAATGTCTTCCTATAAAGTAGGATTCATGAATCCCTACTACACTGTTCAGGAAACTAAGGCACAAAGACATTAAGATTTCATACACTAATGAATGTCAGTCTTTGGACCCAGCTCTGCTAGGCTGAAGAAACCTTGAGCTTGAGAGACAGTATCTCTCAAGCATAGCTGATTTACATGGCTGACCCAGGTTCAACTCCCAGCATCACACAGAGTCCCCAGAGCCCCACCAGCAGTGATTCTTGAGTGTGAGCCAGGAAATAGCCCTGAGCACTGCCGGATGTGACACCTCTACCCGCCCCATACACAAAAAATAGGCCAGACCAGACAATCCTCCATGTTTTCCCAGAAATGTGGCCAGAGCTAAATTCCTTCCTACCACTCATTCCTACTGCAAATGCCCTGTAGTCAAGGGCTTAGTGTTTAGTCAGAACAGATCTCCTAATAGGGCCAGAGTTTCTCCCCACTTCAGTCTTCTCTACTTTGCTGCCAAAGCCACCAACCAGCAAAGCAACAATGCTACTTCTTTCTGGAAAAGCTCTACAAGCAAGTTCGCTAGCACCCGGGTGTTCCCTCCTCTCTATCTAGTCTTAATACTGGCTCTTCATTCTCAGACCTTGTCCTGTTCATCCACAATCCTACCTTTTGACTAGCAAGCTTCCTGCATCACGTAAGGCAATTTCCTCCTCTGGTATTCCCACTGTTCGACAACAACTGCCTCAAATGCCCTCTCTGTTATGTACTTAACTAATGCGATTCACACCTCTATTACTGTTCTTAACTCATTCTTTACTCACTGATTCAGGATTTCTGAATAGTTCTATATAAGTGGGCTGTAGCAGCCCTGTGTGACAGAAGACTTGCTCTTGGTAAAGTAGTGACTGGCATCTGGAACTCTTCATAGCAGTCAATTGCCCTCAGGATAAAAACTAAGACCTCTGACATGCTCACAAAGTTCTGAAAAGCTGGGATCTGCCTCTCCCAGCTGGCTTTCCTGTGTCTGACAACTCTGGTCTTTGTTCTGTCCCTGGAGCAGGCGCTGGTGCTCACTGTTTCCTGTGCTTGAAACTTGCTCTATCCAAATCTTTACCAAGCTTCCATTTTCTTTTCACTCATTTTTAGTCTCAATGTTATTCCTTAGGGATCTGGCTGAAAAATAAATGCCCTGCTACATGTTCTCAGAACACTCACCTACCTGCCACACAACACAACTCCCCACTAGCAATCACACTGAGTTCTGAAGCTTCATCTCCCTCCACTAGAAGACTCACCTTATCTATTTATTTTCCAGTGGCAGTGCCTACCATTGCCTAAACTGACAGTACGCCGCAACTACCTATGTGCTAAATATTATTTGGTGGAAAAGAGCTGAAATATGATTTTAAGTCCCTGTGGTATTATTCTAAGATTTAATTATGTCCTTTTGTCATTTAATGATAGTTATCCATTAGAATCAGGTATGGAACTTAACAAGACAAAAGTTAAGGATACAAACATTTGTCTTGAACATATGGTCCTATTCTTAGTGGCAGTTTCTTGTCAAATTTCAGTGTTTCATGATTTGATTCTCAAACATGCACACCAGCAAATATTCTCATGCTTGTGCAGTGTAGTAACTAAGAGCAGTTCTGGAGTCAGTCTACTCAGATTCAAACCACCACTCTTCTTACTAGCTGTGTGAACATGGTAAAGTTACGTAAACCTTTGAACTTCAGTTTCCTCCTACATAGAACAGTTAACAGGACTAATGCTTCACAGTGTTATTGTGATGATTCATGTACTGACCCATGGAGGGATACTCAGTTCTGAACATGTAGTAAACACTCAACAAATGAGCAAAAGACACAGAAACAAAATATAAACACATTAGAAATGTTTCCTCCAAGAGCCCCAGTTTTAATTAAGTGAACTAATTAAACTCAGGAGACTGACATATGAAACAAATAGCAATGAGCTATTTTACAATATGGTACTTGAGTTGACTACTGCTCAGGTTGACTACCACTCCCATCTCAGCCAACGTACTCCTTCCTGTAAACCAGGGGAGCAGCTAAGGAGCTGGCTGGAACTCCCACTGCATGGGGGCTGAGCCCATGATTCAGTTGAGTGTTACCCAACGGGCTAGGGCAAACCGAGATTTTAAATAAGGAAATTATATGAAATAAAGGGTCACTGTGGCATATGTTATCGATCAAAATTAAGTTAGAGGAGAGTAGTACCCAGAGCTGATGCAAATGTCAAAAATGAGGCACGAAGTACTTGTACTAGGATAATGGGGGAAACCAAATGGGAGAATCACTCCGGGAGAATACAAGCTTGGAAGACAGGAGGCCACGGACATAAGGGTGAGGCAGAGGGAGAACGCCAAAGCTGGATCTGCAAGTTCTTCCTTCTTCACTGCAGCTAATTTGAGTGCAGAGATGAAAGGAGACTCAAGTGGAAGAACTCTGTAAGCTAAGGCAACAGACCTAAAATTTAAAGGGCTAGCCTCTGGAGCCAGACTGACTAAATTCAAATTTCGGTTATATGTCACATAGTAATCTTTACCTCAGTTTCCTCATTTATAAATGGGCAAAATAATAGTTCCCACCTCACAAGTTGTTTGGAGTATGGCAATCTCCTCATAAACTCCACGCTAAAGTCTTAAAAGCTTTTTTTTTTTGTGGAGAAAGTAGGGGTAAAGGCTTGGGTACATCTGGTGGTGCTCAGGGATCACTCCTGACAGTGCTCAGGACCATATATGGTACTGATGATTAAACCAGAGCTGGCTATACACAAGGCAGGCACCTTAACCCCTGTTCATCTCTCTGACCCTGAAGTTCTACTCTTGATAATTCTGCTAAGAAGCAAATCACTAACTCTAGGGTCTTTGTTAATTCTGTTAGCTCTAACAGAACAATTTGCCTGGCTCCAGGTCTCAGCCAGCAATCTTTAGAAAAGACTTTCCTGACCACTCAATTAAAAGTATGGCCCTATGGGTCTGGAGTGATAGCACAGCGGGTAGGGTGTTTGCCTTGCACACGGCCAGCCTGGGTTCGATTCCCAGCAGCCCATATGGTCCCCCAAGCACTGCCAGGAGTAATTCCTGAGTGCAGAGCCAGGAGTAAACCCTGTGCATCGCCGGGTGTGACCAAAAAAAAAAAAAAAAAGTAAGGCCCTATTTCTTCAGTTAATTCTCTCTTCACTCACCAGTTGTTTGCTTGCAATATGGTTGTCTCTCACTCATTTTAAGCTGCATGATACACAGGGGTCAGATCTGCACAGCCTAGCACACAAGCAGGTTCTCAGTGAAAGAAACTGAGAAAGCATACAGTTAGGTTCACAAAGTCTGAATCTTAGCAACATCACTAGGAGTGTCTGCAGGGAACTGGGAACTAAGTTCCTGATTCATTATCCTCATCTATGTAATAGAGATGACAACAGTAGCTATCTTAGTCAATAGTTATGAAGATGAAGTGAGTTAGTATATGTAACTTTCTTAAAATTGACTGAAACATGGAATGTGCTAGATTTGTCTTATTATTGTGATTATAATCATTTCTATTTTAACTGTCAGTGGGTTACACTGGCCATTGCTCCTAACTGCTGGTCCACAGTCACCACCTATTATAGCACTAGGAAGTAAATACAGCATGCTCTTGGGATAGTCATTTTATTAAACATCATTTTGTTATAATGATGAGGAAAAAAAGAAAGAATCCCACCCATATTGAACAACCAACATTATCTCAAGATCTGGTTTTGTTATATGCTGTTTCACTTAAGTCTCAGTCAACCGTAACATTCCACATTACACAGCAGGCTTCCCAAACTATTTCTGAACTGTCTTTCAATTCCACTCAAAACTTTATTTAAGGCACTAAGACTCTGAGTACTACTAATGCATAAAATTCTTCTACGTAATCTCAGGGGTCTGGAAGGCTGGTCTATAAACTGTAGAGGTTTTACTACCATCAGTCCCATATTTATTTCAAATGGTAACTCAAAATTTTAGTTAATAAAAGTAATAATGACAGAAACATTTTAAAGAGCTCTTAAGTAAGCTTTAAAATCTCAGCAAATAAAGAATTAGACCATTTTATTTCTACCTTACACATATCTCCCAAATGTATTATCTGCAATTCAATAAATATTTAAAGGGAACTGGAGTTCCCTTGACCACAAAATGGTAAATGAAAAAGCCCAGAGACAAAGACTAATTAATAATCTGCCTAGATGCATGTGATTTGAAATCCTAGCTGAACTAAAGCAGTCAAGGAAAAGTGGATCTAAAAAGATGTTATTTCAGGTACTTCAAGTAAAAAGCAACTAGTCAAACATTAGAAGACCAAAGAACAAAATAATCCTAATTATGCATTAATCACTAACTACAACAGTCTATTTTTGATAGGAAAAGGGAAAAATCCCAAGTGTTACTGTTACAGCTTGTACTGAAAAAGCACCTGGTACAGAACAGAGTATTAAGAAACAAAGTAGGCAATGAAAAAATGGTCTATGATAAGGAAGTGTGCCTACAGAAGTGAGTTTGCTAAGTGATCTATGGGCAATGAGAGGGAATCTAGAAAAAGTAGAAGAAAACTGATGTTATGGTGGTAAGTGTGCTGTAGCAATATTGTAGTCTTTAAACACTATTAACAGTACTATAAATCATGGTGCCTAAATAAAAGATAAGAATTTTTTTATGGGGCTGGAGTGATAGCACAGCGGGTGGGGTGTTTGCCTTGCAGGCGGCCAACCCAGGTTCAATTCCCAGCATCCCATATGGTCCTTCAAGCACCAACAGGAGTAATTCCCGGGTGCATCTCCAGGAGTGACCCTTGTGCATCTCCAGGTGTGACCCAAAAAGAAGAAAAAATCATCACCACCATCATCATCATCATCATCATCATCATCCCACTGATCGTCATTTTTCTCGAGCAGTCTCAGTAATGTCTCCATTCGTCCTAGTCCTGAGATTCTAGAAGCCTCTCTTTACTCAGTCCTCCCCAACAATACTCCATTGGAGGCTTTTTCAGGGTCAGGGGAATGAGAGCCATCAATGTTACTGGTTTTAGCATATGAATACGCCACAGGGAGCTTGCCAGGCTCTCCCATGCTGGCAGGATTTTCGGTAGTTTGCCAGGTTCTCTGAGAGAAAGAACTAGGGAAGATAAAAAATTTAAAAGTATTTTAAATTTTCATACCAAGGATAACAAAGGATTAAACTGAAAGTAACAGAAAGATAAAAAGAAAATTTTCACAAACTTGGAAACAAAGACATTTCAGATGTAGTCAAATGATTACATAATATTAATGGGCTAAAGAAGAGAAATATATAATTATAACAACCAACACTGTACTTAATGGGAAGAGAACAAATATAATCTTCTTAAATTCAGGAGAAGCCAGAGATATCCTCACTCACCACTGCTATTTGACATAATACTGCAAGTCCCAATGAGAGAAACAAGGCAAGAAAAGTCAACAAAAGATATACAGGTTGGAAAGGAAACTATGTGTAGTTGTTGTGATGGTCAATATAGGGAATTACTAGGAATTTACAAAAACTTCCTAGAATTTACCAGCTTAGCAAGGTAACAGGATACAACACTGTCACAATCTGTTCAGACTGCTATAACAAAATACCATACAAGAGTGGTTTGTTAAAATAAGTATTTACTATTCATGGATTTGGAAACTGGGGAGTCCAAGATTAAGGTGTCAACAGATCTGGTGTCTGTTGGAAGTTTGCTTTGTGGTAAACAGTCATCTTTTTTGCTATAATAATCCCACTCATGAAGGCTTTACTTCTTCATATAATCATTTCTGAAAGATGATATCTCAAAAAGCAAGTCCACTGGGGATTATGCTTCAGCAAGTATATTTCAGTGGGCTGGGGGTGGGGGAGAAATGCAAGCATTTAGTGTACACATAAGATCAATACGTAAAAATCTGTCTAAATAACTAGAAATTAACTAGTTTTAAAGACCAGCATCAGATGTCTCAGTATGATAAGCAAGGTATTAACTTGATAGTAGAAGTGAAGGTTCTTAATACACATGCCACTGTGGCGGATACAGCAAACAAGACATCTTATCATTCACAAGTATCTTAAGGAAATGTTAAAAGTAAAATTTACTTGTATTTGTTAAGTCTCTAAACAGCTTACTAAAAAGGTCCCAGTAGATTAAAGACTTTTAACAAATAATGAACACATTTAAGTGCCTTAAGCTTGATTCTGATTCTTGCCAACAAAGCACTTGCCTTGCACATGGCCAGCTGGGCTTTGGTCCCCAGCATCCCCTATGGCCACCAGGAGTGATCCCTGAGCACCACTGGGCGTGGTCCAGAACAAACAAACAAACAAAAGATAAGTTTGATTCTGATTCTTCAAGTCACAGACAGAATGCTTCTATCTCCTAACATCCAACTTTATGTTTACTCTTCAAATAAATACTTGCTGCTTAAAGTATGTTCCATGAAACAAGAGCTTCTGTAACACTGAGAATCTGGTTAGAACTACAAATTTTTAGGTCACAACACAGAACTGACAGAGCAAATCTGCATTTTAGCAAGATTCCCAGGTGATTTGTATGCAGGTGATTTGTATGCATATTTTGAGAAGTGCTGAAAAAAAAATGTATCATACAATCTGGACTGAAAGTTGGGTTATGTTACCAATAAAAGAGAAAATCATTCATATTATAGTAACAGGCTTTTTCCAATCCACCCATCTATCAAATGTATCTTGATATATTACATATTATGAAATACAGGTGTATTGCAAAACTAAACTGTCAGTTTAGTTTATTCTTTAGTTCTTGTGATGTTTTTGATTTGGGTATTAAGGTACTGGCTTCACAGATAAGAACTGAGAAGGAGAAATACAATTTTTCTATTATTTAGAAAAGTGTGTAGGATAGTTGCTAATTCTATGTATATTTAATTAAAGTCACTACAGTCATCTATGTCTTGAGTTTTTCTTTGTGCAAAGTTTTAAGTTACAAATTCAAATTCTTGTACAAGTTCTTGGTGTATCTTTATAGAAATATTAAATTTCAGTATTTCAAGATTTTTTATTTTTATTTTCTCTTCTTGATCATATCTATTTTCCTCCTTTCAAACTTCCCTCTTTGGCCCCCTAAGGCCACCACTTACATGATTTTCACCTGTCGGCCCCTTGGAATATCGTAGGGGCTCATAGGGAACTACAGGGTTTCTGCTTGAGAAATGCTGATCTAAATGTTGGCTTGCAGTCACTCACAGTACACCCCTGAAACACTTTCATAGTTCTGTAAAGTCAGTAGTGACACCACCTATTGAATTCTTGATGTTAGTAATATGATGAGCTCCAGCTAAAAGTTTGTAAATTTTATCAAAACCCAAGTACTCTGATGTTATCAAATAACCAACTTCTCATTTTATCAGTTTTCTGTACTGACAGTTTTTCTAAAATCTATTTCCTCTCTGGCCTTTATTATTTTCTTCTTTACTCTGAGTTTGGTTTGCTCATATTTTTTGAGTTTCTTTAACTAAAAGGTTAAAGCAGTTAATGGGATCATTCAAAATTTTTAATTATCTTTTTACAATTATAAACTTCACATTAAGTACTGCTTTAACTATGATATATATATTTCAATACTCATATATTGTACTTTTTTAATGCTCTTTAGGAAATTTTCTACTGTTTATTTAAGAATGTTATTTAATTTACTAATGTTGTGAATTTCCCAAATGCCCTCTGTGGCTAATTTTTAATTTTACTTCACTGTGGTTGGAGAACAATCCTTAGTACTTCGTGATTTCAGTACTTTTACATATATTGAGGCTAATCTTATTCTGGCCTACTGTGTGAATCTGGGAAACATAATAGATGCACTTGAGAAAAATACACATTCTCCTGTTGTTGATTAAGTCTAGTTGGTTTATTATGCAAGAATTCTACATTCTTGTGACCTTCTGTCTAGCTGCTTATTCGATTTTTAAAATCAATTATTAGGGCTAAAGGAAGTACAGGAAGTAAGGTGTTTATGATGTCGACCTGGTTCACATTCACAGCACCACATGTCTGGCAAGAAACACCAGTGGTTACTCCTGAGCACAGAGCCAGGAATGCCCCTGAGCACCAACAGGTATAGCCCAACACCTTCCTACCTCCAACTCCACCCTCCACGAAGCAGTGAGTTACTGAAGAATTGCAACTTTTACTTTTATGTTTCTCATTTCATTAATCAATTTTGTTTCAAGTATTCTGAAGTTCTGTTGTTAGATGAATGTATCTTTGTAACATATCTTTCAAAGATCCTAGAAAAACTGCATCCCAATAGACTCAACAATGTAACAAAATGTATTTTGGTTAATTTAATTTTCTAAAAGATGCCTGTTGGCCTGCTATTTTACAGTCAATCTAGGTACTTTTCCCCCCACTGCAATTTAGTATATCTTTTCCATCTTTACTTTGAACCAAGGCTCACTCTGGATCTTAGGTGTTTCTCTTACTGGTAACATACTGTTGGCACATGACCTTTGTAGTAGGTTTTGCCTGATTATTAGTGTTTGTTCCATTTACAAGTAATGTAATTACCAGTAACGTAGGATTTATGCCAGCGATTCTGCTATTTGTTTCCTGCATTATGCATGCATTATTTGTATTTTTTCTTTTGCTGCTGTTGTTCTATTCTATTACTGCTACCTTTCTGAAATTGACATATTCTAGTCTGTTCTACTCTGTATCTTAATACCCTCCCTTTTATTTTTCACCAGCAAGTTATTTTCCTAGTAGTTGACTGGGGATTAAAATAGACAAAAAATTTGAAGTTACTGTGGAGTAGAATGAGGCAGCAGTTTGAAATAAAGCAAGCTAGAACTAGAACGAGTTAGAACATCATCAAGTTTGCTGTATTTACAGTGATACGGTCACCCTTTTTGTGCCTCCTCTCCACCAGGCACTTAGATTAACTTTTTAAAATTCTGAGAAAGTAAAATTTGATCACTGTCAGTATTCTCACTGCTTTCATGGAAGAGGAAATGTCTGGAGGTATTTTACTCTAACACTTGGAGTGTTTGCTGGAGGCATTTTTAAATGGAAGATGATCTGAATGTTTATTATTTTCAACAACAATGTGGAAAAGGGAGGTTCATCGTTCAAACTTTTAAGTAAGGTCAGTCACCTACTGATTGCGATAGTACAGGTAGGAGTCAAGGGGTACCTTGGCTCTGGGAATGGCTGTGAGAGCACAGAAAAGATCAAGAGATATTTAGAAGAAACTGTTGACATGCCTGGTAATGGCCTGGATAGCAGGGTGGTGCAGAGAATGATGCCAAATGTCCCATCCTGCAGAACAGGATGGATGAGTGGTATCAGACACTGAAAAGGAACTCTGAAAGGATGCCAAGTCCAAGCAAGAGGTCATACATTTGGGACATCTGAAATCTAGGTGCCCCTGAGATTTCTAAGAAGAGAGCAAAGAAATCAACACCTGAGGACAAAATATTTTCTAATTTCAGAGAAATGCTTCGTAAATTAAATCATAAAACATTATTTCCTCCGTTGGAAAAAAAAGACAAGGCAAATATATGGACAAACCATGCACAAATACATGAAACCACACATTGCTTACACTCAAGTGAATTAAAGTATTCCTCAAAGGCAATTTTTTATTTAAAGAAAAGTTACTATAACAACAAAGATAAATTTTCCCTCTCTCTGAAAAAATTCTGTTGCCATACACTTAATCAATTTTACTGTTTTCATTTACGTTCTTGAAAATGACTCAAATCAGATTTGTTCACGCCTCCACACATTCTATAAATACTCAAACTGTTCCTAGTTGATAATATTTGGTCAGAACTAGAAGACAATTGGGAATAGTTCACATTAGGTCCCTGAAGTGCCAATTGTTCTTTTGGTGGAGATGCCAACTACTCCAGATACTGTGCTTTCTTATTTCTACAATCATTCCCGTTATGATAACTCAAATACTTGACTTCTCTTTTAGGTTTGGGGAAAGACTTTCTCTACTGGGTTTGAGGAAAGATATAATTTAAAAGGAAACACTAAAAAGCAAAGTATTACCTCTACTACTAATCTTAATGTTGCAAAGGCTTTTTTTTTGTTTTTACATATAGTATACCTATGTGTGTATATATTTTTAATACATTTTTCAATATAGTTATGGAATTACTTGCCATAGCAGTTAGGGAAGAAAAAGATATTAAGGGAATCCAGATAGGAAAGGAAGAAATCAAGTCTCATTATTTGCAAATGACATGATACTATACTTAAGAGAACCCAATAGCCTCCAAAACATTCCTAGAAACAATGGATTTGTATAGTAAAGTGGCAGGTTACAAAATCAATACCCAAAAGTCCATGGCTTTCCTACAAGCAAATAATAAAAGAGAAGAAAATGATATTACAAAAACAATTCTGTTCACAACTGTGCCTCAGAAAATCAAAGTACCTCAGAATTAGTTCAACTAAAGAGGTGAAGGACCTGTACAAAGAAAATCACAGAACACTACTTCAAGACATAAACAAGGACACGAGGAAATGGAGCCACATCCCCTGCTCATAGATTGGGAGGTTTAACATTGTCAAAATGGCAGTAATCCTCAATGTGGAGATTCAAGGCAGTCCAATAAGGATACCATGATATTTTTCAAAGAAATTGATCAAAAACTTCTGAATTCCTATGGAACCACAAAAGTCCCACTGAAAGCTAAAATAATTCTTAGCTTTAGGGAAAAAACGATGGGAGGCATCACCTTCCCCCACTTCAAACTGTACTACAAAGCAGTAGTAATTAAAACAGCATGGGTATTGGGATAAAGACAGAGCCACAGACCAATGTAATAGAGTTAACCTGGTACACACAGTCAAATATCTGATCATTTATTTGATCTTTGATAAGGGAGCAAGAAATGTGAAATGTAGCAAGAAAAGCTTAGTTAACAAGGGTGCTGGCAAAACGGGAAAGCTGCAAATAAATGGACCCAGACCTCTATTGCCATGGACAGATCAAAATGGATTAAAGACCTCAACATCAGACCCAAATTCAGGTATCAGGATATTCAACTCTATTCCATGGAATAGAATATGTTCTATTGTATTGTACATGGAAGAAAATGTAGGCAAAACCCTCCAAGGTAGTGAAGCTAAAGGTATCATCAAAGATGAAATATCTCTGACCAAGTGGAAGCAAAGATGAACAAATGAGACAACATTAAACTAAGAAGCTTCAACACCTTAGAAAAAAAACAATGAGCAAGATATAAAGACAGCCTATGGAATAGGAAAGGTTATTCAACCAATACTCTTCTGATAAGGGGTTAATATCAAAGATATACAAGGTACAGGTGGAACTTTATAAGAAAAAAAATCAACTTCATCAGAAAACAAGGAGATGAACAGAAACTTCCTCAAAGAAGAAATCTGAATAGCCAAAAGGCACATGAAAAAATGCTCTTCATCACTAATCATGAGGGAGATGCAAATCAAAACAACAACGAGATATCATCTCACAACACAGAGACTGGCCCACATCCAAAAGAACAAGAGCAACCAGTGCTAGCTCAAATGAAGGGAAAAAGGGACTCTCCTTCACTGTTGGTGGGAATGCTGACAGGTCCAGCTTTTTGGAAAACAATATGGATATTCCTCAAAAAACTAGAAATTGAGCGTCCATTTGACCCAGCAATACCACTTCTGGGAATATACCATGGGGGCCCCAAAATGGCAGAAACACACCATCTACATTTGTATGTTCACTGCAGCACTATTCACAACAGCCAGCATCTGGAAACAACATGAGTGTCTGAGAACAGACAAATGATTAAAAAAAAACTATGGCAAATCTACACAATGAAATACTATACAGCGGTTAGGAAAAATGAGATCATGAAATTTCATTTTAAATGGATGGCATATGGAGAGTATCATGCTGAGTGAAATGAGTCAGAAGGAGAGAGACAGATATAGAATGGCTGCATTTGTATTATACATAAATATATAGAGTAGAAGACTAATATCCATGGCTAGGGAAAACAAGGGTTAGGGGACTGGTCAATGTTGGAATCTACCAAAAGAGTGTGGGGGGCAGAGGGTAGGTAAGATAGAGAAGGAACCAGTATGACAATAATAGGTGGAAATAATATGACAATCATCACGCTAGACAAAAACTGAGTGTTAAGAATAGGTAAAGGGATATACATGAAACCTTTCGGTATTTGTATTGCAAACCACAATGCCCCAAAGCGGGGGAAGGGTGAGAGAGAGAGGAGAAAAGTGGGGTGGGGTGGGTGGAGATTGATGGGTGATAGGATTATGGGAGGGACACTGTGGACACTGGTGCTGGGAAATGTACACTGGTGGAGGGATCACTGTATGACTGAAACCTAATCACAAACAGCTTTCTCAGTGATTCCATAAAAAATCTTGGGGAAAAAGTGTATATATATATATATATACATTCTCTCTCTCTCTCGATATATATCGAGAGAGAAAAGGGTTGAGGGAGGGGGGTAGTTTGGGCCACACCCAGGAATTCTCAGAGGTCACTCCTAGCTCTGCACTCAGGAACTACTTCTGGTCGTGCTCTGGGGAACATATAGGATAAAGGATAGAACCTATGTGTCCAGCAGGGTTCAAGGCAAGCACCTTACCTGCTGTACTCTTGTCCCTGGCTTTTCTTTTCTATTAAAATACATTAGGTGTAGTTTATTACCACAAGGGAATTTTTAGTATTTCAAGTTTGTTTTGACTGTTACATTCATTTGTTCATTTCTGTTTCAATAATAGGAAAACTTAATGGGTAAAACTTGCACAAGAAAGTTTTATGCATTCTCGTATCTCAGTTTTACTTCTCCATACATTATAATTTCATTCTGTCTTTCCAGGGGAAACTGATCAACATACATGACCAGGTACTCAAAAGTCACTTACCATAACCATATGCAAAGAGTTGTGGTTAGCAGATAAATACCTGCAGAGTCACAGTTCAGTGATCCTTCAAGTTAAACATTTCTACCCAGTTGTTTTAGTTTCTAAAATCAAGGCCCAGAAAATGTTTAAAGTACCATACAGCAACATCAGTTACTATGTTACACATTTATGGTACACTTGCTGGGCCACAGGGTTGTGCTAAGTAGTTTATATGTTTTGTAATCCTCACAAGAATCCTGTGGTATAGGTACTATTATTAGCCCAAGTTTACAAATAAGGGAACAGGTGTGGAAAGATTAAGTAACTAGTCAAAGATCATAAAGCTGGCAAGAAGCTGAACTAGGGTTAAAGGTTAAATCAAGTTGACTCGAGATCCCTGTCCCTGACTGAAACAAAATGACATGTCACTGGTCACAGAGCTTCATTCCTTCCTCCAAGTTACCTCAATTTACTAAGGCTCTTACCATAGTTTACCTCTGGGGAAAAAGAATAATCAAGAAATACAAAGATCAGCCCTTTGAGAATCATCAGTAATTAACTCTGGGCAAGACTATTCACGTGTTACTTTAAACAGAGTAATGCTTAAAAATTCAACATTAGCCTAATAAATTCCATGAATTATGGTGTATAAAAATTATAATAGAAATGTTTTTACTGGGCAGGGATAAGATCCAACTATGTTCAATTGAGGTAAGAAGTATTCAAGTATTTTTTTTTTTTAAGACTAACATTTTGAAAAGTGACAATCCACATTTTCTCCCAACACATCAGGAAACACTTAGTAAAAGTCTTTATGTGCTTACAAATGGAAATGAAGAGCAATGATTCCTCCCTCTATGGCCCCCAAGTCTTTGGTCTGGTTAGTTTAGTTTAATAAGTTCTGCCCTTCCCTCACTTCGGAGAAGCAGTTTGTCATATTGCCTTATTTACGTCTATGCTTATCAGTAGTGACATGGCCATATCTCTGCAAACAGTTGGTTAATTAATTTGTACCCCTATCTTCTGGCAGTCTGCCTATGCAACTGAACAGCAAAAATAACGAGACCAGGCAAAGAGGGAATATTTCCACTCTTCTTGAGATTTCTTATTATAATGTGTGCTGGCATTCTTTAAATACATTTGAGTTGTAGAGTACCCATGAATCAGATTAAAGTTCATTAGAAAACATTTCTATTCTTTACTATAGCATGAATACTCAATCAGGAAAGAAAGGGGCAGACTGGAAAACTGACCAACCAGTTAAAAACACAAAATAAAAGCTGAGAAAAATCAACAAGAATAAAATCCAGTTCATTTCTATGATCTCCTTCGTTATATCACCTATAACCCACCACAGGCAATCCTCTACTTTCTTACACAAAACCTTAAGTAAGAAAGTCAAACAGGAGATGACCAGAATTCTGCACCACAAGTCACAAAATTTCTAATTAGGTACCACTTTTGAAACTCTGGAGACAAATTTTTAGCACTTCAAAGGTAAATACAACAGTTCTTTCATCAGTTTGAAATCCCAACTAACAAATAATTGATATCATAACTCTCTGCATGCCTAATGACTTCACATTTCTTCATCTTGACAGCCATTTCCATATGCAATAGAGCAGGTTACTATTCAGTCCCGCAGTCAGTTGGGTCATTGTCACTGATATTAAAAGAGACAGCTTTTTCCACCAGATGAAGTAGGTAGCTTGTGATCATAGACCTTGCACGAAAAAAAATCCATATAATTAAACACCAGAACCACAGAATAATAGATGTTCACATACTGATACACTTTGTAGGAACTGAGATCAAACAGAAAAAAAGCAACCAATATCCAAAATTATTCATATGCTAACTGTGTTCAAAGCACTCTTTCAGGATCATGGAGATACAGCAGTGAGTAAAACACTACCTTCATGGAAGTTTCATCTTAGTTGATTCATACTGCCTATTTCAAGTACATTTCAGGGTAGGTAGGACACATTGCCCTTGAATTTTAATTGAATGGTAAAATTAGTTACATTTTTCTCTTTTGTGTCATAGTATGAAATAATTTACATCAGTTTACAAGTACTTATGGCAGTAACTCTCCTATAAAAGTTTGAGACCTCTATTTCTTATCACCTATGTCAGAAAACTAGTTCGTATTGCATATTCATCTTTACAGTGGGCAGTATGCCATGAAACAGCCAAATAACCAAACACATTGTTACAGTGGGCAAATTAGGGGCTACTGAAAAACCAATGTTGGTACTGACAGTATGTAAGAGACTGCACTGTTTTTTGTCCCAAACTGTTCAAAGCCACATTAAGGCAATTTAAAGACAACACAAAATCATCACAAAAACTGGAGAAAGTGCAGGATATTCAAGTGGTTGAGGCACTGTGTCAAGTACTGGGAGGTAGGATGTGAGAAACGGCACAACACATTATCTGACCATAAGGAACTTTCAGTTGCAAAGTTCAGATATTCACAGAAAAAGCATATTCTTTCATCTCAAAACTTTTATAAAGTGTATAAATATCAATAATTAGGAAAGAATAAAATAACAGATTTCAACTTTTTAATTCATTTTGATTTTAAAAATACTGAAACAAGAGAATACAGACATGCTGGCAACAAAGACACAGCTGGTTTGGCACCATATGGGTGCTGCTGTGTAACATCAATAAAAGACAGAATAGGGATAAAGTGCTCCTATTAGTAGTCACCCAAGAGAATTTAATTCCTGTCATGCCAAAGAATCTCAATAAAGTATCATCTCCATTATATGAGTTCTAGGGGAGGGATCTGGCAGTTCTTCAATAACAACACAAGCAACACCAACAATCAAACATCTATTAAGCACCAGTATGTATCAAAATACTGAAGAAAGCTCCCATATAACAAGTATTAAACAAGATGTTTTACATGTTTTTAATCTATGGTTCTCAACTAGGGGCAAATTTGCTCCCCAGGGAATTCTAGTTGAAATCTGGAGACAATCTAGTTTTCACAACCGGAGAAGGGGGCATCACTGGCCTCCAATTTTAGGTAAAGGCTCGAGATAAAAGATCTGAAAATGCACAGGAAATCCCCCTATTACAAAGAATTATCTGGCTCCAGATGTCAATAGCACTAAAGTTGAGAAACTCTGTATTAATAAAAGCATCTACAAAATAGCCCTACAGGGGATACATTAGTCTAATCTGAATTCACTTATAATGAAACCGAATCTAAAAGACACTAAATAACTTGCCCAAACTAAATGGGGAAGCGATGGAGGAATTTCAACCTAGCACAGTAGTCAAGAACTAACTGAGGAATTACAACCTAGCACAGCAGTCAAGTACTAGTCCATGGACTGCTGATGATTCACAAGTGTAGAAAGGTTGAAAAACCCTGGTCTTTTGTCTTAATTTTTAACTGCCTATCAGTGGACCAGCAAGCAGGACAGGTGCTGGTCCGCAGGTGCAGAACGGTTGAAGAATGCTGACCTAGAATCGTGATGCTGTTCCGCAACAAAGACTGACATCCTGCGAAGCTCTGGTGTGATTATAGGCACCTAGACACCAAGTACTTAAAAAGCTGAGTAAGTAACCAGGACCCAACAGTCTTCATCTCACTCTCTCATCCCTTAAATGCCATCAAGAAACATTCGATTCTACCTGAAACAAAAGTCATCTCCTTTTTCTCTTTCCTTTTTTTTTTTTTTTTTGTGAGGGGGCACCTTGAGGTGCTCAGGGCTTATTCCTGGCTCTGCACTCAAGTGACCATATGGTTGCAGGGGATCAAACCTGGATCAGCATCATCTGATGCAAACACCCAATCTTTGTACTATTGCTCCAACCCCACAAGAGGTCATTTATTTCCCAGTATTTCTACATTCCATCTGGATCTCTCAAAAAAGTTATAACACTAATTTCTGGCAGCCAAACAGGATAAAACCAATTTATTCCCACATTCATTGTTATGTGGCTAGAAATGTATGTGGCTAGAGATGAAAGAGATGAAAATACACAGGAAATCCCCCCTATTACTCAGAATTGTCTGGTCCCAAACGTCAACAGCACTAAGGTTGAGAAATTGTGTATTAATTAGAGCATCCCACCTTTAAGTACTCCAGAGAATCAGAGAACTGGAGTAATAGTATAGTAGGCAGGGCACTTGCCTTACATGTAGCTGACTCAGGTTCGATCCCTGGCACCCCCATACGGTTAACCGAGCATGGTGGGAATGATCCCTAAGAGCAGAACCAGGAGGTGAGACCTCAACCTCCCCACAAACTCCCCCGAAACAACACACCCCTAAACCCCAAAATCCCAGAGAACCAAGCACTTCTTTCTCTGTGTCATTTTTCTATCCGTAAGTAGTGAAACATCAACATGCAGTGCACCAGCAGCCATACTCAATTGTAGCCTCCTACTATTGAGGAATGAAAAGGATGTGGGAGGCAGGAGAGGCAGCCAGCCAGCAGGCAAATATGAAAGGATGCTGGGCTGGTGTTTAGACTTCCCCAGCTTTGGAAGGATTGGTTTGGGGCCACTTAGTACCAATTGATTAGCCATTAGCTAAGAAGTGAGAAATGTAGAAAATAAGGATCAGTATCAGTAGCTTATCAGGTATAAACTGTGTAAGTCACTCAATACCTGCTCTTTAAAAAAAAAAAAAACACAAAAAAACCAAAAAACAAAACAAGGGTTCTACCTTAAAGACCTGACAATCAGATTGTAATAACATAAATGTTAACAAAACTAGTCACACCTTCCAAAAGGTGTATCTATGACACATCAATTTTATTATTATCCCTTAAGCAGGTACATTACCTTCTTCCCAGAAAAGTTATATAATGAATTATGCTGCACTCATTTATTTCAATATTAAATAAAGATTATAACTATTTTCAAGAGGGAGGGTGAGGAAAATTGCCATAGTCATAAAGAAATTTCCCCCCCAACGCTTTTTGTAAAAGAAATGTAGCTGATACTAGTCACTTAACATTTTGTTCCATAATTCACCCCAAATTCTATTATGAGACATATAGGTCACTAATCATGGACTTTTCTGAGGAAGGCAGAAACAGGTTTTGTTTCTGTGTGAGACTGTGGAGGCCAGGATTTGCAGATTTGCCAGTCAACAAAAAGGTGACAAAAATGGAACACCATTAAAGAACAAATATCATAGCTACTCTAAGATTCTCAAAAGAAGAACACTGTGACTAGGACACCTGCAATTAATTGTTCCTTTAGTAACACGTAGATAGACTGTATTTCAAATCACAGGTTAAGTTTCTATAGGTTTTAACAGAGCTATTTGAGCAGTTAAAAATTTGGCGAGTAGGAAGATGGAAGTTGGGGAAGCAGGTTCTTGTGGATCTTAAAACAAAACAAAACAAAAAACAAGCCTATCTCTGAAGTCCAAAAAGATATTATAGCACTAAGACTCTTGCCTTGCATATGGCTAACCCTGGTTCAAATCCCCTGTACCATATATGGTCCCCCAGGGGGTCACCCTGAGCACTTCAGATAGGGCCTCAAACCCAATCCTGGGGGAAAAAAGAAGGCAGAGAAAGAAAGTATGCTTTCACTTCAAATAAAACAGTTAATAGGAACCTACAATTGCTCTAGAAAGGACTTTAGGAATTTTCAATGGTGGTATCGAACACTGGTCATGAAAGCTTTGTATCTATTGAAAGTGTATTCCCTCTCCCTAGAAAACTGTACTTAAGCAAATTAAGAAAATCAGATTTTGCATATGTTGAATGTATCTATAAAGCTCACATCATCCAGCTTAAAAAGATTTCTATTTCAAGGTCCATGAAATAATATTTCTTCATGTGTCTGTTTCTACAACTACACTAAAGGTTTTTTTTCTTTGACACAAATCTAATCAGTCATAGTTTACACTGCCATCCAAATTAGACATCAAAGAAAGCAAGATTTAATAAAATCTTTTCTAAAGATAAAGCTAGAAGGGCAGGGAGTATTTTAAAGACTTTATGATGTGTGATTACAGAAAGGAAATCATCTTAACCAGAGGAAATACAGTCATGAGAATTTAGAACGAAGCAAAACGAAACAAAAACAAAAAACAATGATGCACCTACTTTCTGAAAGGAAAGCAAAAGGCCCCAGGGGAATACGGGATTAATCCCTCAGTGGCCTCATAGGCCAGACATGTATTTGGCTTGTTTTCTGTAGGATGAGAAATCCATAAGAACTCTATCTGGTCTTGAGAGCTCCCTACTTGATGCCCTAGAATAGCGAAGTCCAGACATATAAAAGGCACACATTTCCTTCAAAACCTTTCTCAGAGCTAAGTTACAATTTGGGGTAACTTTAAAGTTTCATGCATTCCAATTTACATTTTTCACAGCTGCTTGCAAGTAATAGACAAGAAGCTCAGCAACTACACATTCCATCAATTCCCATTTTAAAAGCTGCTTCTAGATCTGTTACTCTCCAGCAGTTCTTTGAAATAGAACTGTTCTATTCACACAAGTCAATAGGTCAATAGTCAACTAATTACTATTTATTATTATTATCGTTCTGTAGTGCTGGGGACTGAATCAGGATCATAAACATAATAGCTACATTCAACTAAATCAATACACAAGCTTAGTCTGTCTCCACAAAAAAAATCCCCCTTCCAGTGTCCTGAAACTTGGCACCAAAATTCTTAAGCAATCCGAGTATGTCAGCACTCAGTAACTGTATGTGTGTGTGTGCGCGCGCGCGCACACACACACACACACACACACACACACACACACGAGTGCACGCGCGCACCACTCAGGGCTTACACTGGGCTCTGCACAAAAGGATCACTCCTGGCAGGGCTCAGGGAACCATATGGGGAGCCAGAGATCAAATGTGTCTCAACCACATGCAAGACAAGTGTCCTGCCTACTGTACTATCTTTTTGGCCCTCATGCACTCCAAGTTGTTCCAAAAAGTCAAGTGGTTCTTCTTCTATTTTGGCTCTTCTTCATCTGACAGTGCCCAGGGATAGCCAGCACCTTTCAGGAAAAGCTGTGAAGGCCTAAACATAAAGAGATCGGGGATGGAGTGATAGTACAGAGGGTAGGGCATTTGCCCTAGGGCCGACCCAGGTTAGATAAATTCCCAGCATCCCGTATGATCCTCCAAGCACCACCAGAAGTCATTCCTGAGTGCAAAGCCAGGAGTAACCTCTGTACATCACAGGGTGTAACCCACCCCCCGCCAAAAAAAAAAAAAAACCCACATAGAGATCTACTACAAAGACTTTCCATCAAGCAAATGAAAAACTGAGGGATGATAGCAAACCAATGGCTTGCAAGATGTATTTTCTACTCACTGCCTATCTACTTTTTCATAAACATGACAACACTTAAAATTTCCTGGGAATCTACAATTAAAAGTAAAAAAATTTATTATTTTAAATTTAGGTGTTGGCTTAATACCTCTACTGCAAACCACAACACGCAAAAGGAGAGAGAGAGCAAAAGGGAATGCCCTGCCACAGAGGCGGGGTGGGGTGGAGGGGATGGGGTGGGAGTGGGGTTGGTGGGAGGGATGCTGGGACCATTGGTGATGGAACAATGGCACTGGTGGAGGGATGAGTACTCGGCCATTGAAACGCAAGCATGAAAGTTTGTAAGTTTGTAACTGTACCTCATGATGATTAATAAGATTTTTTTTTAAAAAAAAAATGAGGTGCTGGAGAGACAGTACAGTGAGACGAGTGCTTGCCTTATGTGGCCAACCAGTGCACAGAGCCAGGAGTCAAGTCCTAAGCACCACAGGTATAGCCCCCACCCCAAACAAACAAAAAGAGTTAAAAATCAAAGGAAAGGGGCTGGAGACATAGGACAGCTAGTCGGGCTCTTGCTTTTTGCTTTGCCTGAGGCTGACAGAGCACAGCATTTCATATGGAGTGATTCTTAAATGCAGAGCCATGAGCAATCCCTGAGCACTACCAGGTATGGCCCCAAAACCAAAAAAATGTGCACTGGTGAAGGGATGGGTGTTCGAGAATTGTATAACTGAGACTTAAACCTGAAAGCTTTGTAACTTTCCACATGGTGATTCTATAAAAGAATAAAAAATTAAAAAAAAAAAAAGAAAATCTTTCTCTTAATCATACTGCTAAGTTTTACCAAGAGCAGGCACTGTAAATCTGATCTTGCAAAGTAATCAGGATATTTGAAAACCATTAAAACATACATTAAAACCTATTTTTTCAATGTACCCTCACGCCCACTCGCCTGGCTGTCTTCCCCAGGGCCCCTCAGAGGGGATGGCTCCAACTTCCCTCCCCACCACGAGCAGAGTTCCCGGCAGTCGAAGACCTCCAGAACCTAACCACAGCCATGCTCAAGGCCCCTCTCCACACGTTTGGACAAGTCTCACACATAAAGGAACCAGCAGAGGAACCCAGGTGTGTGGGACCTGGGGCTGAGACCTCCAAGGCTGCTTGGATCAGGACTGCGCCTCCTTTGCCTTGATTTCCCATTTCCCAGTAGCTAGGCGGTAACACCAGGGACTGCCCCCAGCGCCGTGTAATCCCATCCATGGTCAGCATCCAGAGATTTAAATGCAAGCTCCTGGAACCGTGCAGCCGCAAAGCGGTCTCAAGATATCTTATAGCCTACTTCTCTGGGAGAACCTGGCAAACTACCGGGAGTTTCCTGCCCACATGGGAGAGCCACGCAAGGTCCCCATGGTGTATTAGTTATGCCAAAACCAGTAACAAGCTGGGTCTCATTCTTCTGACCCTGAAAGAGCCTCCAATGCAGCATCGTTGGGGAGGACGAGTAAAGAGAGGTGTCTAGAGTCTCAGGGCTAGGACAAATGGAGACATTACTGAGACCACTCGAGAAATTTGACAATCAATGGGATGATGATGATGATGATGATGATGATGATGATGATGATGATGATGATGATGATGATGATGATGATTCATCCAAGTTATGACCAATTTAAAAATGCTTTATTCCTGCCTTAGACGACAGAGGAGTAACTGGCAGTTTCTGTGGGTGAACGGGGGAGTTTCTTAATCATCTCTCTTCAACTTATCAAGCACTTTACTGACTGTCAACGGGCAGTATGAATTCACTGTGTGGAGAGTCTAAGAGAGAACACTGAAAAAGACCGTCACCAATAGTAGGCTGGCTTAGCCCACAAGCCAACTGCCACTTCTGCTAGCTGTGTCACATGTAGGAATGATCACAGTAGTGCAACAAAATTAAGATAAAGAAAAATATTCAATGGGAAATTTTGTTAAACTATTTCCCTTTGTGGAATCACTACCATCAAGATAGGCAGTGAAAGGAGAAAAAAGAATGAGATGTATGATGAAACTTAGCTACTTAATATCAACATGGTTTACTAAAACAGTAAAAACTGTAATTCTAAATTTAAAAAAAGACTTCTAGATAATCGCAGAATTACAAATATATTTGTACATTTCTACAAAGAAATGTTTCGCTTCTACTTATTTCCCTAGCTGAAGATGCTAAGATTAGTTTACTTACATGCCAATTCTATTAGGTTTAAGAATTTCTATAAATTACTTTGACTTGTTCTGTCTAACAAACTATTAGGATTCACTTTCTAAGAGCTAATCAAGTCTCAGCTAATCCTGCTTAAAAAAATTATGCACACTATGAATTTTAAATGAATCTTTGCATGAACCAATACATACGTTCACACTTAAAAAATTTAAAATCAAAGTTCTCAAAAATATCCCCTTGTCTGCCCCACCAAACCTTCATTCACTATTGCTATGCCCTAAAAGTGCTTCTCAATCTTTCACCAACCATTTTCTTTTCTTGATCAAGTCTCACTTTCTTCTGTGGGCCCCTAGTCTTACACTATGGTCGCCCCTCACTTATCCTATTTCTACCTGAGGTGCTCTTGGATATCTTGAAGGTCAAAGGGGAAGCATATTCTCCCTGGTTGAAAAATGCTACCTTAAAACCAAACAAGTCATTTCTTTAAGTTTAAATTGCTCTCTAGAGTGTGCATTAAGCATTAATACTGCACTTGTCTGTCAACAAATTAAACCTGTTCCAAGCGTCATCTTATCATTGGTGCTGTGCTGCCACCCCCACTGCCCGCCCCCCATAAAAAAGAAAAAAACAAAAGAAGTAAGTGAGCTTGGGCCAGAGAGCTAGGACAAGAGGTAAGGTACTGGCCTTACCTCTTGCAGCTATGGTGGTGGTAGCACAGGTTCAAACAGACCCCACCCCCACTATCGCTGTCCCAAATGATAGCTCAATAAGCAGAAATCAGTCACGAAAAAACTGATAAGTCAGGGAACCAATATGATCCTGGGCTTAACCAGATCAGAAATCCCAGCACTGTCACTCCAAAATATGTGAGTGGGGGCAAGTTAACTTCCCTGAGGCTCACTTTTCCCTGAGCCAAACTTAAAATGGAGATAATTCAGAATAGTATTGTAAGGATTAAGTGAAGCAACCCTTCATTTAAATAAGTAAATCAATTAAGTAAAGCTCATAGTACCAAGCCCGACACACAGAAGTGCTCAATCAAATAAGGGCTAGAGAGACAGAACAGTGCTTGCCTTGTACAGGGCCGACCTGGGTCATTCCCTGGCACCCCAGATGGCCTCCCAAGCCAGACCAGGAGTGGTGATTCCAAAGCAAAGAGCCCTGAGTACCCCTGGGTGTGGCCCAAATCCCACCCCCACTAAGAAAGGAGGCTCAAATGATGACAGCTACTATTATTATTGCTATTTCTCACCACCAGGTATGAGCTAAGGTGCATGACTTTGTTATATAGTTTCTGGGCCACATTCAAAGATGCTCAGGGATTACCCCTGGCTTTGCACTCAGGAATTGTTTCTGGCAGTGCTGTAGGGGCCATATGGGGTGCTGGGATGGAATCTGGGTTGGCTACTGCAAGGCAAGTGCCCTACCCACTGTACTCTCTCTCTCTCCAGCCGTAAAGTGTATAACTTTATAAATTCTCAAATACTTTTTAAAGCATTTCCTACTCACAGATTGGGTTATTACTGCATGCAGTTCCCTTGAACCCAAGCATCACATGGTCTTCTGAGCACTGCTAGAAGCAATGACACCCCCTCTCTGTACCTAAGCACAGAGCCAAGAATAGTGCCTGAGCACTGCTGGGTGTGACACCACCTCCCCATCTTCCCAATCCCTCCACCCAGGCAAAAAAAAGCACATCCCATTCCTAAAGAGAATTTAAACCATGCAGCTATCAGAATTATTCTTATTCTTAAATTTTATCTATATGCCTTGCACGCGGCCGACCCGGGTTCAATCCCTGGCATCCCATATGGTCCCCCAAGCACGCCAGGAGTAATTCCTGACTGCAAAGCCAGGAGTAACCCCTGAGCATTGCTGGGTGTGACCCAAAAAAAGCAAAAAAAAAAAAAAAAAATTCATCTATAAAAATCTTTGTAGGGAAGGGGCTGCTTTGTGTTGGGAGTGGGGTGGAGGCACTCACAGTGCTAAAGGGACCAGGGATTACTCCTGGTGATACCTGGCCTGATGGCTCAATTAGGGTTCAGATATGCACTGATGCTTAGGCACAGTAGTGCTAGGGACAAGGGTGGTGACATGCAATGTTGGGACTCTCCCTTGGGGCCACATGCATGGCAGCATGCACTCCAGATTAGTGAGGCAGACTCTTTTACTGAGCCTTAAAGGATTATTTATTTGTTCATTTATTTGTGGGATTTTGGACCACACCTGGTAGTGCTCAGGAATCACTCCTGATGGTGCTCAAGAAACTATATATATACTGGAGATTGAACCAAGGTTGGCTACATGCAAGGCCTTAACAGCTGTACTATCTCTCTGACACAAAAGGTTATTTTATTTAAAAACTACTAGTGAGGAAAAAAAGAGATTAACAATTTTTTTTACAAAGACTTACTGGGGCACTTGATGAATACAAGTGACTGCCAACTTTATTATTTGAACCATTTAGGTTTAATTAATTAAATTTTTTCTTTTACTGTTGCCCTGGCAGAATAACTTCATGAAGTAGACTTGATTCATGAATAGATTACAAACTCACAAAACACAGATTATTTTAAGCAGTCACTGGCTTTTAAGAAAACATTTACAAGAGGACAGAAAGATCGTACAGTAGGTAGGGCGCTTGCCTTCAACACAGCTGGCCCTGGTTTGATGCTTGGCACCACATCTGATTCCCTGAACCCCACCAGCAGTGATTCCTGAGCACAGAGCCAAGAATAAGCCCTGAGTCCTGCTGGATGTGGCCCCAAAACAAAAAGAAAAAAGTTAAAAAAGAATTCACTAAACACAGATGCTTTAAAAAATATTTAAAAAATCATTGCAGCTGCTAGTAAACCATGAAAAGCTCATCAGATATGGGGCTTAGCGAGATAAGAACCAAAAAGAGTAGCACATAAAATCTATGGTCAACGCTGAGCCTGTACCCAGTACAAAAACTCATTAGAGTGAATGGACAGAAAAAGGTCAAGAAACTGAAATAAAGTGAAAGAAGAAAATAAGTTTCCTATTAAAGACTGAAAATAAGAAGTGTTTAACCCGAGAAAGAAAACCCTGATGATATAACAGCAACTGAGGCATGTTCTCATTTATTTAGACATAATTAGTTATTCTAAAACCAACACCCGAGTTCAATCCCAGAAACTACATATGGTTTTCCAAGCAATGCCAGCAGCAGGAGTGATTCCTGAGATCAGAGTCAGGAAAATCCTAAGCACAGCCAAGTATGACCAAAAGACAAAAGCAAACAAATAAATGCGCTACAACCCAAAGTTCTATCAAACATAACCAAAATGTGAAGGAAATGTTACTGAGGTGAATACTACCAAACCTCCCTCACAAGAGGTCAAAGAATAGTACAATGGGTACTCTAAACTTTTCCCTCCTTGCAGGCCAATTTTGCAGATTTAACAAGACATTCATAAAAACGTTATAATTATTATTATTCTTTTTTTTTTCTTTTTGGTACGCCTGGCAATGCACAGGGGTTATTCCTGGCTCTGCAGTCAGGAATTTCTCCTGGCAGTGCTCAAGGGACCATAAGGGATACTGGGAGTCAAACCCAGGTTGGCCACGTGCAAGGCAAATGCCCTACCCACTGTGCTATTGCTCCAGCCCCATCATAATTAATTTTATCAGGAATTCAAACTCCAAATGTAATAATGCTACATCTTAGCAAAAGTAATGATTTGCTTTATACAGAGATGGACAATAAAGGTCTATTGATATACTTTTTGGGGGGCATGCATAGGGGACACTCCTGGAAGTGCTCCGGGGACCATATAGAGTGCCAGACTTAGAACTGCATCTAGCCACAATCAGAGCACTGTTAAGCACCTTAATACTGTACTACTTTTAACACTGTACTATCTGGACTCAACTTGCTTTATATATTTTTGTTTGTTTGGGGGCCACAAGTGGCAGTGCTCAGGGATCAAGGATTGAACTTGGGTCAGCTGCTTGCAAGCAAGGCAAGTGCCCTATTTGTTGTCCTATGGCTCCAGTCCACTCAGCTTGTGTTATATTGACACAGATGTCAATAATTTTTTGTAAGATCCACAAATATATAACGTTGAGCACTCTTTCACCCCTAACCTAGGAACAGGAGAGTGGCAAAATGAGAATGGCCCAGGCAGAGGGAATAGCTCTGCAAAGGTTCGGATGTTGAAGAACTGGAAGGAGGTCAACATACCTGAGACGCAGTAAGCAAAGGAAAAAACGGAAAGTGACAACAGGCTGGCAAGGGTCACATCAAGCTGGGACTATGATCCACAGTAAAGGATTATCAAGGTCTTATGCAACTGGCTTCCTCAACGCATTCCCAACTGCTCAGTTTTTGTCTTCTGTATCTCCTGCTCTCACTTCTCCTAGCCACCCTAGCCCTGCGCTATTTATTTATTTATTTATTTATTTATTTATTTATTTGCTTTTTGGGTCATACCAGGCAATGCACAGGGGTTACCTCCTGGCTTTGCACTCAGGAGTTACTCCTGGCGGTGCTCAGGGGACCATATTTGATGCTGGGAATCGAACCCAGGTCAGCCGCATGCAAGGCAAACGCCCTACCCGCTGTGCTATTGCTCCAGCCCTAGCCCTGTGCAACATCCTTTTCCACCAGATATTCAGATTTGCTGTTCTCTCCTTAGGAAGATTTGTCCACCACTTCCACATGACTCACACCTTCATATCCTACAAGTCTTGGCTCAGAGAACTCCTCACCCTATTTTAATCTGGATTCCTCCACACTTTCTACAGAATACTCATCGCCAACTTAAACATATATTGATATAAATATTTCACTGTGTTAACTTGTTGCATGTCTATCCCAAATAGGGCAGTTCTCTGATTGCTGTTTTTTTGCCCTGAAAATGATAGCAGTATCTAGCACAAAGTAGGTGCTTAAAATAACATGCTGACTAAATAAATTAATGTAAACAAAAAGAATCCATTAAAAGATTTTACCAAGGAACAAGTTTTAAATTTTAAAACTTCACACTCTGGGTTTATCATAACCCAAACTTGTAAGCATACCACATAAAGGAGGAAGGCAGGGGTCCCAGCATACAGCTTCTGCTTGGGCCACTATCAATGCAACTTTATACACTGCTAGCATAGTGATCTCTCAAAACATACTCTTGGACATTGCAGTAACCTCTTTTTGGGGACAACCTGCCTCCATTACTAACCAATACTGTTTTCTGTCTTTTACTACTCACTCACCTCTCAGCGCTGGAAATTCCACCCAAGCCACAGCAATTTTTCCCAATTTCAAAAACTGATGCTGTATCCAAATGATAATTCATCCTTCAAGGTTTAACAAAAGCTCCAACTCCTCATAATCTGTTTCAGAAAGACTTCCTTAATTACTTCCCCACCTGCCTCCCCATGCCCTGACAGAACTCTATCTTGGTTGTAAAAACTCCTGATTTTCTGGGCTCCCATGCCCACACCCCGGATCTCAAAGGTTTTACTAGAAAGTAAGAATTTTCTTCTAAGTATACTGGGAGTTCTTTAAAGCGCATGCCCTTCTGACCTTTTTTCCCTCCTGGGACCCCTCTGTCCTACTAGTTGGGCCCCTAGTCTTATGCTGTATTCCCCACCCCTCACCCTCTACTCCTCCACACCCACCCCTGGCCATTTATGTAATTTTCACCTGTGGCTAACAAATGGCTATATGACCACCTTTTGAGAAACACTCTAAAGGATGCCTAATTACCTATTTTCTTGATGATCTCTGTTTAAATACTTTGATAAAGCTCAGACAAAACTTCCCTTTTCCTACTCTCAAGTGATGACCTTTTAACTTTCCTTCTATTCATAGAGATCACAGGAAGAGCTAATTAGCTTCCTTACCCACAATATCATATTTCTACCTACAATTGAATCCACAAACTTTTCCTCTCTTTACAACAGAAGAAAGTCTCTAATTCTGTCCAAAACTGAACCATCCATTTCGGTTCTATTCCCATTCCTTCTTCCCAACTCAAAGTATGATATTTTCCATTTCAATATGAATGTTCATTTCCCTCCACATTTCTCTACTTCCATCTCAGAGGTTGTAATCAATTATTTCCCATTCCTTGATTATTTCCAGTATCAGACAAATAGATGGCCCTAATACTAGGATAATACAAATACTAGTGCCCTAATGTAATCAAAATAAAACAAAATAAACCTATTTATTCCCTTCATCCATGTCCCATCCTGTTATTACCTCATCTATCCACTCTCTTTGAAGCAAAACCCTTTGAAGACCTGTTCACACTTGCACTCTCCCACTTCCTCAATTCTGGTTCTTAAACTTCCCTCCGAGCAGGCATCTACCTACCAACTCTCCTGAATAACTCAATCACAGCCTTCCCAATGTCAAAGCCAGAGAAGAGGCATTGATTTATCTACTTCAGCAGTGGTATCTCACATAGGCTGTTATGCATCCTTTAAAGCTCCTTTTCTTGAATTCTGCACCATCACATTCATTCGTCTAATTTCTTCTCACCTCATTCCTCCTCATCCTCTCTTCCATTCTCCTCCCCACAGAATACTCAACTTCGGCCTTCTTCTATTTCTTAAGGAAATCAGCACCTGAGAAGAATTCACCCAAAGCCTTCAATGTCCACTGTACATACATGACACAGATTCACCAAGTGATGCCCAGGCTGTGGTGCCCAGGCTGCTGCACCACATCCTAATGGCATAACCAGAGCAAATATGAATGCCTCTTGCATACATCAAACTGTGTTGCCATAACATGGCTCCTGATCCTGTGTCTGCATTCTCTACAATTCCTCAACACATCAGTGATGGTATCATTTGGCTGCTCAAGTCTCCGGTCTCAGGCCTTCCCTTATCCACATCCACATCTTTCTTCACTAAATCAATTCTATTTCCTAAACATACCCTAAACAAAATAATCTTTCTGTATTGCTACTGATTCACAAGTATCTGATAAGCCACCACCATCTCTTAGACATCCAGTTCCTATACCCTCCTCCCTTATCAAGTCACCACTGAACTGCTAAGGGTCTTTACACACAACAAATTAGATTAAGCCATCCCCCTGCTGAAGCTATTCCACAGTAGGCTTTGATCACACTTAGAATAAATCCAAATCCCTGACCTTGGCCACTGTGATCTTTCTGAGGTTCATTTCCGTCCACAGTTCTTCGCTGCCATCTCAGAGATTTTTCACTTGATTGTCTCTTCTATGTGGAAAATTTCTTGCCTCCCAACTTGTATTCCTTCATCCCCACCCCAACAGCTGATAATAGTGGCAGATTCTCATCATTCAGCTCCCAACTCTAATGCTAACTTCTAAAAAGAAACTCTCTTGGTTGTGTTAGCTCGAATCCTTCCTCTTCCTTACACCCAACTTACTGGTGCATTTAACTGAATTTACAGCATTCAATATCCTGGAAAATATTGGAGTAAGTTACTGCATTTTGCTTACCAGAGGGCAGCAGCTCTTTCTGACTTGTGTCGCGCTATCTTCCGTACCAATCACTGGCACTAAAAGGGTAACTCCAAAAATTCTGCTAAACTGTCTGACAAGGCTCTGTCTTATCTTCTTGCAGTTGCACCACCAGACACTAGCCCACAAAGAGGTATAGAAAATGTGCCTGTCATATGTTTGTAGGATAAAAGCTAAATGAACAAAAGCAAAAGAGCCAGAGGGTTCTGAGACAGGAAACACGCTGGGGAAAAATATCCTAGAGACTGGGTATTTTGAGAGTGTGGACCTAGTCAGGAAGTGGACAGCCAAGCTAGTAAGTTTGAATCCTTTCTGTCAGTTAAGTGCTCAAAGAAATACACGAGCGGCCAAGATCAAGTATAAATTCCCTGAGTCCTGTCCAAATCCTATAATACTTATATAAATTTGAGTGGGATTATAGCAAATGATGACATTTGTATTCCATACTTATCATTAGTAAAATCTTTACAATGACTGTTAACTTCCAAATTAAATAATAAATGATGTGACTTTTCTATTAAAAATAATCTACACGGTTTCCAAAGAGAACAAGGCAACCTAAATGGAGAACTGCTTCAAGTTGAAATAGAAATTCCCAAGATTGTAATGGCAATTTCTAAGTTCCCTTAATGGACAGAAAGCCCCTTGTGACAGTTACCACAGACACATAAAATCATATAAATTGTACTGTCAGTTATCAGTCTAATCAACTTCCCAACATACTGAGGATGACATTATTCTTTTGGCTATGATTTACCTTTCTTCCCCAAGAAAAGTGGTTTGTAAAATGTTACCCAAAGAAACACAAATTACAGGGTTCCAGAGAAGGAGCAAGTGCAACTCTGTATAAGGAGGAAAAGTAAATACCAATTTTGGACTTCCCTCTGCAAGTCAGAAAGATGGCCAAAAGAGGAAATAAGAAATGTCAAGTCCCACTTCTCATTTTTACAAAAGTCAACTAACTCTCCAAACACAGGTTCATTTGGTTCACACAGAGTTATCTTGAGCACTCTGAGGTTTCTTCTAATTGCCTACATATTGTCTAATAAAGAAAACCTAGCATTCCGCTTCCTGCTGTTCTGGCTGTCCATTTGATTAAATGCATGCTCACAACATTGCATTTTCACTATTGATTAAAATAATAAAATTAGCAAATAGCATTAGTCAACTACCTAGTTATACACTGTAAAAACTACTTAACCTGGTTTCTACTATTTAATCTTCCTAACAAGTATGAGGTACCACTTTACAGATGGGTCAAATGAGGACTGGCAATGCTTTATAATTTTCCTGGTTACTCACTAACATTGAGATCCGAACCCAGATACAACTCCAGAAATGAAATGCAAGTATTGCCTCTATCTAAAATTATCTTCTGCCAGTTTATGACATGGCATATCTGCATTACATTACTAATAGCATAAAGAAGCAAAGTTACTGGAAGACATTGCAAGGAATCAATTGAAAGCAGTTGTTCATCAGAGCATATATCTGATCTCAAAAAAAAAAATCCATATAGGGGTGGAAGAGACAGTATGAGGACTGAGGCACTCACCATACATACTGCCAGCTGTATGTCGGACACTGAATATGGTCCCCTAAGTATGACTGGGTGTGGTCAACTCCTCCCACCCACCCACCCCCAAAAAAAGCAGTGTCCACAAAGAAGAAAAAAACTGTGGGCAATGTTACAAATATTTTGCAACTCTAACCTTTCTCCATTTAAAGAACCATCTTTTACTTAAGAACATCTATAAACAATGGCCCTACTGTTTTTATGATGCTAAAAAATCATGCCTTGGGCCACTGGAGAGGTGGCTTGACAGGGATTGAGAGCAGGTTTTGCAGGAGGAGACCCATATTTGATCCCCAGGGCACCAGGTTCAATTCCCAGCAATGCATAGTCTCTTACCTTGGAACTGAGAGCAGCCCGTGAGCACTGCCGGGTAGTGCCCCAAAACCAAAAAATAAATTCAAATAATATAGGTCAAATTATACATATTGTAAAATGTGAATGCTTTTATGTTTGGTCTACAATCAGGAACTTTCTTGAAATACAAGTGTCTTGGGACCATTGGATAAAAGCATTAGCGTTTCCTCTACTACATGACTAGAGTTTGGGCTTGTGAAAAACATCAACATAACCTGGGAGAAGATAATTTTCTACTTATTTCTTGTCATAAGCTTATCATTATCGAAAAAAGCATTTTATGTCAGCAGGATCTGCTGCTCTTATTACAAAGAGGAATGAGAACACTTAATCTACTTTTACGTTAAGAGTGTTTGAAATGCAAAAATCATTCTCCTCCTTTTGCTCATTTATAACACGTCCTGCTGTACAAGATAAATGTAACCCTCTGCCATTCTCTCAAAAGTATGGTAACCCCAACTATTAAGTCTAACAGGCTTCTTTTTCTCCTCAGAACTTCAATCAAAAAATACTTTAATAAATCAGAGGGGCACATTTATTAGAAAAAGTGCCATAAATTTTGAATATCAATGTGATTAACAGTAATCTTTCCCTGAAATGCTATTTAAATAGTGAAATTTCACTTCTTTTTTTTTTTTTTTTTTACGGATTTCTAATGGCATAAATCCCAGATGATTGTGTTTTCTATCTGCTGCACCCTGGCTTGCACTTAACAATTTCTTTTAAGTGAATTACCTCTAATGCAACCTCCTTCACCTCCCCTTTAGAGAAAAGACATTAATAAAGGAACTACTAAAGACAATATATAGGCCATTATGAGGCACATCAAAGGCTCTGACATCTTCATTCAAAATAAAGATGGGGTCAGAAGATAACTCAGTAGGCTGAGGGCATAAATTGCAAGCAGGAGGCCCAGGTTGGATCGCCAACCACTGCAGTTTCCAGAGTACTGCTGCAGTAACTCCTGAACGCCTACCTGGGAGTAATCCAAGCACAGTAGGATGTGCCCCCCTCTCCCTAAGAAAAAATTTTAAAAAAGAAAAGATTGGGTGGTGGTAGTAGTTTAAGCTTAGTATTTCTAATGAAGGGTAGGAAAACAAAGGCCACTGAAACCTGCTCAGGCTCATGACCCCAAGGAAAAAAAAAGGTGCACATCCTCATTAGGACCCAAATAACAGAGGGTTGAGAATATGAGCTATGAAGTCAGGCAGATCTGGCCTACAGAACCTCTTCATTACTTTGGGATCTTTGTGAGGTACCTTTTTTCTCTGAGCATCATTTTCCCCATCTGTAAAATGGAGATAATGGCAATATATAGGTTTTTTTTGTTTGTTTTTTAAATGCACTGTACATTAAGCTAAACTTGTGCTGGCATTCTCCACATATTGCTTTATGTAGGAGTGACAGGCACATGAGAAAGTAGGATATGTAAGAAAGAAATGAGACCTCATAACATGCAAGTCTCATTTAGTAACACACAAATCCCTTATGCTTCCTTCCTGAAAGCAGAATTTACAAGAAGCAATCAAAACTCTAAATGAGGGACAAGTTGGGAATCCCATCTTACTATAGTTAAGTGCGCATGGTTCTATTAACTGAGAAGCCTTGAGGAATTCAGTATGGACCTGCAGGTGTTGTTTTCAGCAACATAAAACTCATAAAGATGTGGGAATCTACAGAGGCTGTTTGCCCTCTTCATCAGTTAAAATGCAGTAAATCTGTCTTATAACTCACAAACCCAGCAGCAAGGCTTCAACCTCTATAAACCAGCTAAAGACAGGAGCAGAGTAACAGTACAGCAAGCATGGTACTTACCTTGCACATGGTCAATCAGAGTTTTGCCCAAGCCTCATATAGTCTCCCAAGTCCCACCATGAGTGATACTGAGCACAGAATCAGAAGTAACCCCCGAGCATTGTCAGTTGTGGCCCCAAAACCAAAACAACTAAACGACCTAAAGACAAGAAATTCTGAAGAAAATCCTCTAGGGGTTCTAGAGTCCTTCTCTGGAATATTTAAATGGCACCTAGGGGCATTATCTTGGACGGTAAGCCCAAGTACAAGATTTACAGTCTCGGTCTCTAGAAAGCTAGAAGAATAACAACACTGTTGACGCTCTGGGCAATTCATATGTCTTTGAATTATCCACATATAGGTATGTGTACTAGAAAAAAAATACAACAGACACACACACAACACAGACAAAGCAGGGACCTTATAAAAATCCTTACAATTTTTTCTTCTAGCTCAACATATTTTTAACATTAGTTTAAGAAAAGCACACTTTACTATTTTGATGCCTCCTCAAAAAATATAAAGTTTAAGGAGCACCAGAGTACATGCTGCAGAATTAATTTCCCTTCACTAAACAAGGAACCCATTACAGGGGTCTGCAAATTCTTCAACAAAGGGACAGACAGGAAATATTTTGCGTTTGGTGAGCCATATGGTCTCTGTGGCACCTACTCAATTCTGCTGTTTATTGTATGGCTTAAGGCACTAATAGATAATAAGTAAATGGACGGCTACGGCTATGAGCCAGTGAAGTTTTACTTATGGACACTGACACTTGAATTTCATTTATTCTTCACATTATGAAATAATTATTTCCTACTGGGTTTTTACTTCAACCAATCCACAATATAAAAGCCTTTCCTTACCAAAGCTGAAGACAGGGATTTGACCCATACACAGGATATGTATGTTTGCATTTGAGTGGCCAAGATTGTACAATTCAGAGCAAAGACTTGCAAAAGACACTCCAGGTTTTCAGAGGCTATTTCATTTCTGGGTTAATGTAAACTACAGGGGTTGGAGTAGTAATAGATCAGGTAGAGGATTTGCCTTGCACACAGCTAACCTGGGTTGGATCCCAGTATCCCATATGGCATCCCATCCCGAGCACTGCCTGAGTGCAGAGCAAGGAGTAACCCCTGAGCATTGCAAAACCAAAAAGAAAAAGAAGGAAGGAAGGAAGGAAGGAAGGAAGGAAGGAAGGAAGGAAGGAAGGAAGGAAGGAAGGAAGGAAGGAAGGAAGAGAAAGAAAGAAAGAAAGAAAGAAAGAAAGAAAGAAAGAAAGAAAGAAAGAAAGAAAGAAAGAAAGAAAGAAAGAAAGGAAGGAAGGAAGGAAGAAAGAAAGAAAAAGAAGCTATACAGGAAAGGTCAGCAAGGATACTGCCATGTGACTGCAGCCTTGAGGTTCATTGTAGAAGCTTCAAGTGTGGGCAATCTGCAACCCTAGCACCTGAGTGCTCTTTAAATGTGTATTAATGTGATTCTGATACACTGAACTTGGATCTCTTTGATTCCTGTCTGAGGCTCAGTCTTAATCTCCCCTTGAGATGTAGGCAGACTGCAAGCATTGTCATCTGCAGGATCCCTACACATTCCTAAAGCAGATCAGAAATGACAATCTGGCTTGCCTTAGGAGAAGGCACAATGCACATAAGAACTCCATTTTGGGGGCAACTAGCTGAAGTCTACACATGAGTAAAGAAAGAGAAGAAAAAAAAAGAAAGAAAGAAAGAAAACCAAGATATGAGTCTGGGAAATGCATCACAATTAGCATATGCAGAGAGTGAGATAGAAATGAGACAAGACTGGACTACAACTCGTTAGTTTGTTTAAACTATTTGGTGGATATAAGAAAGCTCATTAAAACAAAACACAGGGAAAAAATAAAGAAAGCGCATTAAAAGTATTTTCTCTACTTGTATACAGTAAGTCATCCATAAGAAAAGGGTGGAACGAAGCCAGAGAAAGAGTATACAAGGGCTTAAGGTTTTACCTTGTACATGGTGACCCCCCATTCAATTTCTGGCACTACATATGGTCCCCCAGAGTACCACCAAGCGTGATGCTGAGCACAGAGCCAGAAGTAAAAACTCTGAGTACCACCACGTGCAGTTTCCCAAAACAGGGAATGGGAAAGGAAAATCAAGATAAAAAAGTAGTGTTTATTCCTATAACGTAGTTACTTCAATAGTACTACATATAAACTATTCATTGTCAGTTAATTATTAAATAACCCCTCCTTTCCCAGAAAGAAAAAGGTGATGTTACACGGACTGTGTTGAGAATACCCACTTCCTTCAAGTCTGTCTTTTCTTCCTTTCTTTAAACCCAGCCATCTGTAGGTACTAAGTAACCTCTTTCCATCTAGCCCTGGGCTCAGTTATGTTCCTGATCTTACAACAGGGAAATCACTTGTCATCGAGTGTAGCTATCACTCTAGGCTGCCATCCTACTCCCATGCCTAAATATCAGAGATAAGAAAGGTAGTGTTCTGTCTGCACCCTTTCTGAAAAGTGTAAATGGAGTGCTAACCTCAGGACGAAGCAACTGAAGTGCTGAAAGACAACCTTTAGTCTCCCTGGGAGCCAGAAAGGATACATCCCCACAGAATAGGTATCTTTTTAAAAGATTCACAATACTCATCCTTGAGTGATTTAGTCTATCTTCCTAGTAGCCCAGTTCATTCATTTTCGTGGCAGATATTTACTAGTAAAAATGTGTACAAGAGCTCTCTCCCTCCCTCCCTCTCTCTCTCTCTCCCTCCCTCTCTCTCTCTCCCTCCCTCTCTCTGTCCCTCCCTCCCTCCCTCCCTCTCTCTCCCTCCCTCTGTCCCTCCCTCCCTCCCTCCCTCCCTCTCTCTTCCTCTCTCTCTCTCTCTCTCTCTCTCTCTCTCTCTCTCTCTCTCTCTCTCTCTCTCTCTCTCTCTCTCTCTCTCTCTCTCTGTGTCTGAGTATGTGTGTATTCCCATTAACAATGACTATCTTCTGGGAGCTGACTCTCTAATGCAACAATCATCACATAATGTATGCTGTCGTATGCTTAGAAGAAGAGTATTTGGGGGCAGAGAAATAGTAAAACAGGTGGATGAAGCCACCCGGGTTCAAGCCCCTGAGCAGCACTACATACTGCCACACCTCAATTACTTGGAAGTAGTGAAAGTACAGAGTACTTCGATATTATACAACAGGTGGACTTAAGAGAAATCAGGGATAGTTACCCAAAGAAAAAGCCATTTCTTCCAATTTCTCTGTTGATTCCACAATATTTTTCTTAATTTGCCATGAAATTAGGTATTTGATGTCTTGACTTAATAATTCTGCCTTAATTAGTTCAGGCACTAATATGGGAATTTTAATCTGTCATTCTTACCAATTAAGTTTATCTAAACATATGTTGTTAACTTTAGAATTTCACAAGTCATCCTTGGGAAAAAAGCAATTGACTGTAGATATTTGAGAAAAGTCTAGATGTATTATCAACCTTCTATCACAAAATCACAGTTATCAACTAATAAGTCAACTAAAGAATTACATTAAAAAAACAAAGCAGGGCTGGAGCAATAGCACAGTGGGTAGGGCGTTTGCCCTGCACGCAGCCAACCTGGGTTCGAGTCCCAGCATCCCATATGGTCCCGAGCACTGCCAGGAGTAATTCCTGAGTGCAAAGCCAGCAATAACCCTGGTGCATAACCAGGTGTGACCCAAAAAGCAAAAAACAAAACAAAAAAACAAAGCAATAAAAAGAGGAGAATACAGGCTGAGAAAATGACTCAAGGGGTTGAAGTACATGCTTTGCCGGTGGGAGACCAAGTGCTGAGCACCAAGCAGGGAGTAGCTCCTGAGCACCACTGAGTATAGCTGAAAACCAAATCCTACTGCTCCCAAAAAAGAATGTGGATAAAAAATAACCAAGAGATAACTGAAACTCTGTTATGACATTTTGTCTAAGAGAAGGCAGACTGATAATATACCAGCAAAACCACAAATAGTATCACTTTCACCTAGTAGTTCCAAACTCTACACCAAGGCATTAACCAGATAGTTTGTCAGCAGAGAATTGCCCCCAAGTAAACTATAAAAGGAAAAAGAGCAAAGATAAAAAGACAGTGATCCTAACTAGGAATTCTGATTCTGTGAGGCGGGGATGTGCGAAGTCTTAAGACTCGAGGATAAGCTGTGAATACTTATCCCAGAAAATAAGACTTATACTGTTCTGTCCACAATTTCAGGAAACCCATGACCTCCAGAAGCCCATTCAAGGGTCCAAGATTAAAAAGTCTTTAGTTCAACATAAAAGATGAATAGAATATTAGTAAATCAGATCTATAGTTATCAGCAGTTATAAGGAATTTAATGTATCAAGTCATTTTCTATTCCTCATTGACTGTAATTATCCCTACAACAACTCTGGAAGTGGTATCACTTATATAATCTTGTTACATTATTATCATCTACTGGAACAATAGCACAGTGTGTAGGGAGTTTGCCTTGCACGAGGCCGACCCAGGTTCGATTCCTTAGTCCCTCTCAGAGAGTTTGACAAGCTAGCTAGAGTACCCCGCCACACTGCAGAGCCTGGCAAACTACCCATGGTGTACTGGATATGCCAAAAAACAGTAACAAGTCTCACAGTGGAGATATAACTGGTGCCCACTCGAGCTAATTGATGAACAATGGGACTACAGTGCTACTTTTACGAAAAGTGAAAACTAATTTTGGAGAGTTTGACTGATGGAAAGTTAAGCTGTCTCACATACAGGCTTCTAGTGTAGGTCTACAGTAACGAATTCAGTCACAACCATCCTCTGAGATAATGTCCAAGATAGTGTTTTAGTGTTTTGAGTGTTTTATTCCTATCAGCAATTTATCTGCACAATTCCTCTCAATTTAAATAATTTTTGAAAAAACTTAAAAAACATATTTGCACTTCTCTAGTACTCTCATGTGAACTATTCATAACATAATAATAAAGGCCCATTGCTGCATGATAGGAAAATTTTCATGTCTGGATTTGTAAACTACTTCAGAAAATGCATAAAGAAGTGAATCAAGAATCTACTCAAAATTTCAGTCGCCACTACAAACAGGCAGATAATCTCAATCTGGTAGCACAAACATCTTCTGAAAAACATCTTCCAAATGGTTAGAGCGACTGAGCGAGCAAGTGAGAGAGAGAGAGAGAGAGAGAGAGAGAGAGAGAGAGAGAGAGAGAGAGAGAGAGAGTTTGTGTGTGTGTGTGTGTGTGTGTGTGAGAGAGAGAGAGAGAGAGAGAGAGAGAGAGAGAGAGAGAGAGAGAGAGAGCGTGAGAGCGAGAGAGTGTGTGTATGTATGCATGTATGTTTGGGGTGGATGTGAGGCAAAGACAATCACTAATAATTGAATAGGCTAGAATCACACCCAAGTATGACCCTTTTGTGCTAAGTAGTTAAGAGGTCTTAGACCTTCATGGAAAAACCTGCTCATGACTATGTCCCAGCAGAAAATAATACAGCAAAAATTGGGTCCAGGCCAATAAATTTGGATGTGTCTCAGTGCAAACCAAGTGCCAGTGAACCTTAATATAATTACTCATTCTCTACAGGGGAATTACCAATAATTAGCACCCTGTTTCACAGAGTTAGAAATCCTTAATGGAAAATGTACCCATACTCAAGAGAATGAAAACTAAGTACAAGGGAAGATCAGGTTCTTTAAAGTTCTACTCCAATTGCTTCCTAGGAGAGTTACCACCTAGTGATTTTAATTTTTTAAGCCCAGGCGGGCTGCCAATTCAACACTAAAACCGGACTAACAACTGATTTTTCCTATTGCAACATCGCCAACAAGTCCTGTGCCTTTCCTCTCTTTCCTTTACTCTTGAACAACAATTCTCATTTTCAAAATCAACTAATTTGCTCTATAATCTGTTCCAACTGGAAGCTCTTATAGAGCTGTCACTGGTATTACTCTTCCTCTCTGTGCCAGGAGGCCAACAAGTGGCCAATTCAAAAACCCGAAACAGCAAACAGAGCAACACTGACAATAGTAACAAAAAGTACATGTGGAGAGAGTGACAATAGACCCACTCTAGACTCTAATGTTCCACTCATAAAAGTTCTACCTACTCTTGAACCACTTACAAAAAAAGACACTTAAACCAAAAACATACCAAAACGCTGACAAATAAAATTGTGCTGGGGGGTTGGGGAATACAAACTAAACTTTCTAGGTATCAAAACTTCACTGAGGGTCTTTTTCTTACTACCACTGAAAAGAATAATTAGAAGTAAATCTGAAGTTGATTGGACCCCAGAAGTCCTATCTAAACACAAGGTGTCCAAGACTGGCTCCGACATTAAATAACAAAAGCTATCCAGGGACAAATAAAATCTAAAAGCAAAATCTGACAGTTCCTATGTAATCTGACTTTTATTTGGAGGCACTTCTTTAGCCACTGATTTTCCCTAAAGTACTTTCACCGGTTTTACTAAAAACTGCAGAAGAATTATACTCCCATTTCCTGGCTAACAGCATCAAAGGTTTCAATCTATAAAATTCTGACCTTCCCCAGTCCCCACACCCAGCTTTGATATTGGCAGTTTGTACACAATCTGTCCAACACCCTTGGCTGCAAAAATGCTATACGTTAAGTAGCATCCTCAATTTCCTAGCTTTTATCCCATAGAAATAAGGCCGCATAAATCCTCCTTTTTTTTCCCCCAAGTTCAAACTTCATTTTTGCTTGCCTGCAGAAATCTCCAGTGACAAGGCTGATTCTTCAGCCCCCACACCGTCCCCCCACTCCCACCCCCCTGCAGCCCCCTGCCGAAGGCCTTAAAGCATTCGTGAAAATGCCCTCTAAAGCTAATTCCATCCTCCACTGGTCCTCCGCCCTTAGGGGGTCAGAGTAGACGGGACCTGGGTTCAACTCAAAGTCGGTCCCCAGCGCGCGCCCTTGAGCCACGCTTCTCACAGCTGCAGCCCCCCGCCAGGCCTCCGCAGCCGGATTCGGGCCGCTCCCAGAAGGCTCCCGCAGGCGCCCCGGAAACCGGCTTTCCAAACGCGGTCCTCCCCCGCTTCCTCGACAGACAGCATCCTCACGTGAGGTGGAGTTGTGGGGAAGATGGGCTCAAGTTCCCCGCCCCGGACAAGCGGGCAGGAGAACTTCCCTGGGCCCGGCCGAAAATTCCATCGGAGCAGAGGGGGGAGGCAGGGAGGGGGAGGTGGACTCACCTTCGCGACAGAGCCCCATGACTTCGCGGTTTTTCCCAAACTCCTTGAAACTTTCGTCCAATTCCGTCCCTAGGAGACAGACACACGGGAGGAGGGGAGAGGCAGGTCAGCGGCCGGGAACGTGACGCACGCGGCTGCACGCACCCAGGCGGTGCGGGTCCCTCCGCCCACCCCGAGCCGGCGATAACATCTCGGAGCCGCGGGGAGGCGGGTCGCGGGTCGCGGGCCGGGGGCCGGGGAGCCGGGGGGTCGGGGGTCGGGGGCAGAGGCTGCGAGGCTGGGGGGCGCGGAGGGCGGGGACACTCACCGTCCTTCCCAGGAAGTTTGGAAGCCTCGACCCAGAGATTCCACGGCTGTCCCAGCATCGCTTCGGGACTGGGCAAGGGCCTGCACTCCCCGACAGTCGCCATGGCGGCGGCGGCCGAGGTGGAGGCGGCGCCCGGGCCGCCGTCCTCCGGCCGTAGGCGCCGCGGCGGCGGCGGCGGCCGCTGGGGCTGCGGAGGCTGCTGGGGCTGCGGCTGCTGCTGCTGCTGCCGGGCGGCCGCCGCCGCCGCCGCCGCCGCCGCCGCTCCGCCCGCCGCCGCCGCCGCCGCTCGGCGCGGCTCCCCCCTGACGTCATCCGCGGCCCGCTCCGACATTCTTTCCGCTCCTACAATGTAACAAAAAAGGGGGAAAAGAGTCGCACGGGGGCCGCTTTTAAGGAGGCGCCGGGGAGTTCCGGCGGCGTCCGCGGCCCGCGGGCCGGGTGGGGCGGGCTGACAGCGCCCCCAGGCCGCCGAGCGCCCCCGGCCGCTTCCTCCCGGGCCACCCCCCGCCCCGGGCGCAAAGTCCGAGGCGCGGGCTCGCTTTCGCTTTCGACTCCGGCGGCCCCTCGGGGGAGGGGACCGGTCCCCGGCCGCCCGCCCGCCACCGCGGCACCGCCGCCCGCCGGCCTCAGCCCCGACCTCGACGCGGGCGGCGGGCGCCGCCGGAGGCCCCCGGCCCTGCCCCGCGCCCCGCCGCCGAGAGGCCCGCGACCACCCCCGGGCCCGGGGCTGCCCACCCTGAGGCCGCTCTCATCCCCGGGCCGGGCTCGACTGCCCCACTCCTTCCTTCCGTCCGCGCGGCGGCACCCGGCCGGCTCCCTTAAGCGGAGGCGCCTCCCGCCGCCTCCTCCCCCTCGCCGGTCCCTCCCTCTCGGATCGCTCGAGCGAAGTTTGCACGTCAAGCCCCCGGAGCGCAGCCAGGGCGAAGTCGGAAACGCAGCCACCTCGGGAAGAGCCGCACGCGCGGGGCACCGCCGCCTGTCACCGCGGCGCGCCCGCCCGCCCGCCCGCCCGAGCGGGGTGCTCGCGGGAGGTCGCGCAGCTGTCAAAAGCATGAATGGGAAGCGGCCGGCCGGCGTGCGGGGGAACCGCCGGCGGCCGGGCCGGGTCCCTGCCCACCCAGCCGGCCCAAGCTCGGGGCTCGCCCCGGCCCCACCACGGGAAGAGTCGGGGTGCGCCCGGAGGGTCTCGACCTCTGCCCTGCTAAGAGGAGCCCCTGGAATCAGTGTGAGACGAAGTGAAGACAATGGCGAAGACCTTGCAGAGACTCGGCCCCAAATTTCTCTAATTCACCTTCCTTTGTACCTGGAAGTGATTGATGCATCCTGAAAATTAAGGGGGACACCCTGCGGTGTAAAAAGGGGGTCAGTTGGAACTGTCAGTTCCTCTCTTTACTATTGTTTAATCTTGGGCAGTCAGGAGCCCAGGCTCAGGGCAATGTACTATATTCTGAGACATGTTGTAGAGCCATTGTTTTCTGTCAGAATTTGCTTACTAAATTAAGCACCGGCCCACGTAGTTGAGCATCCCTTAACAGCTGAGAACATAGGTTAAAGATGGTAAAATTAAAAGCTACTTAGTGAGCTAACGCATGCTAAGTAGTTGAAGCAGACCATACCAAGCACTTTAGTGTTTGTATTATTACTGTCATTTCAAACTAATGTAATGAAGTCAGCGACAGTAACAAGGATCCTGAGCACATGCTTTACACAGCAGTAATATCGGCATACCGCAAGTCGCGTCACTGTGTCAGTCTGCTCATAGGTGCTTTTCCCTGGAGAGGGAGTGGGCATATTCATATTTTGTTTTTCAGATCTCAGGAATATCTTGTATTAGAAGTGACCAGCTTCTCACAAGAAAATCAACTCACAGTTTTTAATGAGTAAAAAATAGTAAGGAGAAGACAACCTGCTGCAACTTAAACTTAATGTAGGGCTCTTGTAGAAAGATTCAGTTTCAAAATTTTTAGGTTGGGAAGGATATGAAGTTTTATTTGAATGGGGTATAAAATTAATGTGTGAAAATATTCCTGGATTGCATGCAAATATAAAGTTCTAAAAAGTGAAACTATATATGCTCCCAGTTTTACCATACAGTAAACAAAAAATATACAGAATTATAAGAATTAAAAAATTCTAAAGTACTATCTTCATATATGAGTATCAGTGAGACAAAAAAATGCACTGATAACTGCCTTAGTAACTATAAGCTTCTTATAACTCTTCACACCTCAGTGTTGGATATTCCTAACTCAGATTTTGATTCTTTAGGATTTTGAGGCTACACCTCGTAGTACTTGGCTTACTCTTGGCTCTAAGCTCAGGGATCACTCCTGGCAGGGCTTGGGGAACCATATGGTTTGCTAGGGATTAAACCCTGTTCAGCCATGTGCAAGGCAAATGCCCTGATCCCATTACTATCACTCTGGTCCCTGAATTTTGTAACTTTATATTTAAAATAAATGTACATTTAATCTGAATTCTGATGCTTTTTTGAGCCACCATTAGAAAGTAAAGCATGGGGACTGGAGTGACAACACAGCGGGTAGGGCGTTTGTCTTGCATGCGGCCAACCAGGGTTCGATTCCCAGCATTCCATATGGTCCCCTGAGCACGGCCAGGAGTGATTCCTGAGTGCAGAGCTAAGAGTAACCCCTGAGCATCACCGGGTGTGACCCAAAAAGCAAAAAAAAAAAAAAAAAGAAAGAAAGAAAGAAAGAAAGAAAGAAAAGAAAGTAAAGCGTAGGAGTCACTCAATGCCAGAGAGCGAGGAAGAAAATAAGTGTATAAAAATGGCAAATGTGAAGCATAGTCTTCTTCCTCAAGATACAGCTTGATTTCCCTCTTCTACTCTTTTTTTTAAAAAAAATTATTTATGATGATGCTGGCCATCAGACCCAGGATGCATGCAAGGCAAGTCATCTACCATTGATGTATATCTCCAGTCCTTGCCATTTTTTACAGGTGAAAATAATCTGAAGATTCACTAGCCAAGGGGGAGTAATTTATAATGTTCCTATTCATGCTCAATAATTCTTGCCTTTAAAGCTCTTTTTGTTTTGGGGCCACACCTAGCCATGCTCAGGACTTACTCCTGGCTCTGACACTCAGATCACTCCAGGCCTGTGAGATCAGAGGACCATATAATATAGGAAGCCAGGGATAAAACCCAGGTCTACTGCATGCAAGTCTTACCCACTGTACTATTTCTCCAGGCCCACTTTCAAAGTTTTTGATTGGTTCAATAAAGAAAACATGAAGGACTTAAAATAAAAAATTTTCAGCATCTTCTTAGAATTATGACAGCTTTCAGGAGAAATTTTTACTAATATTAGTTACCAGCTATTAAACACCTACTTTCCAGCAAACCTGTAGATAATTTATTGTGTTATATCACTTGATATGTACGGTTATGCAACGTACAAGTAGCATTGTTTATAACTACAATTAATAAAACTGAGAGAGAACTTTGAAGCCAGTCCCTCTGAATTCCTTCTAGTTCATATACTGGTTATTCCAGTTACAAACTATGTGATCGGAGCAGTTACCTAATTTATCTGTACCTCAGTTTCCTAATATATATAACAAAAAAATTCATGTCTTCTTCCAAAGATTATATGAGCAGGTCCAAGGAAAGCACTTAACACAAAAATTAACAAAAGATAAGCATTAAGTATCTTAATAGCAAACTGAGCAATTCATTCACAGATATTCTGATATGGGATATTTACTGGTAAGTTAAAAAGAATGGAGGAATCAAGAAAATGATGATAGGCCATTCCTGTCATCTCCCCATAAATTCTCTTTTGCTGCAGTCAATGCACTTTACCAAATCTTTTCTAGAACAGGCAGTTTCCGATATTCATAGATGGTCTGAATCTTCCAATAATTTGAGTTACCAACAAAAGTCAAAACTGCTACATTCAATGTTTCAATACTCAAATTTGGGCAATAATTTAAAAGTGTTTCTTATACTAACATAATTGTTTATAAACAAGATTTCAACAGAAAGTAAAACATGTGGTTTTATCTATCATGCCATAATAGAAAACATGATGATCTCTTACCTAAAACCCCTTTGTGATATAAAAAGAAAATACTATTTATATTCATTTGATATAATTATTTTAATGTAGTAGTATGCCTTATTTGCTATCAATCAGTTTCCCTGATAGTATTTCTGAGGCCTTATAGCTCTGAGAATCTTCCATATTTGTGTGCATAGATAAATGGTATGTTTTATAAGGTCTCAGTAATGAGACCTCAATTTATCAAACAGTTCCTGATTGCTTACCATTTTTATAGACTACTCTACTAGCCACCAGGGTGAACATAATAGTATTTTCCCTGAGGATATGAAGAGTAAGAAGTAGTGGAAAAAGCTGTCACCACCAATTAGATTCTATGTGACTTAAGAACTAGCCTGACAGAAATGAAATGTGGCCAAATTCTGAGTATTTCATCCCTTCCAGGGAAGGATTTAAAATATGACTTTACTTCACCGAAGTTAAGGATGTTCTCAGTAGGTACCATGGGTAACAAGGCCCCTCTTTACAAAAAGGATGCTTTGCACAGTAGATTCATTTGTGAAATGTTCTGCTCTAAAGTATCATTAAGTGGAGAGGGGGAAAAGGCAGAGTTCATCTTTCCAGAATTTAAATCTGGTTTACTATAAAACGGTTGTTTCTTGATTGATAAATCATTTAATAAAGTCAATCAAATATACATAAATGACTAAAAACTGTCTAAAACTTTTATAATATACAAGACTCCATACAATCAGCCTTTTTAAAAAACAGGCATCTTTATTTGGAAAAAAGAACTTGTCCCAATACAGCATTTTTAATAAACTTGAAAATAAACAAGTATATTATTATTGTATCTGCAAATTATAACAAGTAGTAAGAGAACCTCTATAATGAACCCCAAAGGATTGCAGTCATTTGAGTAAGAGGAATTTCAGATCCACTGAAATAGGATTGTTTTGTCTTTTGTTTCTTTATTTCCTAATATATATATATATAATATACATATGCGTATATATATATATATATATATATATATATATATATATATATATATATATTTGCTTTTTGGGTCATACCTGGCGTTGCACAGGGGTTACTCCTGGCTTTGCACTGAGAAATTATTCCTGGAAGTGCTCGGGGGACCTGCGGTGCTGGGAATTGAACCCGGGTTGGCCGCATGCACGGCAAATACCCTAGCTGATATGCTATCACTCCAGCCCCTTCCTACAATATTTTTATTGCATATTTGTTCTGACACTCTCTCCTTTCATTGGTCAAAACGTTTTCATTCCTTTTCTCCAGTTAGAGCCAGGGCTCTCTTCAGCATATGGGATATGGCAGGCACGCTGTCCCCTGCCCCCGCTTTTTCTTTTGTGAAGCAAGATAGTTTTTACTGAAACATGTAGAAAGATGTAAAAGGGAGAGATGGAGAGAAGTTCATGTCTGAGAGAGAACATGGGCTTCTCCAAAGTGGAAATAAGCAAGCAAAGAGACACTGAGACGAGCAAGCAGGATGCATGTTCAGGGGAGAACACAGGCTTTAAGAGCAAGCCAGGCAGGTGGCTTCTTGCGATGCTCACCTAAGTGAAATATCTGGGAGCTGTAAAGACTTCCCACTATTCTCCCACTGTATTCCAGAAGAAATTGAATCCATCAGCCCAATCAAGGGCAAAATTAGGAATCTAAGGATTGTTGAGATTTAAAGGTGAAGGATACATGTCTTTTAAGTACTTAACTCATACATATCTTCATAATATAATAGTTAAATAGTTCCAATTCCTGAAATTTGGTTTGTTTTCTTAATCATATCTGTGTAGCTGCATATGAATTCTCCTAAAGAAACATTTACCAGTAACAGAAAACTATTTTGATACAATTTTTACTGAAGTGACATTGTATGTCATTATTTTACTGCTGTAGCAGTTAAGATCATGGGTTTTCTTACGGTTGTCCAATAAGCAAAGTATGAATGACAGTTATACCACTTAGTTCTATAACTCTAGGGAAACTAACCTGTATGTGCCTGTTAGATCTATGAAATGAGTAAAAAAGGAGTATACTTTATGAGGAATATCAAGAAAATGAGTAATGCAAAAGTACTCTTTGTTATTATTATTAGCATCATACCTGTTACACAGTAAGCCCCAATTCATATCAAAATAATCTTATAAATTGAAGCAAAAATTTAGTGATGCCAGTCCATGCTTTTAACATGCTTAAGGGGTTCCCACTGACCACCAATTTGTTTTGTTTTGTTTTGTCTTGGGGTCACACCCGGCAATGCATAAGGGTTACTTCTGGCTCATTCACTCAGGTATTATTCCTGGCAGTGCTCGGGGGACCATATGGGATGCTGGGAATCGAACCCGGGTCAGCCACATGCAAGGCAAATGCTCTACCTGCTGTGTTACTGCTCCAGCCCCCCATGTCTACTTTTAAGCCTACGACTAGTTTAGCTATCAAGTAAAAACAACAAAAACAGAAAATGACAAGTGTTAAAAAGGATAGAGAAATGAATCCTGTAAATTGCCAGAAAAAAATGTAATGTGGCCAGCCGGTATGGAAGAATTTGGCAATTTCCTGAAAAAGTTTGAGACAGAATTATATCATAACCCAGCAATTTCATTTCTAGATATATATTCAAATTTATTAAAGTTTTCAACTTTCTTAAAACAGCAGAATAGATGATACAAGCAGCAAAGTCCCCTGCTAAAGAACAACCAGAAACCAGCTGGGTATCACAGAAAATTGTCATTTACTCAGCCTGCTTTGCCTGAGAAATGCATGCATCATCTGATGGTCGTGACTGCCCTGCTAAGAAGAATTGTGGGTAAGGGAGTGTGGGGGGGATATAGACTGGTAAAGAGATTCCTGAGGAGCATAGTACATACTAGCTGCCACTACTGTAGGCAAACCTGTCCTAGAAAGGAAGAGGGACAGTACTGTAACAGAGGTGACAGGCTAGACTTCTAGAAAAATATCAAGCCATCTTTGGGACCCACACTCCACCCTACTGCCCTACCCCGTCAAATGGCCAAGGGGACAGCTTAGGGACCAGGAGCACACGTCTTACATCCACAAGGACCTGAATTCCATCCCCGGCACTAGATGTCACTCCAGTATTGCCGTGTATCTATCCCTGGAGGCCCCTGAACATGGAGATGGTCCTGCTAGTACCACTGGGCCTAAGCAGTGCTATGTCCCCAGGCCCCAGCATTGAGCTGTCCATCCAGCTGGTCAATTTTCACTGGGAGCAGCCCCCGAGCCCCATGAGCTTGAGTGCTTCCCCACCAAGAAAGAAAAGAATCAATAAAAAAACACTCAAAGAAAGCCAAAAACAGTCCAAGTGTTTTACATGAGCAGCAGCTGAACATGCTGGGTCCCCTCTCCAGAGCCGCCTCCCCATAAGAGTACAGCCGTTGGCAGAAATAGGGAACCCAAGTGCCCACAAAGGCCATGGACAACACAGAGCTCTCCCTCTAGGCTGCTCTCCTGTCAAGCCCCACTCATGGACTGAGGTTTTAGATCAATGTCATCATAGTGATAACCCTACCCGGCACCCCATCAAAGCCATAGAAACAAATGAGAATTCCAAATCTAAAACCATAGCGCCACCTGCAGGAAAGGAAGCTAACACAGACGTGGGGTTAGTTTTTGCTGTGAGGGAGGAATGAGCCCAGGACATACATTCAAAGCAAGAGCTGCATCACTGAGGTGATAGCCTGGGCCGCTGACCCAGATATGTAAGCATAAAAATTCTACAGTAATTAACTGAAAAAAAAAACATAATTACTCAAAGAAAACATCGTATCTCCAGAGGAGACTTAATGGCAGAAGGAGGTAACAGACAAAAAATGTTGGAAGAGTATGTAATAGACAAAAAAAGAGCAATCATAATGAAACCCAACACTGTTAGAAAACCTCAATGAAACAGAGAAGCAAGTCAAAGAAAGACATCAAAAAAGGAGCTACAAGAGCACAAGGAGGTTTTCACCCAAAAGATCCAGTGGTTAAAAAAAAAAAAATTCCAGAGGGTTGGCTCTGGCTTGGGTTGGTGACTACCTTGGGGGGGAGGGGCGTGTATGTGTGTGTCTGTGTATATGTGTGTGTGTGTTTCTGTGTGTGTCTGTGTGTGTTGGGGGAGGGGTGTAATTCTGAACAGAGATGCTGTGTAGAAAGAGCACAGTGGATGAAACTCAGTGTGTTGTGGAAAGTATGAAAAACAGACTTCAGTGTCATAGAGGAAAGAATATCATAAACTGAAAATAAAATCACAGAAAGACTCAGATGGAAGAGGGAGAAGAAGCAAGACAGGGAAAAATTAAAGAAATTATCTGAGGAATTGACTCCATTAGAAGTGTAAACCTCACATATAGGAGTAATAAAAGGTAGAGAAAGAAAAAAAAACATGAGCAAAGACCACATTTAAAGAAAAAAAATAGCTATAGCTAAGAACTTCCCAATTATTAAAAAAGAACTATAGATATCCAGAAAACCACAAGAACACCCACATTTTAAAAATCCTAAACAAGAGCATGAGCAATAGAACAGCAGGCAGGGCACCTGACTTACATGTGGCTAACCCATGTTTGATCTACAGCACCACATTGGTTTCCCGAATCTGCCAGGAGTGATCCCCAAGCTCAGAGCCAGGAGTACGCCCTGAGCACCACTGACTGTGGCCCCAAAACCAAAGGTGGGGGAGGAGGGGGAAAGAATTCCAAACAACCTACACTAAGCTATATAAATGTTAAATTATTAAAAGTCGATGACAATGGGGCTGAAATGATAGTACAAAGGATGGGGCACTTGCCTTGCACACAGCCAACCCAGATTATATACCTGTTACCAGTTATTGTCCCCAAAGTACAGCCAGAAGTGATCCCTGAGCACAAAGTCAGGAGTAAGCCCTGAGCACTGCTGGCTGTGACCCCAAAACAAATAAACAAAAAAAGTCTATGACAATGAAAAAATGTTGGTAAGGAAAAAAGTAACATAGAAAGGCACCTTTACTGGGCTTTCCTCAGACTTCTCAGTAGATACCATACAGCCTAAAAGAGAATAGAATAAATATTCATATTACTAAAAGACAAACCTGCCAAAACTTGCAAAATTATAATTCAAATATCATAGAGAAAAGACTTCATCAGACAGACAAAACCTAACAGAGGTTTTGACCAACAGAACTGCTGAAAGAAACTCTTCTAAAATGATAAAAAGGAAAAGATCACACAACCTTAACCAAATAGAGTAGAACAGTAACAGATAGGAAAAAAAATGAAACAAGAGACAACAACCAAAAGATAAAAGGCAATGAAAAGGACATAACTAACATAGTGAGATGGTGATGAGCTGATACCAGCACAAAAAAAATACAAAGAACTTTTTTAGATATACAAAGTATGATATAATCTATATAACTACAAAACAAAAATCTGGAGGTGAGACATGCAGAAGAAAAATTAAAGAGTTGGAGAAAATCATCACGGTAAACTATTCAGATGAAAAGTCAGAAACAAATGGGAGAGAAACAACAGAAACATAAAGCAAGAATGGGGGGGCAGGGACTCAAAGGACTAGAACACTTACTTTAAGTGGAGGAACAATGGGCTCGATTCAAATAGATTCCCAAGCATCGAGTCAAGGAGCAGCCCTGGACCATCACTGGGTTAGGCCCCAAGACAAAAACAGGAATAGAATAAGTCTCCATGAATCATACTCATCCTAAAAGTGAATAGTCTGAACTCACCAATCAAACAAGAGTGCTGAATGTATTTAAAAAAAAAAATCCATCTACACTATATGTTCAAGAGTCTCACACCAAAAAGGTCACACACAGAAGCTCAGAGTAAAAGGCTGCAGCACAGTGTCCTAAGCCAACAATGCAGAGTAAAGGGCAGGAACTGCGACGCTCCTATCTGAGAAAATGGACTTTCAACTATAAAAGGTAACAAGAGACAAAGAGAGATGGAGCGGCAGGGGCTACCTACCCAAACTTGTGCTTACCTCTTTCTGCATTCATAGCACATCTACACCAAAATCTGGTTTAATCCACACCAAAATTGACACGGAACCCCCATGGGGACGCCCAGAGAGACTAGAGAGAGAGAGAGATGTCCCAGGAAGAAAGAATCCCCTTCGCAGGGTAACATACTGCAACTGGGAAGAGAACAGCAAAGTGCAACTTTACCCTGAGTAAGTGGGTAGGGTATGGTGATTTTGCTAAACACCCAGCACCCCTATTCCAAGTCCCTATACTTACAAAATGGGATTGAGAAGCAAGAATCCACAGGGTATAAACAAGGGCTTAGCAAGGAGTACCATCCTATGGCACCATTCTATGACTTCTCCCTATCTCACTAATAGAATAGGTAGATCCCATCCAGGAACTCACGCGTTGGTACTAACAGATCCTCAGAAAATATAGTGACCAAATAGCTGAACTTTCAGTGGGGAGAGACAATTATCAGGAGTGCTTGCAAATGACAGAAACCCAAACCCTCCAGGCCATATGCTAGTAAGCAAGCTTTACCCCTACAGATGAAAAATACCATGCGGGTGGACCTTTCAAAATATAACCAGTTAGCAAAGGGGTTCCACTGCCTTTGTGCTCCCCTTATGTACTCTGTCATCAGCAGGAACTAAGGACCCAGTCTCTTCTTAAACTCACCCCATCAAGGAGTCCACACTCATCACCCAAGTCTGCATGACCAAGGCAATCAGTGCTGGCTGGGCACTAGTGACCTGGAGTCCCTAGCTGCTGCATAGGCCTGCTCAAACTTGACTCACATCACAAGTGTCTTGGGCACTTGTAATCTAGAACCCATAGTAACTGTTCAGACCAGCTTAAACTTGGAAGCTGCAGGCAGAGCCAGTTACTTGTGACTACAAATCTCCCATAGTTGCTGCCCAAGCCCATTCAGACACAAGTCCCAGCACCTGCCCAGACATAATCTAGAAATGTCCTACAGCACTATAGATATAATCAGGAAATAGAAGCACACCTACAATGATTGATTAAGACAACACGCTATCCCAATGACAGCTACACAAACTTCCTTAAGACTTCAAAGCAACAGTCCTAAGGATAATCCCTGAAATAAGATCAATGTGAGAGACTTCAACAAAGAAAATGTATGTAAAACTTTAAGAAAAATCCACACAGAAACCTTGTAACTAAAAAATCAAAGTAACCGAATTTTTAAAAGAGGAGCTTGAGAGTAGAAAAGAAGAAGCTAAAATTTAAATGATTAAGCCTGAAGATAAAAATAATGCAAATCAAATCTCCACAAATGACCAGCAAGGGCTGAGAGCATGCTTTGCTCGTAGTAAGCCCAGATTCGATATCCAGCAACACATGGTCCCAAGCATAAGCCAGGACCCAAGCCAAGATGGGCAGGGGGGGCTGGAGGGGAACCAAGGTTGGGGTTTAGGCCACACCCAGGGGGTGCTCGGGAAGTATTCCTGGCTTTATGCTCAGGACTGACACCAGGTAGAACTCAGAGGACCAATGGTGATGCTGGGGTTGGCAGCATTGCAAGGCAAGAAACTTAACCCCTGAACTAGCTCTCTAGCTTCAAAGAAGGGCATATTTTCATATGTAGAAACAGTAACTGAAGAGCTGGGGCAATAAGCTCAAAGGACAGGCATGCACCCTTTGGATGCTGGAGACCTAGGTCTGATCCACAAGCACTGAGTATAGGTGGGAGTGAGCCCTGAGCAATATGCTGGAAAGAGTTTCCCCAGCCCAGCACAAAAGGTATGGAGCCCAGACAAAATTATAGTAGAAATATAAGCTGAGAACTTCCAAGGCTGAGAACGAATTAGATACCTTACTCTAAGAAGTCATAGTTCCAAACAAAATAAACTCAAACAGATGTACACCAAGACACCTTATAATTAAAATGTCAAAATCAAAGAAAAGATTTAAAAGCAGCAAGAGTAAACCCAACTTACATAACAGAACCCCTAAAAGTCTAATATTTATCAATAGAGACTCTATATCCCAAACAGGAGTGCCATGATTTGTATAAAGTGATGAAGAAAAAAGATCATCATAGAAAATATTCTACCCAGAAGGATTATCACTTGTATTTGAAGGAAGAATAAAGAACTTTTCAGATAATAGTTAAAGGACTTCATTATCACTAAACTGGCCCTGCAAGAAATACTTAATGGGCATCTATAAAAGGAAGAGAAACCCCACTTAGAAATAACAAGATACTTTAAAAAGATTAATTGAGGTAAAGAAATAATGAGACTGGCCCTTTGGACCCTGCTGCGGAGCGAGCATGATGGAAGAGCCCAAGGAAGCGCTCTTGGACTCCAAACAGCCCACTGAACTAATTCCGGCATGGGACCAGAGACCCCACGGTGCGCTGAAACAGTGGGAGCCGGGCATCCCCCAATTCTTATAACCTCTCTCTCTCTCCACACCTCCCCCCTGAGCACAGCGCAGGATCCGCGGTTTTCCTGAGCGCAAAATGGAGACGCCGAGCCTCTCTCTAGGCTTCTCCATCTTATGAGCACCATAAAAGGGTAAAAGTTTGTAGTGATGTTATTTCTGGTTGTACTTTCCCTGGACTTTATACAGAAACCCAAAACCGCGCGGCCGCTGCTGCGGCCGCGCGACCTAATGTCATCTTAGCATCAGCAATATGTAATATGTCCCTTTTTAACGGGTCGGACTTTTGTGGGAGATCCAAACAAGAATAGTAAGTCTGTTGCTGAAATATTGAAGGCAATCAAAGTGGTAGCCATCTCTCTAGACTGAACTAAGCTATATCCCCACACCAGCTGAGAAGAAATATCCTTCTTTCTCGGGAAGAAACGCGGCGTGGTGTCAAACATAGTGTGATGTCCATTAAGCAAACAGACCTGGTGGCGTAGGAATGGGATATAAGGGGAAAAATTATGTACATGGAACAGTGGGACGCTGGTGGAATCTCGAGCCGGAGCCGATACCAGCGCAAGCCCTTCGGTTCCAGAAACTGCTTGCAGACACTTGACTAGTCTATCAACTAAGCCAGAGCCCCACGCCTGCTGATGACGGGAAATAACCATCCTTTTCGGTTTTTTTTTCCCTTGTCAGGCAGCGTGGCGATTACCAAACAGGCGTGAACTCGGTGGCGCGGGGCAAGGGGGAAAAATAAAAGTTATGTAACAAACAGCGGGACTTAATATCTCTATATTCTTAGCAGTGGAGAACTATCAAATGCCTCCTTGGCAATAGGACTGCTTTCCTTTTTTGGGGGAAACCCCAACAACGGTAGTGAGTTGTGTGTTGAAACATGGAATGTAATCGAGATAAGGCATAAACGAAGTGGAACTTATCATGTACAAGGGTGGGGACTGGGGAGGTGGGAGGGGGCGGCAGGTATACTGGGGGGGGTTGGTGATGGGAGATGGGCACTGGTGAAGGGAAGGGTGTTTGAGAATTGTATAACCGACATAATCCTGAGAACTATGTAACCCTCCACATGGTGATTCAATAAAATTATTATTAAAAAAAAAAAAAAGAAATAATGAGACTGTATCTCCAGTTTATTGATTCTGTCCTTGTTATCTCTCTTCTGTTAAGTATGGAGAACTTTAAATTCCAGATTTTGTATTTTTCAGCTGTGAAATTTTTATTTGGTCCTTTTAAAACTGATCTCATTTTCCTATTGATAAACATTTTGGGACTTCTCAGGCTATTGTATTTTGATAAGCTTTGGCTTATAGTTTAAAGAATAAGTTTATTTCATGTAAGACTTGTTGTTGTTTTATGGGGTCACACTTGGGGTTACCTCTGGGGGATCACTTTTAGTGGTGCTCAGGAGACCAAATGTGACTCTGGGGATTGAACTGGAGTGGACCACATTCAAGGCAAACACTTTAATACTTGTACTATCTCTGCACCCCCATAACCTAAAGTTTTCAACTGATACTCAAAGTAGTCCTTATGATCTTTCTATTATTTGGGGAAATTTATAGCAAAATTTTCTATTTCACTTGATAGTGATAAATTCTCACTTTTCTTTTTGTTCTTTTTAAGCTTAACAGAGGTCTCAATTTTATTGACCATTCTAAACACTTTTTATCACAGGTTTTTTCCATTGACAGTTTTAGTAACTTCTATTTTTTTTAATTGCATCACCATGAGATAGACCATCACAAAGCTATTTATGTTCATGACTGGGTTCCAGTCATACAATGTGCCAACGCCCATCCCTCCACTGGTGTACAATTCCCACCATCAATGTCACCAGTTTCCCTCCCACCCCACCTCACCTTCCTCTATGGCAGGCACCTCTTCTCTCTCTCTCTCTCTCTCTCTCTCTCTCTCTCTCTTTCTCTCTCTCTCTTTTCCTCTCCCTCTTTCTCTCCCTTTCTCCTCTCTCTTTTTCTCTCCCTCTCCCTATTTCTTTTTGTCTCCTTTTGTGCATTATGGTTTGCAACACAGGTACTAAGAGTTCATCATGTTTGTTCAGGGCATTCAGAATTTTTATCAGGAATGGACAGCTGGAGTAGCTTTATTAACTGGGTGGCAGCTTTGGGGTGTGGACATGACTGCTGAGGCTTCCAGATGTATAGGGAGGTGGTGGGGGGGAGTAGCCCAATTCTGAGAAAGCCTGGAGATTTCAGTCACAAAATCCGAGTACACAAATTTTCAGCAGGTTAGTATCTTGGTGAGGTCTGTCCTGAGATGTTGGAGTCTAGCTGGGCATGGCAGCAAATTTGAATTGTGGGCGCAAGAAGCTGCCGAGGGCTCTGGGTAGGCACTGGGATAATCTGCCTTGCTCCAATGTCTCATTTGTACAGTCTTGCAAGGATCTGATATTAAAAGTGGCTTTTGGTCTCTTCAGAGATTTATGAGTCTCTGAAGCAAGGTCAATAAATGAGCTTGTATGGCTGAGCCAGATGTGGTTTGTGGGTGGGGCTCCTCTGTACCTAAATTCTGGCTGCTTAATTTCTTGGGAAACTTGGTCCCAACTTGCTGGAGTCTGGCCAGAGCACAGTGACAATTCTGGGCTATCAGGAAGCCTACAGGCACCATGAGGCTGCTGATGTACTCGCCCCGTGGGGCCAGGCTGACCTCCTGTGGCACCTCACCCTCTGGCTCTCCACTGGTGATGGCAGCAGTGGCCCCAGCAGGGAACAGGACCGGAGCCAGGACTGCCGCCATTCCCAGCCTAGGCATTCTGGGCAGGCTGGAGCCACCAGTCCAGCAGAGCCTGACTAGGGGGCACAAGCCCCCATCTTTGGGTCTCCAGACAGAAGGCACTCAGGGATGTTTTCCTCCATATGCTGTGGGCGGTATAAGCTGGTCCAAGGAAGAAACGGCCGTAGGGCTGCCCACTGGCAGTAAATCACTGGGGCCTCATGCTGGGAACCCGGGGTGCCCCCTCAACTCCAGGACCTGCACTCCAAGGTCCCAATCAGACACATTAAAACTCTGCTGCCACCCACAGCACTGAAAGCTGTCGTAGCTCCATCCGCTGGCGGCCATACCACCCCCATCCCTCACAAGTCTCACTCCAGGCCACCAGCTGGCTTCTTTTAGTGGTGCTCTCCCTGAGACAGAATATCCAAGGGGCACCCACATTCACTCATGCAGAAATCTTATGACCCCATCAGCTGTTCAAAGTGCTGAAAGCTGCCCTCTTTCGCCGGCTCTGGCCCTTGCCAACGTGCTCCCACCATCTTAACCAGAACTCCTTAATTTCTGTCTTAAAATTCCTATTTCTTTTTTCGGTTTATATATGGAATAATATCCTCATCATTGATACTTAAAGCAGAAACTTAATTGCTAATATGAAAATGTTAATTTTTTTTAATTTCTTAAATTTCTCTCTAAAAAGTTTGTTGAAAATATTTCAAAATATTTTCTATTTCTACTTGGAAAACTTTTTTCCTCTTTTTCCCAGCAATTCCAATAATATGGTGGATAATGGTGAGAATATAATCTTGGTTTGTGCATGACCTTAGAGGGAAAGCTTTTAGTTTTATGCTACTAAGTATAATATTAGTTCTGAGTTTGTTATATAAGGTCTTTACTATGTTTATGTAGATTCTTCCTATCCCCATTTGTTTTTAATGAAACAAAAGTATAAAGAGCAAAGTTTACTCCTATATAAGCTCACAAAAATAAACAAGAAAAGCTCAAATAAATAATCTAATCTAATAGCTGAAGGAACTGGAAAAAGGAGGAATAAACAAAACCAAATTTCACAGATGGAAGAAAAAAATTCTTACAGTGGAAATAAATAAAGCCAAAAAGATTAGACAGAAGATCAATAAAATAACCAAGAACCAAAAAGAACCAAAAGAAAGAATCAAAAAACTGATAACTCCTTTGCTAGGCTCACCAAAGGAAAAGAAATACAATCCTGACCAAAAAAGAACACAAAGAAAAAGAGAAATCAAACAACTAATGTTCAAACATTATAGAAGCAACAAAGATAATATAAAATTACTATGAAGATCTATAAACAAACAAATTGAAGAACACAGAAGAAATGGACACATTTTTAGAGTCGGGGTCAGAGAGGTAATATAGGGGTCAAGGCAGTTGCCTTGTATCCTGGTGACCCTGGTTTGACTTCTAGGCACCCAAATACGGTCTCTTGAACACATCCCAGGGATCACCCTGAGCACAGAGCCAGAAACAGAAACTCTTGAGCATTGCCAGGTGTGGCCCAACCCTGCCCTCCCCCCAATATTTTTAGAATTATACAACTCACCAAAATTGACCCAGGGAGAAAGAGAGAATTTGGACAGCTTGATCAAAGAAATCAAAATAATAATCAAAGTCTCCAGAAGGTTAGGAAAATAGAAGAGTGGTCAGAGTGCATGCCTAGCGTGCCCCTGACCTAGGTTTAATTCCTGGTACCACATAGTTCACTGACCATGACAGAGGCCTGGACGCCCCTGAGCACCACCTGGTGCGGCAGTGGAGACCTCAAGCACTACTTGGGGTGGCTTGGGCATTGCCAGCACTACAGGGCCAAAGCAGATTGCATCCTACAGTTCTTCCATTGAACTACAATCGCAGTTGGCTAAGACTCACCAAGAGGAGCCCCATTTTAAGAACTGCATGAAAGGTTACCCCACCACCACCACCAAGCTACAAACCTCAACATAACAAAGGCCATATTAGACAAACCCAGAGTTAAAATAATTAACAGTGAAAAAGGAAAGCCTTTTGTTAAGATGTAGAATATCAGACTAGGATGTCTACACTCGCTGCTTTTCAAGACAGTGCTAAAATCGTAGCCAGAAAGGTAAGAAAAATATATCACTCACATTCAAACTCAAAAGTGAATGACATATTTGTGGATATAGAGAAAACCCTAAAGGCACTATCAAAAGACTATTAGAAATAATTAATGAAGTTAAAGTAATGGGTTACAAAACTGATGCACATAAATCTGTTGCATTTTCTATATGTGAAAAGTTGAAGGAAAGAGAAATTAAGAAAATCCCAATTCACAGTTGTATTTAAAAGGTAAGATACTTAAGAGAACACTTACAAGATGAGGTTAAACTAAATATATTCAGAAAACTACAAGGCAGGGGCCAGAGCAATAGTACAGTGGGTAGGGCACTTGCCTTGTGCAGCCAATCCGAGTTCAATCACTGTCACTCCATATGGTTCCCCAAGTACTCTGGGAGTGATTCCTGAGGGCAAAGCCAGCAGTAACCCCTGAACATCAACAAGTGTGGTCCAAAAAAAGTTAAAAGAAATCTATTAAAGTATTACTAAGGGATGAAAAGATAGCATAGGGGTTATAGCACTTGTCTTGCATGTGGTCGATTCTGGTTCAATCCCCAGCACCACACAAGGTCAACTGGCCAAGAGAGATCCCAGAGCAAAAAGCCAGGAGTATCCCCCAGCTCCACTAAGTATAGACCAAACTTCCCAGAAGCCCTCCACCCAAATGAACTCGGTGTTATTCCAAGCAGTGCTCAGGGGACTATGTGGTACCTGGGATAAAACTCAGGTCTCCTGCATGCAAAATGTGCTCCGTTCATTGAGCATTAAACTGATGTATGTTATATTTGCTAACAGAAGAAAAAATCTAAACCAGTATTTCTCAACTGAGGACAACATGAGACCTCAGGATATTTCCATGGGCCACAGATAAAAATTGAGTAAGTGGGGCACTAGCATGAGATTTAGGAGCAACGCAATAGAGGAAAGGGGTGGGGGGGTGGCAGACAGGAGAAAACCAGATCAGAAATGGGGAGGGAGGAGGGTGGCATTATCAATAAAAGATTGAGAAACACTGCACTAAACAACTTGACCTGGCTCTCTAATACAATTTAGCAAGCATGATGAGGGTTTACACCTGGTTCTGCTCAGGGGTCAATCTGGTGGAGGTCAGGGGATATGCATGGTGCCAGGGATAAAACCCAGTTGGGGTCCATGCGAGACAAATGCTATACAGCTATACTATCTCTATGGCCCTTGCTTTAGGCCTTTACACTAGGTAATCATTCTATTTCCACAGAGGACATTGGTTTGCCACTTAACCCTAAATGCCCAGATCTTACCTCAAAAAATCCTAACCAATTTTTAAAAACTAGAAGCTCCAACCTATTCAGCACTCCTTTTTCTCCTTATCCTGATTTTGTTTTTACAAAATGTATTTACTTGTAACTATTATCCCTTTCTATAAAGCATAACAGAGATACTTTTTCCTTTGAGTTACTAGTTAATCTCCAGTGCCCTGAAGAGAAGTAGGTGGGCATTTGATAAATAATGTGACAGGCATATTGGGCAAACAATTAGCTGGCATGGAAAATGAATTCCCTTTTTTAGAATGGTCATAAATTTGACAGTTTCTCAATTCCACCGTGGTCTATTTCCTTACCTCCTCAGTCCCTGCAAGTCTGAGCTTCTGACACTTCTTTCCCTGTTTCTATCATCAAGTTTCAGGTATCATAATACCTTTAAATTAGAATGCCATTCAAAAAAGACTAAGTGAGTGTTAACTGTAGTCCTTGGAAATCACCTATCCTTCTCTTCCTCCCCAAGGACAAGTCTTATACATACAGTTATGAAATAAGGTATTTTTTGCATTTCTGCCCAATATTTTTTTTATCTCCCAGCCTATCCCACAGACCTCTGATTCTGCTAGTCAATTACTGAACACCACCTAGAAAAGTTCTTCTTCTCTCTTCTCTGGCACTTTGCAGGCATTTCAAAATGAATGGCCATTCTTTGGAATGACTCTGAAGAGTAGTGAAGGATATCTCTACAATCCAGGTCTTTCCTCTTGAAGCCAGAAAACTTCAAGAGTCTATATTTAAGATGAAGACTTCACAGTTGCCCAGTTCATTCTTCTTAACCCCAAAACAGAAGAATCACATCCTTCCTGAAGTTCTTATTTCTGTTTGAAAATGGTCAAAATGTTGTCTCTGGAGATAAATGCCTATCTTAGCTACAGCTGAGCAAAACCTGACTGAGGCATCACATTTGTGGCCTAACAAAGCTAATTAATTTCAGAGACTGAAATTCTTTTGGTCTTTTCCTATTTGGCTTCTATTTCAGTTTTAGTTTTCAATGTCTCATCTTAAATGTGAAAAATGTCCCTTATTCCTTTCAAGAGTATACGGGAGGATAGATTTTGTTTTAATCAAAATCCCTCCAAAATTTTTTCTTTTTCTTTTTTCTTCTTTTTTTTTTTTTAATGTGAAATTTAGTCAGTCTCCCTAAACAGTAAATGAATGGTGGCTACTGTTCTTGTAAACATCTGAGCAACTTGTGAGCACAGAGTCTTCTGGCAGGTTGGGCAAAGGCCCTGGGCACATAGATTGTGCCTCAAGAACTGCTTGTTTTACAATTTGTTTAAGGAGATCTTTCCTGCCATGAGTACAAGTGTCTGTATTCCTCATTGAGAAGGCTGGTGCTGGAAAGAAACACAAGCAAACTTTGGAGGACAGCTTCTCAGGAAAAACTGACTGGATTGGTGAGAATGATTTCCTATTCCCCATATCTTCCTAAAATTTTAATAATTTGGGAATGAGCAATGATGGTTATTTAGCAGTTTTTACTTAATAAGCACATGCCTAATAATTATACCACATTCTTAAGTTCATTATTATTATTATTTTTATTATTATTATTATTTTCAGGCCACACCTGGCGATGTTTGGTGGTTATTCCTGGCTTGGAACTCAGGAATTACTCCTGGTGGTGCTCAGGAAAACATATGAGATGTCAGGGCTGGAACCCGAGTCGGTCTTATGCAAGGCAAGTGCAACTCAAGTGCCCTACTTGCTGTGCAATCGCTCTAGTACCAAATTCATTATTATTTACTATTAGTAGAATCAAATTCAGGTTATGCTTAAAATTTGAAATTTTCCTTGAATACTTTGAAAACTGTGTGTGTGTGTGTGCGCGCGCATGTACGCGTGTGCATGTGCATGCACCAGTGACATGGTTTTGGTGTAGAATACTTGTCTTGCATGTGTGAGAATGTGAGGCTGTGGGTTCAATTTAATTCTGGGCTTCCAGTCTTCTTATATTTGTGTGGGAGAGGGGGAGGTGCAGGGGATTGGGACAAGGGGGCATATCTGGCTGTGCTCAGTGCTTACTCCTGGCTCTGCACTTAAGGGCGCACTCCTGGCAGACTCGGGGGACCATATTGGTGCTAGGCATCAAACCCGGATTGGCAACAAGCATTCTATGAGTTGTACTACTGCTCTAGACCCTGGGCTTCCAGTTTTAAATAAATATTGGTACAATATGGCCTCCCAAGCACACCAGGAGTAACCCCAAACACCACCAGATGTAATCAAAAACAAAATGAACAAAGTTAAAACTATTATCCATTGGTAAAACTCATAATATTGTAACTATAGCAATTTAAATCACTGCATTTATTCCAACTACAGAAAGTGGAATACAGTTACCTTTACTTTGGAGGGCAGGCCAAAAATCCTTATTGATTTACCAGTGGACCTTCATCTGCTGTGATTGTGGAAACTCTTTTTTAATTCTGTTCAGATCTAAAAAGAGAGAAAGAAAAAGGCAAAGAATATTAGCAATGGTTTAAAGTCAATTAAAAGTCCACATAATCTCAGCTGCCAAATGTTCCAAATTGTTTACATGTTCTCTAAAATGTTATAATCTGAGACTTCTGAAAAATACCAACTTTACAATAAATGTGATTCAGGTCTTTAACAATCAGCTTAATTGGTTATGTTTACAATAAACTAGGAAAAAATCTCCTGGGGCTTGAAATCATTGTATGTAATTTGCCACTAATGAGTTTTCACTTAATCTTTAAAATGGCCATTCAGAATAGGCTGCTTCCACAAAAACTGTCAGAATTACAAATTTGAAAACACTAACGAATGAGATTATTTGGAGAGCTCACGTTATCCTTTATCATTCAGCTATTTATAAAAGCAGTTCACAATGCTACAAACAGGAATCAAAACTTAAGTTTTCCCAAAAATGTACTGGGAAATTAAATATTATCATTGTCTACCTAGTATTGTGTATCTCTGTACATACATATTTCAAGTAGCATGTGGCTGCCACTCAAGATTATTTTGGAGAGGAACAATGAGTTAGAGTCAAGGGATTAGAGATTTAGCAAACAAGTTAGAAACTAAGTTGGTTTTCATGCCTAACTAGATGTAACAGAAGAGAAAAAACAGCAAACGTGGGCAATGACACAGCTATGAAGCAGATGCTATCAAAGTATAAAGCACAAAGCAGATCTACTTTATATGAAAAATTCATCAGTAATACATTCCTATAATTTTTAGTGACTATAAATCAAGGACAGATGATGACAGTAATATTTTGTTCAAATTTTATTAATTTTATATATTCTAAGATAGTAAACAAATCTGTCTATGATTTAAGATACTAAAAAGCATCTCTGGAAATCAGTAGCTAAATTCTGACATGTTTTGAATATTTATCCATAATTATCTTTATTGCTTTTTAAATTATTCCTAGATCACATCCTTCCCTTTATAAAACAGTTTCAGTTTTATTCATCCACAAAAATGTTATTCAGTAATGTAGTCTTCCATAATCATTCCTACAATCTTTATAAGCCAGATGTTTCTCTTCCTAGATTACTAATTCCTTCCCAATCTCTTATATTTTAATCCCCAGCCTCTATTTCCACTACAGTGTTCCTTTTCTGTCTTGTTTTCAATAAAAGTCACTATCTTGCTTAACATATCTGTTCTGAGCTACAATCCATTTATTTGCATCTTAAACATTTTACAGCTACATAAAATCACTTAAGGGCAATTACAAATAACCAGGATAGAGGTACCCAGTAAAGATGTTTTGTTATCCACTTTGGATATTTCTTCAAAGTAAACTGGAGACGGAACTACACCAGCATCAGATTAGACCGTACTTGATCTTATTTCACTAGGTCAAGCTAATTTTCAGTTTACTCTCAGGATACTCCAACTATATCTCCAAAATATCCAAGAAAATCACCCTATTTGGGATATATTAAGTCTCTCCTAAGATAGTGCTTGCATCTGAAAGAATTCATCATGAACTAATCTGCACACTTTTAAAATGCTTTAAGGGAAATCCTAGTTTTAGGAAAAAAGGGTGATGAAAGTTACTAAAAATAGGTATAAGAGATCTTTCTTTAGTAGGAAAAACTGATATGTTTTGTAGGGAAAAAATGGCATCTCTCATTTTACATCCACAATAATATTGCACTCAAAAGAGCTGTGATCATGATATTCATTTAACTAGTTAGGAAGACTTAAGAAAGGTCATAATTTTCCCGGGATTACCCACCCAAGACATAGCTTGAAATTGAGCTGCAGTGGTTTTGGTGCTATTTAGATCCCTTTCTGGTTTAACAAACTACCTAAACAGTAATTAAATTTTATTTTGCACAGAGAAAAACTACATAAAAGAACACATTCTAAGAACTGAAACATAAACCTTGATAACTTTAATTCGTTTATCTCTACTATGTAACAAGCACCCAATAAATACAAATGGGGGAAGTGGCCTCCAAAATGGTACTCAGGGGGCAATACTCAGTCACGTGGTGTGTTAGTTCAGTGCAGGGTTTGAGGATGAAGTACTATTCAAGACCAGTGCCAAAGAATCACGAGGGCGACCCTATCTTGTAAGCAACGTAATTTCAACCTCAAGCCAGGTAATATTTGTACTGCAGGACTCCAAACTCCTCTCCAATATTGGCCAAAAGTAGATACATAACCTGAACTAAAACAAACAATTTGGTCATCTCAGAACTAGAAACTGGGAAGAGTCTTCTTTGGTCTAGGTTACAAGTTATCCTTATCCTCCCAAAGAGGCTACACAGTACCAAAGGAGAAAAAGGGAAATGTATTATGCCTGGGGATGGTAGCGGTTCCTTGTCGCAGGTATATTCCTTCAGAGGCTCAATGCACTTCCTTCCACAGGTAGTGCTGAACCTAGAGTAAATGGCTTCTCCCTTCTGGGCTTAAATTATTTCAAATGATTCTTGAATTGATTTCTGATAAATGTTACCCCCAAAATCCTATTCAAAATAATGAAACTATTTAAAAACATAAAGGAACCAGGTAGATCAAACGGCTGGACACATGTGTTGCATGCAGGTGGCCCAGACATAATAGCTTGCGCCACATATTCCCCTAAGCAACAATCGGGGGTGATGTCTGAGCACAGAATGGTCCCTAAGCACTGTCAAGTATGGTCCCAAGTCCCCCTTGTGCTCCCATAAAGCCAGTCGATAGATATTACCAGAATTTTTTTTAAAAAAAGATCTTTCAAAAATATGTCAAGGTTCAGAAACATTCTCTCAATAACTTGAAATAAACAAAATAACTGCACACTATGTGGGGAGTGCTATAATAATTACAAAGAAAATGACTGATTTTCTAGAAGAATCACTATGTCCTTTCAAGACTTTGAGAGACTTGATGCAATTTAAGGCACAATCTGGTTCACTTCCTGTTATATAACCAAGTGTAAAATTAAGCAGAAACCTACTATGACAGAATAAAAAAAAAAAACAGGATAGATAGAGTCAGTCTTGTTTCAGAGTAATGGGTATAAACTCTGTAGATTTATGACACTTTCTTAAATTCTAGCCTAACCATATGGCTTTTAATGTGAGATTGATAATGTAAGTACTTGGAAATGAAACAGAAGGAGGAGGAAGGGTTAAAAACGTGGTCCCTATATGAAGGCAGGCAACACAAGTTTTGACTTCCCTTGAAGTCAGAACTGAGGAAAAGGTTTTGATCTGTACTCCAGTCTGCATTCTATATAGGCAAAGACTGGAAACCAAGACAAGGTATATAGCCTACTTATTTACTTTTTTCATAAATGTATTTAGGGAGAGTCTCTTGCCTGCACGCCTGGCTGTCTTCCCCGGGGCCCCTCGGAGGGGATGGGCTCCAGCTTCCCTCTCCACTCTGAGCAGAGCTCTCAGTGGCCGAAGACCCTGTGGAACCTAGCCACAGCCATGCTCAAGGCCCCTCTCCACACGTTCGGACAAGCCTCACGCATGAAGGTACCAGCAGAGGAACCCAGGTGTGTGTAATCCCATCAACGGTCAATATCCAGAGACTTAAAAGCAAGCTCCTAGAAGCGCGATATCTTATAACCTACTTCTCCCTCTGGGAGAAACTAGCAAGCTGAGAGTTTCGTGTCCACATGGGACAGCCTCTCAAACTTCCCATGGTGTATTCATGTGCTAAAGCCAGTAACAAGCTGGATCTCATTCCCCTGACCCTGAAAGAGCCTCCAATGTGGCATCTTTGGGAAGGCCGAGTGGAGAGAGGCTTCTAAGATCTCAGTGATAGGATGAATGGAGAGAGGCTTCTAAGATCTCAGGGATAGGATGAATGGAGAGGTTACTGAGCCCGCTCCAGAAATCGACGGTCAGCGGAATTTCGTGACTGATTGATCGTATACTGAGGGAGTACACAAGAGACAGTTCAGAGGTGCAAGCATTTGCCTTGCACAGGGTTGATCCCAATTCAATCCTCCGCACCACAATCCCCCGAGTACTGCCATGTGTAGCCCTGGAGGCCCCAAGGACTGCAAGCGTGTTTCAGGCAATTCCCAGTATTCCAGGCCTAAGTAGTACCATATCCTTGGGCCCTTCTATTGACTCACCAGGCCAGCTGGCTGGCCTCCTGAGTACCATCAGGGAGACCACTTCAAAATAATGTGTTGAGGGCTTGGAGAGACAGCTTAAAGAACCAGTAAGCATCCTTTGGACGCTGGAGGCCAATGTTTGATCCACAATACCGCATGGTCCTCTAAGTGTTGCTGGGGAGTGATCCCAAGCATTACACAAGAATCAAATGATTCTCCCTCTGCGCCACCCCACCAACAATGCCAAGTGTGGCACCATAAAAAAGAAAAAAAGGGATATGATTCACACACACACACACACACACACACAAAAACCCTCCTTATTCATATTTACTCTGGAAAGACCAAAAACACCTGGCTTAGGAGGCCAGCTCTCCTACACAGGGATTACTGACCACTGCACGCTATAGCTCACAGGTTGCCTCTTGTCATTGGACATAAATTTTTCCAGAGCACCCATCTAGCTATACCATATATTTTCCTGTCAGACCTGTATCCTGTGCATTTATGCTTCTGTTCTAAGTCCTATATTGTTGTGTGTCCTAACTCACTTCTCCCAAACATAAAAAGCACAACCAAAATTTAAAAGCAGGTTACATGTTAACTGTAGGCATGGAATATAATTATATGGTCCTAGCTTACTCTGACCTCCTAAGTTCTACATGGTTTTAACCATGCACATAAATTTAATAATGAAACTATATACCACATAATCTGTCTTTTCAATACTGACAATAGGTAGCACCATCTTCAACTGTCAGTTTGAGTGTTTGCACCTATTGAGCTACGGGGACAGCTTAGTTCAGGGTTAGGGCTACTCCACTCAACAACAGGTGAGAACCTGAGGATATAACCAAGAGCGGCAGAAGAAACCACTTACTCAGAAAGGCTCCCAAGACTCTAGCTCAGGGGATTCGAACTGGGTGGTCATGCGTTGGCACGGCCGCTTTGCTGCTGAACCACCAAGATCCAGAACCAGCTAGATTACTTCTGAACCCAGCAAGTGCTTGCAGCCATGTCCCCAGACTGTGAACTAAGCTTTTGCTTTATGCTGCCCCAGGAAGGGAAATGATGAAATTTCCCATTTAAATCTCCATGTACTTAACTACTAAAACACAGAAATCCTAAACTGCGCGGCCGCTAGTGCGACCGCGCGACCTTTTACCTCTTCATTCTCATTAGCGGAGAACTAATTATCAAATGTTTCCTTGTCAATAGGGCCATATTTTGGGGGGATAAACTCCAAGAAGAATAGTGAGTTCTGTGTTGAAACCCCAACAACAATAGTGAGTTTTGGGTTGAAATATCGAATGTAATCAAGGTAAAGAGAAAATGAAGTGAATTTTATCAGTTATGCAGGTGGGGGTGGGGGTGGGGAGGTGGGAGGTATACTGGTTTTTTCTTTACTTTTTTTTTTTTTGGTGGTGGAATATGGGCACTGGTGAAGGGATGGGTGTTTGAGCATTGTATAACTGAGACATAAGCCTGAGAACTTTGTAACTTTCCACATGGTGATTCAATAAAATAAATTTTAAAAAATTAAAAAAGACTCTAGCTCAGGAATTAAATTTATTTAACTCTAGGAATTAAATTTATTCCCTGTACTGTCCTACAGCTTTCCTAACCTTCCATGAAAGTCCTCACATAGACCTTTAACATACTAAAATGAGCCTCCACTTCTAAGTTTCTACATATTTGAATCTATATGGTGCTCTTCTCCCTCAAACACATTCAGATATGTAGAAACTTAGAAGTGATCAAATGGAAATTTGTTGAGTTGCGCTGGACCAATATGATAGTGGGTAAGGTCTTACACATAGCAACGAAGTTTGATCTCTGATACTCCAGATGGTCCTCCAAGCCCTGCCAGGAGTGATCCCTGAGTGCAGACACAGGTATAAGAACTAAGCACAGCTGGGTGTGTCCCCCAAACAAAACAAAAATATAATCTGTTAAGTTGGGCTGGAGAGAGTATAGCAGATAGGGTGCTTCTCTAGCACACAGCCAACTCAGGAGCAATTTCCAGCACCTGAAAAGGTCCAAGTTCTACCAGGAGTGATCTCTGAGTGCAAAACCCAGAGAAAGGCCTGATCACCACAGGGAAAAGGCGGGGGGGGGAGCAGAAGAAAATTTGTAATTTGTTAAACTAGTAACTTGCTTTTAATTACAAAGAAAAATTACAAATATTTCTTTACTTGAGCAGAAGGTTCTCTAAAATGTTAGGAAATAGAGGCAAAAGAATCAACTGCCAGTTACAAGATTATGCCATTCATAAATAGCTGTCCTGAAATAATCTCTTCAGGAACATGAACCCAGGGCAGCCAGTGCTCACACCCTGCTTGTGAACTGCAGAACGGTGCCATGGGACTCATGCTTTATTTGCTCATGTATGGAAACATGGGATTCCCTAGAGCCATGACACCTTTACTTGCAGCCAAGCACTAATGTGCTCTCTTACAACAACTAGAATTTCTTGACACCTGAGGAAAATCTGCTCTTCAGAGACTATTTGCTCCTAGTTCTCGTCTACCCACAGGACTCTGTTTTCTACTCAAGACAAAGAATTTTATTATCATGACACAGGCACTCACTTTCAAATGGTAAAATTCCACACATTTAGCCATTCTGTGATGAGATCTTTACACTAGCTAATTAGTGTAGATATTTTAACTACTGATCATTTAAAGCTCATGTTTACAGTCTTCTTTGAAGAGTTCTTTCCAAATCTTTTTTTTTTTTTTTTGCGGGGGGGGGGTAGAGGGAGGGAAGACAGGGAGGCTATACCTGGCTCTGTGCTCAGGACTGATTCCTGGCTCTGTGCTCAGGGATCACTCCTCCTGATGGTGCTTAGGGCACCACTTGTGGTGCCAGGGGTCAAAACCAATATTGGACACATGCAAGGTAAGCACATTACCTGCTGTCCTATCTCCCCAGGCCCTGAAGAGCTCTTTCAACACAAAGTGGAACACACACTTGTAGTTGTTTTCTGTGATACAATTATAGCATAAGTGTGCATATCTTATTTCTGCTACGTAATATCTACTCTCTTCATGAGTATGTTTTCCTCAGGTAATTTTCCTTTGTACTTCATAGTATGGTTCTTAATAGTAGGCAATACAATTAATGCCATAATCAGCTATTATGCCGGCACATACATCTTAGGTCACTGCTAGGAAATTAGAAAATAAAACTGCAGATAATTTTTTTTTCCTTTTGGGCCACACCTGGTGATGCTCATGGGTTACTCCTGGCTCTGCACTCAGGAATTACCCCTGGCGGTGCTCAGGGAACCATATGGGATGCTGGGAATTGAACCCGGGTCGGCTTCATGCAAGGCAAATGCCCTACCCACTGTGCTATTGCTCCAGGCCCTCCAGATAAATATTTTTTCAAAATAAAATTATTTTTAAATGTTTTAAATGTTGTGTATGTGTGCATGCACATCACATCTGGTGTGCTCAGGGTTTACTCCTGGCTCTGCACTCAGGAATCACTCTTGGCAGTGCTTGGGGAACCATACGGGATACAGAGGATAGAACCCATACTGGGCCATGCTTTGCACCCACCTTTTACCTGCGGTACTAGATCTCTAGCCCTGAACACACACACACACATACACACACACACACACACACACACACACACACACACACACATATGTCAAAATAAAATTGGGGGAGAGGGGTTTTATGGGCCACAGCCTGCATTGTCAGGGGACTATGTGGTACTGGGGGCTGCGGGTGGGAGGATACACAACTTATCAAACCAAGGTCATAAGGTCATAAGCTATCTTTCCAGTCCTAAAACTTAGTTTAAAATGCTGAGTTGGAAAAAACAAAAAAAAGACCAACTCAAAAGATCACATTTATATAATATTCCCAAAATGAGAAAAGTAGAAAGTTGGAGAATAGATTAGTGGCTGTCAGGAGTAGGGCATTGTGAGAGTAAAAGGAAAGACTGTGACTATAAAGGTATAGAAGTAGAAAATGGGCTATTTTTGTAATGGTGCAATACTTTTTTTTTTTTTTTTTTTGCTTTTTGCTTTTTGGGTTACAACCCAGCGATGCTCAGGGGTTACTCCTGGCTTTACACTCAGGAATTACTCCTGGCGGTGCTTGGGGGACCATATGGGATGCCGGGGATTGAACCCGGGTCGGCTGCGTGCAAGACAAACGCCCTACCCACTGTGCTATCGCTCCGGCCCCCTGCAATACTTCTTGATTAGAATAAAATTATAAAATTATTTCAGGACCCGGGGCCAGAAGATAGTACAGCAGATAGTACAGGTGTTTGCCTTGAACACGGCCAACCAGGGTTTGATCCCCAGCATCCCATATGGTTCCCCAAGCACCTCCAGGAGTAATTCCTGAGTGAGTGCAGAGCCAGGAGTACCTGAGCATCGCTAGGTGTGGCAGAGAAGAAAAAAAAATATTTCAGAACCCAGGAGATGGCTCAAAGGGCTGGGGCACATGTTTTGCATGTAGACCTGAGTTTTATCTTCTGCACTGTAGAGTTACTAGTTCTCACTCCCCATCCAGCACGACTAGGAGTGGCTCACCCCAAGTAACAGGCTGGGAGTGCCTCCCCCAACAACTCTGGGTGCACACTCCCACAGAAAAGGAAAAGAGTAATAAAATAAAATGATTTTATACCACTATCAATTTCCTGGCTTTGATATCACACTACAGTTAGGTAAAATGTTGATGTGAGAAATTAGTTGAATAGTAACTAAGACCTCTTTTACCATCTTCCTGTGAATCTGTAATTATTTCAAAATAAAAAGATTAAAAAGTTAAAGTATGTTAGATTATAAATATTTTTCAAAGAAAATTTATTCAACTGGTAAGATTAACTAGCATCCAAGTCTGTGCAAATATGTTTTATCTTTCCATTTTGTATACAAATGAACCATCTTGAGAGAGGGAAGGAAAAAGTGGAAATGAAGGTTTTAGAAGTTTTGCTATTAGTATGCTTACTGTTCTTGATAATATAAGTAATATTACTACTTCAACATATTTGGATGTCTTATAAAGGGCTGGTAGCATTTAACATAAAATAGGTATTTAAACATTTGTTATATCTGCAAGATTCTATCACTATAAAAGAGGCATGAAACAGCATACTTAAATACAAATTGAAAGATAAAAAAGACATTCTGTGATTTCTGTATGCTAATCAATGTCTCATTTAGCACATGATTATATGTAATTTGCAAAATATATTATTAGGCTTATGTGATTACCAGGCAGAATGTGTTACAATATATACACATGGCAACAGTTTCTATAATTCAAATATCTCTGGCTAAATTAATATAAATTGCTGCAATATGCCAATAATAGAAACAAGAAGAATTCCACAAGCCAGGAGATGCAAATTAAACAAAACCAGTGTAAATTATTTTTCACTAGCACTTAACACAGAAATCTTTCTATCAATGATTATAATGTAACATTCTGGACTACATAAAAAAACCATGACTCCCTGGTTCCTTGTATCTCACACCTAACCTAGCTCAATACTGGTTCATCATGACTCTGGATTTAAAGAGAGGTTGGCAGCACTTCATAAATACCTTCCTGTTCACTCCTTTCTACAGTGATGCAATTTGGCCTACATTTCCAGAGCTCATTGAAACTTTGTAGGAGGGGGAAGAGGAGAGTTTTTCATTTCTCTTACCCTCTGATTAACTAGGACAGCAAATGCCACTCAAGGAATTGCTACTGGGCACAAGCAAAAGGGGGGAAAAAGTCATGCCAGTAGGAAATTCAAAAGGAGAACACTTAGAAATGCTGCATTCTCTGACTCTGCAAATGCACTGTCATAGCTTTCCAAGGCAGGAGTGAGGAAGAGGTGCCCCACTTTATACTATAATCAGTCCAGAACACCAAAGCTGTTTTATTTACTTCAGGCTCCCAACAATATGAGAATTAAACTTGAACTATAGATTCCTGTCCTTACCAATGTCTTTCAACAGGTAGAATGCTTGCCTTGCAGAGGCCCAACCCAGGTTAAATCCCTGGCATCCCACATGGTCCCCTGTGACTGCCTAGAATAATTTCTGTGTGCAGAGCCAGGAGTATCCTCTGATCACCACCAAGTGGAGGACCCATGCCAAATGTATACATATATATATATACACACATACACACATATATACACATACATATATATTTAAAATCTATACTTAATTATATTTTTAATTACATTTCCTTAGCTTTAGATTCATGTCTATCTTCTGTTCCAGAATCCTTTCTAAGACTATTACCTTGATTCAGATGTTATGTGTTCTTACTTTTCTAAACAATCTCTGATGACATTTTTCCCACTTTTTTGGTTTTGGGGGGCATAGCTGGCAGTGTTCAGGAGACTATACAGTGCTGGGGATCAGATATGCTCTAGCCATTGAGCTACTTCCCCACACCAAAGACTTTCCTTTTTGGATGAGCCTAACCATAGGCTTTGTCCTTTTAACCTGGGGCCTGGGGATGCTTTTGTTTTCAGAAACTCAGATATGCATGGCACTTGTACTATTATTGGGCCATCCCCAGCCCCATAATATATGTCCATACAAACACACATTTTTTTTTTGGTGATAGTTATTAAACTCAAGTCCTCATTCATGTGAAGTAAGTATTCTATCACTGAACTCAATAGCTGTACTAAGAAGAATTGTCCAATTATGTTAAGGGAAGTCTTCAATTTTAAGTCTTGTCAAATGTGGGCATGTTTTTATGTAATTCTAATAGAATTTGGAGAGGAAAACCAGAAGTGGCAAGTCATTCTCATTTTACATCATATTAATGTGATCACTTAATGGAGGTATTATCTGCCAGATTTGTCCACTGTTCAGTTTTTTTTTCCTTTCTGTATTGTATTCTTCAAAACAAAATCACTATGCACAGTCCACATTAAACGTATTGGCTTAAAGATGAACCCAATATTAAGCTGAATAAATTATTTTTTAAGTTTTTTGCTTTTTGGGTCATACCCGGCGATGCTCAGGGGTTACTCCTGGCTCTGCACTCAGGAATTACTCCTGGCAGTGCTCAGGGGACCAAATGGGATGCTGGGAACTGAACCCGGGTCGGCTGCGTGCAGGGCAAATGACCTACCCACTGTGCTATATAGCTCCAGGCCCTGAATAAAATTTCTTTGTCCAATTCCTTTTAAGGGGGGTTATTTAATCACTTAGCATTCTTCTACATGCAAAATGTATCTATTCACTCCAATTTTCTTACCTATTTAATCATTTTGATATCAGTATATACCCAGAGATATTTGTTTTAAATTAGTTCTATTAAAACTATATAATTTGCAAGTTTCTATCCGTTACATTAATACTAAACCAAACCTACATTGTATATTACTATCTTGGGCAATGATCTAATAATATATTATTTAGTTGTTTAAACCACTGAGAACTCTTTCAGTTATCTTTTCTTAAGGGTGAGGAGGGGCTTGGGCCACACCCAACTGTGTTCAGGGCTTATTCTTGGCTCTGCACTCAGGGATCACTCCTGGAGGGGTCCAGGGGTCAACCTGGGTGCCATAGATGCAACCAGATTCAGCCATAAGTCTTACATAGTGCACTATTTCTCCAACTTCTCAGTTATCTCTTGTGTGCCTTCAACAGACCCTAGAATGAGGTGCATAAATGTATATGTTTTTATTACCAGAATTTTCTAGTTTCCTGGCACTAGAATATTTTCTTGGCATATTTTATTTCTTTCTCCAGCTAGAATTAAGTATAGTTACTTTCACTGAAACATAGTATTAGAAACCAAGATCTGGGCTTTTGTTTTATTTTGTCTTGCTTTTATTTTATTTTGAGTTTTTTTAGGGGGGCCACACCCAGTGGTGCTCAGGGCTTATCCCTGGCTCTGAGCTCAAGGATGACTCCTGGCAGTGCTCAGGGAACCATATGTAGTACTGGGGGTCGAACCCTGGTTGGCCACATGCAAGGTAAGCATCTTAACTTCCATGATATCTCTCTGACCCCTTGTTCTACTGTCTTTATCCTTTAAAATTTCAACATAAGGTTGGAGCAAAAGTACAGTGGATCGGGCATCTGCCCTGCATGTGGATGACCCGAGTTCGATCCTTGGCATCCCATATGGTATTCCAAGCCCACCAGGACTGATCCCTGAGCGCAGAGCCAAAGTAAACCCTGAATACCACTGGATGTGCACCCCTATCAACACAACAAAATAGTAAGTAGACATAATTTTCTCCTTCAGTATCTATATTCTATGTGTCTATAACATTAAATTATGAAAAAGATGCTTTTAAGGATCAAAGTACCATCTGAATGGCTACCTTTCAGGTTTGGTAGGGTTACTAAATTCCTTATCATTAGGTACTTCTTTGGATAAAAAAGAGTTGGGTTTTTGTTGTTGTTGGTTTTTCTGGTTCGTTTTCCTGTTTTATTTTTTTCTCTATCCTTGGGGATAGAGAAAATTTAGAATGAAATGCAGTAAGCCTGCTGTGCTATGCAATAGGACCTCCTTTATTACCCAGTATCAAGGACTTTCTCCTCTACCACCCCCCTAGGGCAATCACATAAAGGCAGGGAGAGGCACGGTCCATTTTTGGAATTAAACAGAACAGGACTTAAACCCACACTACAGCTAAAGTCATTTCCTTTATGTAAACTCTTGATTACCTAAGGTAAAAAATAAACTGAAATATCAGTAAGATCTGAATTTTAAATACATTAGTAACAGCTTATAGCAGCAGCTACACTTGCCTATGTAAAGTTTGTATAATTTAATGTTATGAAATTTTCCTTCATTGAGACTAATAAGTTCAACACAAGGACAGAGTGAGAGATTCTAGGGCAGTGGGGACACCTAATGGGAAGCAAAAATATTTCAGTAGGTAACAAAATTTAAAAAAACAGTTAATGCCATTAAACACAAAGAAGAAAGGTCTTCACCTCAGATTTTAACTGCTACAAATGACCTGTGTAACCATGCTATGCCAATAAAATATTTGGTGCCCTCAGATAATTTTTTGAACAGACACATAATCCTGTATTTCTCTGTCATCTTTCTCTCTCTCAATCTGATTATGATTTATAGTGAGCAAACATTTCTTAAGCCTCCATTATGCACTGAGTGACACACTATGCCTGGTGCTTCTAATTAATGAATGGATTATTTTAAAAAAATAGACATTAGGAGCACTTCTTCCATTTTTCCTTCTCAGCAGATCTGCTGAAGCTGATAAAAAAAAAAAAAGTAAGTCAAGTCTTTATAATGATGAAGACACAAAACAGCTTAGAGACACATAGGATTTAGTGTCTACTTCAACAGTTGTCTGGTAACAGTCTAGAAAAGCCAGAACTTCTTTAGCTGTATGACAGATACAATCACACTTATTTCTCAGAGAGAATATACAGAAAGCACAGCCCCAGCCCTAGCACACACGTGGGCTTTAGTTCATGCTCACAATTTGCCTTTCATCACAAACACAACTAGGAAATACTAGGAGGACCCCAATAGGGGAATTCATGTCTTTTTCTCCCTAGCCAATTTTATTCTCTTTGTTTGTTAGCCTTAAAATCATGGCCTTTAAAAAAGTTATTTCCTGTGTCCCAGTCAGTGTTTGATAAACAGTGCACATTCATTTAAGAGGCATGACCAGAATAGACAGGAACTATTAACAGCCATAATGGTTAACATTGTCTGAAAGTTATTTTGTGTGAGACTTGTATGAATATTAGAGAAACCTGTGAGACTTTTAAAATTAGCACTAATTTTAACAATTTTAACTATCTCTAATTTTCAAATAAGAAACAGGCTAGAAAGGGGAAACAATTCATGCAAAACTGCTACCTATTCTAGCTAAGCAGTCTACTCTTACAGAAAGATAGCAAGATTTGATACAAGATTATATCAAACAACTGGATATAAAAACCTTTCTAACCACACATTGCCATTTTTTAAAAAAATACTACTGTATTGGGTGCTAAAGCAGAATGAAAGAATCAACTAAAATTCCTCATTTGCAACAGACTTGAGAACTGGGAGAAGAGCTTTGGATATGGTGCAATACGAAAGTCTTCAAATTATTACTTCCACCCCCCAAAATAATTACAAAGAACAAAATCCATGAAGGTCTCCGAACAATTGAACAGAAAGCAGCAACTCCCAGGTTCAGTTCTTAATTGGCTGACACCAGCATGTGCCACCTGTGGCTCATACATGGATGCAGGTTAATAACACAAATACGCAGCACCAAATCATTAACATGATCCACATTCCCAGAATCCTCAATATACTCGCACAAAAGGCTACTTTAGAATTTCTTAACTCCTTAAGATTCACCACTGGTCTTTTCATCTAAATGAAGCAGATTCCTTAAAATTTCTTTTTTTGGCTTTTTGGGTCACACTCAGTGATGCTCAGGGTCGACTCCTAGCTCTGCACTCAGGAATTACTCCTGATTGCTGGGGATCAAACCCGGGACAGTCGCGTGTAAGGCAAATGCCCTACCCAATATACTGTTGCTCCGGCCCCTTCAAACTGATTTTCAAGTGTTCTCTAAACTGCTTCATCATTTATGTCAACATTTCCAGCATGGGCATTGGTATTACCCTATACCCAGGGCTTTGCCTTTTATAGAGTCTATCCTAAAAATAGTAACAACTTGAGAAGCACAATCAAATTTTTGGTATTAAACTGACCAGAATTTAAATCCCATTTCCTATTTTTAACACTGTCATCTCAAGCAAGTTATTTTACCTCTCTGCAGAAGTGGAGGAAATAACACATGTGGAGCTACAATGCCTGACACGTGCTCAGTGCATTGTCATCATTACTCTCATTCTGCCTATGAAGCTGAGAGTCCACAGAAGAACCAAAGATCACAGAGCAAGAGTAGGAACCTGGGGCTCTCGGGGCCTGAAACCAGTTTTTACTCCTTTCTTTTACAATTTTTTACTAAGCACCATTAAGTACCATATGTGGCAGTGAGGTTGGAGCTGTGAAAAATAAAAAATGTACCTTGCTCTCACAGTACTTCCATTCTGATACAGAAGAAAGTCATCAAACATTCACACAAACTTGAAAGGGGTTTGAAAAGCAAGATACCTGAATATACAGGAGTATTAATAACATATTAATATGTTTAGTAGCAGTTACAGACTGGAGCAATAGCACAGCGGGTAGGGCATTTCCTTTGCACAAAGCCAACCTGGGTTTGAGTCCTCCATCCCTCTCGGAGAGCCTGGCAAGCTACCAAGAGTATCCTGCCCGCATGGCAGAGCCTGGCAAGGTACCTGTAGCGTATTTGATATGCCAAAAACAGTAACAAGTCTCACAATGGAGATGTTACTGGTGTCCGCTAGAGCAAACTGATGAACAACGGGACGACAGTGCTACAGTGCTACAGTGTAATAGTAGTTACAGCTTAGTAATAGGTATTAAACATATTAATAACATGGGGATATAGATAATCTTGTTAAGAGCAAATAACAAAAATATTTGGATGTTATTTTATTTCATTTTGCAGTGCTGGATATGGAATCCAGGACCTGATCGTGGTATTTTTGTCTGCAAGATCAGGGAAAGCTTCTGTGAAGAGACGTCATTTAAACTAAGACCAGACAGTAAGATGAAGTGTTAGGAGATGAGGTTGAAAGCAGGCAGTCCAACCGAAGGGACCCTCAAGACTAAAGCCTCTGAGGAAAGAAGACTACCGAGTTTGAAAAACTGAAGCCATGGCACCTGAGGAGAATGGAGAGAAAGATAGGCAGGTCAACATCCTAAATATAAGCTAAGGGCTTAAGATGCCATACATTCTGGAAGTAATGGGAAACGACCAAAAATCAGGCTGTCTTTAAAGAATCTGCAGCAAAAGGCTCATTCTTTTTTTTTTTTTTTTTTTTTTTTTGGTTTCTGGGTCACACCCAGCGATGCACAGGGATTACTCCTGGCTCATGCACTCAGGGAATCACTCCTGGCGGTGCTCAGGGGACCATATGGGATGCTGGGAATCGAACCCGGGTCAGCCGTGTGCAAGGCAAACGCCCTACCTGCTGTGCTATCACTCCAACTCCAGCAAAAGGCTCATTCTAAGCCCAACTTCCTCAAGTCAGGACTATTCCTACCTTCATCCCATCTATGACACGGCAACTGTAGACTTTTGTTAAGTATCTTTAAGCAACATGAAAGAATATGTATTTTTTGAGAGAGGCTAAATCACTGTCCTCTTTTTTAATCCCACAGATGATGTTTCTATTAAAAGGCTACGGTTAGGTTTGCTATATACAACTGCTGTATTTGGTGTTACCTCTTTTCATTGCTTGACCCACAGTGCCTGAGAAGTAGAGTAAATATCTTTAATCTCTCAAAATCAATGTTCAATAGTTATAAATAGACCCTGTTTTAATAGCTAAAACAAATCTGTCATTCCTAGAAATGGCTGACTAAGAATCTTCTTTCCAATAAATCTTACCTTGTTCAAACAGACCTAAAGAAATAATGTGAAACATTTGTTTTTTAAGTTCTGCTTTCCTTCTTCAGATAGCTTTATCAGGAAAAATCTATTTCATCAATACGGCATTAAAAATATAATCTTTACCTGTTAGGATAAGTCAGATTACATCAGTAATTTTAAAAATCTTTAATTTTAGCCTAAAACAAAATATCCCAACAGAAAGTCTTGCAGTGCTTTTCCTAATTTTCTGAAAATTGTTCAGATTCTCTCTTTGAATATTTAACCATTCAATAACTATTTGGACTATTCATATTAAAAGACTGAATCATAATCAATAGTTCACATGCATTAAAATTTATTTTTGAAGAAAAAAAGATTTATTTTTGGATTTCAGGAAATGAAGGTCAGATAAAACGTTAAAATTGCAATTATGAATGTTACTATGGTGTGCTAGTAATATTCTGTTTGATCTTTTGTGCATCCCTGGGCCAACAGTCCACCATCCTAGCTCTTCTCTGGACCCCACAAGCTGAGTCTAAAAAGAAGAACCACTAGTTTCTTTCAGGAAATGATCCAGTCAGCAGTAACCAATAGAAGACATTACAATGACACTAAATAGGAACCAAAGCAGGGGAGGACAGTTTTACTTACTCTGTCCCCGCCAGGGATGCATTTTCTGGAACCAGCTAAATCCCTGCAGGATGAGAGGCACTGTGTGTGGCTCGCCTCCACAGTACCAGTTCTCCACTGGACTCTCATAATGCGACTTTTCTCCTTTGAACCTACTAGCAATATGAACTTCCCATTGTTCTGGGTCTCTGGTTGACAAGATTACTCTATTACCAGTCCTCTGAAAACAATCCTTCCATTAGAATCTCTTGAAGCATCTAACTTGAACATTGCTAACTGTCAGATCTTAGACTTTAAACCAGAAACTTGTAAAGCCAACAATCCACATCATTTGCGTGCAAGCAATTATCATGCCGGTTATTAATTTCCTGATGCAGTTCCTTCACACCAAGACCTGGAGAAAAGTTAACTTTAAACTGGTCAATAGAGAAGACAGAAGGGCACTTCTGAAAGATGGTTGTCAAAATGTGAGGCAGATATTCACAATTATCTAGACAGGGGTTTGAGAGATGACAAGAATCAAACATTTACAAAGACATGCCACTTCTTCCTTCTCACTGGGTTTTTTCTCCTTGAGGGCTCAGAATCAAAGTCAGCACCACATTGAATAATAGAGGTTATATCACTGCTAGGGAAGTTGCCCCGTGTGTCACTTCACTTCGCTAGCTACTTAGACCTAAGAATCTGTTACAGCCTGGCACACAGAAATAAAGTCAACCATCTTGTATTTCTAATACCTGCTCAAAGATCTTTCTGTATTTCTTTCATTCTAAAATAAATCTTCCTTCTGTACTAAGGGAAAAAAAAAGAGCAATCTGAGAAAATTCTGCTTTTACTCAGCCATGTCTGTCTCTTTAACAGATCTGACCAGATTAGCACTTTTCTTTTCCACAGGAGTGAACTGGCATATGATTACATCGTAATCTGCTCTGAGCTCCTTCTTGGGATTTTTCTTTGACCAAGGTGACTGAATCTGAGGTTAGCTATTAATTGAAATCACCTGGGTGTCTCTAGCAACACTCTACCTAGCTTTCCTTTAGCACACGCCATCTGATGATTACTCTAGTTCTGAATATTGGCCATTCTTTCAAACAACTGATTTAAAGACTTCTTCAGAGGGTGGGAGGTGGGAGGTGGGATTGTAAGAATAGATGAGGCAAATGTCAATAGGCCTCTCCAACAACCACTCCAAAAATCTCCCCTGCAAACAGCAGGCATTAAGAATTAACATGAAGAATTGCTAGGATAAAGACACGGGCCACGACACAGGTAGACTGCCGTACGCAGCTCAATCAACACTGGCAAAGGGCAAAATAGCTCTCTTCCCTCATTTTAGAGGGAAAGCCCTTCTCTATAGTCTAAAGACAACACCTGAGAGTCAGTGAGTTCATGAAAACTTGGTTCATAATTTATGTTCATTTCTATTACTCATTTTTTTAAATTGAGTCACCATGAGATACAGTTACAAAGTTGTTCATGATCCAATTTCAGTCATTCAATGTTCCAATACCCATCCTAGTGTACATTTCCCCACCACCAATCCCCCCCCCTCTCTCTCTCTCTCTCTCTCTCTCTCCGCCCCCCTTCCCTCCTTCCCTCCCCCCCACCCCACTTCTAGGCATTATGGTTTGCAATACATGCATTGATGGGTTATCATATATACCCCTTTGCCTTCTTTTCAGAATTCAGTTCTTGTCCAGAGTGATCATTTCCAGGTATCATTATCATAGTGGTCACATATCTATCCTAACTGCCTTCCCCTCGCCCTTCCACTTGTGGCAGGCTTTCATTCATGAACCAGTCTTCCTGCATTTGGTTTCTACTGTCCATAGGTATTAGTCTCGGGGCTGGAGCAATAGCACAGTGGGTAGGGTGTTTGCCTTGCACACGGCCGACCCAGGTTCGATTCCCAGCATCCCATATGGTCCCCTGAGAGCCACCAGGGGTGATTTCTGAGTGCATGAACCAGGAGTAACCCCTGTGCATCACTGGGTGTGACCCAAAAAGCAAAAAACAAAAAAAACCCAAAATGAAAACATAGGTATTAGTCTCATATAAGATAATTTTACATTCCACAGATGAGTACAATCAATCTATAACTGTCCCTCTCCTTCTCATTCAGCATGGTATTCTCCAGGTTCATCCATGTATAAGTAATTTTCATGACTCTGTTTCTCCTGGTAGCTGCATAATATTCCATTGTGTGATATACCAGTTTCTTTATCCAGTCATCTGTTCTCGGACATTCAGGTTGTTTCCATACCACTCTAAATTCTTACTTGTAAATACTCATATGTATGAATGTGTGGAAATAGATCAAAGTCAATAGTGGTATCTCTGAGAAGCAGAAACATGAGTAACTTTTCTTTCCCTCTATGCATTGTGAATTTTTCCAAAATTTTTAATAACATGTATGATTTTTGCAGCTAGGGAAAGTTATTAAACAAAACACCCTATAAGCATTCATTATAGAAAAATAAAGAGCCAAGTTTATGTCTTGAAACTCAAATATCCAAGCCATATTTCTTAGCTTTTAAGTATTTTAAAATTTTTCAATAAGTAAAATCATTTATAAACTTTATATATATACACACACACATATATATACATTTATATATATATATATATATATTGTTTTGGGAATCACACCTGGAGGTAATCAGGAGCTACTTCCACTTCCTGCTCAGGAGGTCTGCCCCAGTAGTTTTTAGTGACCACGCTATACCAGGGATTGAACCTAGGCCTCCAAAACACAAAACAAGTGCTTCAGCTGACTATCTTTCTGACCCTAAAATTTGTTTTATAAACTCAAGATGTGAAAAACAAGAATGTCTCATTGGATCTAAGGTGTAATTTTTTTCCTGGTACACATCACAACCTGAATAGAGGCAATTTAGACACATGGTGTCCAACAACCAGTCTACTGACTTCAGCTGGTCCCAAGGCATACTATGGTTGAATATCACTGATTTACAGCCTTCAGAGTCAAATTTCACCATTTTCACACTCTGAACAACTTTTACCACATGAAATCAGACTCTTTTTCTCTGTCAAAATACCATATGGAGGATATATAATTTTATGAAAAGCAAACTGCGATATAATAGCAAATTAGTGTGTCTTCTACTATAAATGCTAGCTAATAAAAACTTTCATTGATTCTTGACACCAGATATCGAACAGAAAGCTAAATCACTGCTGGTTGTTAGCTAAAGGAATAAAAACACTAAGAAACCCTAACCATTATGAATGATGTCATGACTATTTATTAAACAACTGATTTTTCAGTTTAGCATGATTTATAGTTCTAAACAGAAGCTGGAACACTCTCTTTTCTATCTTTTTCATGATATATTATAGGTGAGCATGTGTCATTTAAGTCTTAGAGTGTTGAAATATATTATCAGGGAATTTTAGAAACCATAGATATCTTTAGTAGTTTCAGCAAGCTGGTAAATCTGTCTTAAGGTAATGGCAAATGGTTTTCCTTTTTTTGTTTGTTTGTTTTTTGTTTTTGGGCCACACTCAATGATGCTCAACTGTCTTAAGGTAATGGCAAATGGTTTTCCTTTTTTTGTTTGTTTTTTTGTTTTTGGGCCACACTCAATGATGCTCAAGGATAAGTTACTCCTGGCTCCGCACCACAAATCACTCCTGGCAGTTTTCGGGTTGACCACTCGCAGCACATATTCTCTGTAGCACTGTGCCTGCCTCATATGGCCCTGGTGGCCCCAGCACCACTGGGAAGACCCAACAACAAAAAAGCAAAATAGTAACAAAAAACATATAGACTCAGAAAAATAAAATAAAGGTTGACTTTTTTTTTTTTAAGAACTTTACAAGTGCTCTTTTCAAGATTAAATTCACAGAATTCTAAAGGCTCAAAATGTCTGCTAAACTGACACCATAACAACTTAGAAATGAAAGAGGAAAAGTATTTGTTTCTAGGTTTGGCTGCCACTCAGCAGTAGCACTGTCGCAGAACTGCTGTCCTGTTGTTCATCAATTTGCTCGAGTAGGCACCAGTAACATCTCCATTGTAAGACTTGTTACTGTTTTTGACATATCAAATACACCATGGATAGCTTGCCAGGCTCTGCAGTGTGGGCGGGATACTCACATGGATAACTACTGGGGGTATTTGGTAACCACATGTGATGGCCAGGATCCACCCTGGGTCAGCCTCATGCAAGGCAAGGGCCATACCCACATTACACTATTTCTCCAGCACGTGGAAAATGAACAGCTTTTAAAATCAGTATTGTTAACAAGGTGAGAAGTTGTAGGAATGTGTGCATGAAACAGAAAGAAAAACACACGGTTTAAAAAGTGGTATTAGATGTTAGAAGAATGTTCTAAAAGTTATAAAAAAGTTTTGAGATATTTGTTTTTACAAAAAGTCTAACCAAACAAGAACCACTTTATTACCAGTACAGTCAAGTTGATGGTTCAGACTCTAAATGAAACTTTAGACACAAGGAGGAAAGGGCCTAATATACAATTCTATTACTTACAGAAGAACACTGTCTGGGGATCCATATTAAATAAAAGTGTGAATTATTCCTCTAAAATCTTCTTGTAGTGGTGAACTTAAGCACTAGAAAACAGAGATGACAATTTAAAAGAAGAGTCCTAAGGTTGGGAAGAAAAGTTACTATACCACAAGGTGGTAATTACACGGTAGGGAAGTTAAGGCCAGACTGAAAGGCTCCAAGACAGACTTTAAAACCAGCTAATCATGACAAGTAAAGGAGGGGTAAATCAGCTCAACTGACTATATGTGGGCAAATAAAATGATGATGTTTATTCAGCCAAAGCATGAAAAAACAAAAATGGCTATCAATGCCCAAGACAACATGAGCTATCTCCCTGACACACCAGTGTCCCTCAGTAAGAGAGGCTAAATATAGATTCACCTGACCCAGTTCAAGCCAGAACCCTGGAAAACAGAAAAAGGGCCATTTCTTAAAAAAAAAAAAAAAAAAAAAAAGGGCCATTTCTAGTTGGTCAACCGTTTTTCTAGTATAGCCTTCAGAAGAAGTCTGGAGAGTCAGAACACCTGAGTTCTCCTGTTTACAGTTCTATGTTACAGAAGAAACTACTTCCCTTTTCTACATCACGTACCCAGCTGAAATACAGGGTAAGATCTAATCAGCACTACCTTCCAAAGACTACAGTATAAAGTAAAACAGAAGAATGTATGTGGAAATGCTCTAAATAAAATCACATTCAATGGCTGAAGCTCAGCCTTATAGAATGACCTTGCACATGACAGGCCTCCTGCAATCCCTAGTTCTTCAAAAATATTAAATTAATGATAATAATAAATATACAGTAATAAAATAAAAATCAAATTATTTGGACATTTTGCCATCTGAAACACCTGAAATTATTAAAATTACGCTATTAAAGATATTAAGTTATATGAAGGACATACTACTAAGGACAGTACTACAGTGCCACTACTAAGGGTATAGGCTGTCTCTTTATCCTTCGACCTTTAAGGTCTAAAATGCTGGTTTTTTGTTATTGAGAATTGCTTCACATATACATGGTGTTCTACCACTGAGCTCATCAAGCCTAAAATGCTTAACATATTAATAAGGTTACAATAAAAAGTAGTTAGATACCAGACAATAGAAAAAAATATGCAGGGTAGGCTTGGAGATATTAAGTAATGAGGTCAACAACCATATTATCATACTGTGTCCCAATAGCATCACTACGCACTCTAGCACTGTCCTCCCGTTGTTCATCGATTTGCTTGAGCAGGCACCAGTAACGTCTCCATTGTGAGACTTGTTACTGTTTTTGGCATATCGAAGATGCCACAGGGAGCTTGCCAGGCTCTGCCGTGTATCACTATGCACTAGTAAAATGTTCTTAGCAGGGAAACTCCCTCTTTAAAAAATAGTTCACATACTTTTCTTTAAAAATCAGGGAAATACATAAAATGTTTTAGAAAAGATTACCATGTAAAAATGGATAGATATTATTGTACTTACAGCTAAATGTACTTCAGTTAAATGCTGATTACTTGAAATGGAAACAGATGGTATGGAACTCTTTAAAAACGTTCCTCAACCTGGCATTTAACAAACCATGGAGACACATGGTACGTGATGAAGAATCTGGGAAGGTCACCTGGTGTTACAAATATTCAATGTGATAAGTGATGCACAAAGCTACTCACACAAGGCAGCCTACAAATAACTGGACAGTGGATAACCAAATACTGATGGTTTTCTCTGAGTCTGGCAACCTCTTCCCTTGCTGGGAGTGACAACTTACCAAGTAGAAGTAACTCCGCATCTGCCAGCACTGTGTCACTCAGTAAATAAGAGACTTAAAAAAAATGTTGGAGAGGTCAATAATTAGTTCAGCACCCCAAGAAGTCTGTCTATTGAGGCCTGTTACCTCAAATCACAAAGCCACTCTAGATCTGATCCACTCTGAGGCCTGGTGTTTCAGCTCTACTGTCAATTTTGGGAGCCAACACCAAATCATTCAAGTAACCTTTAGTTTTTCCTCTTTAAGGAAAAAATAAAGCCAGATTTCATTTCTATGGCTTACAACAAAAAAAATCTTACTTGATTAACTATTATTCTGCTTATAGAAAAATTATTTTCTTAAAAAGAAATTTAATTTGATTGGAAAGCAATGTAAACTATTAATTTTATACAAAAAACAAAAGCATGTATCATGGAGCAAAGTACAAAATCCACATAAAATTTAAGTATTGGATTTTTAAGATTCTTTAAAGATCTACTTCCTTTCATGCCTCCCCTCCCTCGTTCCCATATTCTTTATTCGGGATGAGGGGAGCTTGGACCACACCCAGCCGTGTTCAGGGTTTATTCCTGGCTCTATAGTCAGGGATAAAGGTAAAGCCAGGGACTGAGCCACAAAGTTGGCTATGCATTAAGCAAACATCTAACCCCTGTACCATTCTCTCAGGCCCCCATGCAAATTTCTTTAGATATGAGTTTAAGAAGCACGAGTATGGGGATAAACTTCCCATAACTTTTAGGATTTGCTTCCAACTTTGTAAAAGATCTAAGGTAAGTTATTTAACAACTCTAAGACATACTTGTCATGTCTTCAAAATGGGGATAATAACAGCTATTATATTCCAAAAAGATAATATAGAGAAGCATTTAGCACGGCTCCTCACAACAGAGTTTATGAGTCACAATACACAAAAAGGGTTTGGTTAACAGAGTATATGCTATGGTGTAACGCTCAAAAATAAAGTCAGTCATATTGATGTGATCACAGCAGAAATGGCCAAAGACTTAACAGAAGATGATATTCTAATGAATACTGAAGAATATTGCCCAATGGTTTGGAAAATATGTGTAGTAAAGTTGATTCCCATACCAAACTTAAAACCTAAATATATGGTAATTAATAGCTTTCAGACTTAGCATAAAGTCCACTTATATTTCTATTGTATTTTGAGATACTCTGTCATGTTATATTTCAAATTATAGTTTAAGAACTTTTCCCCCCTAACAACTTTAAGTATAGTTTTGATTTAGTCATTCAAATCATGCAAGTCTTTAGTAATTATTTTATCCATTATATCACCTTCACCTATTTTTATAGCTACAGTAACTGAACGACTAAAAATAAAATACAAACCCTGTTTGCAAAAATGGTTCTCATTATTTTCCACATCACTGAATGCCCACCCCCACCTTTCTTATAGGCACCACCTGTAAGATAACAGTAACCAATATGTCCCATTAAAATATATATGTGCACATATGTGAGTATGTGTGTGTGTGTGTGTGTGTGTGTGTGTGTGTATTTCAAACCATTGAAATCTTGGCTAGTCTTGCAGCATGACTCAATAGAATGTGGTACGATGACACTGTGTGACTTCTAAGTCTCAAGTCCTACAGTTCTCACCTTCTTGGAACATAGTACTCCATGTGAAGACATTTGGTCTAACTGCCGAAAGATGAGATCACATAGAGCTCAAATGAGCTGTCCCAGCCTGAGGTCCAGAATGAGCTCTGATGGAAGCCTTGGGAAGACAATAGCCACATTAGTGACTTCAGACCAGTCAAAACAAACAGAACTACTCTGCGCTAATTGTGAGTAAATGAATGATCTCTGTCTTTTTTTTTTTTTTTTTTTTTTTTTTTTTGCTTTTTGGGTCACACCTGGCGATGCACAGGGGTTACTCCTGGCTCTGCACTCAGGAATTACCCCTGGCCATGCTCAGGGGACCATATGGGATGCTGGGATTTGAACCTGGGTCGGCCGCGTGCAAGGCAAATGCCCTACCCGCTGTGCTATCTCTCCAGCCCCAAATGATCTCTGTCTTAAACCAAAAAGTTTTGGAACAGGTTGTTCTAACACATGTCTTAAAATAAAGTCTTAGAATTGCATTGCATGTCTATCACATCTGTTTCTTAAATATGAAAAACATCTTCATGAATTATTTTATATTTATTCCAGGCATTTTCTAAAACTTAGTATAAATAAACTTAGTAGCCCAATGTTGGCAAATAAGTATGTCACAGCAAATTGTGACTATACTTCTTTCTTATTCTTCATGAGATAATTAATATGAATAATTCTACAAAAATACTGAATGTATCTCAGTCAGAGCTTGGGGTTTTATATAGTAGGGAGTAGGACATACCCTAAAGCCAAATAACATCAGCAAAAAATTTCTGAAATTATCATATTTGCACCACAAGATGTTAAGTGTGAATGAGCTGAAACGGAAGGTACCTAGCTTAGAAAACAAAAATGAAACAAAATTGCTATGCTTCATTCCAAAAGTAAAGTCAAGGCAGACTCTCTCATTTAACTGTTTTTGCACTGGGCATTGTCTTCCATATACTTTAAAGATGACCAAACGCCCCTTCTAAAAGATTACTATATGCTGTCAAGCTGTTTTGAGTCACTATTCCACAAATATGTATGGAGCATCAGCTGTGTGTCAGTGAGTTGGCAGACCCTGAATAATCTTTATATTTATTATAGAATAGGGATACAGAATAAAGAGAAGCAATTTAGTACCAGGGTAAAGGAAACATGACCAGGCAAAACTAGAGCAGTGTTTCTCAATCAGGGGCCCCATTGCCCCTGATGGGTCTCTAGGATATACCAAGGGGCCAATAGGTGAAAACTGATAGACAGGGGCCACAACTTAAGACCAGGGGTCAGTTAGTAGAATGCAGGAAAAGGAAAAGGAAGAAAACAGGATCAGAAGGGGGCCATGGTCCGAGAGGAGGTTGACAAACACCGAACACACTGGTGGTCTTGGTCAAAGTACCGCATGTAGTTAAAGAACTTAAAATAATAACAAGTGTGGCAAATAAAGTTCTTCAATCATGTAAATCATTATCTAGAAGGGCAGAAATATTAGCTAATAATCATTACTAGTATTATCATTGATAATTAGTCATTATTATATACCCTTGTTCTTCCCACAACTTCATTACTACTAAGCAGCTGAAACTCTAAGCACTGGTCTCATTAAAAATATATATTTTTTGTTTATTCTAATGGACTGGAGCGATAGCACAGTGGCTAGGGCATTTGCCTTGCATGCAGCCAACCTGGGTTCAATTCCTCTTTCTGTCTTGGAGAGCCCAGCAAGCTACCAAGAGTATCCCTCCCACAGAGCAGAGCCTGGCAAGCTACCCGTAGCCTATTCCATATGCCAAAAACAGTAACAAGTCTCACAATGGAGATGTTACTGGTGCCCACTTAAGCAAATCAATGAACAATGGGTGGGACGAGCCATCTCCCAGCCTTGCCTCAACATTTTTAAATTTGTTTTACTTCATTCTTTTCTTTGAGTCACACTCTTTTATGCTCAAGGCATAATCCTGGCTCTGTTCTTGGGGGTTATTTCTTGGTAGTGTTGGAGTATCATATACAATATCGGGGATGGATTTGGGATTGGCGATTTGCAAGGCAACTGCTTTATCCTCCGTATTTTCGCCAAACCTTGCATTATCCTTTTTAATTTTTATTTCATTATTTATTTGGGATTTGGGCCACACCCAGCTATGGTCACTGGCTCTGCGCTCAGGGATCACTCATGGTGGCACTCGGGGGACCTATGTGGTATCAGGGACTCCCTGGACCACTTTATCCTTTTAAAAGCCTGCACAGTATTTTGCTGTATGAGAAAGTCTTCACTGACTTAATCAAGTCTTTATTAACGGACACATTTATTAATATAAACATGTTATTTTGTTTTGCTATTCTATTAAAAATAAAACAGGGCAGTATACGTCTTATGCACACATAACCATTATTTCCTGTGATTAATTTCTAGATTTTATCTTATAATTATGGATTTGTATTACCCAGAATCATTCATAAAATGTGGTGATATTCATAAAATATGGTAAACCAGGTTCACCTTTTTAAAAAGAAAAAACATTAAATTTAAAAGTAATAATTTATTTTACCACAAAATAGCAAAAAAAAAAATTAAACGCATTTTACCTCTAAATATCTAAAAATAGCAACTCATGCTCTGATACATTGGTTGTGCATTTGGAAAGGGAAATGATAAAATATCTAGTAACTTCTAATGGTTTATTTGAGCAAAGTGATGTCTTTAAAAGTTAAAGTCTAGAAAGTGCACGCTTGCTTACTGTAAAATAAGCAAATTAGGAGAGAATTTTAAAAGGACAAGAGTCCCACCAAAAAACAAAAACAAAAAAAACAGTTACAGAAATTACCATGTCACCAGATACGAACTCCATACACTGGCCAAGAAAGAAGGGCTGAAAAAAGATGAAACTAGGACCAGAGAAATAGCGGTGTTAAGATGCATGTTTTGATGGGGCCGGAGCGATAGCACAGTGGGTAGGGCGTTTGCCTTGCACGTGGCCGACCTGGGTTCGATCCCCGGCATCCCATATGGTCCCCCAAGCACCGCCAGGAGTAATTCCTGAGTGAAAAGCCAGGAGTAACCCCTGTGCATTGCTGGGTGTGAGCCAAAAAGCAAAAAAAAAAAAAAAAAAAATGCATGTTTTGCAAATGCGACTATATTAAACTAAGAAGCTTCTGCACCTCAAAAGAAACAGTGATCAAAATACAGAGAGAGCCACAGAATGGGAAAGAATATTTACCCAAAACCCATCTGATACGGGGTTACTATACAGATATACAAGAAAAAAACCTCCAACCTCATCAAAAAATGGAGAGAAGAAATGAACAGAAGCTTCCTCAAAAAAGAAATACAAATGGCCAAAAGGCACATGAAAAAATTCTCTACATCACTAATCATCAGGAAGATATATCATTTCACACCACAGAGACTGGCACACATCAAAAAGAATAACCAGTGCTGGCGCAGATGTGGGGAGAAAGGGACTCTCTTTTTCATTGTTGGTGGGAATGCCGACTGGTCCAGCCTTTTAGGAAAACAATATGGCCATTCCTTAAAAAACTAGAAACTGAGCTTCCATATGACCCAGCAATACCATTTCTGGGAACATACCCCGAGAGTGCAAAAAAGCACAGGAGAAATGACATCTGCACCTGTATGTACATTGCAGCACTGTTCACAATAGCCAGAATCTGGAAACAACCCAAGGGCCCCAGAACAGACAACTGTTTAAAGAAACTGGTATATCTATACTATGGAATACTATGCAGCTATTAGGAAAGATGAATTCATGAAATTTGTTTGTAAGTGGATGGTCATGGAGAGTATCATGCTAAGTGAAATGAGTCAGAAAGAGAGGGACAGACATAGAATGACTGCACTCATTTGTGGAAAATAAAATATCATAACATGAGACAACATACAAGGATAGTAGAGATGGGGCCAGGAAGACTGTTCCACTGTTGGAAGCCTGTCCTATGAGCTGGGGAGAAGGCAAATAGAGAAGGGATAACTAAGTCAATGATGGTTGGAGGGATCGGTCGGGATGGGAGATGTGTGCTGAAAGTAGATAAAGGACCAAGTGAGAGCCTCTCATTATCTATATTGCAAACTATAATGCCCATACAGAGCGAGAGAGAAAGAGGGGAAACTGTCTACCATAGAGGCAGGGGGAGAGGTGGGATGAGTGGGATACTGGGGACATTGGTGGTGGAAAATATACGCTGGTGGAGGGATAGGTGTTCGATCATCGTATGACTGAAACTCAAACATGAAAGCTTCATAAGTGTAGCTCATGGTGATTCAATAAGAAATTTTAAAAAAGGATGGTCACATGCAGGCAATCTCCTTTGATCCCTGGCACCACATGGTCCCCCAGCATCATTGGCACCACAGGATCCCAGTAGCATTGCATCCATAGGACCTGACATTGAAAAGCAGGCCCAGTTGGTTGAGCACTGCCAAAGGATACCCTCCTCCCCGGCCTCCCAAACAAAGATGCAGCATTCCTCAAGGCTTCTGTGATAGCCAGATGAAATTACACTCGGACATATATCAACATGCTCTACACACACCAATCCTGGATCTAACCTCCAAGGGTTAAAACACAAGAGGAATCATTGTGTGTTTTATTTAACCAAACACCAGGCAGTAAGGACGTGAGGGAGGTTGGGATACAGATTTCCTTAAGGCAAGTGTCTATTTCGAAGCCTGAGAACCTAACAATATCAATTACTTCCCTTCCAGGGCACAAAAAGAATTGCAGCAGCCAGATGCCTAAACAGTCCCAAAGGCAATTGATTCTCTTCAAAACCATCACCCATGGCAGGGGAAAATCAAGTTCTATGAAAAAACTGGGCAAGGTGAGAACATTTTTAACAAAATATTTGGTGATGAAGCATACGCATGTGCAAATAAGAGAAAACCACAGACTGTAACTGTGAACCTATCAGTGAAGTTTCATCACAATGGGTAGAAAAAGAAATGGTAGGGTTGGAGAGATAACACAGTGAGTAAGGTACCTGCCTTGCTGGGTTGACTCAGGTTCAATCCCTGGCACCATATATGGTTCCCTGAACCCCACCAGGAGTGATATATGAATACAGGGCCAGGAGCAAGACCTGAGCACAGCCATGGACCCCAAAACTTTTTAAAAATATTTTTTAAAATTTTGGGGTGAGTGGGAAGGAGGAAGGTAGGACTTGGTGAAGCCACAAACCTAAGGAACTTAATGGTCTATTATTTTAAACAAGGGGTCAGCAATATAGTCTGTGCTTGGTTTAACTTCTACTGCCTGTCTACTGAGCCTAGAAATATTTTTTGTGACTTTTAACAGTTGGAGTTTTTTGAAACATTTGCATGTCATAAAAAAATATCTGAAATGGAAACAGTGTCCAGAATCAACCACACCCATTCATTTAATGTCTGTGGCAGTTTTCTAGTTTTACTGTCAAGAGTTGAGTGACAGAAACCTGGAAGATGAAATTGAGAACATTTGTTACCTGGTCTTTTACCAAAAAAGTCATTGACAAATGTTTAGTATAGTAATGTATCATTTGGGTGTGCTTTTTTTTTTCCTTCTTTTAACCACATCTGGCTCTGCGCTAAGGGATCACTCCTAGCAGTGCTCTGAAAACCATATGCTGTCTGGGATCTTAACCAGGGTCAACCACAGGCTAGGCAAGTACCTTACCCGCTTTACTATCTATCTGGCCCCTCTTCATTTTTTATTGGTTCACAGTTTTAAACCTGTGCTTACTCACTGGCTCCTGACATTCCTAGGATTTAGACATATAACTTTACCTGGCTAGCACAGAATGCAACTTCACAGCTCCAAACACCAGGGAGGTCTAACAGGGACTTTAGGAGCTGGGTTACTTGCACAAGGTAACAATAAAGATGTGAAAGGCTTTTTAGGATGGTTGCAGGTTTGTGTGGGAATGAGTATAACAAAGGTTTTCTCTTTGAAAGGACATAATAGGTCCAGAGAGATAGCTCAATGGACCAAGTACATGCTTCGTTCGCATGTAGGAGGCCCAGGTTTGATCTCTAGCACCATGTGGTGCTCTGAGCATTGCCAGTAGTGACCCCCAAGCAGAGAGCTTGGAATTACCACCAGCACCACCGGGTGTGGTCCCAAAATAAATAATAATACATATTAGTGAGAGGATAAAAGGTTATCTCCTTCTAAAAATAAGTATTAAAACTATCCTAAGAAGTACTACCATTTTTTGAACATTCAATAGTTCTAAGAGTAAGCAAATTTAATGGTCATATTTTCTCCAGCAGCTCCGCTTTCAAAGCAGCTCACCTAGTGCAACTCCCAAGCTCAGTACAATTGCAAAGCTCAAGTCGGTCTGATTCTACGCCCATGATCATAACCATTATCCTACTGGAACGAAGAAGGCGCAGATGCTCACAATGAATAAATGAGAGGAAAAGGAAATGACCATAAGAAAAACCGAAGTCAGTTTACTTTTATGGTCATGAGTATTACATATATTAGTATATTCCTCTTTTTCAAGCTCATACTACTTAAAATTAAAGAAATTAATATGTGTGTATGTATGTATATGTATTTGCCTGGCCGAGTAGGGACAGAATTAGATAGCCAAAGTTATAGATGTAATTTCTGTCCATGAAATCCTTGAGTTGTCTTTGATGGTCCCCAAAAGAAGGAATGAGCACACGTCTTTAGAGGTGATGTCAATCCTAAAATACCTCTACTAGGTGGGTATTACCCAGATGAGAAACTAAAAAATAAGACGTGTTAAGTAGCTATACTGAATAAAAGAATACTATTTTCAGCTTTAGTCTGTTTTGAGTTAGATATTATATTTTTCACCACACTCTACTGTCTCGTCAGGAGACACATATTCTTAGAATGGGTACTTCCAAATCACAATTCATATTTTCTGGAAAATAAGTATAAAGAGTAGGGTCAAATGAATCATTTACTCCCAAGAGGTGATTATCAAAATCAAGTCTCTGCTTACTGATCGTCAACCTGGTCTAATATTTCAACTATGATTTAAAAAAGTGATAATGCACAGAGCTCTAGCATTCATAGCCCTTTCTGTGTGTGCCTGGTTTATAAATTGACAAATTTTTATGGCAGTAACAAAATGGAAGTGCTTTGCATCTCTAAGGCTGTATGCCTAGGCTAAAGAAAACTCTAAAAGGCAAGTCTGGAGAATTCTACAAATACCTACTTTGTCTTAAGGGTTTCCCTTATTATAATTTTCATTTTATTTGATTTAAAAAAACATATTTCTGACTTTCATGATCCAAAATTTTTTTTATAAAACTAAAGTGAAACTTTCCAGAAAAATACTTACCCCCAAAAATGTTTGGGTCACAACCATGAAGGTTCAGGAATGTCTGGAAGTTCATTTATGGATCCCTGGGGGTCCACAAACTCCAGGACAAGCCTTGCTCAAATACCATATTATAGAACTCTTACATCACTTCACCAGCCCAGCGTAAAAACCATATAGTTAGCCCTATCATTATCCTCCATAGCTCCCCCAAATTAATAATGAACAAAATTCCTTAAATTCAACTTTTATACTCAAATACACCAAGGCTATGATGAAAATAGTTACCAAATCTATGATCACTTGTAAGTTTAAAGCTCTGATCAGTTTTTGACACAGCTTGAATGAAAAAATTGTATTAGAATTTAAAATCTGCAACTCCTTTCTGCTCAGAGAATTCCCAAGGGGGAAGGTGGGGGGAAAATGTTAGTATAGCAGAGAGTTTAAGTCCTTCCTAATTTAACATTTATAAACATGCTAGTATAATTCTATTTACTAAAAAATGTTTTGTATTATATATGATATAAAAGATCAGTCAAAAGAATTTTAAAATGTTTAACACAGGACCTGTGTCAATGAAATTGTGAGTTAAATTATGTGGCTCACAAAACATGTATTTTTGAAGGTCACATGGCTCAATTTTTTGTTTCTACCACTAATCTTATTATTTTAGAAAACGTTCACTACCATCCAAAAATGCATGTTAGAAAATTAATGTACAAGTGTTAAACCAGGATTCATCTCTAAGCAACTGATGAAATGTCTCATAAAAGCTTAACAGGGGCCAAAAAGATAGTACAGATGGTAAGGAATTTTCCTTGCACACAGCTCACTTAGGTTCGATTCTCGGCATGCTGTATGGCCCCCAACCCCCAATCCCTCCAGATGTGATCCCTGAGTGCAGAATCTGAGCCTGAGCACTGCGGAGTGTGCCCCCACACCAGACATACACACACATACACACACACACACACACACACACACACACACACACAAATTAAATAACAGGACCAGAGAGATAGCTCAATAAATTAAAGCATATACTTTGCATGCAGGAAGCCTTGGTTCAAACTGTAGCACTGCACTGTCCTGAACACACCAGGTGCCATCCAGAGCACTGAGAATAAGTGACTGCTGAATACTGCAGGGTGTGCCCCCTTCCAAACAACAAAAATCAAAACCCCAAATTAAAAAATTCAGCTGTTATGGGGGAGGGGGGCAATGATACTTTATCTTACCCAACTTTAAACATTAAGTCAGTGCTGTTTAAAAATCAGTATTATGACAAGGCAAAGTATCACACAACTTAAAAGGGGCAATTCAGGATTAAAGATCTTGCCTTACACGCAGCCAAGCCAGGCTAGATCATAGGAGCCTCCTATGATGTATCCCACATCCCCACCTATGCGTGCCAGGAGTGAGAGTATTCTGAGCACACTATCAAGGATAAACCCTGAACACCTCTAGTGTAGGCCACCTCCTAAACAAAAATAAAAGGAAGTAAAAGGAACCATTCATCTTTTGATAATTACCTTCTACAGTAATTATCCTTACCAAAATACCACCTGTGATAGACAAATGACACTTTCGCCAATAGTTGTACTACCTTAATTTTATTTTTACCTTGTCACTAAATAATTCTCAGGGACGGAGAGCTAGTACAAGGGTAAGCTGCTTGTCTTGCATGCACAGACTGGGTGAGCTCTCTGGACCATATGCCTTATACAAATGTTCCTACCAGGCCCACCAAGAATGATCCCCGAGCACAGAGCCAGGAGTAAGCCCTGGAACATCTTCTGGTCTGGCCTCCAAACCAAAAAAAAAAAAAAAACCAGCCAAAGGGATATAGATCGGCGGGTAGGGCGCTTGCCCCGACCCAGGTTCTCTTCCCAGCACCCCATATGTTCTCTGAGCCTCACCAGAAGATGCCTGAGCACGGAGCAGGGGTAAGCCGGAGGACCCAGCACCCAGTAGTAAGTCCTGAGCACCGGCAGGTGTGGCCCCCCGAAAACCGAAACAACACAAAAATTTAAGATGAACTTTTTTAAACCAAGTCTTCTTTACTTCAATAACCAAGAAAAATGTGCGGGTCTGCTTCCCAGTCACGGTCACCCCTTTACGACAGTATCAAAGTCGAGGGGAGGTTTCACACCCTGGGGGTGGAACTAGTTACACCCAAGGTCCCCTCAAGTTTTTGTGCCAAAAGTAAAAGGCGCTAACTCTTGTGAGCACTCCTAAAGAGCAGTACGGAACATTCAACTTTCTGTGAATGAAAATAATTTTACATATACTCACCCCCCTTTCCCCCAGGTGAAATACACTAGACTATCATACATCTGTTTTTACAACTCTGTAAAAAAAAAAAAAGAGAGGAAATTTGGTGAATAAACCCAACTTCGGCAAGGGACCTGCAACAATCGAATCCAACCTAAATCAGCAGTTTCATCGGGGAGAAGAAGAGACAGGGTATTTTGGGGGGAGGAAGGAGAAGCAGCACCGGTAAAAAGGAGAAAATCATCCCATGCCCGATAAACCCTCAAACCGGGTGTCCGAATTCAAACCGGCTCCTGGCAGCTGACGAGCCGGCTGGAGAGCCAATCACCCTTTCCCCCTGCCTCCCACCACGTCAAGGTTGCCATTTACGAGAAACTCATCAAAGTTGGAGCCGAGTGACTCTGGGGGAAGAGATGCCAAGAGGCTCTGCCGGGTGCTCCGGAAACGTGGAACTCGACCGACACGGGCGTCGCGGCTCCCGGAACGCCCCCCCGCTCCCCCCCCGCGCCCCCCACCCCCACCCCGCCCCCCGCGACCCCCTTCGCTCTCCACTCTCCCTCCCACCCGGCAGTCACACAGACGATCTCTCGAAAATCCCAAAGAAAGAAAGGGATGCCCTTCCCCGCCCCCATTTATTCCCGAGCGGCGACGCGAAGCCGGCGCCCGGCGTGGACTGCGGGCCCCGGGCTGGCCCCCGCTCGGCTCCCGAACTCCGCCCGGAGGTCGCCAAGTTTCCCGTCGCCCGACACGCGCCCGAGCCCCGGAGCGGAGCGGCGGCGGCGGCCGGGGCTGGGCGCCCGGGAACCCGCCCGGCGTGAAGCACCCACGTTCGAGCTCCGCCCGGGCGCGCGTGGGCGCCAACTTCGCGGGTCCCCTCGCGCCGCCGCCGCCATCCCCCCTTCCACCACCCCCGTCACCCACCCTGTCGGGGTCCCTCGCCCCCCGGTGTCCCGGCTCCGCCCGCCCCGGGGAAGCGAGCCCACGCCACCCACCCGCCCCGACTCCCCCACTGCGGCAGCCCAGAGGGGGCGGCCGGGGCCGCGGGGCCGGGGAAAGCGTCAGGGCCCCGACCCCGGGCGGCCCGCCGCTCCCGTCGCCCCGGAGGCGCCCGGGCGAGCTCACCTGGCGGCTGGCGGCGGCCTCCGGGGCGGCCTCTGGGCGTGGGCCGGGCGGGGGCCGCGGGGGGGGTGGCGGGGCCGGCGAGGGCCGGGGCTGCTCCGGGGCCGCCGCCGCCCGCCCGACCTCGCCCCCACACGCGCCGGCCGCGGCCGCCCCCCGGGGAGTGCGGGGAGCGCGGGGAGCGCGAGCGGCGCGGGTCCCGCGGCGGCGGCGCGGCGCGGCTCAGGCGTCGGAGCGGGCGGCCGCAGGCGCCGCCGCCTCCTCCTCCATGGCTGTTTACCCGGCTGCATTGTGGGAGTTTGACCTCCGCCGCCGCCAACCGCCGCCTCAGCTTGCGCCGCCGCCGCCGCCGCGCACGCCATGGGAGCCGTGACTGACGGTGAGGCCCGCTCCGCCGCCGCCCCAGCCCGCACCCCGGCGCCCCGCGGCCTCCCCGCTACCCCGCGGCCGCTCCCGAGACCCCCGGCCACTTCCGGGAGCCCCGAGGCTCCCCCGGGGCCGACCCCTTGGAGCCCCCGGGCCCCTCCGGCCGGTTCCCCCGAGCCCTTCGGCCTCTCCCCCAGAGCCGCGCCTTCCCCTCGCGGCCCCGGGCTTCCCCCGTCCCGCGCTCCCCGAGGCTGCCCCGGTTCGTCTGGGGGCCCCGAGCACACGTGGGGGACCCGGCGGGAGGTTCCCGGAAAGGCCCTGGGAGGATGGAATGGGCTCGCACCGGGTGCCCATTGGGCGAACGGGAGGAAACGGGGAGCCCGGAAGGCCAGGCGGCCGTGGGAAAGCCTCAGTCCCGACCCCCGCTGGAGGCCCGGGGGGTTCGGTACCAACCGGGCGGAAGGGGAGGTGGGCCCGGGCGTCAGCCTGCCGAGGGCGACGCCCGGGAAAGCCCTCCGGGCTGATGGGGACGAGCAGCCCGGACGCCCCGGCTCGGGGCGGGTCTCGGCCGCGGGAACCCAGAGGCGCGGGCGGCTGGAGCGGGAGGAGCAGATGCGGACGGGGTATCGGGAGGAACCGGTGCGGGCGCGGTGTCTGGGAACAGTGGGGGAGACGGGGTGGAGGATCAGAGCCGGAGCCGGCCCAGGCAGGGGGCCGCGGCGTCCGGGCGAGGATGCTCGGTCGCACAGCTGGCGGAGGGACGGGGTGGGGGTCCGAGGGTAGAGTAGAGTTGTGGACCGTTGTGGGGGCTGCGGAAGGATCGCTTAGTCTAGGGACACCGAGTCTGTTTGGGTGGCGGGGGACACGACAGGAAGTGTGGGGCCCGGTGGAGAGCCCGAGTCCGAAACTAGGAAGTAGAACAGGGGCCTCTGCGCGGAAGGGCCGAGCCCTGGGAAAAAGAGTACTAGGCCCGGATTAGTGGGGACAAGGAAGGTAAGGGGCGAGGAATTTAGGGAATCTTCACTTTGCTCCATTCAAGTATTTATCTTGTCTGGGCTAAACCCTGGGATTACAATCCAGAAACAGCAGGTAGATCTCCCCACCCCTCCGAGATTGGTGGGAAAATGCTCTGGATGATCAGCTTGAAGGATGGCAGCTCTTAGCCCAGGGAAGTAAGCAGCATCTGAGAACTGTGGATGTTTGCCCCCGTTCTCCAAAATCAGAAGCCTCCCTGCAGAGTTTCTCCTAATCCTGTTCTTAACGGATAAATCAGATATAGTGGAACAGGTGTTCCAGGTGGGAAACTGTGCAAAGGCCCCAGTGTTCAAAAAGCTCAAAGATGACAGGTCTTGGCTAGAATTTAGAACTTTAGGAGCCAGAGATTTCTGAGGGAGAACCACTGAAAAAGTGTTTATAGTGGTTTGATAAAATTTGCATCAAAGAACAAGCATTGCTATTATGTGAAAAAAGTAAAATATAATGCTTTGCATTACTGTAAACACATAGTAAGATTCAGTAAGTATTATTAAATGTTAAGAATTGGTTTGTCTTTTCACTTTCCTCTGATGAAGTCTGTGCTTTTTTTTTTTCTTTATTGGCATTCCATATCCTTTTTGCTGGTATCTGTACTTATTCTTAATGACCAACCTCAACTTTACCTTCATCTTTGGACCATTTGGTCGTTAACTTACTAGCAACATTATTTTGTATTGCTAGACTTTAATACTTAATTGCATTATATGACATTCCAGAAAGTATTCGAGGCAGTTTACCATAATAAGAAATCAAAAGTAAAACAAGAGTGGGGAAATGGTGCAAAAGAATGTGGAGACCAGAAAAGAGAAGTGTAGAAGTGAGAAATGGGGGGAAAGCAAGATTCTCTTGTTGCTGCATTAGTCTATATGGAGAGACAGGCCATGGTCTCTGTGTCCTCTGGCTCTTCTGTGATCCCGTATTCGTGAAAGAGGCTAACTTAGCATAAGACACTCAGGACAAGAAATTTGTTCTGATTGAAACACTAGAAGGGAAAAAAATCTTTAGAGTTCTTATAAACAAAAACCAGTGTTATATCCCTATCTCTTCTCAGCATTGAGGGTCATGGGGTGTTTATTAAAGTAATAGTCCTTAATAGTTGATAGTCCTTCCTAGGTCAAATAAAACTAAATCGATAGTAGGCCTTGTGGCTTGCTTGGTAGTTCTGCTGAACTGTTTCGGATCATAGCAAAGTCTTGCTTGGTTTTTGTTTTTGTTTTGTTTTTGGTTTTTTAAGAAATTTATATTGAGGAAAGGATGAAATCTAGCTACACATGGTTTTTCTTAACTAAATTTTTGGTTAAAATCAAGCAAAAGTGAGTAGTATGTGTAATAAGTTAACATGTGCATCATTTCTAGGCACCCAGCAAGGTGTTGCTCATCACAGTAAATTATAGAGAGTGTTTTGTTTCTGCTTAAGAAGTAGCATTATGCAAGGAAATAAGTAAAAAAATATGAGTAATATAAATTATGAAATTAAGATAGAATAAACTTGATTTGGATGACAAAGAATAATGGGAGAAGACTGCTATAGTTCACTTAAAGTGGTCAGGTGTGATCTTTGCAAAGTGAGATATGAAGGAATTAATCGTCTGAAGAGCTCAAGAAAGCACCGTAGATAATGCAGAGGTGAAAACAAGCACTGTTTCCTTTAGGGAAGAAGAGGGATGTGATGCAAAAAAATCAGTTGGAGCGCTGTTGGCTATGGAAATGGAGATAGTTTTCTATTGGCGCTTGAGAAGGATTGAAAATTTTAAGCAGAATAAGTGATACCTCTTTTGAATAAATCTAGGTACTCTGTATAATGAATTCTAGGAAGGCAAGAGCAAAAGGAAAGGTGAGAAGCTAAAGAGAATTCCATATGGGGCTGGAGCGATAGCACAGCGGGTAGGGCGTTTGCCTTGCACACGGCCGACCCGGGTTCGAATCCCAGCATCCCATATGGTCCCCTGAGCACTGCCAGGGGTGATTCCTGAGTTCATGAGCCAGGAGTGACCCCTGTGCATCGCCGGGTGTGACCCAAAAAGCAAAAAAAAATAAATAAATAAAGAGAATTCCATGTGAGAGGTGAGGTGGGTTTGGGTGAGTGTGGTGACAATGAGAAAGGGCTAAGAAGTGGATAGCCTCCATGTCTTAGTTATACTGAAAAGTTTTGGGGAGTACTGGTACTGATACCAATTAGGCGGCCCTAATGTCCCTTACAAATTTGAGGTGCCTTGAGAGACATTGGGCCTCATGTAATCTTCACTTGTGTCTCTGCCTGTCCAGTTGGTTTGGGAGCTCTTGGAGGAGAAACTCATTATTTGCAAGCAGTGAAATGACACATTGGCTAATTTGAAGAACTGCCTTGCATCAGGGGGAGCAAGGAAGACATTGTTATCTATACATACTGAAATATAGATCTTTCTACTAATGCTGTCCTTTTGCAGATGAAAAAATGGAGGTCCTAGGAAGTTAGTGATTATAGCCATAATTGGTGGTAAAGTCATTTTCTCTTTCCCTTGTTGTCACCATAAGACAGATTAGATGTCACCATTAATTTAAACTATGTTTACAGGGGGGGGGGTTGTACATATTAATTTACAGGGTGTTAACAGTGGTAGTACATTGATAAAAATAATTTTAGAATCACTTGTTTGCATTTTTATTTTGGGGGTCAATTGCAGTAGTACTCAGGGACCCTGTGGTGCCAAGGGTCAGATCCAGGGATCCCATGTACAAAGTATGCATGCAGCCCCTTGAATTGTGCAGTGCCTTTTTAGAATCTTTTTTTTTTTTGCAGCATAGGGACATTGGATACATGTACTGTTATTATCAGAGCAACAGATGGAGGAAAAGGGGGTATTGAAAAGACGAATGTGGCTATACATTTCATTTCATGGAACTTATTGATTTAAACAGTTTTTTTCTTTTTTTTTCCCCCAGCATAATGCATGGATATATGCATTTTGTCTGTAGACAAAAGTCTGACTCACACGTGCAGTTGTTATACATCTGAGCTACATCCCCAAGTTGAAATAATGGCATCTACTATGCCTGTGAACAGTGTGACAGTAATGGAACAGTGTTATGAATTCTAATAATGAGATGGTGTATTTTTCCTGTGAATAAGTGACAGTACTCATTTAAAAAAGGGGAGTTAATATATACTTAATAGGCCTATTTTTTAAGGGTGCAGTGTGATAATATATGTAAAGCACTTCAGAAGTGGGGTGACCACTTGTTTGTCAGGAAACTCCAGAGTGAAAGGAGACTAGCTAGATGGTCACCAAATAGTAGGTTTGAACACTGTGTAAGTATGGACTGCTGCTGTTATTCTTTCTTGTTCAACTGCCTTTTGATGAAATCATCCATTGTTAATTAGATACATTTGTGGGCATGTTTGGCTTCTGGTGTTTTTGGTTTTTGGGTTTTGTTGTTGTTTTAACTAATAGATTAGCCATTCTGTTACCTTTGTTACCTTGTCAGTTGCCCAACAGAGGGGCTGCTAATACAATTCAGCTACTAAATAATGTTTCTTTAGCCAAGATAAATGATTTTGCAAAGCAAATTATTTTCAGCCTTTATTAGAACTTGCATCTGATTTTTTTTTTTTTTTTTTTTTTTACTCCTGGCTCTGCACTCAGGAATTACCCTGGCCGTGCTCAGGGCACCATATGGGATGCTGGGATTTGAACCCGGGTCGGCAAGGCAAACGACCTACCCACTGTGCTATCTCTCCAGCCCCCTTGCATCTGATTTTTAAACCTAAAGAAAAGCAAAGGCTCTCAGTGCTTGTCTTTATTTAAATTTCTAAATTTTGACTTAATTTAACATTATTTCAAAATTTGCCTACACTGGTTATAAGATCTCTCAAGAAACCAATATTATGTAAAGGAATCAAACTATTTTCTTTTCACTTACTTTTTAATGTATCTTACTATTTTCTCATTGTTTTAAACGTAATTTGTTTTATTTTGGACTCTCACCTGGCTGTACTCAAGGATTATTCCTGGCTCTGTGCTCAGGGATGATTCCTAGTAGGGCTCAGGGGACCATGTGGTGCTAGAGTTTGAACCTGATGGTCTATGAGTAAAGCTAGCACCTTAGCCATTATACTCTATGGTTTGAGTTTTTGGTTTTGGTTGGTTGGTTTTGGGGCCACACCTAGCTGTTCTTGGCTTACTTCTAGCTCCGAACTCAAGAATTACTCCTGGAGTTGCTGGGGCAGGGGATGCAAAGGGGATTGACTAGCTGCTGGCAAGGCAAGCACCATACCCCAGTTTGGTTTTGGCTTTTGGATGTACCTGGCAGTGCTGAGGGCTTATGCTGGGTTAGGTGCCACTCCTCATGATGCTCTGGTAACCACATGTGGTGCAGGAGATCAAGCCAGATCCAGCCACATGCTAAGGAAGCACCTTGCCTACTGTAATATCTTTCTAGCCCCTTGTGTTGTTTTTGTTTGGGGCCATATCTGGCTGAATTGAGGACTTAGCCCTGCCTCTCAGCTCAGGGATCACTTTGGCGGGACTCTGGAGACAGTATGTGATGCCAGGGACTGAACCTGATTAGACAGCATGCAAGGCAAGCACCTTGCCTGTTGTGTGACTTTTAACTTTTTAAAGGAGAAGCTAGATGTTATTTCACAGTAAGGAATCTTAAGACAAGGAGATATATATCATTCTCCTTAAAAACTTATGAGCAGTGTTGCCCTAATGATGAATCTGTCGGGAATCTGCATATATGCTATTCCTACATGGTCTTATCCTCACTTCTTCATAGGTCAAGTAGGCCCATTTCTTCCTAATACATCATAAATTTATTAAAGAACATTTTACTAACATAAAAAGATGTAAAATATCTCAAAACAGCCAACAAATTCTAGCCAGATAATTGCTCTTTTAAAAAATAATGCATGTCATTGAAAATTAAAGAGATGTACAAAATAACAAGTGAAAACTTCCTCTTCACTTGCCATTAGTAATCCCCTTTCCCCACATAGAATTGTAAACTATGTTTTTATTATTCTCCCAGGATGATTTCTAAATGCCTACGACAGGTAAGAAGCACCTTATTCTGCTATCATTTCTACCCTTTATTTCCTGTGATGTTTAATCTCAGGGAAGTAACTTCAGTTCTTCCATAAGTAAAATATGGATAATATCTAATGTCTAATATATAGCATATTGTAAGCTTATATATTGATTGGTATGCCAGTATGTACATAATGCTTAAAATTTTTTATACAAATTTTATATACTCATATAATTAATGCTGTATTTTGTTACTGTATTTTAATGCATCTTGGAATTCTGTCTACCTCCTTATTTTTTTTTTACCAACGTGTAGTATGCTAGTTATAAGACTAATGTAACATTTATTTATTTCAGTTTCTTATTCTCACAGGAAGTGTTACAATGAAGATGTTCCATAGATATCTTTAACTTTTGTGAGAATAATTTCTAGAAGACAGCCTAAAAGACAACTGGGTCTCAACTTTTGAATACTTCTGTATCACAGTGGCACAAATTTTTTAGCTATTTTTTTCTACTGTAATCTAGTCACGAATTGTTATCCCTTTTCAGTTTGGATCCAGAGTATTTAGGAATATCAAGAAAAAGCCAGTGATGAATTTGAGAAACAACATTTTGCTAACCTGATTTTATAAAGGAAATGCAAATCCTTCTTGGTGTATCATAGGATTGCTGTTTCCTAAAAGCAGATGAGATGGCAGTGCTATGAAATCTAGCAGCTGGGGAGGCTTATTTGAAGGAACTCAGCCCTAGGACAAAGTTACATAACAGGAGGTTCTTGCCACTAGTTGTCAAGCCTTGACCTGTCCCTGAAGTGTTTTAGAAGTTGGTGCCCATTATCTTCCAAATTGCTCTCCTCTTTCCTTTTTTGAATACTTGTTTCAAATGTTCTGAACACTTGTTTTGTTTTAATAGCTACTGTGGGAGAATAACAATTACGGGTTTTGAAATAAATGTTCATCTGGATTTGTGAGAAGTTGTCCTTTCCATGCTAAAATGAGAACAGAGCAAAACTCACTGTGCCATCTGACTAGCAGCTCAAAAATGGAGTTAGTCTGGTAACTATAAGAGAGTCATTTCCTCCTACGTTTAGACTTCCTGCACGCCTGAAAAATTAAGTACTAAAATCTAATTCCTTAAGAAGCCAAGAAGAGAAATGGTAGAGCAGACACCGGGCATGTTTGAGGCCCCAAGTTTGATTCCTGCCACAGCGTGGACCTCTCACTCTGCTGGGCCAAGCACTGTCGCTCCATGGTGGCGCTCATTTGAAACAGAATCTGGGGCCAAAGAGACAATGCAGGAATGGACACACTTACTTTGCATTCTGCAGGTACTGTGTATGGTGCCCCAAGCACCAGTAGAAATCATCACTGAACAAATAGCTAAGAGGATGCTCTGAGCAGTGATGGGCATGGCTCTGAAACTAAAACTTAAATCTAATTCTTTGAAATAACTTACAGAAACCTATTTAGTATCTAATGTCATTTTTATGTTTCTTCTAAGTATAGGTTTCCATATGAGATAAAAGGGATATCTATAATACATCCCAATTTTACAAAAAAAAAATGCTAGCTTTATGAAGCATTAATAGGCCATAACTGATTTTAAAGGGATTTTATTTGGGGGGGGGCGGGGGGCATACCCAGAGATGCTCCGGATTACTCCTGGCAGTACTCGGGGGACCATGTGGGTTGCCCAGGATCAAACCTGGGTCAGCTGTATGTGAGGCAAATGCTCTACTCTACTGTCGCTCTGGCTCCTTAAAGGGATTTTGAATGGCAGACAATTTATGGGTGCAAGTATGGTATAACACATAGACTTAGAAATCTAAAGTTAGGTAGAAAAACACCATCTGCAGGCCTGGATGTTAAATATTTTGGTTTAAAAAATTGTCCTGGCCAGGAACATAATATAAGGGTATATGGCTGCCTTGCATTTAGCCACTGGGCACTGGAAGGCATGACCCAACAATGGACAAAACACTTTCTTGATGGCATTGATCCTCATAATTACTAAAAGTAATGACTGATAAGGAATGATGTTGATAACATCAATAAAATGGTATCTAAGTCACCTTTACTACTATTATTTTAGTTTTGGAGCCACACCTGGCAGTGTTTAGGGCTCACTGCACTCACAGATCACTTCTGGTGGCCTTGGGGGACCATATGGGATGCCAGGAATCAAACCTGGGTCAGTGGCATTCAAGGCAAGGGCCCTACTCACTGTACAGTTGCTCTCACACCGCTCTTAACAACTTTTAAGCGTGGACCAGGCCCACTAGAATTATTAATATTAGCATTCATATTGCTTACAGAAATCTTAAAGCATAGTTGTAGGATGACATTACTTTGTCCTTTCCCTCCTTGCCACAAGTAGCTTGTCCCGGTTTTACCCTGAGTTTAGGCTTACCCCAGTCTCACCCATCAAGGTGTTCCCAAATCTCTCCCATCCCTTTGTTTAGCTATAATCACTTCTCCATGTTCTCTTCCCCAAAACAGTTAATCCGAAGCTTTTCCTTAATCTGACTGCTAATTTGCAAGGTCAGACCTTCCTAGGATACTGAATTTATATTATATAAGTTAATATTGCCTTTCTCCTCTTCTTGTGCCTTTTGAATTATTTACTTTAAAGCTATGACTGTTTTGTATAGACACAAAAAGACAATATTATGTTTTTATAACTTAGGAATTAATTGGCCTCGAATATTCCCTCCCGGGCCTCTGCTTTCTCCACTTGAGCCTCAGTTGCCCTCAGTTCCTAGCACCCCAAAGTAGGGTCCCCGACGTGGGACAGGAAGGATCCAGGGCAAGCGGTGAGTTATGTGCTACCCTGGCATCGAGATGGGCCTGGCCAAAGTGCCTAATTCTTAACTATAAGTTAAGAGCTTGATCATAGACAAATGCTGTCATGATCCAATAGTAATTATGAGACTGGGACCCTGCAGGGATAGGAAAGACTGATCTGGCCTGAGCACTGTAGTCTGAGATTGAGATGGCCCCAGGAGAGCAATTCTATAAGCTTTAATGCATCTCTTATTGTGTCCATACAAAATAATTAATATTGTGAATTCTTATATGTTTGCTGGCTGAGGAGAAGAGAAACACATTCATGGGACTCCGCCCTTGGGTGGATCCTCCTGCTGAAAGAGAATTAAGTCCTAGGAGAAGCATCCCCTAGGGGAAAGGAACCTTACCCTATTGATGGTGACCACACCTACGTGTAGGCCCCAACCCCCTGATGCTGTAGAGATTTAACTAGGCTGGGAGAGTGGGTTGGGGGGCCAGATCCACGGGTGAGATCCACGGGGAGAGATCCAGGAGAGCGGGAGAGAAGCGGAGGGAGAGAATGAAATAAACGGATCGAGCAACCAGTTTGGCCTTCCTTCTTCCTTCCGTCGCCCTCGACCGACGGTACACACAATGGTTCTGGGGCACCGGACGCGGGCGGTGAGACAGAGCCGCCCGGAGAGCCCGCGAGTGCACTCGCGCCCCTCGGCGTGCTTTAGTTTTTTACACATAGTAATGATTTATATAATGTTATACTAAGCAAAAGTATTGTACAGCTCAACTTAGAGCTAATTGATAAGATGCCATTAGAAAATGCTTTGTTGGACATGTCAGAACTGTCAGCAGAACACCTTTAAACTTAAAAAGAGTGAAGGTTGTTTACAAACTGACAACTTAGCCTTTATTTTGTTTGTATTTGTAGCTATGTTCTGTACTTTGTGTTTGTTATTTCAGTAATTCTCATCCTTAGTGAACTTTCTAGGCAGCGACTGTGTGCTGTTTAGACTTGAAATACCATGACCTTGAAATGTGAAGCTTGAGACAGGAACAAATTTGAGAAATATCATAACTGGGCAAAACAGTATGTATAAGTGGTATATATTTGTCTAGACTTTTAGATTATAGACATGGCTTGAGTATTCACTTTTTAAAAGTTTTTGGAGTATTAAATGTGGATTAAATTTAGTAGACAGCTTCTGTAAAAAATACAAACACACGTGCGGAAGGGGTGATGTGTGTTCGCTGACTCTAGGGGCGGCTCTCTCTCTCTCTCTCTCTCTCTCTCTCTCTCTCTCTACCTCTCTCCCTCTCTCTCCCTCTCTCTCCCCCTCTCTCTCTCCACACCGCTCACATTTGGTGCTCTCGAGCCATTGTGTATGAACCGGATCGGGATGGCTCCTCCTTTGTGCTTTTCTTCTGTGTATGCCATTGTGCTCTCTTCTATCTGTCTCTCTATCTCTGTCTCTGTAAGTCTCTCCTCTGGTCTCTTCCTATCTCTCTTCTTCTGATTTCTCTCTCTCTGGAGCCCTTCAGCTTCTCTCTCTGGAGCCCCAGTCACTCTTACTTCTGACTCTGACCCTATTCTCTCTCACTCTCACTTCTGACTCTGACTCTGACTCAGATTCTCACTCTGCTTCTGACTGATTCTGACTCTCACTCGCTCTGTGCTTTCTTTCCTCTGCTTCTGGCTCCAATGACTCCCTGATTCTCTTTTGCTTTGTGCTCTGCTTCTGTGTCTTCTCTATATCTACTTCTCTTACAGTCTTAGTTTATATAGCAATCACATAGGGTGGTGACACAAAGGTGGGCTGAACATTAACAAATCAACAAAGGGGGGTAAGACCACTCCTCCAGGAGATTAACAAACTTTCATCTAAGAAGAATATTCCAGATTACTAGGAGATCCGCTTAAGGGTGGGATCCCATCTAGGGTGTGTTGCTTTCTTCTTTCCTCAGCTAGTAATCCACCTAAATATAGTAAATTTATAGTAAATTTACTTCTAATGTTTCTAGCAATGTCAATCTGTATGAAGTCAGTAAGAGATATATCAAACTTAAAGTTTGGTTCTTCCTGAGGACATCTCAGTATATTTTCTAGACCACAGTCCTCAGGTCAGGTTAGTCTCATCATTACTTTGGATCATGACAGCATTTGTCTCTGACCATGCTCTCAACTTATAATTGAGTATTGTGACGCTTTGGCCTGGCCCATTTCGATGCCAGGGTAGATCACAGCTTGCCTTGAGTCCATTCTGTCCCTCGTCGGGACCCTGCTTTTGGGGTGCTAGGAACCAAGGGCAACTGAGTCGAGAAAGCAGATGCCCAGGAGTAAATATTATTGAGTCAATCAACTTCCAAATTACAAGGCATAATATTAACTATCTTCCTATGTCCATACAGAAAGGACATTGCTTTAAGGTAAACTAAGTTTTCTGCAGCAAGGCTAAAAGGACAAACCCAATGTTATCCTACAAGCTTCCTTTTTTCTATCCAACTCTGAATAGGCATTGTGTTCCTTTCAATACTTTTATTTCCCTACAGTTTCATCGCAGTCTAGCAAAATAGATTTTACTTCCATTTTATAGATGAAGTTGTTACACATATATAAACATAAAACACTGAGAAACAACCATAACAGTGGCTCCAGTTTTTCACTTCTGTTGCAGATTTTATGACTGGCTTGACAAGCAATCCCCTGGCACTAGAGCTAGTCAGACCACACTCCTACATGTGCCATCCAGTGTTGGCATTGACCTCTGCCTTCTCTGCTCAGCCCTAACTTGCTTTCTAGGACTCTGAGTCTCATCTCTTAGTCAGTTCATGCTATTTTATTCCTACCACAGAAATTCCTAACTATCCTCCCTGCCTTTGGGCTGTTCCCAGTTGCAATCTATTTTGTTCACTGTCCTCAGTTTACTCCTCCTAGAAAGTCGTGCCTGTGTATTCTTAGCAATCCTTAGTACCTACCAGCAACATCCAAGGCTACTAGTATTGCATTCACTAATGCAAACTTCGATGGTCTCTCATGTTTGTCTTTGTCTTTGCTCATTTAACCTTATGATGTACAAATGTTCTCATGTCCCAGATCCATTCTTTCATTCCTCATCTCTGCTGCTGCTCACAGCTTTCTTCCTACCTGAGTATAGGGACGAGTAAAGGACATTAGCATTTTTACTAGTTTCTTTTTTCAAAAAAGAGAAACAACTTTTGGGGCCAGAGTGACAGTATAGCTGATAGGGTTTTTGCCTTGCATGTGGCCAACCTGGGTTCAATCCCTGGTATCCCATATGGCCCCCCAAGCACCACCAGGAGTAATTCCTGAATGCAGAACCAGGAGTAACCCCTAAGCATTGCTGGGTGTGACCCAAAAAGAAAAAAAAATAAAAAAGAGAAACAACTTTATTGAAGTATAATTGATAAAGAACCAAACATATTTAATGTTTGCAATTTGATGTTCCCATATATGCAAACATCTGTGATACCATCATCTCAAACATACCTTTTCTATTCAAATACAGCAAATAGTATATATTGTTCAAAAATGAAATAACATTTTAAAAAATTTACACAATTTATACATTCATGGCTGCGTGACCTCGTACAGTCTAGCCCACTGATATACCTAAAGCAGCATGTGTTTGGTTTTAACATACTTGCTTGTGTTCTCATATATACATTCTCTATCTCTCTTGGAGAACCCGGCAAGCTACCAAGAGTATCCTGCCCACATGGCAGAGCTTGGCAAGCTCCCTGTGGCATATTTGATACGCCAAATACAGTAACAGTAACGGGTCTCATTCCTCTGATCCTGAAAGAACCTCCAATATGACACTGTTTGGAAGGATGAGTAAGGAGAGGCTGCCAGAATCTCAGGGCTGGGACAAATGGAGACATTACTGGCACCCGCTTGAGCTGCTCGATGAACAATGGGATGACAGTGATACACAATTTCCAGCCTGTTCCCATCATTTATACTGCCCTTCTTCCTTAACAACCATTTTGTTGTGCTTTTTTATATATGTCATTTGAGGGAATCAATGTGAACATAAGCATATATGAATCTATTGGCTTTATTTCCACCACTTTAATATTTTATCTGAAAGGTAGCATACTATACACACATCCTTTTGTTTGTTTAATGAATTTTAAATGGTCTCTATATCAATGCAGAATTTTTCATTATTTTTAATAGCTTCATAGTATTTTATCATATTCTTATGCCAAAATTTATTTTTCGAGTAATTTATTATAATAGTCTATTAATCTAACAATATTGCATATGTAAAACTATCAAAAGAAATGGTGAATCAAAGTTTGAAATTTTGATAGTTTTTCCCGTTTTGAATTGTTGATTGTCATGTATCAAAAGGGTTCAGATGTTACTTTCCCTGGTCCCACCAAGTGAAAGGAAACTAACCTTTTTTTTTTTTTTTTTTTGTGTGTGTGTGTGTGTGTGTGTGTGCGCGCGCGCGCACGCGCGTGTGTGTGTGTGAGAGAGAGAGAGAGAGGGAGAGACAGAGAGAGAGAGAGAGAAAGAAAGAGTTAATGTAACAAGTGTAATTTACTCTCTGTATTCATAGGTGTTTCATTTCTCCACCTGGAGTGAGAGATCACTAAAGGATCCAATTTAAAATTACTCATTGAGTATCAGGAATTTTAAGTCATAATATGAGAATTGGAAGGAAATAGAATGAACACATCCTAAACTTTTCCTCCTAATTTATCTGACCTATATAGTATTTTAAACATTTTAGAAAGACATTTTAAGTTGGGACAGTGTGTACATTTTTGTACATTTTATATAAAAGTACTCAGATCTTGGACTTGAGAGATGGTACAGTGAATAGGGTGCTTATCTTGCATGTGAGCAACCTGGATTCAACTACTGGCACTCTATATGGGCTCCTGAACCCCACTGGCATTATTCCTGAGTACCACTGGATGTGACCCCAAAACAAAACCAGAAAGTGCACATCTAAAGTGTACAGCCAGAGTGATCATAAAATGTGTTTGAAACATTTCAGTCATTCATCAAACTTTAGAAATCTCTTGAAAAACTAGCTCTGGTTATTACCTTAGTTAAGTAACTCTGAGGTTTCTCTAGGATGTTATCTGCTTATTCTGTGCATTTATATTCAGAATCTCTAGACCTCAAGTAGGAAGCCCAGGTAGGTATCTTGGAGAATAGAGGGGATTCTGTGGTTTGTAGTAACAGAGATTAAAAACAGTGAGGGAACGTTAACATCATGTTTGCCGACAGACTGCTGAGCCCTGTATGTTTACTTTTGTTTTGTTTTGTAGCCGCACCCTGCTGCGCTCAGGTTCACTCCTGTGGGCATGGGGGTCCATAAGAGCTTCTGACAATCAACCTGGGTTGACCCTGTGGAAGGCAAACATCTTACCTGCTGTGAAATCTCTGTGGCCCCTAGATGTTTACTTTTAACAAAGTTAAATTATGTTTCTCATTTTTAAATATTATTTTTCTCTATTTTAATCTCTTCATGAACTTTTTAGTCTGCTCACATAACATTATTGGTGGGTTTTTTTTTTTTTTTTTGCTTTTTTTTTGGATCACACCCGGCGATGTACAGGGGTTACTCGTTACTCCTGGCTCTGCTCAGGAATTACCCCTGGCAGTGCTCAGGGGACCATATAGGATGCTGGGAATCGAACCCGGGTCGGCCTCATGCAAGGCAAACGCCCGACCCGCTGTGCTATTGCTCCAGCCCCACATTATTCGTGGTTTTAAGCTGATACTCGTTTGCGTTTTAAATGTATAACATGAAAATACCTAATGAATCTATAGCTTCAGTAGCCTGTCAAAGCCATGACTGAGGAAAAAGCAAATTCTAAAAATGTTTGTTTGATGTCACAGAATGAATTTTATAACTGGAGCCATCTGCCTTCCAAAGTTTATCTCCGCTGCACCTGCGCTCAAAAATTCTTCTGCCTACACACAGGAACTATTGTTTAAGGATTTTGTTGTTGATTCATCATGCAGGCTCTCCAGGAATTATTCACACTGTAGAGTTTATTTTTAAAAAACAGGCTGAGGAGATAGCTTGGTGTTAGGGTGGTATGCTTTGCATTCACTATGGCCTGAGTTCTAACCCCAGCACCACTTGTCTCCCATCTTGTCACCACTAAGTTTGACTCCGGATGCCCCTTGAGCACTGCTGGCATGACTCTAGTCATTCCCGGCCCTACGGGACCCAAGCATCTCTCCATTCTTGAACCCTGCATTGAACTGTCCAGGTGGCTGAGAATCATGAGGAAAGGTTCCCCAGTCCCTGAGCATTGTTTGGGAGCTCAAAAATGAATAAATTATATATATACATTATTTTAAAACAAAAAAACAAAAAAGAAAAAAATGAAAAAGTCCTATATATTATTTTTTTCTGTCTTGATCTTTAGTCCCTGTGACCAGAAACAACCACCATTACCAATTCCATGGACATCCTTCCAAAAGAATTTTGTGAATACACGAACATTCGTATATGATGTGTTTGCTTGCACTTACATTCAAAAAAGCCAGTCTCCCCCTTTTCCACACAAATGATTGTTAATTTTGTGTTTCTCTGTACCTGTTTTGTTTTTATTTACTTAACACATCCAAAGAGATTGGAGCAGGGGATGGTGGGGCAAGGACATCAGTGTATATATTCTTACTGTTCCCTTGGCTTTGGAAAGATTACATTCCATGGATGTTCCTCTTAAGCATTCTCACTGGTGACTATTTAGGTTTGCAGGCGTTTCTGCTACTAACAGCACTGCTATGAGTGTCCCCTTAATTTATCCTTATGTATGGAGGGCAGATGTATATAGAGAGTGAGTTCCAAGAATTACGGGATTTAAACCCTAACTGCAGTACAGTTTAAATATTATTTACCATTGGCCAGTTGCCCAACAGTGTACCAGTTTAGGTTCCATCAGTGTATATAAGTACAGTGCCTTGCCAGTGCTTTTGTCCTCAGATCTTTAGGTCTTTGCTAGTCTGATGGATAAAAATTATATATTTTAAATTTTATTTTGCCCTTCTCTTTTATGACCCAGCATTTTGTTTATCAAAAACACCAGCTAAATTTGCATGTGTAAATGCCTGCTCCTTATTCCTTTAGGGGCCGGAAAACATCTATAACATGCTACATTAAAAATTAAGGAATTGTCAGGGCTGCCAACCTTACAGTAGAGGTTGAGTAGTAGTATAATTCTCCTACAGTCCTCTCTCTCTCTCTCTCTCTGCCCCCCCCCCCCGTTAACACACCAAGTCAAAGTGCCAGCTAAGCAAATTGAGCCTCATTCATTGTTTGTTGTCTGCAGTGCTCTTTTTTCTTTTTCTGTTTTTGCTTTACATAAATTCACCCCCTTATTATAGACTAGCAGTGCTTCAGATGGCAGATTTGTTGGTCTTTCAGTTCCTTTGGGCTTCTGGTGGTGCATTTGACTGTGACAGCAGAAGTGGTTCGGTAGGTCCAGGTGCCCCCACGACACTTTTCATGCAGGAACCACAGAGCCAGATGCCCACAGCCAGCTCTTCATCTTGGTCTCGCTGCAGAAGGAGCATGTGTACATGGCATGCTAGCTGATTTTGATTTTCTTCATCTTCCAGAGGGAGGCGCCGTCACACATCCTATATTTACCCATGTTCCCCACCTTCTCGGTGTGTTTAGTCCTCTCACTGCCAACCAGCTCAGGACCCAGAGAGGATGCAATACTTCTATACCCTTTTTCCCTTGTAGCAAACATTAGAGATGTACTTTAAAATCCTCATAAGGAAAGAAATAATAAAAGTATGGTAAATTATACTTCATACACAGTCTTTTCTTTCCCATCTGATCTCTCTTCCCTCCCTCCCTGAATCCCCGCCCTTCTTTTGTGGTGAGGCTCAGACACAGGGCTTTTTGCCTGCAAGGTGTGAGCTGTACCACTGAGCTCTATCTCCAATCCTATCTCATTCTTTTTCCTACTCTACTATATAGTTTTTAAATATTTATTACTTTCTATTCCTTCTACTGCCACCTCAATTGTCCAGAGATATGAACACTGTAGATTTCCTTCTCTCTGGGCCGAATTTATTATTTTTCCCCCACTTTATTTAAACGCTGTGGTTTACAAAGTTGTTCATGATGATTTATTACAGGCATTCAATATTCAAACACCAACCCCCCACCAGTCACCTTCCTTCCACCATTGTCTCCATTTTCCCAACCACCCTTCAAACCTGCCCCTGTTGCAGGTCCACAATAATTTGTTTTATATTTCTTGTTGGCAGTAAATGGCTAACGGAATGATCCAAACTATTTCAGTTGAAGAAATTTTATGAAAATTGTTGTATCTTACCATGGGGACATTAAGTCCTTGTCTCAGATTTTACTAAGCTGTTTTTGCAAGTTTAAGCCTTCACTGTTAATGTTTTTGTTAATTGAGGTTGTTTGGCTTCTATGTTACATTCCATTCAATCTGGCATACTACTACTGGGATGTCAGTATTGTAGAGTTTATAGATGTCCAGAAGATCCAGAATATTTAACTGGACAGACTGGACAGAGGAATTTTAAATAAAATTTTTAATAAAATTTGTTTAAAATAAATTTTAAATAAAAAAACTTAAAACTTATATTGCAGAGTAGGAAAAGGAATGAAATAGCATTGGAGATGTAGCTCAGAGATAAAGCATTGGTGTGTGGGAGGGGCTTTGTTAGGGTGGGAACTGGCCTGCCCCCTTCCCGAGATCACCCTAGAGATCTCAGCCAGGAATGGGTGTCCAAGAAATTTTTGCAGCTGGTTGATCTCTTGTTATTCATTTATGAGTCTCTAGAACAGGGTGGTAGATGGGTGACAGTTATGGTGGCGGCAGCATATGGGTGTGGCTACTGGGGCTTCTGGAAGTCAGAGGAGGTGTGGGGGGGGGGCTCCATCCTGGATTCAAGAAAGTCTGGACAGAATTGGAAAACAATCTCTTTAAGAATTAATGTCTTATCTCTACTAACCAACTCAGTAGAATACCCATTCTTTGACACAGAAGCTTTTCACAACTGACACAACTGACCTCAGCCTCAAAATGGTGTTGAATACACAGTAGAGACTCAATAACTTTATATATGTGAAATACGTGAATATATGTATATAAGTGAAATCCATATAATAAATTTAATCATTTTTAAGTGGACTGTGGCATTAAAACATTTATTCCTCAGTGATTTCTTTGGTTGAATAAATGCATTATTTTTTATCCCTAAGCCAGTTACCAAGAGCCAGACAGTCATTTTAATGTTTTCCTTCCCTCCAGACGAAGTCATACGAAAGCGTCTCCTGATTGATGGAGATGGTGCTGGAGATGATCGGAGAATTAATCTGCTTGTGAAAAGTTTCATTAAATGGTGCAATTCTGGATCCCAGGAAGAAGGGTATTTTATTTCCCTATTGTTTCTATGCTGATGTCCATATGTGATTTTAAATTATATTTTATTGTTCTTTTAGTATTTATATTTACTTACTTAAATGTCCAATGGAAACAACTCTTTGTTAATGAGGAATAGGTAGTTGTGGTCTTATTTCTGACCTTACATCGAAGGCTTGAACATTTAGTAAGATGTTCAAAAGACAAAATGGCAATGCAGATTCATAATCTGGTCACTTTAAGCAGATAAATCACAAGAAAAAAATCTAAATGAAATTTTCTTTTTCTTTTTTGTAATTAATGAGTAAATAATGTTACTGCAAGGTTTAATATGTTCTAATGTTCAAATTTAGACATTTTTCTTCATTTGATTTAGATTTTCAGCTAGAATAGAGTGAGATAATAGAAAATAATTAATGATAAAAAATATAAATCAATACATTTGAAAAAGTACCTAAAGTAAAAGGAGATAGTTGTTTGAATTGAGTTACATTAATAAGGACCAGAATTCTGTCTGTAACTGAAGCCATCTGTAAATTGAAGTATTCTTTACAAGGGAAAAAAAAGGTAATCAGAATTATTTTAAATAAAGCAAATGATCCACTTAGAAGCTAGTATAATTGGTATAATTTAATTACGAAATCTTTTCCTGAACTGTAATTAACTTTGGCAATTCACAAAAATTTTAATTCTGTTTTCTGTTTTTTTTTTTCCATTAGATATAGCCAATATCAACGTATGCTAAGTACATTGTCCCAATGTGAATTTTCAATGGGTAAAACACTGCTGGTATATGATATGAATCTCAGAGAAATGGAAAATTATGAAAAAATTTACAAGGAAATAGGTAAAGCACTAATTATATTTTCTGTGTGTAATTTTTATTTATATAATTAGTATCTGCTAATACTTTGCTTGGTGGTAAATTAATGGCAATAATATTAATAGAAGCCATATAATAAATGTTAGCTAAAAATGTATCTTAAGACTGGAGTTATTGCAGTGGGTAGGGTGCTATGTGGCGCACCCAGATTAAATCCCCATTACCTGATAGGGTTCCCCCAAACCCTGTCAGGAGTTGAGCCCAGAGAGCAGAGCCAGGAGTAAGTCTAGAGCACTGGCAAATGTGGCCCACAAAAAATGTTTTAGGAACCAGAGAGAGGTAGTACAGAATGTAAGGCCCTTGCCTTGCACCTGGCAGCTCCAGTTTAATTCCTTGTACCACATGATGGTCCCCTGAGCACAGAGCCCCGAGAATACTAAGTATCACCAGGTATGGCCCCAAACAAATTTTAACAATATTCTGTGTTATAGCAATTTTATAAATAACTATTTTTATCAGAATTTTAACCTAGTTTTCAACCATTTTATGATTGAAAATGTGTGTGGATTACATAAGTTGTAATGATCTTTAAAAATCTTATATAGAATGTAGCATTGCTGGAGCACATGAAAAAATTGCTGAGTGCAAAAAGCAGATTCTTCAAGCAAAACGAATACGAAAAAATCGCCAAGGTAAGGATTTTGTGGAAGTTACTGACTAGTAGTCTCATGCAATATTTAATAATGCGAAAGAAAATCTGCAGCTATAATCAACCCAAACTATAAAAAAGAATTAGGAGATAGGCTAATTTTTAAAATGTGTTTTTCTTTAACTAGAAAGGGAAAGTTCTGCTTAAAATTTTTTGCTGCAACATTCTGCTCTTGAGTATTGAGTATTTTATTTTTGGTTTTGGGTATTCTTTTTTATTTTAAATGTTGTTTACTGTACCCAGAAATATTTGCTTCAACTGTTTTATCGACAAAGATGGTTAAATTAACTAGATTTTAGTTATTTGTTTTAATGAGTTTGCTTTCAAGAAAAAAAAAAAAAAACCATTAACTAATGTATGCCAAATCAGTTTTGTTAAGTACCAAAGCTAGGTACCCAAATATCTAATAAAGAGGAAGATTAAATGCAATTTTTGTCTAATTGCATTTTTTCTTTTGGCATACAAAGCATGATTATTGGGAAAGGGGTGTGGGTAGCAAATCAGGAGTGCCTATTGGAAGGCATCAGGATTGCAGTGCCAGCTGTTTGTCCACATACACACCACCAGCCATTTGGGAAAACTGCTTTTCAGCCACCATTCACACTAAATTTGGTAAAGCCTTACTTCGGGTTGTGGTTCTTCTGGTGGTTAGGGAGCTCGTATTTGGCCCAGTGGCCTATTATGTGCTCTTTGTTCTGTGGTTTGGAGCAGATGGACATGATGCCTTGGCTGTTGTGGATCCTGGCCACCATGTCTTGGGGTTTCTAAGGCACCTGACATACCTGTCAGAAACCCAAGATTGGTGACAGCGAGAGAAGATATGAATGTCCAACATGAAGGACTTCAGCAGGTTGGATATACTATCAAGAAGTATATCCTTGTCTTAACCCCTGTAATATCTGTTTGACCCCAAGTATTTTTTTTTAATTAGGGCATATATTTATTGCAGTTCATAAACATGATTTCAAAATAATTTTTTTTTTTTGCTTTTGGGTCACACCCAGCAATGCTCAAGGGTTACTCCTGGCTCTGTGCTCAGGAATTACTCCTGGCAGTGCTCGGTGGACCATATGGGATGCTGGGAATCAAACCTGGGTCGGCCACGTGCAAGGCAAACGCCCTACCCACTGTGCTATCTTTCCAGCCCCTCAAAATAATTTTTAATGGTACTGTTGTTTTTATCATGAACATTAAAATAAAAATTAAATATAAAATGATTTGATGTAAAATGTATATAAACTAGAAGAAAATAGGACATGTTCAGTAGTTATTTGGCGGTGTGGGTTTTATGACTAGGTTCTTTCAAAATTGAAAGAATATTATTTTTATTTCCTTTATTTACTGGTTTGGGAAGCACACCAGCTGTGTTTTGGGCTTACTTCTGGCTCATCTCCAGGATCGTTTGTGGTGCTGGGGATTGAACCTGGGTCAGCCACATGCAAGACAAGTGCCTTAACCTCTCTACTGTCATCTCAACCATTTCTCTGGCTTGGGAGTGTATGTTTTTTTGTTTGTTTGTTTGTTTGTTTGTTTGTTGGGTTACACCTGGCGATGCACAGGGGTTACTTTCCTGGCTCTGCACTCAGGAATCACCCTGGCGGTGCTCAGGGGACCATATGAGATTCTGGGAATCGAACCCAGACACCCTACCTGCTGTGTTATTGCTCCAGCCCCAGAAGTGTATTATTTTCAATCCAACATTGTTTTTAAAAATTACCAGTGAATTTTAGTACACTGGTTTCCAAAACTAGTGGTAAATTTCCCTTTTAGTGATTTAACTAAGTTATAATCTTTTTTAAAATTGATTTTTTAATTTAAAATTTTAGTGTTCTAAAGCAAGATATAGCAGTTTAATAACCTAATTCTTATAATTATTGTAAAGTATATTTTAGAATTTTTATCATCAGTGACACTTAAATGAATGCTGCCATTAATAATTTTATAAGAAAGCTTAGGACATTAATTTATAAAAAAGGTTAGGAGGAGATACATGTTTTACAGGGATCAGTGGAATAGAAACAAGGTTTCCAAGTCTTTTTTTTTTTAATTTAATGAGTTTTAAATCACTTTTAAACTTTCTGAAATTTTTATCATTATAAATGAACAGTATTCATTTTCTGTTATCCAAGATCTTAAATAAATGGTATGATATATTTATACCACACATAGATATGTTTTTTATCCTGTGCAGATAGCAAATAGGTGCAGCTCACAATCTCTTGACAATCAATACTGATTTATGTTTACTTTTGCTAACTCTGGCCTTATATTCTGACCAGAGATTAGTAATTGGGGGGGGGGGAAACAAGAAGGTCTAAAGTCCTCCTTTGGGACACTTACTGTTTTGAGTTTAGAGATCGTAGCAGGTGGTGTGAGGGGCCTGATGCTTTGAATTGCTTACTCCTGGTGGTGCTGGGGAACCGTAGGGTGGGTGATGATTCTGACTTGCAAAGCATGTTCTCCAGCCCTTTGACCTATCTCCTGTGCTCCCCTGTTTGGATACCTTTCAAATCACATCATTACAGTTGGAGTGAGTCTAATGAAACTGGCAGTGCTCTTTTAATATTTTAGTTTATGTCTAGGAGACATTTAGAACACTTTGAGTTTATAATCCAAGCACAGGAAAAGAAAATCTTAATTTATTTTTTTCTTTCAGAATATGATGCTTTGGCGAAAGTGATCCAGCATCACCCAGACAGACATGAAACATTGAAGTAAGTTTAATGGAGACATAATACAAGCCTTGCTTGTGACCAATCATTATTCAATTCCTGGCACTGCATATGGTCCCCTGAGCACTGCCAGTATTGACCCCTGAGTACAGAGCCAGTAGTGGCTCCTGAGAATGTGCGTGGCTCCCAAACAAAAACAAAAATATAAGTTTAAACCTTCCTTATGAAGAAATACTTTGGGGGAGGGGATTGAATAACTTTTGTTTTTGTTCTGTTTTTTGTGTGTTTGGTAGGTTTTAGGGCCACACCCAGCGATAGTCAGGGGTTACTCCTGGCTCTGCACTGAGTAATTATTCCTGGCGGTGCCTGAGGAACCATATGGGATGCGAGGAATCAAACCTGGGTCCTCCTACCTGCCGTTTTATCAATCCAGCCCCATGATTGAACAACTTCTTCAATTTTAAAAGTTTTTATTTTTAGTGAAACAAGATAGTTTTTATTGAACAAAACTTAGAAAGATGTGAGGAGAGATGAAGTGGGAGATATTTGTTCCAGAGAGAACCTGGGCTTTTCCAAAGTTGAAAAAAGCCACAGGTAAAGAGACATGGAGACTTGCAAGCAAAATTCAAGGGGAGAAACGGGTTTGAAGAGCAAGCCCATGCACTATATTTTTATGGGAATGCATAATATGTTTCAAAAGGAGAGCATATTTAAAGTTAACTTATACATTCAAATATCTTTGAATTTTATCCCAAGTCCTCTGTCCCAGACCTTTTTCATTTCTCTACTTGATTCTGACAATCATTATAAAACTCCAATCCTTTCTTAATATTTGTATTTTTGAGTAATACATAGTATTGAATATGTTAATGTACAACTTTATACATGAAATTATATTTACACATAAATATAATTTTTCCTTTTCTATGTGATGCTGGGATTATTTTTTTAATATGGCTTTGGGTCATCTCTGTATTTTTTTGAAGAATGCCTTTTTAGTTCTTGCATCTTTTTTTAATTGTTGCTGTTATTGTTGACTTTTGTGGTATGACTATATGTATCTCAGTAAATGTTAGGTATTTACATGCAGAAAGAAGTCTCCCAATAACCACATTGTCCTTTTGTTTTTGTGGTAGATTCTCTTTCGCTTTATAAAAGTTTATTAATTTGATGATACTTCTATTTATTCTTGATTTTTTTTCCCCCTTGCCAATGAATTCTCCAGATATATCTCTGATGTCAAAGTTCAGGAGTCTCACTTATTTTCCTCCACATACTTTGGGAACTTTGAGATCTGATACCTAAGTCTTTAGTTAATTATGAGTTAACTTTTGTCTATGGAGTTAAATAATAATCAGATTGTTTTCGTTCCCCTCTCCCCTTTTTAGCATGTTTCAGTCCAGTTTTTCTAGCACTATTTGTGCTTTTTTTCCCCAATATTGTATGGATTTGGCTCCTTTATCACAGATGGGATGTGTATATGTATAGGTTTTTTTCTGGGCTCTATTGCTTTGTTTACCTATTTTGTTTCAGTATCACACTGTTTTAATCACTATTTTGTAATGTAGTTTGACATCAAGGGTTTAAATTTTCTTTTCTCTCATAATTTTATTATTTAGCATTTTTGAATCATTTGTTCTACAAAAAATGACATTGTGATCACTGTATCACTGTATCACTGTCATCCCGTTACTCATCGATTTGCTTGAGCAGGCACCAGTAATGTCTCCATTGTGAGACTTGTTATTGTTTTTGGCATATCAAATATACCACGGGTAGCTTGCCAGACTCTGCCGTGCTTAAACACTGGGGATAGCCCCTATTAAAAAAAAAAATCTAAAACTTTATTTTATTGAAAATAAATGTCTTTAGAAATCATGAAATTTTTGTTTGTTTTGTTTTGGACACGTGACAGTGCTCAGGGGTTACTCCTGACTCTGCTCTCAGGAATCACTCCAGTGGGCTCATTGAACCTAATAGGACACCAGGAATCAAAAGTCATAGTAGGCTGCATGCAAGGCAAGCACCCTATCCACTGTACTATCACTCTGACCACCAAAGGTTATGAAAAAAGCTTAAAAGACCCACATGGGGTTGATTCCTGTCATGATTTAAATATAGTAGCTGAGTACTTCCAGGAATGATTCCAGCAGGCAGAGCCAGGAGTAACCTCTCAGCATTGCCAGATATGGCCCAAAAAAACCCAAAGGAAAAAAAGTCCATAATGGAGGTTATAATCTTTTTTATTTTAAAAATACTATTTAGTGACTAAGAGTTTATTAATTTTGAATTTTGTCTCTTTCCTTCTCCCAGCTTTTAAAAATATAACCTCTACCCACTTTTTTTTTTCAGGGAACTTGAAGCTCTGGGAAAAGAATTAGAGCATCTTTCACACATTAAAGAAAGTGTTGAAGATAAGGTACTTATATATGTATGTTAGCATTTTTGTTTTTTAAATATGTTTATAGATTGGTATATATTAATTATTTTTTGTTAATACAGCTGGAATTGAGACGGAAACAATTTCATGTTCTTCTTAGTACCATCCATGAACTGCAGCAAACACTAGAAAGTAAGTAACAGTATTCATAATGAACCTTTTAGAAAAGTTTTAAATGAGAGGCCTGCCTCTTCAAATATATATCTTAAAGAGAGACTTTGAACTTCAGAACTGAAGTATAACTAGATGATAAAAAAGGATTTATTTCCAACTTTAACTATCTGAATTTTTTAGTAATATATTAATGATTTAAATTAAGATAAATTTAAGGATGATATGGAATTTTCCAGGAGGTATTTTAGCTTACTGTTATAAATTAACAGTTCAGAACTGAAGTGATGAGCTTGATAACACATCCGCATACTCCTAATGGTCATTGTTTCTTTGGGAAACTTTGGGAAATTCTTTGAGACTTTCTCCTTGTTCTGACTGTATTGTCAGTTGGAAATTTGTGTTACCTCATTTGATTACTTTGAGGAAAGCCATAAGATTTAGAATTTTTAATGAAATCTATCACATAAAACTTGTATTTTGGTTAAACTAATGAGCAAAAGTCAAAGTAACATGTTTAAAATCAAATATTTATAATGACTGCGTATAACCATAAGTTGCCAATTTGCTGTCTTTGTTTTAAATATATTGGCTAATAAAAACCAAAACTTTCTTAAACATTTTAAGTCAATTTAAGTAAAGTTTTATTTCTCCATTGCAGATGATGAAAAGCTCTCAGAGGTCGAAGAAGCTCAAGGAACAAGCATGGAAACAGATCCTAAACCATGATCATTCACCATTCCCACAAATATTGAAGTAGTAATATCTTAGTGTGTTAGAATTTGTTGTGCTCTCTTGAGATAGTGTTGGTAGTAAGCTACTTCACTTTTTAATTATTAATGCACAGGTCACATTCCTTTACATGAAGAAAATTAGTATAGACATGTTGTTAAGGAACTGCCTTTTTTATTAAATATGAAGGTTAGAACAGTATTCAAATATAATAAAATACTATCAAACCAAATACCATTGTGCTTATTAGTATTTAAGGTAGTGTTTAATGGATAACATTAATTTGTTTACCAAATAAGTTGAAGACTAAGGCTTGTTTTTTTGGGTACACATGAGAAAATTAGTCCATTTCTGGAAATTATTGCTACCTTTAAAAATGGAGTCAATAAATGAGCTTCAGGAGAGCTACAAACTTATGAAACCATGAGGAAAATGTTTGTGATGTGTACCCAGTATGGAAGAGGTAGCATGATAAGGGTTGTAGAGGTGGGCTGAAGTGAGAGTACAGCAGGTAGAGCGCTCGCCTTGCATAAGACAACCAGGTTTGATCCCCAACACCTCAGATGATCAACCAAGTCCACCAGGGGTGAACCCTGAGCACAAAACTTGGAATAAGCCCTGAGCTCCACCGGGTGCAGCCCCAAAATAAAAAAGCGGTGTAAAAGATGCAAAATGAATTGTTATGCATCACTTTCTAGATTTTTCACTGATACTTGATCATTGTTAAATGTAAAAGATTTATAAAATTAATACTGAATCATTCAGTTTTCATAAGTATTGAGTTACTTGTTGAATACTTTTTAGGTTCTATCCTATCCATTTATTGTAGTCCAGAAATATCACTCTTTGCACTAATCCTTTACGCTTACATTTTTATAATTTTAGTAAGAATTCTTTAGAGTATAAAATAAGCTTAATAATAGTCAAATTAAAAGGGACCTTATATCTTCCAATATTTTCTTCTAATTTTATCTAGCAAGTCATTAAAGAAATTTTCTTGCAGAATTGTGATGCACTGATAAACGTTTCTATTTTCTATTGTTAGTAGGAATCATAAAGAAAAAAATTTATTTATATTGACTCAGTTAACACTAATTTTTACAAAAGTTTTTCTTCTTCCCTAATCAAGGACCATAGACTGAGAGGTGGTTGGGATCACCTCAGGTGCGTGCTTGGCACTGGGGATTAAGCTCGGGGTATGTTCCCCTTGCCGTCTGCACTTTCCAAGCCACTGAAACATCTTCCAGCCCTTTGTTGCTGGGGATCCCTGCCAGCCAGGCTGTCAGGACTGCCATGGTGCTGGCAGGGCACTGAAGTTGGAAATCTCAATCTCTACTTGTTGGGGAGGTATCTTAAGTCCTTGAGCCATCTTCCAGGTCCCTTAGAAGTACTTTCTAAGGGTACATTAGGCAGAATACTCTAAAAATTTCTATTCAGCATTGTGTACCAAAAGATAAAAATCTCTCTAACAGCAACTTCTGTGTTATCAGGAGCACAATCAGAAGCAGCAGCAAGTACATGGAAAACATACATTTTTCAATTTATACTTCCTCATAGTTCTTTTGGAGATCCTCTGAAACTGTTTGGAAGACTGAAGAATTTCGTCCCCTAGACACTCACACTGTTGAAGCTCAGCATGTCTTTGGGCCAATAATTTCATGGACTTGTCAGCCACTGTTTCTATGAGATCATCTACCTGTAACAGATAAAAAGAAATTAAACCATGTATTTAAAAGCATTGTCAAAAACAAAAGTGATTGCTGTTATTTGAGAGCCTGAACTGTTACTTCAGGACTTGGCAGACATTTTGCAAGTCCCAAAGTATTATTCTAATTCAAGTCACAGCAAACAGAGCTTGAAAACATACATTTACCACCTAGTGGTAAAGACGATCTCATTTTTTCTTAAAAGGATCCTGTGTGCTTGCCTTCATTTTAATTGAACCCACTTAATATTTATTAGGTGCCCTTAGCAATTCTTTATCTACTCAGAATGCCCCCCACTAATGCTACTTCTTAATGCTAATCATTAATTTTGTCCCACATTCATGTTGTTTAGCAGCTGTGCACCCAGTTTAGCCTAGCCTTTTGCTTCTGAAACAAAAGTAAAAACCTTTGTCCAATACCTGCATTTGAAGCTTTCCTACTGTCAAATCAGATTTTTGGAGGATCTTTTCCATGTTACGTTTCTTTTTTTTAAGTGCTGAAAAGGGTGGTCTCTTTTTTGATGAATATGGAACCTGGCATAAGTACAAAAACATCCAATTAGAAAACACCAACATTATTCCTGTGATGGGGCATCAATAACCGTTCCTACCCTAGGGACATTTTCTTCTAAACTAAACATTTGCCACCTCACAACAGTGGACTGGAGAGCATATTCACATTATTCTCTATGCTGCATGTATCCCCTTTGTGCTCAGAACACTCTTTGAAGAGATCTATAGGGTGCAGAGAAATGAGATTGTCTAGCCAGGGATGGGGGAGGAGGGGAACCGTAGTTCCAGGAGAAAAAGCAGGTCATTTGTAAGGGAGGAAGAAATTGCTTCTGTGGCTGCTAAGTACAGTGCGAGTAGGACTGCTGTGGACGAGTGCCCCAGAAATCTCATTACCAGCTTTCCTTATTTTCATGGTAGGCATGTTTCTAAACATAAAAAAAAAAAAAAGAAGGCTCTGGGTTCTTTTCACCCAGTGCTCGATGATTTTCCTGTCATCCTTGGCTTGCTAGGTCTAAGTGCCTATTCTAATAGTGTTGCTATTGGAAATCTTTGCTAGGTCATGGCTCCTAGCTAATGTGCCTTTAAGTCTTACTGGGTTCATTCTTCCTTTCCCTTGCACTCAGGGATTAGCATGAGAAATATAGTAGGAGCTCTACAAAATTAGGATCCCCAGGCACATCTTCATGGGACCTCCAGCTTGCCTAGGAAGAACTCACTGAATCTCCCCCCAAATCCATCTAAAGTTAAGACATCTCTCAAACCCAAGGATTTTTATCCTACTAAGCAGTTGCCACACTTGATAATTACTACGTGATTTCTTCGTCTGTTGAACAATTATAAGGTCAGATGGCTAAAGGCCCAGGACAGTTGTGTGAAATAGGAAGGGCTGCTGTAGAGTGTATGTGGAGCGAGGGGATGTGTTTCCTAAAAGGTGACATCCTCTGCAGTTTTGCTGTGGCCGTAGACCTTACAGCCTTAGTGTTTCCAAATTTTATAATTTTTTTTCTGAAGAAAACTGAAAATTCTCATTTTTTTATTTGAAAGACTTGTTCTTGGCTTTGGGGCTACACCTGGCTGTGCTCAGGGCTTTTTCCTGGTTTACTGAAATTGTAAATCAGTCCTAGTGGGGCTCAGGGAACCACATGGGGTGCTGGAGCTTGAACCTGATCAGCCACATGCAAGGCTTATGATAAACGAAATTTTATATGGGCCACACCCAACAATACAGGATCTGGGGACCACTCTCTGTGGTACAGTGCTGAGACCTAGTTCTACGGCACTCCAAGTTCAGGTAATAGGGGTTGTCAGGGTTACAGCTAGCAGTGCTGGGAGGAGCCATAGAGGGCCATGCATTGAACTCTGGGTCTTGCACATATGAGATGTTCTTAGCACTTTGAGTTGTATCCCCAGACCTGATGAACTAAAATTATTTGTTTATTTATTTTTAAGTTTGGACCACACCCAGCTTTGCTCATGGCTTGCTCTATGTTCAGGGGTCACTCCTAGAGGTGCTCGGGGACCAAATGGGATGCCGAGGATCGAACCCCAGTCAGCCACATGCAAGGCAAATACCCTTTCTGCTAGACTATCACTTCGGCCCCTGGCCTCATTTTACATCTACTCTATCACTTTAAGTTCCATAAAACATGTACACTGGCTATGTTCATAGTCCCCAAACTAGAAATTTCCAAGCACAATAGGAATATAATGAACCTAGCATTTAAGAGGCAAAATCTTAAATATTGGTGCCTTCTGACATTGATGTTCCGGAGCAGTGCTGTTGAGTATAGCTTTGTGGAAACTGGTGACACGTGGGAGTTATTTTTCTTTTTTTAAATGTTTTTGGTTCAGGAGCCACACCTGGTGGTGCTCAGTACTTACCCTTGCTCTGCACTCAGGGACACTCCTGGCAGGTTTGGCAGCACTCCAAGGTGCTGGAGATGGAACCCAGGTCAGCTGTGTGCAAAAGGAGTATTCTACCTCCTGTACTCTCTCCAGCCCTCTGACATGTGGATTTTGAGCTCCCAAAAGTAGATAGTGCAGCAGAGGACTAAATTTAATTTTAATCACCTCAAATAGTTACATGTGGTTATTGGCTACCATGACGGACAATAAAATTAATATCATAGTTAAGTCATTTAGAGGAATGAGTCCAGAGTTAGGTGTTCCTGGGTTTGAAGCCTGGCTCTGTCACTTGTCTGGACAGATGGCTTAACCTCTCAGTGCCATCCCTGAAATAAGGATAGCATTGCTACCTATCTCCTTGGGCTATTGTAAGGATTAGCTGAGTCGAGATAAAACACACAGCGCCTACAATATAGCCAGCTTTAGGTAAATGCTTGATAAAGTTAAATTAATAGGTTTATTTTTTTAAGTCTGGGCAAGTTAGCCGCAAATTTAATGACTACAGATCAGTACAGGCTTTGATTTGGAGAGTCCTAGTTATCTCATGCTGTTCTGTCTATACGATAAAGGTGACTTAATATTATGCAATATTATATACATGTGTATGACATCTATTTATGTTTTAATTTTGACTTAAGATGAAATTAAAATTTTAATTCCTCCACCACATTGGCCATGATTGAAAGTCTCAAAACAATTCATAGCTATTGTATCAGGCGATATATATGCTAGCACCTTCACAAAGGATGGCGGTGCTGCTCTAGTGAATTCTTCATAAAGCTTGCTCACAGACCAGATATACCAGCTTGGTCATTGAACAGTGGACAGTCACTCTATGGCATGAAACACGGCTGCCCAGGTTGTAGTAGTAATCAATCATAGTTAGAAGTAATTGAGCAGATTGTAGTGGTAAGTGAATTGCAGCAGTAATGAGTTCAGATTTAGAAATTGAACATTTTGAGCTCAGATACAGAGAAATCAGATCTGGAAAGCCTATATTTTATGCCTAAAGTTCTCAGAGAAGAGACATAAGCTGTATGTTTTACGGTATTAATGTGAGGGACTGGAGCGATAGCACAGCGGGTACGGTGTTTGCTTTGCACGAGGCCGACCCGGGTTCGATTCCTCTGTCCCTCTTGGAGAGCCTGGCAAGCTACCGAGAGCATCCCCGCCCACGCGGCAGAGCCTGGCAAGCTACCCTTGGCATATTCAATATGCCAAAAACAGTAACAACAAGTCCCACAATAGAGATGTTACTGGTGCCCGCTTGAGCAAATCGGATGAACAATGGGACAACAGTGCTACAGTGCTTATGTAAGGGACTTGTGGTAAGAGAGAAGGTGTTTCTGACACTTCTGAACACATACTTCTGTGTACATCTTTGGGAGCAGGTTTATTGCAGCCTTTTACCTTTTGCAGTCCCGAAGGCAAGGATGTCACAGACAGCCGCTTGGTGGTTCTCCTGGCTTGGAGAAGTGTATTTCCTTGGGTTATTGCCTCTGTCTCTGCTTCTACAACATCAAGCTGTATAGTCGCTTAGAAAGAAGGGGAGAGGGGGGAGGGGGAGAACCTATCAGAACATGATGATAAACATATTTTAGTAGAAAGCACTCCCAAAAGACTGCATCTTATGCTCCCTCAGTAGCTGTTCTCCTGGGCTTCGGACATCCAAGAGGGATGAACTTTCCCAAACCACACTGCACATTCCTCACACATTCCATGAGCATGACCTCAGGAACTGGTGCCAAAGGACCTCTCTGTCTTTGATATTTCACTTCTGTCCTCCATGGCTTCTCCTTTTGACTATCAGGCAATCAAAATATCTAATTTTTAAGATAGTCCTTTGAATATTTGTTGTTGATGGAAACAAAGCTTAAGTCTATTCTCAAGTCATATGACTCCTTGCCTATTCACCTATTCATTCATAAGCCATCTTATACTTTTTCAAATATTCTCAAATTCTTGGGATACCTGGATTCAATTGTTTCCTTTTTTTAAAAAAAAAAATTGGTTCTTAACGTAATGTCCCCACTTACAAACTAAACTTTAAAATTCTGTGGTGAATCAAGAAACAGTATCACAGAAACTAAAATTAATACAACAGAAAGCAAAACCATGTTATTGGTGGCTGAAAGTACTAAACTTCCCTTTTAAGTAAGATTTTCTAAAAGGACAGAAATGAGGCTCTTTTTTTTTTCTTTTTTACACAGAGGGATTAAGAGGCTTTGGGGAAATGGTGTTTGAAATTCTCTTGTTAGCATTTCCACACTGTCTGCACAGTCATCTTATGTTGCAGATCTGTGAGAGGAACTTTTCTAGGAGCCAGGCTCCTCAGTGAAGCAGGACAAAGGATGGCGGGGTGTGGGGGTGGGGCTCCATCTTCAACACAGGCACTCCACCCAAAGATTCCTTCTTTCCCACTCTCCACTGTCCAGCTTTTATGCAAATCTCATAACTTCTCATCTTCACTGTCATGCTAACCCAAGCTATTATGATCCCCTGCCTGAATAAATGTAGGAACCTATTTAGTTTATCCACTGCATACATCTGTTCTTATCTTTCTCCAATCTAGTCTCAGCTGGAACTCTTTCATTTTTTCAAAAAACATTTGTGTTTGTGTTTTATGTAACCCCTGTCTGTGTTGTGGGCTAACCCCTGACTTTGAGCCCAGGGATGAGTACTGGCTGGAGCTCAGGGGTCCATATGGGGTGGGAAGGGGTCCAACTGGTTTAGTTGTTTGCAAGGCAAGCACCCTGGATCTCAAAATTGCAAGTCAGGTGGGATATGACACAGGGGTATGGAAGGGAGTTCCTGGGCACAATGGTGGAGTGAGGTGTGGTACCTTGTGTCCACCAAGACCATAGATGTCAACACCACTGTAATCACTTTCATTACCTTAATTATAATTTTTTTTTAATGAAGAAAGATATAGGAGGAAAGAAACCAAAAAAAAAAGTTGCTAGTCAGGGGCCTAAGTGGTAGGACAGCAGGTTATTGCACAGCGTCAGCCAGGTTTGATTCCCAGAACCCCAGGTGGTCTCCTGAGCCCCACCCGGAGTGATCCCCGAGCAAAGAGCCTGGAGTAAGCCCTGAGCACCACGACTGGGTGCAGGCCTTAAAAAAGCAAACAAACAAACAAAAAAATAGTTGCTACTCAGATTGTATAAACCTGTAGTTTGAAAGTTATTCGGTGGTTTCTTATCACTTATAGAAGGAAGTTTAAGATTATTTTTTTTAAATAGGGGTTGCTCCCTACAGAGTCTAGCACATGTTAGTCATGCATTCTTAAAAATAATTGTTTCAATTTGGGACCACACCCAGTGATGTTCAAGCTTACTCCTGACTCTGCACTCAGAAATTACTCCTAGAAGTACCTGGGGAACCGTATAGGATGCCTGGGAGTCGAACCAGGTTCAGCCATGTAGTTTACTCCTGACTCTGCACTCAGCAATTACTCCTGGTAGTACTCGGAGGACCATATGGGATGCCTGGGGATTGAACCTAGTTCAGCTGTGTGTAAGGCAACCACCCTACCCACAATACTGTCATTGCAGCCTTCAAATAAAAAAACTGTTGGACTACACCTGATGATGCTACTTCTAGTTTTGTGTTCAGGGATTGGAGTTTCTTTCCAGTAGTGCATGGGGGACCATGTGGTGCTGGGGAGTGAACCCGGGCCTCTAACATGGAAATCAAGCACTCCAGCCTTCTGAGCTATTTCTCCTATCCCAAGTTCAAAATTCTTAATGGGCCTTACAATACCCTTACCATCCATTCACCAACCTTTCTCTACTTCAACCCCTGGATTACTTCTAGTATTAATTATTGCCTAATGTTATCCTTCCCAATCTATTGCTCTTGTTGCTCTTCAGATGTCAAATGAATTGTCTGTTCTCGTTCTTGTGGAGAACTTTCCTGGGATTTTTTCCCCCCTAAAGTTAGAGCCCTTGTGGTGTGTTTCAACAGTGCCCTATGACTAAATGTAATTATCTGCATACCTTTGCAATGGACTAATTAGACCATAACTCCATGGGTACAATACTTGTTCTCTTTGCTACTCCATATCTAATATTGTGGTTGACATCTAATAGGGTGCCAGGAATTGAACATCGGTTAACAATACTTGTTTTAAAATGTCAAGTGATCAATACGGAAGAGCACCTGTCACTGAGTCACAGTTGAAACAGGATTATGCTGTTTGAGCTGTAGTCTGAAGGACAGGCACAGTTGCTGGAAAAATACTAGCAGAGAAATTTGTTATTCCAACTAATATATATATATATACATATATACATATGTATATATACATTTGTTCGAGTGGGCACCAGTAACGTCTCTCATTGAGAGACTTATTGTTACTGTTTTTGGCATATCAATACGCACGGGTAGCTTGCCAGGCTCTGCTGTGCGGGCAAGATACTCTTGGTAGCTTGCCAGGCTCTCCAAGAGGGGCGGAGGCCCCGTGATATATATATTGACCCACAGATTCGGAGGAATTTGGTTCTGTATCCTGCTAGCCTTGGTGAACATAGAAGACTGTCCTTTCAGTTATTTTCAACAGAAATAGGACAAGTCATGCCAGATAATTGCTAAACGCTAGGATGTTTGAACTAGTGAATGCTTTTTAAATTTTTTTCTTTTTCCAAAAAAGATTTTTTGTTAGAAAGGGCAACCATTCCTTTGGAAGCCCTCAGGTTTGTTAGTTTTGGTTTTTTTTTGTTTTTGTTTTTGCACTGTAAAAGGCCATTAAAGAGATTATTTAAGGCAGTGAAATTATTCAGAATGATACTATAATGGTTACTACATGATATGATGAGCTGTATAGGGCAAAGAATAAATCTGGATGAATGCTATGGACTTTATTTTATTTTATTTTGTTTTGGCTTTGGCTCCATGTCCAGCAGTGCTCAGAGCTTGCTCCTAGCTCTGTGTTCAGGGGACCAAATAGGGTGCCAGCAATTGAACACAGGTTGACAGCTACATGCTAGGTGCTCTGGCCTTTAAACTATGTAACTTAATAGCAGTATATTGATATTAACTAATCAATTATAACAAATATCCCACATTAAGGCAGACCTGGGAGTTATTGTGGCTCTACCACTGTGATGTAACTAACACAAATCTTTGGTTTTCCACTGCATAAAGTCACATTATACTACACTGCATCCCCAATAGCACCCCAAAAGACAAGAAAATACTTAGTTAAATGTGAGCCCATGCCATTGAAAAAAATGACACAAATAGATTTGGTTGGCACCTGGTAGCCTCACAATTCCATTTTTAAAAAAATAAAGCTTAAAAAGCAATTGAGGGACTGGAGTGATAGCACAGTAGGTAGGGCATTTATTTGCCTTGCATATGACCAACCTGGGTTTGATTCCCAGCATCCCATACGGTCCCCTGAGCACCACCAGGAGTAATTCCTGAGTGCATAAGCCAGGAGTAACCCCTGTGCATCGCTGGATGAGACCCAAAAAGCAAAAAAAAAAAAAAAAAAAAAAGCAATTGAACCTGTTAACACTAAGACAAAATTAAAGGGAAAATATATATCTGCTGAAAGATGTTAATAGTAAGGGAGTGTAAATGTAAGGTAAGAATATGAAATATATGGATTTTCTGCTCAATTTTTCCAGCAAACCTAAAAGTACACTAAAAGATAAGGCTTATTAATTTTTCAAGCTATTAAGAAAAATAATATTGTTAACTATAACTCATAGGACCACCTCCAACATGTCACAAAAAAAAGATTTAAAACTAACAATTCAAATGCAGATTCTTTCCAAAGCCAATTGGAAATAGATTCAATAAAATAAGATGTCCTTTATAACTTAGCACTAATAAAATTGGGGGGAGGGGGTTTGTGCCCTACTTGGTAATACTCAGGAGCTATTCCTGGCTCAGTGATCAGGAGTGACCTCTGGCATTGATCAGGGGACCAGTTGGACTTCTGGGGTCAAACAGGGGTTGGTCAATGTATGCATACTATTGAAATTAAAATGTTGGCATACTATTCAAATAAAAAGTATATTTATAGTATAGTATGCCAATACTATTTAAATAAAAAGGGACTTGAGACTGATTACACTGGATTGGACTGGGTTTTAGTTCAAAGACAAATTCAGAACTTTTCCATATATATATGCATATACAAATCACCTGAGGGTCTTTCTGAAATGTGGCTCACTAAACCTGGATGGAACCTGGGAGTCTGCATTTCAGACAAGCACCCCGTAAAGTCCTACATTAGAGATCAAGATCGGTCTTTTTTTTTTTTTTGTCACACCCAGTGATGCGCAGAGGTTATTCCTGGCTCTGCACTCAGGAATTACTCCTGGCGGTGCTCCGGGAACCATATGGCATGCTGGAAATTGAACCCAGGTCAGCTGCATGCAAGGCAAACGCCCTACCTGCTGTGCTATCTCTCCAGCCCCAAGATCGTTTGTTTTAATCTTACTATTCCAATTGAATTCAACACTGAATTAAAAATTGCCTTTGATTACCATTCTGTGAGTGCTTTCGTAGTTTGGGTTGGGTAAATAACTTGGGAGATGGAAGCTCTTTGACAATTCTAGGAAGAAGGCTCTGTGAATCTGAAAGGACAGGTTCTTTGTGCTCCAAACTGTCTCCATTGGTATTTGCAGGTTTGCTCCTATGTTTGCAGGTCAGCACCTTCCGCCAAATAGTCTTCACTTTCTTCATCAAGTTCTTTTTCTCATTTTGCTGGCTTTCATGGAATTCCGTGTCACTATCATTAGACAATTCATCTTTGGGAAATAGTATATTTTTATTTGCTAAATTGGTAGATACAGCTCTATGCCACCTAAAAAATATATAAATAATTTGTGTTAGGAAAATGACAAGTAAGAAAATAATAATTTAAATAATCAATTTTGAAACATCACGTAGGAAAAAAGATGCAATTTCAATATGGAAAACTGAAGATAAAAAATCAAATAGCAGCAAAATAAGTCCAAAGTCACTAATTGTCACTGAAATGTAGAGACAGTTTAATGACAAAATACTCTGGCCATGATTCATTTAATCCTCATAGCACCATGATAGATTATATTGTGTTTATTTTATTAATAAATGTAATGTATTATCTTAGTTTTACTAAAAATATGATAGACTATATTGTTTTTGCTAAACATTGTTTAGTAACTACACACTGTTTAGCAAATATTGTTTCACTAGACAGGTATAGAGAGGTTAAAGTGATTGATCAAAGACAGAGTTCAGATTATAATCCAGGCATAAGTCTGTTAGAATAGCACCTCATATTGGCAAATTAACCATCTTATTTCAATTTTCCAGACAGATCCATGTAATTTCAGGTAATTTTTGCTAGATTTGGTAGTTTCGAGGCTATGGTAATGAGAGAAGAAAGCCTACCCAGGTGGTCAATAAGGAACGCTCTTTGAGGGTAGTGGGGATTGGGCCATACCCCGAAGAGCTCCTGGATCTATGCCCAGGGATAACTCCTGGCAATGCTGGCATGGGATGGGGGTGAAGGATATGTAGTGCCAGGGTCAAACTGCATGCAAGTCAGAGGCCTTAATCCCTATACTATCTCGTCAGCACAGGAATGTTCTTCTTCTTTTTTTTTTTTTTTTTGCTTTTGCTTTTTGCGTAACAGCCTGTTATTCTCAGAAGTTATTCCTGGCTGTGCACTCAGAAATCACTCCTGGCAGTGCTTGGGGTTGCACATGGGATGTCAGGGATTGAACCAGGGTCAGCAGAATGCAAGGCAAACACCCTACCCACTGTATTATCACTCTAGCCCCGGGAATATTGTCTTACAGATCTAATTTACACAGAGTACTCATTCAGCCCCTTTCCTCCATCCCTCTCAGAGAGCCTGGCAAGCTACCAAGAGTATCCTGCCCACACGGCAGAGCCTGGCAAGCTACCCATGGCATATTCGATATGCCAAAAATGGTAACAACAAGTCTCACAATGGAGACGTTACTGGTGCCTGCTTTAGCAAACTGATGAACAACTTGACGACAGTGCTACTCATTTAGCCCCAACAACCTGAAACATTATTTCCAAAGTTACCACTTTCACCATTTTTAGTAATAAAAAGATTACACTTCTTAAAATCTTTCTAAGAACTAATCCCCCTAAATTCTTTAATGTGCACTATCTAACTTAAAATTGGATAATCTGTCATATCCAATTTACAAGGAAGGAAATCAAAGGTTGGAAAGATTAACTAATTTATGGCCAGGTAGTCTAATCCCAAAGATTATGTTGGTAATCTCTAGCGTGAACATCACCTATGCCAGCATTTCTCAACTAAGACCCATATGATTCCCAAGATATTTGAGGGGGCTACAGACTAAAAAGCAATAAACAGCACTTGCTGTATGAGAATAATGGTCCAACTGATAGTACAGAAGGGCCGTAGAAAGGAAATAATATTGAAGGGAGCCTTGGTTGGAAAAACTGCAAAACACTAACCTACACCATGTAACCACTGTTAAAATAATACTCTCTATTATTTCTTAAAATTTAGCATCATTATCTTTATTTATTTGGGTGGGGGAGTTGGGCTACACATATGTCCGGCTTTGCTCAGGTCTTACTCAGGACTCTGTGCCTAAGGATAAGCCCTGTGGTGCTCCAGACAGCAGTATTGGGGATCACACCAGACTTGGCCACATTCAAGGCTCGTGTTTGACCTTCTGTATTCTCTCTCTAGTTCATGATCCCTTTCAGCATTAATTTTTAGTGTTATTTTACTTTAAGCACCATGGTTTTCAATACTGTAAATGGTAGGGTTTCTTTCATGAATTATTCTAGCACCACAACCACCACCACAGTGTCTGCTGCCCTGGACACTATCCCAGTGTCCCCACCCCATCTGTTTCCCCCCCAGCTCCCCTACACATAAGCTTCTTCCTGATGACCAGTTCTCAGTTTCTGTTGCTTTGGGCATTTGTTACTCTCCTGCTACATATTTTTATATCCCACATACAAAGGAGATCACTCTGTTTCTGTCCCTCTCCTTCCGACAAACATTGCTCAGCATGATTTTCTCCAAATCCATTCACGAAGCAGCAAATTGCATGATTGCATCTTTTCTTATTTCAGAGTCATATTCCATTATACAAATGTACCATAATTTCTTTATCCATCGTCTGTTCTTGGATATTTGGTTTGTTTCCAGATTTTGGCTGTTGTGAATAGTGCTTCAGTGAACCTAGGAGTGCAATGTCTTTTCTGAATTTGGACCCTTGGGATGGATGCCAAGAAGTGTAATTGCTGGGTCATAGAGGAGTCATTTCCTAGGTTTTTTATGAGGAAGTGTCTGCATTGTTTTCAGAAAAGGCGGGATCAGTTGATATTCCCAACTAATGAAAAGGGTTGAAGGTCTCTTTTCCCCACATCCACTCCAACACTGATTGTTTCTGTTCTTAGTGAAGTAACAGTATCACTGGTGTAAGATGATACCTCATTGCTGTTTTCATTTGCACTTCCCTGACAGTAAGTAATGCTGAGCATTTTTCACTTTTCCTTCTGCCATTTGTATGTCTTCTTTGAGGAGGGTTCTGTTCTCTTGTCCTCATTTTTTTAAATGGGGTTGTTTTAATTTTGTAAAGTTCTAATGCTTTATTTATTATGGATCTTAACCTTTTATCGGATGAGTGGTGGGTAAACATTCTCTCCCAGTCTGGGAGTCATCTTTTTATTCTGGTCATTATTTCTTTTGTGATGCAGAAACCAACATGACCAAGTAGAATGCTTCCATGGAGTGCAAGGATGATTTAATAAATGCAAGTCAATTAATGTAATACATTATATCTATGAAAGTAAACTAAAAATCATATGAGAATATCCATAAATGCAGAAAAACACCTGACAAAATAAAACAACATTCATGATAAAACTCAATAAAATGGATATTGTAGACATTTTTCCAGCATAGTTAAAGCCATTTACCACAACCAAAACCAACTATCATACTTAATGGTGAAAAACTGAAAGGCTTCCCCCTGAGATTAGGCACAGACAAGGTTGCTCATTCTCATCACAGATATAAAAAGCATTCAGATTGGAGAGAGGCCAAACTCTCAATATTTGCATATGACATGACACTGTGCTTAGAAAATCCTAAATATGACAAAAAATGGGCCAAAGTGATAGTACAGCGGATAAGACATTTGCCTTGCATGTGGCTGACCTGGGTTCGATTCCCAGCATCCCATATGGTTCCTCAGCAATGCCAGGAGTAATTCCTGAGTGCACGAGCCAGAAGTAATCCCTGTGCATCGCTGGCTGTGACCCAAAAAGCAAATATATCTATATATAGATATATATGACAAAAAACAAAGAAACAGCCTATAAATAATAGAATTATACAATAAATTGGCAGGCTACAAAATCAATGTGAAGAAATTCGTGACTTTTCTAAGTACAAAGGAAATCAAAGAGAAACAAAAATTTTCAAAGGACCATTCATAATTGTGCCTCAGAAAATAAAGTACCTAGGAGTCAGTTTAACAAAAGAGGCAAAAGACTTACACAAAGAAAACAATAAAATACTACCAAAGAAATAAGAGAACAAAAGGAAATAGAAAAACATCCCCCATATCCCCTCTTCATGTATTGAAAGGATTAATATTGTCAAAATGACAAACTTGTCCAAAGCATTATACAGATTCAGTTCAGCACCTATAAAATATTATATATATTTTATGCATAATATAATATACAATGTATCAGTTATATATAAATATACACATATACATATATTTATATATAACATGTATGTTATACTATGTGCATTATATGTAGTTTTGGGGTCACACCTGGCAATGTTCAGGGCTTAGTCCTGTCTCTGCACTCAGGGATCACTTCTGGTGGATTTGGGGACCATATGTATTGCCAGGGATCAAACCCAGGTCAGCTTCATTCAATGCAAGCACTCCTACATACTATACTATATCTCTGCCTCCTCTCATGATATCTTTAAGAGACATAGAAATTTATACGGAGTAATAAAACCCCTCAAAGAGCCAAAGCAATCCTACGGAATAAAAAAAATAAGAAGCTCCTCTTTTTCCCAACTTCAAATTATACCAGAAATTCCAATAATCAAAACAGTGTGATATTAGAATTAGGACAGACTTAGAGACCAATGTAATAGAATCAAGAGTTCAGAGAGAGCTCTTCAGGTATATGAAGGGATAATCTTTGATAGCACTGCACTTTGGCACTGTCATCCCGTTGTTCATCGATTTGCTCAAGCAGGCACCAGTAATGTCTCCATTGTGAGACTTGTTACTGTTTTTGGCATATCGAATATGCCACAGGTAGCTTGCCAGGCTCTGCCGTGCAGGCAGGATACTCTCGGTAGCTTGCTGGGCTCTCTGAGAGGAATCAAACCTGGGTCGGCCATGTGAAAGGCAAACGCCCTACCTGCTGTGCTGTCGCTCCAGTCCAATCTTTGATAAAGGGGCCAAAAATATGAAGTGGAGTAAGGAAAGCCTATTTAGCAGATGGTGGTAGGAAAACTAGTGGTCAAATGCAAAATAAAACAAAACAAAGAAACCCCAAAAAACAAACTTCAGACTTCTTTCAGCCCTGAGCAATGGTGGGCATGGCCCCAAAACAAAATAAAACAAAGTGATATCACCTGTATATCACCTTTTGAGGTTTATTTTTTATACTCAGCATAACTCTCTGAGGATTCATCTAGACTATACACCAACCATGGTGATCCTTATTTTTAATTCATTTCCAAGATGTGGTTGTATCACACAGGTTAAACATTCATTCTATGGAAGATATTTAGATTGTTTACTATTTGGGGTTAGCATACATAAATCTGTTATAAACATTTGTCCACAGGTTTTTGTTTTATTTCTAAACTACATTACTTCTTTTTTAAGTCTTTGTTTTTATTGAATGACCATGAATTTTAAGTTACAAAGATATTTGTGATTGTTTCAAGCATACAATGTTCCAACACCAACCCCTTCACCAGTGTCTACTACCCTCCACCAATGTCCCCAGTTTCCCTGCTGCCACCCAGTCTGCCTCTGCCTCTGGTTGGCACATTTCCCCTCCCACATTGTCCCAATATTCCCTCCCCTAACACATCCCTCTGACCCCTGACCCACTTCCTACTGAAGACCTGCTCTTCATTTCTACTGCCATTGGGTATTTGATATTCCCCTATGAATTTTCTTGATATTTCATGGATGAGAGAGATCATTCTCAGACTATTTCCCTCCCTCTGATTTCATTCAACATACACTCTACATACATGTAGCAGCAAATTGCATGATTTTATCTTTTCTTATGGTCGAGTAATATTCCATCTTGCATATGTACCATAATTTCTTTATCCAGTTATCTGTTCTTCGACACTTGGGTTGTTTTGTCTTTTTGCCACACCAGGCAGTGTTCAAGATTACTCCTCATTCTCTGTGATTAGGGATAACTCCTGGTAATGCTTGGGGGGACCATATATGAGATACTGAGGATTGATCTCAGTCAGCCTCATGCAAGGCAAGCAACTTATCTGCTGTACTCTCTCTCTGTCTCATGTGCCCAGACGTTTAATAAGGATATAGATCTTCATTTCTTGGGTGAAAGCTCATGTTTTTTATTACTTTATATTATATCATTCTATGGGCAGCTACTGAGAGTATCTTGCTTGCATGGCAAAGTCTGGCAAGCTACCCATGGCATATTCAATATGCCAAAACCAGTAACAAGTCTCACAATGGAGACGTTACTGGTGCCTGCTTGAGCAAATCGATGAGCAATGGGATGACAGTGACAGTGATAGTGATATCATTCTATACCATACTTATGTTACATATATTTTAATAATGTATTAGAATAAAATGTTCAAGATCTTCCTAAAATAGCTTGATATCTCTAGTAGCATACGTAATATTACAGTATAACGTATTCTAAACTGTACATAAGCCATTCAGCTTCTCTGTAATCACGATAGGAAATATTTTGTAAGAGACTAAACACCTACTTACACTTATAGTCACTTTCATCAACAATCATTAATGAGGTAGAATTAATATCCCATGAATCTTTCTGAGAACCTTTTCACCAACCCCTGCATCAGAAATACACTCACAAGCAGTGGGAACACAATCCAACTACGGAAACATGCCACACAGAAACTTTATAGGACATTTATGAAAGCTCTTAGGTAGAACAGACAAACGTAAGGAAACTGAGTCTCAAAAATGAATCTTCTATTTCCTTCCCCATTCCCAATCTAGTTCTAACAATTCACGATAGTCATTTATGCCACATATCAAACTTTCACAATTTCTAGTAAAAAAAAAAAATCCTCTCTTCTTAAGTTGTTGAAAATCTTGGTAGTAAGTTACTTGAAAAAATTGCTTTCTTTTCACCTCAATTTAATATTGGCACTTGAAATCTCTACAATCTTAATTTTATTCATGGATATTCAGAAGTTTGACGTTTCAGGCCTCATGAAAACATTTGACTTCAATGTCAAGTTGAAGCTAATGCTTTTGAATCTGTTGAGAAGGAAGCTCAAAGAAATTTGAGAATAAATCACCACTCCGCACTTCCAATTTTAAGCATGTATTTTGTATTTTCATATTTCTATGATTGTTTCAATGGCAAAAAGATCAGGTATGGCAGTTCAAATAATACACAAAAGAACTTGCAAATAGTATGTATGGAATATGATTGTAGTATTATTTTAGCAGCAAAGATTACTGGTGAAAGGAACAGAAAACCTTGACCAGAGACTTACCTGAAAGATTATATTGTTGGATTTTCAAAATGATGCTTTAATGGAATGAATGGTATATAAAATACTGAGACTAAAATACCAAATTAATATTAGTATTCATTTCAGTTTCATGCTATATTAAAATAAAAATTAAGAAATTTAAGATTTTTTCTACTACAATTGAGATATTTTTCTGATCAGGATGAGTGGAGGGAGGTTGACACTGATGAAGGAATTAGTGCTGAAACATTATATTCCTGAAACCAATAGTGAATAACTTTGTAATTCATGTGAATTAATAAAAAAATAAATTTAAACACAAATATTTTTTTCTGAGCATAAAATGAGTCTCTAGTGGTGGCACTAGGCTTCCTGATCCAAAGTATAAATGCAGCCTTCCTGTCCCCGTCCACAAAGCCTTAATTTCTAAGTGCACATTTTATCACAATGAGTATTGCTTAATGCAAACCCCAAAGCTTCTCATTCAATATAGAATAGGACAAAGCCCACTTACTTACCTTTCAATGCCCTTCCTTTTAAATGAACCAGTTTTCTTTCTGGGATGTTGGAATCTTCTGTATTGGCCAACTTTTCTATAAGTTACCCTGAAGCGTTCTGGTAGACATAGCTGAGTGTGTTCCATTGCTGTGAACTTGTAATAACAGTTTTGGATTGGGTGGATGGGTGGGCTTGTTTCAGCTCTTAAATTCACTGAAAAATCATTCCCTGACTATTGAGGCAGTTTAAACTTATGGGCTGTTTAGGAAAAGCTTGTAGAAATATTTGGAACCTCTTTCAAAAAGCTTGTAGAAAGATTTTATTCCCTTCCAGGTGTGATAGACATCATTTGTAGGGCCGGCCCTGTTTGCCATTTAACTGTGGGCGCCAATGATGCATTTGACGCAGTGGTGGGAAATTCCACGCCACCCTGTGGAACACATTTGCTGGTTACCAGGCAAGGCAAATGTAAGCTAGATTACCTAACCACTGGCACAGGAAAGAAATAACCTTACCACCAATTGATCATCACATTCGGATGTGCATGTTTGAATTCCAAAGAAGAAAAGAATTTGTAGAAATATCAGTGAAGCCCGATTTAAATTATTTTAATTGAAAAACTGTGAGACAAATACTTACAAAGCTGTTCATGCTTGAACATCATTGAGTTTCAGTCATACAAAGTTCCAACACCCACCCCTTCACCAAAGCTTATTTCCTACCACCAATGTCCCCAGTTTCTACACACACACACACACACACACACACACACACACACACACGCACGCACACGCACGCACATCCCCCACCTTCACGCCCCGCCCTACGGCCTGCCCTGCAGCCTGCCTCAATGATGCCCAACTTTTGTTAGATCTCTCCAATGGAGTTAGTGAATTTTCTCTTCCTTGGTGATACAAAAAGATCAATTGTTATTTGATTCCTCTGTGTGTGTGTGGGGGGGGCGGATTCTATTAGAGTTTGGAATTTTGTAGTGGTGTTCCAAATCACATGAATGAAAAGGTTGAGTACCTGATTAACCACTTCCAACAACCACTTCCTCTTAAAGAACAAATTTTGTTGAAACTTCTGGCCACAAGGTGGCAGCAGACACTAGGGTTTATTCCTGGCACTATCATTGCTACTGAGTTTTTCTAACTGGAATATGAGAAGGAAGCTCTTGTATCTTTTTTTTTTTCCCTTTCTGAAGATTTTTATTAGTTTAAAGTTTGTAGACACTTTCTTTTTTTCTCTATCTCTTTTTTTTTTATTGAATCACCATGTGGAAACTTACAAAGTACTCAGGCTTATGTCTCAGTTATACAACATTCAAACACCCATCCCTTCACCAGTGCCCATATTCCACCACCAAAAACCCCAGTATACCTCCCGCCCCCGCCCCCCCACCCCCAACTGCATAACTGATGAATTTCACTTTATTTTCTCTTTACCTTGATTACATTCCATATTTCAACACAAAACTCACTATTGTTGTTGGAGTTTCCCCCCAAGAAGGACATCCCTACTACCAAGGAAGCATTTGATAATTTGTTTTCCATTGCTTAGAATGAAGAGATATGTAGCCCCACTGCTTCAAGTACATAACTCCTTTTTTTCCTTTTTCCTTTTCCTTTTCTTTTTTTTTCCTTTTCCTTTTTTTCCCCCCTCATCCCTCTTCCCGTGCCTCATAGTATGATGGATGAGTTTACCCCCAAAGTCAGACCTGCTAAAAAGGAACCATTTCACATTGATGACAATTAAGAGATGTTAAGTCTTTTGGATTTCTGTATAAAGTCCAGGGAAAATTCTGCCAGAAATTGCATAGCCCACCTCACAGTCCCAGTGCATTGCTATAAGAAGCTGCGCTGGATGCCAAAATGTGTTAGGTCTCTGGAGTCAAAGTCTTTAGGTGCAGAGGGTCAGCTCTTGTATGTTTTGTTTTGTTTTATTTGGGGGCCACACCAGGCGGTGTGCAGGCTTACTCCTGACTCTGCATTCAGTGATCATTACCGGCTGGGTCAGGACTGCAAAGACGGCTATGAGCACCTAAAAGGCACAGGTACTCATATCATAACTGACCCCTTGGTGCCACCAAGGGCATTCAGCTAGATGCTGGCAGGGCTGTGATCTGTGATTCCTGGCGCTGCAGGGGATTTCTAGCTCACTGTAGGCAGGTGTGTGAGGGCAGCACTTGAGCCAGAATGCATGTATGGACCAAATTAAAGAAGGTGATCCCTAATGAGCATGTGTGAGCTCCATGATGTAAGGAATGGATGTGGTGGCTAGGTGTGAGAGTCCTTCAAGCTGATGTGACCCATGGTGAACACTGCTACCAGATGTGTGAGCACCACAGTCAGGTATGTGTGTGGCCCTCTCTCCCCAGGCCCAGGAACAACATTAAGGAGACCAACGAGAATGGAAATGAAGCAAGGAAGAACCCTTAATGAGTTAATACTTTGTTTTGTTTTTGGTTGAATAACTGTGAGATACATAGTTACAAAATGCTCAGGACTTACTCCTGCCTCTGCACTCAGGAACTACTCCTGGGGGTGGGGGTGAGGGAGATATGAGATGCTGGGGATGGAACCTAGGGAGGCTGCATGTAAGGCAAGTGTCCTACCTGCTGTACTATCACGCTGGCACCAATGAGTTGGTACTAGTGAGGTGAGATATTTCATGCTGGAAAGGAGATTGACTATGATAATCGCTGAGAAAAAATCACTTGTATCACTTGTCACCCCGTTGCTCATCAATTTGCTCAAGCAGACGCCAGTGATATCTCCATTTGTCCCTGTCGCGTGCTAGTGTAGCCCAATGGCATCTACTCGCTCCAGGAACACAAAGAGCCTCAAACCGTTTGTTCAGGCTCTTGACAAAGAAGTCTGACCATCTCATAGGTGGGCGGCCAGGCGTTCTTTTGACATCCAGTGGAATCCAGTTGGTAACAGCTTTAGTCCAATGGTCATCTCCAAATCGCATTATATGTCCAGCTCATCTGATTTTCGACGCCTTGGCAAACGAGACAGTGTCCCTCATTCTCGATCATCGATAGAGGTCGATGGAGGTCAATGGAGGAGGAGAAAAAATATATATTTTAAAATGTATTTAGGGGCTGGAGCGATAGCACAGTGGTTAGGGCATTTGCCTTGCATGTGGCCAACCCAGGTTCGATTTCCAGCATCCCATATGGTCCCCCGAGCACTGTCAGGAGTAATTTCTGAGTGCATGAGCAGGAGTAAATCCTGTGCATCACTGGTGTGTCTCAAAAAGCAAAAAAAAAAAAAAAAGTATTCTAAAGATGGAAAATAAGGTCATGCAGAAAAGCAGAAAGGAAACCAGTGGTGACAAACTAGATGATGAGGCAAAGTGAAGCTCTGCTTTGTGTTTTAAAAAGTTGTGTGGAGTTTGGGAAAATGCATGGGGGTGGGAGAAGGTACGGTTCTTTAAAGGACATAAGGGAATTTTGTTTGCTTTCTATGGGAGTATCATTCTTTTGAAAATTGACATCAAGCCTTTTCCAAATTGAGGGGAAATGTATTAAACAGTGGGTAAAACCCATTGCTGTTAAGCAAAAGAAAACTGTTTTTGTTTTTTAATTGATTGAAACTTGTAACAGCTCGTCGGAATCAAAATAAAAGTTGTAATTACAGTATTTAAGAATTTGATTGAGCATGATAAAATTTCTGTATTTTTTTTGTTGTTGTTGTTAAAAGACATTAGGAAGGAAATCAGTGCAGGCTGGAGATGATGGTTGTTTAGAGTAATGAGTAGCTTTAGGAAATATTTAGAGGTTCTAACATAGAAATGAACTGGCTTTGAGAGGTGAGAGGTCAGAGAAAGTGAATTTATCAAGTGTGAGACTGTAGTAGTTTAAAGTACCAGAAGACTCCCCATTTGTCTACTTTCTGTTTCCATCTTTCATGGGCATGATTTGGAGCACTTCTCTTGTGATCATTCGCTGGACATTCATAAAAATCCTTTGAATAAGTTAAAAAGCCGAAGCAGGGCAAAGTAGGGTCAAAACACCATCGCTTTTTTGCTCAACATTATCCTGTTGAACACATCTTAGTAGCATAATTCTCTTTCAGTAACCATAACAACAGTTGACTCCTATTGAGATAATCAATGGGTTGAAACCACCAAGCTAGGGACTGCGAAGAGAGGAATGGTAAATGTGAGAAGCTGTAGGGTGTAAGAGGCAGGGGTGGGAACTGTGGTAAACCGTAGACTATTGGATCTATCAGAGGTTATTGAACTTCACAAGTTTAAGAAGCCTCAGGCTTTAAAAAAATGTGGTGCATGAAAAATGCAGGTCATATTTAACCTGTGGATCGCCAATTTACTATGCCTACAGCTTTCACACAAACTCCCTAAGCAGGCAGCCAGGGATCCTAAAGCTGGTTACTTCCATTCCCCAAGCTTTTACTTAAATGTATTTAAATGCATTCTATTGCTCAGCTTATTGATTTTTTTGGAATCACATCTCATCTGGCTGCATACTAACCTCACCTAGCAACTAGTAAGCCCTCTGTAAACTTAGTAGAGATTCTGAGTATTCGTAGCTGTTGGAGAATGATTAGCACATAGAAAAAGTGCCCAGTGGCCTGGAGTTATTTTTAAAAATGCTTTTGAAAATGAGTGAACCCAGTGAACTAACCATTTCCTAAAGAGTTCACACTGATTCTAAACATCCTAGCTTTTGTAGGATTTTTGGAGGCCTTTACAGATAGAAGAATACGAACGGAGGACTTTTTCCTTTAGCTCAAGATAATCTCTTCACTGAGGGGGTTGCCCTTTTGAGAGAAGAAGGTGTCATTTTACAGGTCACTTAGAGAGACAACTGTGTCATGAGGAAGTGTATGAAAAGTGCCTAGAGACAAAATGTTTCTCCAGAGAAGATTTGTTACCAAGAAGAGGCTATTCCCCAAGAGTGAGCAAAGGCAAAGGCTGGTAGGAAGAAGGTCCCAAGTGACCAGAGAGCTTCAAGTAAAATATGCCTTTATTTCATGTGCTTCCTGTGTTGGTTGCTGCTTCAGGTTGGTATCTATTACTTTGGACAGGTATCGTAGAGCTTTGAAATTATCGCTTAATTTGCTTTTAGTATCTTCAGTACCTTCTCAAAGTTGATCTTAAGCTGTTAGGTGCCCTGGACCACACCCGCTTGGAAAGCCTACATTTTAATTCAACTGTCCTCTCGGATGTAGGTGCTGTGTTCATAAATTGGTCTAAGTTTGATAGAAGTCATTTGGCATAGTTACTAGCTTATGAAATTGGTGTGGCTTCTAAATCAGTGTTGTGCCTCTGAGAGCCCAGTTTTATAAGATGTCCTAAAGGTATTGGCAGGTTTATTTGTAAGAGAAAATTTAGAATCAAACTGCATATCCAGAGATGATTAAGTCAATGGCTCCACATATATAGTATGGACACCAGAGTCATCAAAGAAGAGGCAGATCTGTGTGAGATACGATACAGGTGGAAAGGTAACCCGTAACAATCTTTATTAGTTCATGAATGTCTCTACTACGCAGCAGAAACAAAATGTCATATACTATGGAAGCAAAAGGATGTTACAAAAAATATGCTTACATGTAAAGTTATAGCAAGGTCTGGAACAATGTGATCTAGAGATTTAAAAGTAGGTATTTTAATGATGACCTCTCAGTGTCTGTGTTGCAAGCCATAATGCCCAAAAGTAGAGAGAGAGTATGGGGAATATTGTCTGCCCATGGAGGCAGGGGGAGGGTGGGAAAGGGGAGTATACTGGGGATATTGGTGGTGGGGAATGTGCCTGGTGGAGGGATGGGTGTTTGATCATTGTGTGATTGTAACCCAAACATGAAAGCTTGTAACTATCTCACAGTAAGTCCATAAATTTTTTTTTTAAGTAGGTATTTTACGGGGCTGGAGTGATAGCACAGCGCGTAGGGCGTTTGCCTTGCATGGCCGACCCAGGTTCAATCCTCGGCATCCCATATGGTCCCCCAGCACTGCCAGGAGTAATTCCTGAGTGCAGAGCCAGCAGTAATCCCTGTGCATTGCCGGGTGTGACCCAAAACAAAAAGAAAAAAAAAAGTAGGTATCTTAGTGATGAGGACTGAAAATTGTTGCTGCACGGCAGAAATGGGAAGGAATAGTGGATGGTTTATTAGAAAGGAAAGACTTTATATCCAGTACTTCATATTGTTTGATTTTTTTCAAAAAAATGAGTAAAGGGGCTGGAGAGATAGTGTATGGGTTAAGGCACATGCCTAGCATAGACCTGGCCTCGGGTAGATTGATGGCACCGTATAGAGTCCCCCATGTACCACCAGGAGTGATCCTTGATCACAGCACCAGGGATAAACTCTGTGTAATTTATGGTGTGCCTCTCACTCCAAAAAAGTTCAAATTACATTTATTCTGACATTTAATCACTGCCACTGTCATCTTGTTGCTCATTGATTTGTTCGAGTGGGCACCAGTAACGTCTCTCATTGTGAGACGTATTGTTACTGCTTTTGGCATATCCAATACGCCACCGGTAGCTTGCCAGGCTCTCCAAGAGGGTCGGAGGAATCAAACTCGGGTCAGCCGCATGAAAGGCGAAAGCCCAACCGCAGTGCTATCGCTGCAGCCTGACATTTAATGATTTTTAAAAATTTTCTATTTTTTTGTTTTATTTGAGAACAGTAGTACTCTTGCCTTGTTGCTCAGGGTCCCTGAGAAATAACCGGGTGATATTCAAGGGGCATTTGGTTCCAGGAATGGAATGCAGGCCTCCTGCGCATGCAAAGCATGCACTCTAACATTCCAGCTCAGTTGCCAAAATTTTGAACATGAAATAAAAAGACATTGATTCAGTGATATTTTCATTGCCACATTACTTGATTTCATAAAATAACTCAGTTGATGAATTTAGCTACTTACTTTAGAATCAGTTACTTCTAGAATTAGGTAAGAACCAAACTATTGTGTATAATTAAAAAAATAATTTTATTAAGTTAAATTTATCCAATCCCATTGCTCATCGATTTGTTCGAGTGGGCACCAGTAACGTCTCTATGAGACTTATTGTTACTGTTTTTGGCATATCCAATATGCCACAGGTAGCTTGCCAGTCTCTGGTGTGCTGGCGTGATACTTTTGGTAGCTTGCCGGGCACTCCGAGATGGGCAGAGGAATTGAACACCGGTTGGCCAGGTGAAAGGCGAACGCCCTACCACTGTGCTATCGCTCCAGCCCCCCAAAAAGAATAATATATTTAATATTTTAAGAATAAATGATGGGTTTTAATCAATGCCAATTATGGGCAATAGTGATAGCATAACACTTGCCTTGCACACAGCCCACTCGGGGTCCATATCGTCACTGGAGCTGGACCATAAGTGATCACTGAGCACAGAGCCAGGAGTAAGCCTTGAGCACTGCCAGGTCTGGCTCCCAAAAAAACAAAAAATCAAATTTCAATTGTAACATACTAAAATTGATAAAGCTCTCCGAAATAATTTTCCATGTCTTAGGCATAATTATATTGTGTTTTCAATGAGAACAAACAATTATATTTACAATTCTAATGAGAAAGTTCTATGACTTTATTGCCTAGCCCAGTAAATAACCACCATCTACTTACTTGTCTAGTCTGAATTGAGGTGCACAATAGTGATCACCACTTTTGTGAAATTTTTATATAAATAATTGAATATAATTGGATATAATATAATTGGATATATTAGCATTTTGATATGTTGCTAAAATGTTAAGTTGATATTTTAAATATATTGGATTAAAGTGGGCTGGAGTGACAGCACAGTTGGTAGGGCTTTTGCCTTGCACGAGGCCGACCTGGGTTCGATTCCTCCGCCCCTCTTGGAGAGCCCGGCAAGCTACTGAGAGTGTCTCGCCCGCATGGCAGAGCCTGGCAAGCTACCTGTGATGTATTCAGCATGCCAAAACCAGTAACAAACAAGTTGCACAATGGGGACCTTACTGGTGCCTGCTTGAGCAAATCGATGAGCACCAGGATGACAGTGACAGTAAAATTAGTTTTACTGTTTGGGGGTAGTGGGGAGCCTATGAAGCTGTGTTCAGGGGAGGGGCTACTTTTGGTGATGCTTGGCCAATCAGACCAGATGATTTTATGTTCAGGAGTGATTGGGTGCTCAGGGTTTCAGGGGTGCACCAGGTATTAGTCACTAGTGGAAGCCAGGGTCCATGAGAGGGATGCCAGGGATGGAACTCAAGTTCCTGTGGACACAAGTACTGTACCTCTGACCACCGAGTCATCTCCTGACACCTAATTCCACCTTTTTTTCCAAGGAGATTTTGAAACATTATTATTATTGTATTATAAGTTAGTGAATGCTTGGATCATCCTCGACCCTAGTGTTTAGAGAGGAGGAGACAGACAGAGAAGGAAAGAAATCCAGGGGAGTGGGGAAGAAGAGAATAAGAAGTAATGGGTGAACAGGCATTTCAGTTATACTGGTGGCATGAGTGAGGGGTAGAGTCATAGATCCCAAACACAGATTCAAAACAGAACAAAACGAGAGATGGAGGCAGCAACCACGGAAACTTTATAACGAGCCTCCCAAGTTGATAGGTGGGGGTGGAGTGAGTGCTGGGAAGGGAGGGGATCTGGGGAAGTTGACACTGGTGGAGGGACTGGTATTGAATTATTGTATGCCTAAAACTCAGCTATCGGTAATTTTGTAAATTATGGCTCTTTAATAAAAATTAAGAAAATAATGGCAAAAAATGGCAAAAAAAACATTGAATCATGATGAATTACACTGTATCACTGTCATCCTATTGCTCATCAATTTTCACCAGTAATGTCTCCATTATGAGACTTGTTACTGTTTTTGCTATATCAAAAACGCCATGGGTAGCTTGCCAGGTTCTGCCCTGAGGGCGGGATACTCTCGGTAGCTTGCTGGGTTCTCCAAGAGGGATGGAGGAATCGAACCTGGGTCGGCTGCGTGCAAGGCAAACACCCTACCCGCTGGGCTATGGCTCCACAAAGTTATGAAATTTTTCATGATTGAGTTCCAGGGTTATAATATTCTGACACCAATCCCTTCACCAGTGCCCATTTCCCTCGGACACTGTCCTCAGCTTCCCTCCCCTCACCCAGCCTGCCTTTCTGCCAGGCACTTTTGTGAACATTTTCTTGTGCCTATTGGCCCTCTTTATGTCTTCTTTTTGAAAAGATGCCTGTTTTTTTTTTTATCTCCTCTATTTTTAATCGGGCTGTTTGTTTGTTTTGGTTCTTATTTTGTGAGTGCTTTATATAGCTTACTTATTAGTCCTTCATCAAAAGTATGGTGTGTTAATATTTACTCCCATCAGCAGAAATTTTTGTTTGTTTTAGTGATTTGCTTTATACTCCAGAAGCTTTTTTAGATGTAATTGCATTTGCTTCAGTAGGGTGTTTGCCTTGCATGTCGCTGACCCAGGTTCAATTCCTCTGTCCCTCATGGAGAGCCCGTCAAGCTACGGACAGTATCCTGCCTGCACGGCAGAGCTTGGCAAGCTACCCATGGCATAGTCAATATGCCAAAAACAGTAACAACAAGTCTCACAATGGAGATATTACTGGAGCCCGCTCGAGCAAATTGATGAACAATGAGACTACGCTCTACAGTGCTACAATTGCATTTGCTTATATTTTATTTTTATTTTACTTGCTAATGGAGTTGGGTTACTAAATACACTTCTGAAGTCAATATCATGGGATATCTTGCCTTTGTTGTCCTCATTGTATTTTATGGACTCAGCAGTAGAGATCTTGCTTTGCATGTATAAGGCATTGGGATTGATTCCTAGTAATATGTGCGCACACACAGACAAACACACACGTTGTAGAATCTCTTATTGAATCCATTGCCCCTGTTTTGTATGAGCATGCACTTTTCTACAATGAAGTAATGAATGAAATGATCACTCAACTCAGCAAGTAGGCCATTTATTGAAGTAAGGCTATAATGAAGTCTATAAACATTTATTTAGTTTTTAATGTAGACTTTATTGTCTGTTGATTTAGTGTATTTTCTTATAACCTGTGGTCTCAAACTAAAAGACTCTCAGGTGCTCTTGGTATATAAGATGCTTTGGTTATTAGATGTTTTTTCATAAAAATCTTCATGTTAGTTTCTTCCCAGTGAGTAAGATCTGATCACTTAGCCCACATTCCTATGTAGGTTGAGTAGTGGCTGTATCTATCAGATAGGAGCAAGCTCTCTCTTTTACAAATGTCCCACTGTGTCCCGATGTCCTACACCTATTGATTGGGCATTTTACTATCCCAAGTAAAGGAGTACAGTAATAGTTTTTCAAAACCTCCTCTTATCTTTTTCTATAAAGACATAATCTCTCAGTCTTATCATTCTGAGTTACAAGCAAGCATTAAAACATACCTTTATATATGTATATATACATATACATATATATATATATATATCACTGTCACTGTATCGCTGCCATCCCATTGCTCATCGATTTGCTCCAGCGGGCACCAGTAACATCTCCATTGTGAGACTTGTTGTTACTGTTTTTGGCATATTGAATACGCCACGGGGAGCTTGCCAGGCTCTGCCGTGCAGGCAGGATACTCTCGGTAGCTTGCCGGGCTCTCTGAGAGGAGTGGAGAAATCAAACCTAGGGTTGGCTGAGTCCAAGGCAAACGCTCTACCCACTGTGCTATTGCTCCAGCCCTGAGTGGACTGATAATGCTCTGAAAATTACTGCCCTCTGAGCCGGAAACTTTTATATGTTCGAGGTATTGAACTGTTTTCACAATTATACCTAAGTAGACAACTTTGTGCTCTCAATTTTTTTTCAACTTTCTTAGGACATAAAAATATACAGAAGAGAACCTAAAATCAAAGTGCTCTTTACTGTAGTAGCAATAAGCCATCCTCAAATGCAGAAGTCGCTGTTGCCATAGAACAGCCTGAAGAACTGGATAGAAAGAATGAACGGGATTGGAGGCAGAGTAAGTGGTAGGGAGGAGGACAAATACTAGATGTTTTTTCTCATCTGTGGTATATAGAGAAAAAAACAAGGGAGTGGAAGGTATCAAATTATGGCAAGTCTTTGGTCCCGAATTACAGAACTGAGAACGTCACGTGGGGGAGTTGGTGACGTGTAAATGATGAGGTAGACTGGAAGACACTGGTGCATTGGCTGGGGGTCTCGCACACTGGTGAGATAACTATGTACATCAAAACATAAGTGTTGACACTATTGTAAATATATGACCCAATCTAAATTATTTTTAATTTTTTTAAGTTTGTAAAGGGGGTGAGGGGGTTGTTGGGGGCATGTTGGCCTTGGTGGATGGATGCTGATTCCCAGGTGGTGGATATGGTGTTGGAACTTTGGAAAATTCTATTAATTTCTTCCAACTACCAATAAAATACAGGTAGTTGTCTGTTTTCGAATGATTATGGTGTCATCTTGACAACTAGATCAACATGCCTGATTGGTATGCTCCACTTAGGCCCCTCCCATCTTTTTATTCATTTATTTATTGATGTATTTGTTAAACAAATATTTATTAGAAGCTTACCAGGTTCTGTTTTTTTTTTTGTTGTTGTTGTTGTTATTGGTTTGTGTTTGGGGCCACACGCAGCAGTGCTCAACATTTACTCCTGACTCTGCACTCAGGGATCACTTCTGGTGGAGCTCAGGGGACCGTCTGGGGTGCCTAGGATGGAATCCGGATTGGGCACTTTCAAGACAAGTACCTTACCTGCCAGATTATCCCTCCTGCCCCCAGACACTGTTCTTGATAACCGGATACAGCAAGGCACAAATGAAAAAATACCAATTTAATGAAGCTTCTATTTGAAAGGCAGAGAATCTCTTGCCCGAGCACCTGGCTGTCTTCCCCGGGGCCCCTCAGAGGGGATGGGCTCCAGCTTCCCTCCCAGCCCCGAGCAGAGCTCCCAGCGGCCGAAGACCTCCAGAAACTAGCCACAGCCATGCTCAAGGCCCCTCTCCACACATTCAGACAAGCCTCACGCATGAAGGTACCAGCAGAGGAACCCAGGTGTGTGTAATCCCATCAACGGCCAACATCCAGAGACTTAAAAGCAAGCTCCCAGAAGCGATATCTTTTTTTTTTTAATTTATTTATTTTTAATTAGTGAATCACCGTGAGGGTACAGTTACAGATTTATACACTTTTGTGCTTATGCTTCCCTCATACAAAGTTCGGGACCCCATCCCTTCACCAGTGCCCATTCTCCACCACCAGTAAACCCAGCATCCCTCCCACCCTCCCCGATCCCATCTCCCCCCACCCCACCCTGCCACTGTGGCAGGGCATCCCCTTCTGTTCTCTCTCTCTAATTAGCTGTTGAGGTTTGCAATAAAGGTGTTGAGTGGCCACTGTGCTCAGCCCTCATTCAGCCCGAAACTCCCTTCCCCCGCATGGCCTTCAACTACATTATAGTTGGTGATCCCTTCTCTGAGTTGCCCTTTCCCCAGAATGTGAGGTCAGTCTCCAAGCCATGGAGTCAACCTCCTGGTACTTATTTCTACAATTCTTGGGTGTTAGTCTCCCACTCTGTTATTCTATATGCCATAGATGAGTGCAATCTTTCTATATCTGTCTCTCTCTTTCTGACTCATTTCACTTAGCATGAAACTTTTCATGCCGATCCACTTGAATACAAAATTCTTGACTTCCTTTTTTCTAACAGCTGCATAGTATTCCATTGTATAGATGTACCAAAGTTTCCTCAACCAGTCATCCGTTCTAGGGCATTCGGGTTTTTTCCAGATTCTGGCTATTGTAAACAGTGCTGCAATGAACATACATGTGCAGATGTTGTTTCGATTATACTTTTTTGCATCTCTGGGATATATTCCCAGCAGTGGTATTGCTGGGTCAAATGGGAGCTCAACCTCTAGTTTTTTGAGAATCGTCCATATTGTTTTCCAGAAGGGCTGAATCAGTCGGCATTCCCACCAGCAGTGAAGAAGGGTCCCTTTCTCCCCACATCCTCTCCAACAGCGGTTGCTTTTGTTCTTTTGGCTGTGTGCTATTCTCTGTGGTGTGAGGTGGTATCTCGTGGTTGTTTTGATCTGCATCTCTCTGATGATTAGTGATGTAGAGCACTTTTTAATGTGCCTTTTGGCCATTCGTATTTCTTCCTTGGTAAAGTTTCTGTTCATTTCTTCGCCCCATTTTTTAATGGGGTTGGATGTTTTCTTCTTGTAGAGTTCAACCAGTGCTTTATATACCATTGATATCAACCCCTTATCTGATGGGTATTGTGTAAATATCCTTTCCCATTCTGTGGATAGTCTTTGTATTCTGGTCACTGTATCTTTTGCGGTGCAGAAGCTTTTTAGTTTAATGTAGTCCCATTTGTTGATCTCTGTTTTTACTAGATTGCTTAGTTCTGTGTCACCTTTGAAGATACCTTTATCTTCAATATCGTGGAGGGTTTTGCCGACCTTGTCTTCAATGTACCTTATGGTTTGTGGTCAAATGTTGAGGTCTTTAATCCATTTTGATCTGACTTTTGTGCATGGTGTCAGGTCAAGGTCTAAGCCCATTTTTTTGCATGTGGTTGTCCAGTTGTGCCAGCACCATTTGTTGAAGAGGCTTTCCTTGCTCCACTTCACATCTCTTGCTCCCTTATCAAAGATTAGATGATCATACATTTGGGGTTGTGTGTAGGGATATTCCACCCTGTTCCATTGGTCTACGGCTCTGCCTTTGTTCCAGTACCATGCTGTTTTAATTGTTACTGCTTTGTAGTAAAGTTTGAGGTTGGGGAGGGTGATGCCTCCCATCGTCTTTTTCCCAAGAATTGTTTTAGCTATCCGTGGACGTTTATTGTTCCATATGAATTTTAGGATTGCTTGATCCATTTCTTTGAAGAATGTCATGGGTATACTTATAGGGATCGCGTTGAATCTGTATAATGCTTTGGGGAGTATTGCCATTTTGACAACATTGATTCTCCCTATCCACGAGCAGGGTATATGTTTCCATTTCCTCATGTCCTCTTTTATTTCATGGAGTAGCGTTTTATAGTTTTCTTTGAAAAGGTCTTTTACTTCCTTGGTTAAGCTGATTCCGAGGTACTTGATTTTCTGGGGTACGATTGTGAATGGGATTGCTTTTTTCATGTCCCTTTCCTCTGCCTCATTGTTTGTGTGTAGGAAGGCCATGGTTTTTGGGTATTGATTTTGTAGCCTGCAACTTTACTGTATAAGTCTATTGTTTCTAAGAGTTTCTTAGTAGAGGCTTTAGGCTTCTCTAGATATAGTATCATATTGTCTGCAAATAGTGAGAGTTTGATTTCTTCCTTTCCTATCTGGATGCCCTTAATCTCTTTTTCTTGTCTAATAGCTATCGCAAGTACTTCCAGTACTATATTGAAGAGAAGTGGTGAGAGCGGTCATCCTTGTCTTGTACCTGATCTTAGAGGAAAGGCCCTTAGTTTTTCCCCGTTGAGGATAATGCTTGCTGTAGGCTTGTGGTAGATGGCTTCGACTATCTTGAGGAAAGTTCCTCCAAACCCCATTTTGGTGAGGGTTTTCATCATGAAAGGATGTTGGACCTTGTCAAATGCTTTCTCTGCATCTACTGATATGATCATATGGTTTTTATCTTTACTTTTGTTGATATGATGGATTATGTTGATTGATTTCCGAATGTTAAACCATCCTTGCATCCCCGGAATGAATCCCACTTGGTCATGATGTATGATCTTTTTGATGAGTTGTTAGATCCTATTTGCTAATATTTTGTTGAGAATCTTCGCATCGGTGTTCATCAGGGATATTGGTCTGTAATTTTCTTTCTTTGTTTGCTTTTGGTATTAGGGAGATATATGCTTCATAGAAACTGTTTGGGAGAGTTCCTTTTTTTTTCAATTTCCTGGAAAATTTTGAGGAGAACTGGCAATAGGTCTTCCTGAAATGTTTGGAAGAATTCACCAGCGAAACCATCTGGGCCTGGGCTTTTGTTTTTGGGGAGATGTTTGATTACAGTTTCAATTTCCTTACTATTGATGGGTCTATTCAGGTATTCCAAGTCTTCTTTGTTCAGTCTTGGGAGTTTGTAGGAGTCCAGGAATTCATCCATTTCTTTTAGGTTATCCTGTTTTGTGGCGTATAGGCCTTCAAAGTAGTCTCTAATGATCTTTTGTATCTCACTGGTTTCTGTCATGATGTCCCCCTTTTCATTTCTGATTCGATTTATTAGGGCTCTCTCTCTTTCTTTCTTTGTGAGTCTTGCTAGCGGTTTATCAATCTTATTTATTTTCTCGAAGAACCAGCTCTTTGTTTCATTGATCTTTCGGATTGTTTTTTTGGTTTCGATGTCGTTAATTTCTGCTCTAATTTTTATTATTTCTTTCCTTCGGTTTGGTTTGGGTTCCTTTTTCTGGTCCTTTTCTAAGGTCTTGAGTCGTGAAGTCAAGCTATCTATGTGGGCCCTTTCTTCCTTCCTGAGGAATGCTTGGAGAGCTATAAATTTTCCCCTTAACATGGCTTTAGCTGCGTCCCATAGGATTTGGTAGCTCGTGTCTTCATTCTCATTTGTTTCTAAGTATCTTTTGATTTCTTCCTTGATTTGCTTCCTGACCCACTCATTGTTCAACATTGAATTGTTTAATTTCCAGGTGTTTGATTTGGTTCTCCATGTTGGTGAGTGGTTAGCTTCTATCTTCAGCGCATCGTGGTCTGAAAAGATGGTTGATACAATTTCTATTTTTCTTATTCTATTGAGGTATGTTCTGGGGCCCAATACATGGTCTATTTTAGAAAATGTTCCATGTGCACTGGAAAAGAATGTGTATTCTTTCTTTTTGGGATGTAAGGCCCTGTATAGGTCTGTTAGGCCTCTCTCTTCAATTTCTTCTTTCAGAGTCAGTGTTTCCTTGTTGAGTTTTGTTCTTGTCGATCTATCTAGAGGCGATAAGGCCGTATTGAAGTCTCCGACTACAATTGTGCTATTATTGATGAACCGCAGGGAAGTAACCCCAATGAAAAAAACACAGTCAAAGACATCATTGCTAAGAAATTCCCAGAGCTGGAGAAGGCAGGCATCCAGATACAAGGAGTCCGAAGAGTACCAGCAAAAAGAGACCCGAATAAAAAGACTCCAAGGCATATCATAGTCAGAATGACAGATGCTATGGATAGAGACACAATTCTGCAAGCAGCAAGGTCAAAGAAGGAAATCACATACAAAGGAGCACCCCTCAGATTTACAGCAGACCTGTCAGAGGAAACCCTCTGAGCCCGAAGACAATGGTGGGACATAGTGAAAAAACTCAACGAAATGAATGCCTCACCAAGAATACTTTATCCGGCTAAACTCTCACTCAAACTCGAAGAAACCATATACTATTTCTCGGATAAACAACAGCTCAGGAACTTCATAGACTCAAAACCAAACTTGAAAGAAGGTCTAAAGGGGCTACTGTAAGACAAGGTGGAGCCCCATAAAAACAACAGATACCACAGAAATATGACACAAAATCCTATCACAATAATCTCTCTCAACGTCAACGGCCTAAATGCACCCATCAAGAGACACAGAGTGGCAAAATGGATCCGGAAATTAAACCCAACATTCTGTTGCCTGCAAGAAACACACCTGAACAAACAGAGTAAACATAGACTCAAAGTCAAAGGATGGAAAACAATCCTGCAAGCAAACAACTCCCTTAAAAAAGCTGGAGTGGCCATCCTGGTATCCGACAACACAGACTTCAGGTTGAAAAAGATTAAAAGGGACAGCGAAGGTCATTTTCTATTTATTAAGGGATATGTATAACAGGAAGAAATCACACTCTTAAACGTATATGCTCCTAATGAACGACCGGCTAAATATTTAAAACAACTCCTAACAGACTTCAAAGAAGCAATATCTTATAACCTACTTCTCCCTCTGGGAGAAACTAGCAAGCTACTGGGAGTTTCCTGCCCACATGGGTGGGACAGCCTCCCAAGCTTCCCATGGTGTATTCATATGCTAAAGCCAGTAACAAGCTGGGTCTCATTCCCCTGACCCTGAAAGAGCCTCCAATTAGGAAGGCTGAGTAGAGAGAGGCTAGGACGAATGGAGAGGTTACTGAGACCACTCGAGAAATTCGACGATCAACGGGATGATGATAATGATGATGATGATGATGATGATGATGATGATGTATTTGAAAGAGAGGAGGCAGAAAGCAAATAATCTGTGTAGATTATATAATAAAAAGAAGCAAAGTATGAATGATTATGATTTTTTTTACCTTAGAGGTGAGGATGTTGCTATTTTATATATGAATGTTCTGGAAATATCTCTCCAATATAGAAATACTGGGTAGGATCTACAGGAAGTGGGTAAAGGAGATGGGTAGACACCGGAAAATGCATTTTAGGCCCTGAGAATAGTTAGACAAAGGCCCTGCGGTGGGACTTACTTTCTCCAAGGAACAGAAAAGCTTGTGGGGCTGGAGCAGAGGAAGTGGGAGCATGACTGGTAGAGCATGAGGAGGTCGGTAAAGGGTGCCCTGTCGGGGTTGGGTGATAGCACAGTGGGTAGGGCATTTGCATTGCAGGTGGCCAACCTGGGTTTGATCCCCGGTATCCCATATATTCCCGCAAGACCACCAGGAGTAATTCCTGAGTGCAGAGCCAGGAGTAAACCCTGAGCATTGCTGGGTGTGACCCAAAAAGAAAAAAAAAAAAAACAGTGACCTCTCACATGTGGTCTGGCACATGTACTTTGCTCTATATAGTAAAGCTGTGAGAAGATTTTGACGGTAGGGGGAAGTGTTGTTCCCCCAACACCTGACCATTGGGTGGCACCACAGGGCCAAGTATTGCTGAAAGTGGCTCTCGGGTTCTCAGGAGGAACTGGGGAATCCTTGGCACCCATCAACCAATAAAGAATTTTTTTTCTGGTTTTAGTTTTAGCACATTGTCACATCTATGATAGAAAGGAAATCATGCCAATGTGCTTATTGATATGTTCCTACATAATCTATATAACCCCCTGTACTGGTTTTCTTTTGTCACCCTAACAAATCGCCACAAAACTTGATGATGTCTTAAGACAGTATAAATTTATCTTCTAGTTTTTCAGTTAGGAGCCTGATATCAAAAACTAAAATCAAAGAACTGGCAAGGCTGCATTTTTTTTTTTTTGAGTTTCTAGACAAGTCTCACGATGGAGACATTACTGGTGCCTGCTAGAACAAATCTATGAGCAAAGGGATGACAGTGCTGCAGTGCTACAGAGTACCTAGAGATGAAGACATTTCCTTGCCTCTTCCAGTGCCTAGATGTCACAAACACTTTTTTGGTTACACCCTCTGGTTCCATCTGAAAAGCTGGCATCTTTCTTCACATTTTCTTTTTCCTTTGTTCCAGACAATTCTGTTTATTCTAGAACAAAAGAGATCCTTAAAGCTCAACCATTTTCTTCACATTTTCTTCTTCCTTTTCCACTTTGAAGGAGGACTGTGTTATTACACTGAGTTTATAGAGAGACCTCAGGATAATCTCACCTTCACCAATTTTTATTCATGTTTGCTAATTCCTTTTTTGTTATGTAATGTAACATACTCGGAGATTCATAGGGCTAGAGTGCCCGGCAGAACGTGCATCCGGACCGCACCCCCCCAGCCACGCAGAGGACGGGCGGGCGTGGGGCGGGTGCGCACTGGGCCCCTGCAGCAGCTTGTTCCATGCTCGGCCTCACCCAGAACCAGGATTCCGAGTTTGTCCCTACCACGGCTGAGCACTAGGGAAGGTTCGAGAACCCAGTTTCCCCATCTGGTGGCCACGGACCGCACAGAGCCCTGAACATTTGAGGGCACGGGTGGGTGCCCTCAAATGAAGTGAAGAATCGCAGCCTGGGCCCAGCCTCCGTATCCCATATAGTCCCTCAAGTCACCGTTAGCTAGCAGTAGTTTCTGAGGATAGAGCCAGGAATAACCCCTGAGCACTGCTGGCTGTGGCCCCAACACACATGCATAAAAAGTCAGGGTTCAGCCTTTTTCCACCAGCAGGCAGATATAACCATTATTTGTTACCTAAATATTTAGTATCTTTGGGTTGGAGTGATAGTAGAACGGGTAGGGCATTTGCCTTGCACGTGGCGGACCCAGGTTCGATTCCTCTGCCCCTCTTGCAAAGCCTGGCAAGCTACTGAGAATATCCCGTCAGCAGCGCAGAACCTGGCAAGCTATCCCTCGAGTATTCGATATGCCAAAAACAGTAACAAGTCTCACAATGGAGACGTTACTGGTGCCCACTTGAGCAAATCGATGAGCAACAGGTGAGCAACGGGATGACAGTGATCCACTGATCCAATTATATATAAAATGGTAGAGCCATTATTCCATACATCTTCTAAGTCTCTTTACTAAATCTCTTTACTCTCCAGTCCCCTCCACAGCTTCCCAAATAGAATGTAAATTTCAGCTTTGGAGGAAAAAAAGTTCTGATTTAAGTACTCTTTTTTTTTTTTTCCTTTTTGGGTCACACGCGGCGATGCTCAAGGGTTATTCCTGGCTCTGCACTCGAGAGTTACTCCTGGCAGTGCTCAAGGGACCATGTGGGATGCTGGAAATCGAACTCAGGTTGGCCGCGTACAAGGCAAATGCCCTACCCGCTGTGCTATGGCTCCAGCCCAAAAAAAGTTCTGATTAAGATTTTGAAAAGTTGTTTCAAGGGGGAAATCAATGGACAGAAATTTAAAATTTCTACATAATTTTATGGTTCAGAAATTTCTGTATCACTTATTTTTTGGATGTGGGGAAGGCTCACTCAGCAGTGCTCAGATCTTACTCCTGTCTCTCTCTGTGTTGAGGGATGACTTCTGGTGGGGCTCAGGGACTCAGATATGCTGCTAGGATTGAATCCATGTTGATTGTGTGCAAAAAAACCAACTTACCCACTGTACAATCTCTCTGGCCCCTTCAAATCACTTCTTAAATAGGACTGTGAACAAAAGCATTTGGTTAGAAGTAATCAGAGTCTATGTACTTTTTTTGATGTAGGAAAAAGGATGGTGAAAGTATCTATGACTAAAAAGAGGCTTGAAGAAATTTTTAGAAAGAAATTCAAGAAATAACTGATAGTCAAAGAAACCTGTGGGGCCAGACTAATAGTACAATAGGTAGGGCTCTTGTCTTGCACATGGCTGATCCGGGTTCAATCTCTGGTGTCTCGTATAATCCCCTGAGCAATCCAGGAGTAATTCCTGCGTGCAGAGCCAAGAGTAACCCCTGAGTATTTCCAGGTGTGACAAAAAAACAAAATAAACAAAAGGCAGAAAGATAGAAAGAAAGAAACCTTAGATGAAGGTCAAAAGAAAAAAGAAAGAAAGTTAAAATTTTCCAGCAAAAATTTATAGATGCAAACTTGGTCCTAGTGGGAGGTGAGGGGAGGGGGATATGAGTGCATCTTTCCTCTTCCTAAATATATCACACCTACTATTGGGCTAATAATGACTGAGGTGTGAGTAGAAGCAGTTATGAAGCCCTAGTCTTATTTTACTTTCTTTTGGGATCACACATGGCAATGCTCAGGGCTACCTCTTGGCTCTTCACTCAGGATTACTGCTTGGGTTGCTCGGGCACCATATGGGATGCTAGGGATCAAACCCTGGTTATCTGTGTGCAAGGTAAACACCCTATCTGGTGTACTGTCGCCCCAGCCTCCTAATCATCATTTTTCAGAAGCACAATAATTTTCTCTTAGTGCTTGGCCATAGAAAAAGTCTTTATCTTATTATCCACTGCAAAAAAAAAATTATGTAACCCAAACTGTCTTACTTTAGCATTCAATAACTGATGTAGTAAAGAATAACAGTTGTCTTAATTTTTGATTTTTTTTCCCAAGGAATTTTAAATTACTCTGATAATCTACCTTACCAGAAATCTTCACCATAAATAAGAAGTTTAGAGGAAATAATGGGAAAGAGAAACTAAAAATGAGGAAATGAAGGGAAGAAAAAGAGAGTCAAAGTAGGCCAGCTCAGTAGGGCGCATAATGGCTTTTGTCTCTAATGCTGTGTGACTTCCAACACTGAGTAATTTCCTGACTCTGCAGGGTTAGACACAAGTTGTATGAAATAATGTCATAATGTCATTCAGAGGACTATTTTTACCCACACTTTATGCTTCATGTCTAATAAAACAAAATGAACTGATGTAATAGGAAATCCTACATTTCCTATGAGAGTGAAAGAAAAAAAATTAATAAAATGATGGCCAGTAATCCAAATCACTTATCTCTTAAATACTATGATCTACACTCTACAGAGATTTCTTATCAAGCAATATCTGACTTCTATCACCTGAGAAGATGTGTTGCTTACCCAACTGGACATGTGATAAGCAAAGGGCAGAATTCAGACTCCAATCAAGGTGGACTTGATTCAAAAGTCCATTTTATTTTATTATTTTTTAATATAAAATATCAGTTTATTTTTCATACACACCACAATGAACTTGAAGATATTTGGATAAAGGTTTTTGTTTTTTTTTTTTAGTTAAGGGACAGAGTACAGATGGGAGAGACATTCATTTCCTCCTAAGCTTCTTCTGAGTATTGGAATATTCCCATTCTGGGACATTTAACTCTAGGGATCACACAACTGTAGGACAAGATGTATACCTCCCTTACAGGAAAGGGTGAATAGGTGAAGGACCCAATGTTGATCTATTCCCTGCCCTGTCCACTATTTCATTTATCTACTTTCTGTTAACATATCTCCCCAGTACTCAAGAAAATTATTTCTCTTTGCAATGATGGAAATAAAAACATTAAATATTCCAAGTATCAAGCATTTGATAAAGATTTTTAAAACATATCACTTTCCCAAGCAATATATCAGTAATTCAAAAGTCATTTTTGATGTATTTTCTCTCTTTGCTTCTTAGAATTGCTGTCATTAAGTTGGGTGCACTGTATCACTGTATCACTGTCATCCTGTTGTTCGTCAATTTACTCGAGCGGGTACCAGTAACGTCTCTATTACACTCAGCCCTGAGATTTTAGCAGCCTCTCTTTACTTGTCTTTCCCAATGATTGAAGGCTCTTTCAGGGTCAGGAGAATGAGACCTATAGTTACTGTTTTGGGCATATAGAAAGTTGGGTGCAGTCTTCTCAAAATGGGAAGTTCTGAGAAGTTTTGTATTTTTCCTTTTTATCTCGAACTTCACTCCAAATCACAAAGCCTTCTTTTTCATTACACAATGGAATATAATTTAGCTATGAGTAAAGAGAAAAGTGCAGTTTGCCACAACTTGGATTAGAATGGGATATACCATGCTAAGTGAAAGAAAGTCAGAAAGTAGAAGATAAATACCAGATGATCTTGCTCATGTAACATAAAGAAACAAAGGAAGAGAGTAGACAACCAAATCAAAGCAAATCCTGAGACATTATCAATAGAATTTAAAACTGAGGCGGGACTGGGGGTTGCAGGGGAAGGATGGTGGAATAAGGGTGGACAGATCTTGAAACAAGTGGAATTTGTGTAGTAGCTCTGCAACTATAAAATAATGACCTCAATACCTCAAACTGTGATACTGCAAACTGTGATACCTCAGAAAAGTGATTTGGGCCTAGGAGTTATCTCAAAGAGCTAGAGCGCATGTCTCATATGCAGAGGCCCCCAGAGTTGAGTCCCTGGCACCACATGGTCCCTTGGTGCATTTTCTGTGTGTTCCTGGTGGCTGATACACTGCTGGGCCTGACTGATGAAACTTCAGACCCACACAGCTGAGTCAAGTATCATCAGGAGCCACCCTGGCTCCCTGCGCATTGCTTGGGAAGTCCCATTCTACCAGAAAAGTATACGTGACTGGAATCCAGCAAGTTAGTACTCCATCACCCCAGAGTTTTTGAGAGGAATCAAAGAAAAAAAAAACCACATGAATGAATGCATGGTCATTAAATGGCTCTATAAATATCATTACAATGATTTATTACTGGTTTATTACTTATTCAGAAACACATTTTCAGTGCTTTTACTTAGTGTTCAACATAAACACACTCCTTGTAGTTAGTGTTTAGTGTTTATGGTTTCCTGGGGAGTCACATAGATGACTGTCATTATGATATGATATAATACATGATATGATATGACATGAGATATCAAGCGTTCGGGGAGGAGACAGGGCACTCTGAGAAGGAGAATCTCAGCTGGGCAGGTCAGGGAGATTTTGGCAAATACATCTAAGGGGCAGCAGAGGATGGGTAGAATTTTTGAAAGTAAAACATATTTTAGATGCAATATATAACTGTCCATCCATCTTTAGATTTCCAGAGTGGGCAATACAGAACCCTTCTCCTCCCACTGCCCATCTGTAGCCTCCTGGTGGAATGATATAGGGGGCAGTAGTAGCCTGTTGTATTCTTGCAGGTTTTTTTTCTGTTTGTTCACTTTAAGAAGAGAGATTTCAGAGGAGACGGAATGTTATTAATTGATTTTTTTTTAAAAGGAAATGACAGTTCAAATAAATTTGCGAACCGCTTGGCTAGAGCAAGAAAAAAGTTAGAATAACTGCACTAGAATATGACGAGGTAAATAGAGAAGTGAGATCAGACCAGAGAAGCAGGCAGGGATTTGATCCCCAAAAAGGTTAGTATTGACCATATACAGATGCCCGAATTCCCTGAGCAGTTTCTCTGAATGTGAGTGGCCACGGCTATGTTCCTTTTGTTTTATTGTAGACTCCAAAACAGCAGTTATGTTCTATCACACCACTTGGATTCTCCTGGAAGTGAAAACCAAGATTCAAGTGAATTTATTTGTGAGACCAACCCCGAAAGCACAGGAAGAATAAGAAAATGAGATTAACAGGTGGAGAGCAGTTGGGAAAGGGGGTGCTGTCAAGCCTGGTAGTATCAAGGGCACTAACTAGAGCTGGATTCTTCTTGGGGAGCTTGGCACTACGACAGGAACATGTCTGGAGCTGGGTTTTCTACATTGACATACAGAAGGTTGAGGTACTTAATCTTCAGATCCCTATTCATTAGTGGATGAGGGCAGTTTCCAGGCACATAAACTCCCTGGCATTCTGGCTTGCCCCTCATATAGACCAAGCTGAGGATTGTTCATGATCTCAGGAATTTTCTGCACACAGAGATGAGTATGAAGGGAGTTAGGGTGGGACATAACACCTGCTACACATTTCTAAACATGAGGGAGAACAAAATAAGAAAGAAGAAGAGGAGGAGGAGGAGGAGAAGAAGAAGGTGTAGGAGGAGAAGGAAGAAGAGGAGGAAGAGAAAGAGGAGAGAAAGGTGGAGGAAGAGAAGGAAGAAGAGGAGGAAGAGAAAGAGGAGAGAAAGGGGAAGGGGAAGGAGAAGGAGAAGAGGAAAAAGAAGGGGAAGGAGGAGAAGGGGAAAAAGTAGAAGGGGAAGGAAGAGGAGGAGGAGGAGAAGGGGAAGGGGAAGGAGGAGGGGAAGGAAAAAGGAAGAGGAAGAAGAGGAGGAGGAGGAAAAGGAAGAGGAAGAAAAAGAGGAAGAAGAGAAAGAGGAGGAAGAGGAAGAAGAAGAAGAAGAAGAAGAAGAAGAAGAAGAAGAAGAAGAAGAAGAAGAAGAAGAAGAAGAAGAAGAAGAAGAAGAAGAAGAAGAAGAAGGAGGAGGAGGAGGAGGAGGAGGAGGAGAGGAGGAGGAGAAGGAGGAGGAGGAGAAGGAGAAGGAGGAGGAGGAGAAGGAGGAGGAGGAAGAAGAAGAATAAGAAGAGAGATCAGCCCTGCCAGGATAGTTGTTTTTTTTTTTTTTGAGACTTTGCATTCTCACATATGACTAGACATTGGCTACATGTGTTCTCGATCACTTTGCTAGAACATTTACATAGTGATTGAGATAGTGTCATTCTTCAGAAGCAGTTTGCTTACCATACACTAAAGTATACATACGTAAAATATAAATATAATATAAAGCTACTCTTAGCTTGGGCAAAGTGCCATAGACTGGGAGGTAGGATGCAGATTTTTCATTTCCTTTTAGTTTCAGACACTACAAGTATGAATCAGGGTGCAAACATCTCAGTTCTGGTCAAGATCTTTTCATGACCTTGCTGTGTCCTCAGAAGGCTCAGAAGAGATGGAGAAGATGGAGGGAGTGAATATGGGAATAAGAGGGAGAAGGAGAGAGAAGTGTCTTTTTCCTTTTTCTTTTCTTTTATCTAAAGAATGAAACAGTCCTACCAGGTTAGGGCCTCAACTTTAAGACCTCATTTAGCCTTAATTACCTTCTAAAGATACTATTTCCAGAAATAGTCACCTTGGAGATTAGCTTCAATATAAGAAGGAGGGGGCACCATTTGGTTCATAGCAATTTTCACTGAACTAAATGTTAATCTCATTCAGATACATTGGCACAGACACATCCAGAACTAGGTTTGGCTAAAGATTGGGCACCTCATGACCTAGACAAAATGACACATAAAATTAACCATCACAGTCTCTCATCCAAGAATCTTGGACTCTGCTGTGTCTGAAATTCTAGCAGCTTAAATTGCAAGCTTGAAAGTACAGTAAATTCTCAGATGTTTTACTATTTTTAATGAACCTACCAAGTGAACTCAACAGACTTTAAACCTTATTGAGAAAGTAACTATGTATTATGCTATTTCCTTTCTGGTTTTAAAATACAAAGGTGATAAGAAAGCAATGCAAAGTATTTAAAAGAAACATTTTTTGTCTTCTTGTTTTATCTAAGGTGTTCTAGCTCTTCCAAATTTTGTCATTGAGAAAGCTGACTTCCTTCTGGAAAATGCCTCCATTCATACATTGGTTGCCACAATTACTGTGTCTGTCTCACCTCATGCTTCCCTGATTGGAGATCCTGTCATCATTAACATGAATCCTGTTGTCCATCCCTTTGTGCTGTCTCATAAATCCTCACATCAGTGGGAAGTAAGTATGTTTGGAGACAAACAGTATCACTTCTATCATAGATATTCTAAAGTAAAATTAGCATCTCCTCTCTTCCCTGAAAGGCCATGGGTCTAAGAGAATATCTAAATAGACATTTGACTTAACCAGGCTTCCTGAAGAAAAAGTTACATGATACTCTTCAGAATTCATTATAATTAAATTGATGAGAGGGAAAGGGGCCTTCCCCAGACGAAGGGAATAGCAATTTATGAAACCCCCTGTAAGATGGAGAGTGGTTTAGGAGACAAGATCACTGAAAGGAGCTAAAGGGCAGAGTGAGGGATTAGACTTGAGAGGGAGATTGTGTGTTTGTGTGTGTTGTGGGGGCAGAGTGGTAAAGGAGAGGAATGAATTTTAGGACTTGTGAATCATATTAGAAAGTTCTGGCTGGAGCGGGTGGGGTTCTTTCCTCACATGTGGCCAACCCAGGTCTGATCTTTCACATCCCAGATGCTCCCCAGGGCCCTGTCAGGAGTGATCCGTAGCATAGAAAGTTCTATTTGCTAATAAGAGTATGATATAATATAGCTAATTTCTTTTTCTTGGGAAAAAATTTAGTCAATCTTAATGCTCAGTTAGAATTATTTGGCTTCCTAAACTCAGAATTCCTCAAAAATTAGGTGCAATGTTTACACAGGCCCTTTCTATACTCTCCATGAGAACAAGGGGAATCAATGCGACTATGAAGCCCCTATTGGTTTCTGTGCTTTAGGGAAATGTGCAGTTTTCACCTGAGAGAGAGAGAGAGAGAGATGAGCTGGTTTCTGATTTAAAAAAATTCTAAATATCCCTGGCAATGAACAAAGTTATACCTCATTGGTAGTATTGCTCTTATATCAGTTAGAGGCAAAGCAGATGGTCCTTCGTTCATCCTAACTCAATGCCTGTGTTGGTGACCAGAGCTATTTTATGCTTGGGGCACATGTAAATAAAAGGAAGAAATCCCAAGACTCACGGGTTGGACAAATAATCACAATAACCATTTATGACTTACAAGGGGCATTTGAAAGAACGTGTAATAGCAGGGATGATGGAGCCAATTGCCTGGGTTCAAACCGACTATTTTACATAAGTTACTTGACCTCTGTGTCCTATTTTTTGTCATGTATATAAAATGGGGAAAAGAACAACAGCTCCCTAGATAACAATACTAAGTAAATCAAGTACTTGGAACATTTTAGTGGCATTCATCAGCCTGGGGTCAGTCAGTACTATCATGATGCCACTATGTTAGTTCAAGGATGCTCTAGGCTAGAAAGAGTTTGGCTTAGTGCAAAGAGTAGTTGTGTGCAGGAGAAATCCAAACTAAGAGGCATGGGAAAGGCTGTGTCAGGGAACTAACATCTTTTCAAGATATCATAGGAAAGAGCACAGAGAAAGAGTATCAATAAAAGCCTAGAAATACAGCATTTCATAAAAACCAGATAGAGTTTCCTTTGATATCCAAAAGTGGAGTGTCCGTTGCTAAGTCAAAATGGTGTCATGCAAAAAAAAAATACAATTAACATATATGAAAAACTTTGTGAGCATTCTGAGTCCCCCAAATCACCCACATACCAAAATAACACATAAAGTTTCAAATATAATTGCCATGTATTAAAAAAAACAGGAATAATGTCCTTCACATTCAGCCTGTATAAAATAGTTCCCTGGAAGCAGTGTGTGACGTAATCCTGGGTGCTCAGCTCAGCTCACTCACCAGCACTATAACAACTGCCTCCCAACCAATGCCAAATGCTATTTCTTCCTCTTGACTTCACCTTCTGTTATAAAAATAAAAACCTTCTTCAGAATTCTTTTAATTAGTAAAATATGTACTAATATACATGTTTCATAAAAGTGCAGTGACACAATCCAACTTTTTTAAAAGCAGGGAATACCTGCATCAGTAGGGAGTATTGAGGAGGAATTGGCCACTGAGTCAAGGAAAGGATGTGGAATCATGTTCTGAAGGGGCTGAGTATTTCAAATCTGATCTCCCAGGAAGCAGTTTCCTGGGTACCCTGTCTCCTTAGTCTGGAAAACCTGATTCAAAAACATTTTATTTATTTATTTGGTTTTGGGTCACCTGTGATACACACATCCGGCTATGCACAGGGGTTACTCCCGGTTTATGCACTCAGGAATTACTCCTGGCAGTGCTCAGGGAACCATATGGGATGCTGGGACTCGAACCCGGGTTGGCCGCATGCAAGGCAAATGCCCTACCCGCTGTGCTATTGCTCCAGCCCCTGAAAACATTTTATTTTGTTAAATTAAAGAAACACAATTTATAACATTATTGATAGTTGAATGTTAGGCATACAATATTTTGACACCAATTTTATAACCAGTGTCAACTTTTCTCCATCTCACCCCCTGCCTCCACCTGCCTGCCACCTTGACGGGCACATTTTCAAAGTTCAGTGATTGCAGTTTAGCTCTCATGTTTTTGGTCTAGTGTCTGTGCTTGGATATAGCTATACCACTTTTCCGCATCACCATAATAATCAAAGTCCCTGACTTAAAATCTTCTCCCATTACTTCCCTTTCTCATCTTCTTCCTTCCTCCCTTTCTTTATTTCTTTTTTTGTCCTTCTCCCCCTGATACTCTGGGGTCAAGGCTGATGTAGGCATCCCCCCTTTACTGCATTTCCTTTTCCAGTTATTCTACATACAGAGATAAGTGAGATCATCCTGTGTTTGTCTTTCTTTTCTCTTCACTCAACATGATATCCAGTTTCAACAAGATTGGAGCAAATTGCATGATTTCATCATTCCTTGCAGCTGCATAGTATTCCATTGTATATATCTATATATAGGTATGTATCATACTTTCATAATCCCTTCATCTGTTGTTGGATACCAAGGAAGATTCCATATCTTAGCTATTGTACTAAGTGCACCAATGAATATTGGTGTGCATTCAACCTTCCAAATGAATGGGAGTAGATGCTCAACAATGAAATTATTGTATCATATGTAAACTCAATTCTAAGTTTACTGAGAACTCTCCATACTTAGCAAACCTGATTTTATTTACCTGCTAACACAGAAGCTTCAACTGGAGTTTCCATACTGAAGTTTGCCATACTTAAGTTCCTAAGCAGTTAGTTTCTTTTCCTCTTTGAATAAGTTACAATTTTTTTCACTTGTTTAAAGAGCAAAATGGAGTAAAGAGTATTTGGTTGTTGGGCCCATTGTTTCTGTGTGTGTGTGTGTGTGCATTCATGTGTGCACATGATGTAGTGAATCAGCTATTTTGAGCACAGTGGAAGAGGTCTGATATACTTAGATTTGAACCACAACTTCTCCTTCTCTAGTTAACTATAGCTTCACATTTCTCAATATGATCTTGAGAAAGTTACTTGGTTTTTCTGAACTTTTCTTTCTTATATAAAAATAGATTATGATGATGATACTGCTACTACTAGTATGACTACTGCTACTACAATGTCACTGAGCTTGGTAAGAAGAGCCTATAAGATGGTGTGCTAATTTAATTTAGCACACAATAGTGCTGCTATAATAAACATATTTATACTTTAATATTTAGCACTACTCTAATAAAATTACATAATAGCAAACTATAAAAAAGCCATATTATCACAACTATCATAGAGCTGCTTTAGATAATTTTGGAAATAGCTCAAATGTGAAACATTTTCCCATCATAGTAATAAATCTGCAGAAAGGCAAAGCCAAATGAGCTAATTTCTGTTTCTACAATATTGCAGCATGAAAAGACATACACTTTTCTATTTGAGGTTACGCATATTATCATTCTTTTTGAAAATTTCTGGCTTTGCTGGATATATGCTTGTTTAGTTTGCAGATGACTGAGTTTAGGACAGATGATTGGGTAGACTGTCAAATAAATAAATAACCCAAGCAGTCAAAACCAGAGCTTAAAGTGAACTGATTATACAAATGTATCAAGGAAAGTGAGATAAGGTGTGCTCCAGTTATGTAATTTTCAAATTGCTACCTATCACTGAACGTCATAAATGGGGTTGCACAGGCAGGATGGCAAAAAGATTCCAAATGAGCATCTGCATGTGCAAGTGCATCTGTTCCCTGGATGGAAGTAATCAACCAGAGGGGGACTTACCATCTTCCTGTCTTCTTCCAGTATGGAGAATAGCATTTGCATCTTAAAAAATTCAGTTATGTAAGAGCCTTGTGCCATGTAAAGATGTAGGGAACAAGAAGGATGTAATTGCTGCTACTAAGGGCCCCATAGCTAGTAGGGCCAGCTGGACCTTAGGCGCCTTTTGGTAAGGAAATCATTGAGAACAATGCTGGGCTTAATTGCAGTAGAAAATCCTCTGCCTGTTTAAAGCAGACCATAAAATTACCTTATCTTATCAGCAAGCCTCTGATGTGATGCAAAGGAAAAGTTTATAGTCAAGAAATCCTGACTTTTTTTTTTTTAATTGAATCACCGTGAAAAAAAAACCAAAACTTTCAAGTTTAAGTTTCAGTCATATAATAATTAAACCCTCATCCCTTCACCAGTGCACATGTTCCACCACCAAGAACCCCAATATACCCTCCTCCCACCCCCCCCCCACCTGAGTGGCTAATGATCTTCACTTTATTCTCTCTGTACTTTGAATACATTCAATATTTCAATAGAGAACTCACTATTATTTGGAATTTTCCCCTAACAGTCAAGCCTGCCCACAGCTGCGCAAGCTCATAGAGTCTTCACTCTCAGCAAAGAAATCTTGACTTTAAATCTCAGCCTTGCCACTGCCTAGCTGTGTTACTTAGGTTTCTACAGTTGCACCTCAGTTTCCTGGTTATTAGCTCAAGGGTGATAATATGACTTACCTCATGAGTCAGAAAGATAAAGTACAATACCTGTGTTGTATTTGGTAGAGGAAATGTGTCAAATATAATGTATTGCTGATAGGTGTTCATGGGAGGAAAATATTCAGATTTGCATCCTGCTGTAGTATTGGTTCAGTAAAAGATCCTGGGGCAGATGAGCAGGCCTCAGGTTCTCATTCTGTCTCTCACAGCAAGACTCTGCTAGTTTTATATAATCTCAATTTCAACTTCATTGTTTAGGAAAAAAAGGGGGCTTATAGTAGTATTTTCTTCGAAGATTTATTTTGATGTTTTAATGAGGTTTTGAAAGCGGAAAGCAACACCTGTCACAGAAAGTACTCAATAAAAGTTATTCTTGTGAGTGGAGGTCGGCAGGGTGGCCTGATTGGCCATTGTTCTGAGATTCAGTGAATCTATTACCTGGGAAGGTAGACATGTTGGTAGGCAATTTGTGGAATTAAAGGGTTGGACTCTGGTATCAAAGCCTGAAATTTTATCCTATTCTCTGTTCCTTTCTTGGTGGTCTCTGTAAGTCTGCTAAATTTATTTGCAAAACAGACATTTAGCCAGTCACATTTTTTTTCAGAATTAAATATATAATTTTAATCATGTGCAGTTGGCACATTATAAACACATGTGAGCTAATATTATTTTAGGATCATTATTATAGGGCTGGAGTGATAGCACAGTGGGTAGGGCTTTTGCTTTGCACGTGGCTGACCTGAGTTTGATTCCTCCATCTCTTTTGGTGAGCCCAACAAGCTACTGAAAGTATCTTGCCTGCAGGGCAGAGCCTGGCAAGCTCCCCATGGCGTATTTGATATGCTAAAAACAGTAACTATAAGTCTCACAAGGGAGAAGTTACTGATGCCTGCTTGAGCAAATCAATGAACAATGGGATGACAATGACAGTGATATTGTAGATAAGGAGTTCAAGGTATAACATATACCCAAAAATATGTATTCAGCCTTTTCAATTTGTTTCATTACTCAGTAAAATTTTAGTTTTCTGATACTATTTCAATGTTGAAGCCTTGGAGCCAATTTTTTTCTAAATTACCTGCATCAAGCTAGGGCTGAAAAGTATAAGAACATTCTTCTCTAGGATAAGAACATTCCAGCCTCTTATGTCAGGGTAAAGATATACAAGTAGGACACCTGAAAAAAAAAGGTCTTAGTGAAAGTTTAGAGACACTTCATATTAGATGTAGAGCTTGTGTCCAGTTCTCTTAAGATTCAACAGCTGAGGATTTTTCAAGAAAGTTGCTCAAAACCCAGCATTAAACCAACAGGAAACACATATGGCAGTGTGAGGAGTCTGATTGGAGAGGAACGAAAGAGACTTGTATGCTTCCTTTTCTTCCATTTTTTTTCAGTGCTAGTAGTTTCAGTTTGTGAGTGTGAAATCAGATGAAGTCCAGAGCCTTTGTATTTCTCTCTGTGGTAACTTGATCATTGTCAAATCTGTACAGCCTTCAATTTCTGTATCTGTAAAATAGTACTGTACAAATTTGTAAATACAATAATAATACTCACTCACAATAGCAAGGATAGAAGATATTTGTAAATATCTGACAGATAATTCTGACAGATCATAGTTAGAAGAGGGACTCAATACACAGTTATTAGGAAGAATAACATAGAAAGGTGGGAAGTTTGAAGAAGACCTATTTGATATAAAATGCATTATGTCTCTACTCATGAGGATTTTAAAAGTAAACCATATTACCTAGCTTTCACATTTTGAATACCAGATTTTTATGTCTTAAAAAGGTGTTTATTCAGATTGAAAGTGGTAAATTTAAACTTTTCTGGTTCTATCCATCTGAAGCTTGTCATTTACTTGTATTTTTTTTTTATTCTTTAAAAACAGTTACACACCACTGGAAAACCCAAGCTGGACTTTGAAACAGTGTCACTCTACTCCCTGGTCCTCTATGCCAAAGATGACCAAGGGGCTACAGCATCCCAGACCATGATAATCCAGATTGCAGATGTGAATGAGCCACCCATCTTCATTGGTTCGCTTGCTCAGGAAGATCAAGGTACAGATCTCTTGTCGGGGGAGAAAGGATCAAGTGGACAGACTCTGATGCCCTGTGTGCTCTTGCACTTAAATGATTTAATAGTGATACAAATAACAGAGCTTGTGAAACTGGCTTCTGCTTACTAGACACCTGTATCAGGAAGTCTAAAGAGCTTCAGACAAATGAGCCTATTTAATGCAACTGCTAAGAGGAGAGACTACTTGTATTTATTTTATAAATATAGAATTTATATTTTATAGACTCAGAAAGGTAAAGTAACATGCACAGTATTAGACTTACTTTACTTTTTTTATAACTGTGTATGAAAATTATTCCTATATTTGTGGGATTAATTAACAGTGTATCTATATCACTAAGTTAGAAGGCTCATGGGGGCAGTAATCATGTTATTTTTTTCTATTAGATTTCACTAGGTATGAATCTCTATTACTTGTGTCTCATTCTTTCTCTGCTTCTTTTGAGTCTAATCAAATAGCATTATGTGCAGATAATCTATATTCTCTTAACTTTTTTATCAGTAAAATTGTTATATTATTTCTTTCCTATTCCCTCCTCTTGGTTGTCATTGCTGTTATGGATAGTTCTAGGGGTTACTTGTTTCTGGTCCTTGCACACTTGATCATGGTGCCTCTGTTGCAGTGCTTGCATACTTGGCTGTAAAGCTCACATACCTCTGATTGCTAGTTGGTGGTTCTGGGTAGTGACATAGTTCGAACCTGTGGCCTTCATAGGCTAGGCACGGTATTAACCTCTGAACCATAACTTTGGTCCCTTCATGATTTCATCTGAAAACACAAACTGTTGAGATTTAGACAATGAAATCATCATTAACTGGGGAGCATTACTAATTTTGTCCACGCATCAGTTTCTTCGTTAAATTGAATTACTAATCCCTTCTGGGTGAAGCTTACCTGAGATAGTGTGTTAATAAATGCCAACCTTAGTACCAGACAGCGAGTAAGTGATGAATAAATGTTAGTCTTTCCAATCTCTTACCAAAAAAGATGATGAATCCTTCCAGGGAAGATGCAGGGTCAAATTTTGCTCTTTTAACTTCTAAAGCAGTGAACAAAGTGCCAGGTTGCTTGTGAAATCCCCACAAGCCTTTGTTTATAAGACAGCCTTGTCAGTGTCCTTGTAAGAGGCCAAGTTGGTCTTGGATTCAGTTGCTGTCCACAAATCTATCCCTTTGGCAAATGGGGACAGTAGGCTTTCTGGGTGGGGTTTCTGCCTTAGGCATAGAGGACTGCCACTGCTCCAGTGTTTCTGACCCGGAAAGAGCGTCTTAATCAGCAAATATCAAGTTTGTGCTCCCTATTTTGTCTGTTTTTGCACTACACCTAGTGGTGTCACAAAGAGTTTTTGGTTAGGCGTTTAGGGGCTCAATGGTTTCTGGGGCTACTCCAGGCACTGTGCTCAGGGAAATCTTGTGGTGCAGGGTTTTAACCTGGAAGTCCCACATGCGAACATGTGCTCCATTCCTTTGAGCCATCTCCTCAAGCCTTTGTCTCCACTACTTAAAAAATTGATAGAAGTAACAATGTAAAAAATAAATATTAATAAAATAATCAGAAAATATTAATATATTAGCAGTGTGACCTGGAGTCCACTGGTTATCCTTTCTAAAGGACAGTAAGATGGAAGTAACAATCAGGTTGCCAATTACTTAAGTCCTTACCGATTAATAAGCTTTCGGATGATGCGCAACATTATTACTGTTTCAATTCATAAAATATTTGCTCTATATTGATATTAAATAGACACTCTATAAGTAGATCCTGTTGTTATGTTATTGTTATTATAATTATTATTGTGATTATTACTGATAATGGGATTACACTACAAGAACATACATGTTGAACAAGTTCAATGCCTGTCTTACATGAAACTAAACCTAGAATTGGATGACATGCTTCGGTACTTATAATAGTGATGCTCCTTCAAACAAATGTATTTCATATTTTCTTTCAGCTACTGAGATTTATATCCAGGAAGACACTGCCCTAGGCACAATCATTTACAGAGCAGTGGCCAAGGATCCAGAGGATGCTGTTTTGGAGGTAATTTATAGTTCAGGGCAGATATTATGAGTTCCAATGCTTTTATGTGTGAGTTCGTTCACATATAGAGCAATGGAAATGGCCAGGTCAATTATACCCTCAGTTCAGTTTCCAAAGAGAGCTTTCTTCAATTATTGGGATATTTCAGGTAAAAATGATTGAAAGCTAGGTTGTCTGCATAGCTTTTCTCTCTCTTGTGCTTTCTACCCTTCGGATGCAGGTCCAATGTATTCCTTAGGTAACTTTTGGCAAATTATGCCAAAACAGTTTATTTCATTCATAGTTGTGTTGGCCATACTTGCTTTCATAAATAAAGCAATACATTTTCTGAAAGAATTCATTTGTATTTCAAGTGCTAGATCTCATCTATAGACGTTATAATGCTCAGAATGCTCTTGCTTCCAGAAAAGTGTGTTCCAATTATAGATACCATAGGAATGAGACCAAACTACATGCTTGGTGCTAAGATGTTTAGGTAAAAGTACTAACTTGTGCAAGTCATTCAGCATTTCTTCTTTTTCTGTTTCTATATAAAACAGAGAAAAATGTATCTTCTCCCATATTCCCTCACATTATAAAAATTAAAGTAGTTTTAAAAATATAATACATTTTGCAAATGAGAATATTTTTACTATTATCTTAAATTTTGATGTCATAATTATGGCCTTATTAAGCTGTCATAATTTTAGTGAGTCAAAGAATATCATTTTTTAATTGATAATATTGTATTGCTTTCCCAAATTGACTGAAAATTAGAATTTTCTAAATTTTGATTTAGTGGCCATGATACTAAATCCTTGCTAGGGGAAACTTGATTTTTAGAAAAATTTCTTTAAATAATAGGTGGCCACTAATATCTGAGGTACTGTCCACATGGTTTTTAAAGGTATTGATTACACTTGAGTAATTACACATGGGAGCACTGATGTCATGACTCCCACACACATTTGTCTCATCTTCTTCCCAATAGCACCATGCCACATCCAGAATGGATCTAGAAAGGTCACAGCTTCCTCTGAAACATACAATTAAGCTACCTAATCATGCATATTGTTCCAATCAACATGTTCAAGATTATAGTATTGAACCCAGCACTGAGCAACTCTGAGAGCACAGGAATTCAATATCATATCTCAATTGCTTCCTTGGTGTTTTTCCTGGTGGCTCACCCACCATGTTGACATTTTAGGGTAGAAAACATATCACAGTCCAATAGGGTTTACTTGTGAGTCTAACATGCAATAACAATGACTTAGCAGCCAATTAATGCAAGTAATTCATTTCAAATGAAAGACTCTCTAATGCTTGCTCACACAGATTAAACACTTCTGGCTCTGGCCCTATACTTTTCTTTGAACAGAATTGGTTTCTGGACCATATTTGGAAGGCTCATGCTATGTTCTTTGCAAATATACCAAACGTGGAATGACATTTCAGTGTTGAAATAAGCTGGGAAAACTTTTAGATGCACTCCTACACACATCCTCTGACACAGTAGGTCAGACCAGATGTGTTTTTCAACTATTTATGACTGGGCAACAACTTTTATTTATTAAAACCTTAACATTGACTCACAGAAACACTAATCTAGGAATAAGCTTACCACCCTCTTGGAGTCTGACGTTTGATGGTAATAATAATGATATCAATAACAGTGTTTTATCATGTGACAGGCATATACTGATATCACTGACTTTCTGTGCCAAATCCTAAAATAGATGCAGTTAACTACTATGATATTAACTAATGGATTAATAGGTGTATTGTTTTTTTTTATTTATGGATGATGTTCACTGAATTAATAGGATCAAGAGATTTGACTAAAGAACAAGTAGTGGAACCGAGATTTAAACTCAAGTATATTTTTAAAGTCTAAAGATTTCTTACCATACCGACAAAGTCAATTCTACAGAATCCAAATTCCAACAAATATGCCTTGAGAAAAGAGAAAAATTTTGTGCTTTAAATAATTTTGGAAATTTATGTCTACATAATGTTTCCTCGGATTTCATAGTAAACAACATATTAAATGCCCTGAGTGGTTTTCAAAAGTAATTGGTTTAACTAGATGTTTTTACCATAACACATTTTAAAGAAAATATAAATTCTTGATTTTATGTTGTACTTGTTAATAGTCCACAAAGTCTGAAAATTTTGCTAGCTACCTCTCTGATATTGACATAATGTGAAAATATTGGTTGTTATAATGTTGAAAGATGATGGTCATGGTGAATTAATAGCTATTAATACAACGAAAATGGCTTAATTCATACCCAGATATTTAAGTTCTAGGACTGACTTTGTATTGTATTCAATTGTTATTGGACCCATTACCAAATATATGGCACACTGTTTTAAGTGGTATTCTAAGATGCAGACAAAAGACCCCTTATCCTGGTAAAAAAAAATTCAAATTTTTGAGATCCACCAGGGTAAACCAGCTCTCCGACAACTGGGACCCCGGTTATTCCAGAGGTTCATAATCATAATAGCAGCATCTAATAGCATAATCTGATAGCAGAATGATTAGAACCATAAAGTGTATAGAGACTTTGGTGGTAATTTTGGTGAATAGCTAGAATGAGGGTAGGAAAATTGGACGGGCAGGGATCCCACTCTTTTATCAGTTTTACCATCAGGAACTCCATTAGATTCTCACAGTGAAGGTGAAAGCAAGATAACCTCAGGTCTCTGAGAGAGAAAGAGAAACAATGTGAAATAACCTCAATTTTTTTTTATAATAAAGGCTTTCTCTGCAGGTCAAGAAACATCCCAAATTTTATATCATTTTGGACACACACATGTACACAAACATGCACAAACACACACACACACTCTTAGTGAAATCGATTTTTTGTTTGTTTTTAGGCTACATCTGGCAGTGCTCAGGGGTTACTCCTGGCTCTGCACTCTGGAATCACTCCTGGTGGTGCTTGGGGGGACCATCTGGGATGCTGGAGATTGAATATGGGTCAACCACATGCAAGAGAAATGCCTTACTGCTATACTATCTCTCCAGCCCCCATCCTAGGCAAATGTTCAAAGCTCAGAAAAAAACAGACAAAGAAAACAAAAATCTTGAGATACGTAGGAAATCGAACACCTTACATACAGAAGAATAACAATGTTACAGCAGACTTTTGTTAGAAACAACATGAGAATACAGGAGAATAACATATTTCAATCAACTAAGAATTCATATCTATTAATAATATTTTTTAAAAGTCAAAGAAAAGACTTTCTCAATAAAACAAAAGCTGATGAAATTCATTATAAGCATACCTGACCTGTAAGATATTCTTGAGGAAGTTTATCAACAAGAAGGAAAGTCATACAGGTCAAAAATTTAGATGATCAAAATGAAGTATATGAGAGAGTAAATGAGGATGAAATAATTTATTTTGATTTATATAAAAGAAAACTTTTAGATAAGTATTATAATGTATTATTATAATATATTATATAAAACAATGTGTTATAAGATTGTACCATATTGATAAGTGAAATTAATGAAGTAAGTCCCAATAAGAAGGAATTGGGATTACTCTGCTAAATACTCATGATAAAGTACCAGAGTATCACAGAAGCTACACTTACCTGAAAATGTTGGGGCTGGAAAAATAATACAATGAGTACACTTGCCTTGTGTGCAGCCAACCCAGGTTCAAGCCCCAACACCCCATGTAGTCTCAAGCCTTCTAGGAAATGTTGCTGAGGACAGAGCCAGGAGTAAGCCCTGAGCACAGCAGGGTGTGACTCAAAAAACAACATATATGAAAGTATACTGGAAAAAAGCTGATAGAATAACTAAAAAAATTTTAACAGTAAAATTGATAAAATGAGAAAAAATGGAGTCATATAAAGCATTCAACTAAAACAAAAAGGGAGAAAAAAAGATGAATACCCTAAATAGAAAAGTTTCAAATATAATCTATTTTATTCATTAATTTAAATGTATGGCTTCAGAGAGATTTTCAGAGCAGACGAAAGAGGCTTGATTATATGTTGTCTGGTAGAAAAATATTTTAAATACAAAACCTTAAATTATAAATAGACTGGGAAATATATACCATGTTAACTCTGATCCAGGAAAGCTGGTGTAGCATTTCAGACAAAAATTGGACACTTGGTGGGGAAAACAGAGTATGAGACTAACATCCAAGGGCAGTAGAAGCATGAGCCTGGAGGATTGGTCATGGTTGGAAGGCTGCTTCAAGTGCTGGGGAGGGCAGGGGGGAGAAAGAACGAAAACACTTGGGATAGAGAAGATCACTGTGATAATGAGAGCTGGAAATGATCCCTCTGGATAAGAACTGCATGCTCAAAATAGGTAAAGGACCAAACATGATACGCTCCCAGTATCTGTATGCAAACCACAATGCCATAAAGGGGGAGGGGGGAGAAAGAGAGAGAGAGAGAGAGAGAGAGAGAGAGAGAGAGAGAGAGAGAGAGACAGAGAGAGAGACAGAGAGAGAGACAGAGAGAGAGAGAAAGAAAGAGAAAGAGAGAGAGAGAAAGAGAAAGAGAAACAGACAGACAGACAGAAAGAGACAGAGACAGAGACAGAGAGAGACAGAGAGAGAAGGAGAGAGGGGACAGAGTGTGCTTGCCATAGAAGCCGACTGGGGAAGGGGTGGCAGGAGGGAAACTGGGGACATTGGAAGTGGGAAATATACACTGGTGGAAGACTGGGTGTTGGAACATTGTATGACTGAAACCGGATAAAGAACAGCTTTGCAACTGTGTATCTCATGGTGATTTAATTGAAAAACAAACAAACAAACAAACAAACAAAACTCGAGAGTTTGCAGTAGAGACTGTCAAGAAAGGATCAGTCAGCAATATGTAGAGTCTAACATGGATTGATTAAAACATGACTGCAGATAAAAAATCTTTCTCCCTGCTCATACCCTACTGATGAGATTTCTTGGTGACTTAAGCTCGTCCCTAGTCCCTAAAGTAGTCTTTCAGATGCTTCCCTGATTCTCTTCTCCAACTCTTCCTATCACACTCCATATATATTTTAAAATCCGAACATTACCACTCACGTGACTTAGTGATTCAGTGGTGGTGGGAATAGTTTTGACTTTCTCTATTATTTATTGTATCAAAAGTCAGCATGGGAAGTTTAAATATTCCATAGCCCATATTTGGAAGCCACTTCACTTCTAGTTTGAAAACCCTACCTCCTGAGACAGCATGGATAACTCTGTCTGTTAAACAACAAATGAAGAAAAAGCTTGTCTATCTAGAGATGAGTTTGGTTTTTTTTCTTTATTTTTAAAATTCATTTTATTGCAGTATATTTGTTGTTGTGTGTTACATGATTGTATAACACGCAAATATATTGTAAAAGAACTACCCCATCTGGTTAATTAATACATTCTCCACCTCACCTATTTTATTCCTTCTTTTAATTTTGGTGAAAATAGCTGTTTTTCTAGGGAAAAAAATCAGACATACTGATAGACATATGTGCTATCAAACATAGTTACCATGTTTTTCATGTTATCCTCTGAGGTTTTAAATTTTATAGCTATAAATTTGTACTCTAATACTTTATTTTTCTCTATCCTCCCAACCCTGGGTAGTTATGTTTTATATTTTGTTTCTATTTGTTGACTTAAAATAAGGCTTCCACATATAAGTTGTATTAAATAATATTTGTCTTCTTATATCTTATAATACCTTTAAGATTCACTCTTGTTATCATTCATGGCAGAATTTTCTCCTTTATCATGACAGAATAATGATCAGTTGCATTTATGTTCCACATCTAAATCCACTCATTAGCCAATAAAAACTCAGGTTGTTTTTTATTTTGACTATTGCCAATAATATTACAATAAGCATGCGAGTATATATATCTCTAATTTTTTTTTAGTTTTCTTTGGATATAGATACTTAGAAGTACAATTGCTGAATCATACGATAGTTCTAGTCTAAGTTTTTGATAAATCTTCATGTTATTTTCTATAGAAGTTGCACCAATTTACATTCCCATAAACAGTGTAAAAAGCTTCTTTTTCCCCACTTCCTTGACAATACTTGTATCTCTTATTTGACAAAGCCATTATAATAAGTATGAGGTAATATCTAAATGTGCAGTTTCATTTCTTAATGGTTAGATAAAACACAACCTAAAGTTATCTTTCAAAACAATGTGTCCATGAAACAGTTTATTAGCATCTTGAGGAAATAAATTCAGTTTTTTTTTTAAAGCAAAACAGATTTTTTTGTTTCAAAATAAAATTTTTGCAGAGCACCAGAGTGATAGTATAGTGGGTAAGGCTCTTGCCTTGCATTGCTGGGTGTAGGCCCCCTCTCAAATTTCCATGACTTTAATCAACATGCAAGGCTTCATAATGTGTTAAGATATTCACAAATTAAAAATAATGTAATATAAAGCCAGAAAATTATCAACTTATAGAAGAATTGAAATAGAGAGCAACAAAGAGACAACATGAAGTTATTATAAGTATTTAAAAAAAATTGTAGGTGTATATTTATTTACCCAGGTAAGGACAAACAGCTTTATAGAGTAGTGGGAAGAATGAGAATTGGATAGAAGGTAGGAAATTTGAAATTAGGATGATTGGAACATTTTCATGAAGTCAGGTTTAATAGTTCCATGTTAAGGCAAAATTTTATTCCATATCTTTTCAAAGTTAGTAACAAACCTTTGAATAAAGAGTTTTGATAATCATTGTCATTTTATTAATAAATGCATTTTTCATTTGGACAGTTTATGTAGAATAAAGAAGTTATCAGATATATCAACTTTTTAATAATTTTTAAAAAATATTTTTTAAAATTCCAGTAGTAATAATCCAGTAGCAAAAAATCCTGTAGTAATAAGTAAAATTCCAGTAAATTTTTTGATAGAAATAAAGATGTACCACTAAAATATATATAAATCTATTTCTCTGCTTTCATTATTTTTCCTCTTTGAGAAAATAAGTCCAATGAATCATTATAGGCCACAAATTATATATAGGAATAAACAATATTTTTATTCAGTCATGTATAGTGACTGAAGGCTGACTGTGTCAGATTTTTATGATGAAGTGACATTTAGAAATTCTAAGGGGCATAATTAGTGATGGACTCATCAAAAGACAACAATTATACTGCAGTAAAGCTTATAATTATAGATCTGAGGATTTTAATTACATACTCCTATTTTATAACTCAGCTGTAAAACAAACATTAAAGAGTAGAAAAAGATGAGTCTATTGAATTAGAAATCTGAATATGTAAATTTTGCTTTATAATTTGAAATGGCAATTTTGTTCTTAATGAATTGATTTTTAGTATAATCACTTTAGGGAGAAAGTCATGTTATCTTTGACTAGCATCTACATTCTCTATTTTTAAGCTTCATATATGGGTAGAAAACACAATATGTAAGTATGATATATCTAACTGTTCTAAGTGTTGTATCATTTATATATTTTTTACAGATATGGTTGATGAATAGGGTCTATTTCGTCCTCCAGAAAGCCAAATTCCTGGGTTGCAAATAAAAGAAAGCTTGACCTGAATGAAATTTGAAATAGAAATTGTTCAAAATAATTAGCTTGTTAGAGTGAAATATTTGACAAAAATATTATTTCTCCTTGCCTTTTTTTTTCCCTTTTTGTGTCACACCTGGCGATGTTCAGGGGTTACTCCTGGCTCTGCACTCAGGAATCACCCCTGCCAGTGCTTGGGGGACCATATGGGATTCTGGGAATCAAACCTGGGTCAGCCTCGTGCAAGGCAAATGCCCTACCCGCTGTACTATCACTCTGGCTACTCTCCTTGCTTTTTTTTTTTTTTATAATACCAATAATGCTTTGTAATTGAAAATAATCTTTATCCTAAAACTATAGGCCCCATAAAAACGAGAGTTTTCCGTTTTTGTTTTTAAGTAACATGGTGTCTATGAAGTGCTTAGTAAATAAAAACTAAACTCAATGGGAAAGACCATAAAACAAAACATTTTCAGAGAAGATAGATAAAAATGTTTTGGTATTTGATATAGTTTCACACATAAAAAGTTTACTTCAAAGCAGTTAGAACTGTTTTGAAACCTTAATTTATTCTTTGAATAGTTTTGAGTGCCAATTTTGTAGCTACTGCTTTAGATATCGAAAGATAACACTGAATTAAGAAAAGGATAAGCCATATGCATTCCTGGAGTTCAGAGTCTGGTGAGAAAAAATTGACACCAACCATAAAAACAAATAAATGCCATCACGTTAGCTAGTGACTGGTGCGGAAAATATTCAAGTAGGAAAAAGGAAAAGGAAGTGATGAGAAGGAAGAGAAGTGAGTGATGGTGTGTGTTATTTGAATTCTTATATCCACTGAGGCCTTTCTGAGGATTTCCTCAGAGACCTGAATGAAGTAAGGAAGGAAATTGCATCTATATTTTTTGGGAGCATATAACAGTCAAAGACAATAGATTCTGCAGACACAAACATAATTGCAAAGACCCTTGGACTTTGCATATTTAAAATTACAAAGAAATCAAGGTGACTGATAAGAAAGTGAGAGATGAAAGGTTAGCAAGATAATTGCCACTTTAGCCAGCAACTATGTTATGTTCTTTAAATGTACGTGAGGAGCCCAGGGATTGAAGTAAGGGCCTCACACGTACTACAAGATTTATGTTCTACCCCTGAATCCCTATGTAATTTCTTTTAAACATTGTTAAGTACTGTAGATTTCATTTTAATTAGTGTGACATTTTCTTGAAAGTTTGGTTAGGGGAATAAACAATATTAGTTACATTTAATGAAGTGGGTTACATCTAGTGATGCACAGTTGCTGTTCCTAGCTTAGAGTTAAGGAATGAATCCTGATGGTACTTGGGGCACCATTTGTGGTGCTGGATAAACTGGATGGAAGGTAAATACTTAATCCCTGCACTATCTCTTTGGCCCTGACATTAGTTTTATTTTCCAAAGATAATGCTGGTTTTGTATGGAAAAAGGCTTATTAGGAAGAGGCAAGACTGGAAGCAGGGAGACCATTTAGAACAATGTTTCTTGAAGTGGATGATATGGCAATGGGGTTAGTGGTGGTGGTAGAAGTAACCCCAGATCACTAAGAAAATCAGCTGGAATGGGACATGTGTGTCAAAAGTAGATAATGGACCAAATATGATGACCTCTCAGTGTCTGTGTTGCAAGACATAACGCCCAAATGTAGAGAGAGAGTATGAGAAATATTGTCTGCCATGGAGGCAGGGGGAGGATGGGAAAGGGGGGTATACTGGGGATATACCGGGGACATTGGTGGTGGGGAATGTGCACTGGTGGAGGGATGGGTGTTTGATCATTGTGTGATTGTAACCCAAACATGAAAGCTTGTAACTATCTCACGGTGATTGAATAAAATTAAAAAAACAAATAGCCCCAGGTACAACTAAGGTTGCCTTCCTATTTGTTCACTTAGATAAAATGGATTTCAAGGGGTGCTGAAAAATCATTTTTTACTGAAAAATGGGGTGGTAGGTCAAATAATTTTGGGAACCTCTGATTTGGGGTGGATACAATAATGCAAATGAAAAAGAATGATGGATAATGGTCTATGATGGAGGCAACTGGAAGGGTAAAAAGTCACTAGATTTTACCAATTTTTTATATATTACTATGAAAAAATTCATATATATAGAAAAGATGAGTTAAAAATTGAGAGTAAGGGACCACAAAGAAAGTATACGGGTTACAGCACATCTGACTCTGATTTGATCTCTAACATCTCATGGATCTCTAAGTACCACTGGGTATGGTTCTGGAGTCCTCTGAGCACAACCAGGAGTGCCTGGAAACCCCCAATGCTCAGGACCTGAGCAATAACACATCTCTGCGTTGAAGTGTTTGTTGGTCCAGTTGTATGAGAGTGGCCAAAAGGGCCCCTAGGGTCTCTTGAGCACTGCTTGGAAGGGTCCCCTTTCCCACAAAAAAATGAGAGTGAACATCCATATCTTCTTACTTCTTGCCATATCTGCATTACCCACCATTCCTATTTTTTTTCTCAGTCATTATTCTTCACTCTGAAACATGGAAATGATTTTCAAATCATGTTGACAGACTTGTAGACAAACTGAATGTAGGATATGAAGATAGTTTCAAGAACTTTGGCTTGAGCAACTGGTTGAAAAGAAGTGGAGTTGAGAGGGAAAAGCAATGTTTGTTTTGGGACTCAATGAGAGTGAGACGCCAATTAGACATCTACAATGAGCAGGTAACTAGACTAAAATATTTATAGTCCAGCCAAGACATGAAGGCTAGAGTATCAATTTAGTATTAGTTGCTAAGACACTGTATTTATAACTTTGAATGAAATGATTTTCCAGAGAATAAGTGTAGATATAAGAGAATTTTTTTTTTTTAAGAACTGAGCTTTGATGGATTCCCCGCCATTTGAAAGTTAGAAAGAGGAAGAAAATTGAAAAAATGAGTTTGGAGGATGAGTAAGGTAAAAGAAAATTCAGGAAATTCGAGAAGCTCCCAGAAGGACATTATCTCAAGAAGGAGGATAGAGCAAGTGTTGCTAAGCTATTGAGATAGATAAGAACTAAAATGACTGATCACTTGATGGGGGCAAAATGTGAACAGACAGAACTCAGATCTGTACCCAACATAGTGGTGTTCAAAGTGAGTTAATCAGTGGAGATCTCTGGTGAACTTGATAAGAGCAGTAGCTCCATGGAGTTGTGATAATGAAGGCTTGCAGATATTTCAAGAAACTGAAAGCTGGGGAAAGTAATGGGAATAATGAGAAGACACAAATTTCAAAGAATTTTCCTAAACTGCAGAGCAAAGAAATTGTTCAAAGATGTAGAGTTAAGGGAAACTTTTGTATTTGAATGATGAGAGATTATGTCATAATTTATGCTGATATATAGAGAAGAAAGTAAATATTGAACATAGTAGCAACACTTGCTGGAATAAGGACTTTGAGTAGTCTGGAGGAGAAAACATTGGTGGGGAGCTTGACAATAAGAAATGTTAGAAACAGGGAGGGATGTGGGATGTAAGAGGACATATAGAGGGGTTGGAGTGATAGCACAGTGGGTAAGGTGTTTGCCTTGCACAAGGCTGAACCGGGTTCAATTCTCAGCATCCCATATGGTCCCCTGAACACTACCAGGAGTAATTTCTGAGTGCAGAGCCAGGAGTAACCCCTGTACATCGCCAGGTGTGACCCAAAAAGGAAAAAGAAAGAGGACACATAGATTAGAAGAAATATTAGTAGAAATAGTGGTTTTATTTTTATTCTATTACTGCTTCATAATTATTAATTGAATATTTACCGAGTCCAAGTGGTATTCTAGGAAGAATAGTGGTGAAGAAAACAGATTCAGAGAGGGGATACAAGATATAGGGGAGTTTGTTGGTGAGAATACAAACGGGATAACCTGCAGCTACTAGAACTATGGTATGAAATGAGTGTCTTAGGAAGTTGAGTGTGTTGGTGAACTTGCTGCACAACCTGTTGCTGAGGGGAGAATAATAGTCATTATCCTATTGTGAGCAGCAAAATCTCTTCTTGATTTCCTAAAAACCTGCCTTGGTGGCTTACTCTTCAAGCCCATGTTCTGCCTTGAACACATTTATCACTTGCTTGTCTCTATGTTCTACTTTGCTTGCTTATTTCCACTCTGGAGAAGCCCGTGTTCTCTCTTGAGCACATTTCCTCTTTTTCTCTCCTCACATATTTCTAAACAAGTTTCGTTAAAAAAAAAACTACCTTGAGACAGTAGAAAGATGGGCCAAGAGGATTGGTGCACTGTTGGAATCTGCCTCAGGAGCTGGGGGAGAAGGCAATTGGGCTAGAGAAGGAATCACTCTGGGTACGATAGTGGGAAATGCTAACTCTGGGTAAGAGCTGCGTGCTGAAAGTAGGTAAAGGAACAAACATGATAAATTCTCAGTATGTGTATGACAAAACATAATTCCCACTAATCTAACCCGGGTTGGCCTGGTGCAAGGCAAACGCCCTACCCACTCTATCGCTCCAGCCCCAACAGATACCTTTTTAAGTTTGGTTATTAAAGTTTCAGTCTCATGATTTCAGTGTTTCTGACTCTTCAGTTTGGATATTTAGCCCTATCACTCTTTAACCTCACTGGCATACATTGACCCTTGACTCTTGTTGCTTCTCATCTGTCTCTCCCTCCACCCTCGACTCACTGTCTTTCCCGTTTCCTTCTCTGGGCACCCCTCTTCAATTAATTACATTCCCTCATCCAGTTACTATAAATATCACATAAAAGTGAGAGCATCCTGTGTTTATCCTTCTTCTGGTTTACTTCTTCATTTAATATGATATTGTCCAGTTCACTCCAGGTAGCAGCAAGTTGCATGATTTCATCATTCCTTACAGTTTAATCAATGCTCTCCTGAAGCTGCATTATCTGCAGTTGCATCTTTCATTTACCTAAGCGGGTCTTGTTTTTCCTGATTCTGGTATGTGGTGAAATGTCATTTAGTTGAGTCAAGTGAATTTGAGAATTGAGGTAATTATCTATGTTATTCAAGCTAAAGAGCAATTTTGCTTGAAATAGTATGTAATTGGCAAAATGATTTTAAGAAAAGCTTTAATTGCCTAGAAAAAAATCTTTAATTCTCCACATGAAAGGCTGATGTTTGGAGAAAAACCACAATCATATTTTAAATAAACATTTCTGCATACAATTTACTTTATCCCTCCATCCTCCACAAGATGGCATACAAGTTTGTAACATACATTAGCCAGGAGCCGCTATTTCTAACCCACATTGTAATAAGCAATAACAACAAAAAATTCCCACAGAACTCTTATTTTGCCTTACAAATTGCAAGTATATACCTTCTGTATTTTTATAGATAAAGGCTCTTATGAGGATATGAATTTTGAAATGTAACTATGTGGAAAAAGATCAATAACTTATTCACACACGACAAAAGGAGGGTTGGCAATGATTAGCTTATTCAAAAATGACTCCATATTGAAAGGCCAATTAAACAAAAATGTTCAGCCCTTTGTGCATGAAGAGATTTTTTTTTATGTCACAGAGGAAGAAATTGTGAATACAATTTACATTTGAGGAAGATTTATTTCTTTATTTGAAAATATCCCTAAAACATTTCCTGAGACAACTGGGAAATATCATGGTAATTCATGCTAAATATTACTGTGGTTCTTTATATTTGAGGCAATACTGGAATCACCTGGGATGCTTTTAACAGAACACAGATGCCAGGATCCTTTTTCAGATGAAATCAAAATCGCTGCAGATGTAACCTGGGACTCAGGAATTAGTATTAAAATGGCCTAGGAGAATTAAGGGCTAGACTCACAATTAAAACTAGTGAACTCCTCTGGGCTATAGTCAATGAAGATGTAAAGAATGTTTTGCTTACCTCGTTCTTCCCCTAGAAAAACATACTGAAGGAAAACTACATGTAGGATGAACCCTTAATCATAAATATTTTTTAAATTCATGAATACATTGGGCTGGAGTGATAACACAGCGGGTAGGGTGTTTGACTTGCCCGAAGCCGAACTGGGTTCGATTCCTTCATCCCTCTTGGAGAGACTGGCAAGCTACCAAGAGTATTCTGTCCACATGGCAGAGCCTGGCAAGCTACCGGTGACGTATTCATTATGCCAAAAACAGAAGCAAGAAATCTCACAATGGAGACATTACTGGTGCCCACTCGAGCAAATCGATGAGCAACGGGATGATAATGATGATACAATGATGAATATAGTAGAGTATATCTCAGATCAGTCCACAAGAGACTTTATTGATAATCCTAACATGAGTGTGCAATGTGACCTTCTAAGAATAGACTTTCTTGTCTATTAAAGCTATTTCTATTTTTGGTGTGGGGGTGGGGTAACACCTAGGCGGTTCTCAGGGTTTACTCCTGGCTCTGCTGTTCAGGGAACCTTATAGGATGCTGGATATTGAACCCAGGTGGGCTGCACGCAAAGCAAACACCCCGTTTAAAACATTTATTTATTTAGTTTAGTTTGGGCCATACCCAGTGCTCAGGGATTACTCCTGGCTCTGTGCTCAGGTATTGCTCTTGGTGGGGCTCACGGGACCATATAGGGTTCTGAGGATCACTGAACCTGGGTTGGCCGCATCCAAGACAAGTGCCCTATGCACTGTATTATTGCTCCACCCCATTTATTACAACTATTTTTGAATTCAATGCAGTTCATATGATTCCCTAGGACATAAGTCTGCCATCTTTCTACCTGTTGTCATATTACTTCATAAAGCACTTTCTCAACCCCCCCCCAGTTTATTTCACCTTTGACTGGGCCCATCTAGTAGTGGTCTAGTAGTAAGGACCACCTCTGGGTGTGGCTCCAAAATAAATAAACAGAAAGCTGCCAGGTATTCTAAACTTCCCTCAGACATCAAAATACTCATTTGCTTGCAGGCATCAATAATTAATTCTGGCAACTTTATCAACCTAAGTTGACAGTTTTCATTTTCATCAACATAATCCTCTGGGTGTACTTAACCAATCAATTCAGAGTTGAAGTGAGCCGACCTGTTTTCAGAGCTATCAAACAATAGTGGCAGTATGAAGCATAATTCCAGTATAAGGAGGCCCTTTTTTTTTCTCTTTCTCTTTCTTTGTCATGGTGATGTGAAGACTTTTGTTTTTGTTTATTTGTTCAGAGCAAAATATTTTTGATGACATGATTAGAATAGTGTTAGTGCTTATGGCTTTAATGTATAGTTACTGTGTTACTGATGACCTCTTACTACCTATATTGCAAACCATAATGCACAAAAAGAAAAGGAGAGGGAGAGCAAAAAGGAGACTGCCTCCCATAGAGGGAGGCTGGGGTGGGAGGTGGGTGGGTGGAGGGGGGTGGTGTTGGGGGATGGAGGGAGGAAAACAAGTGACATTGGTGGTAGGAAATGTACACAGGTGGAGGGATGGTTGCTGGATCATTGTGTGACTGAAACCCAATTATGAACAGCTTTGTAATGGTCTATCTCACGGATATTCAATTAAAAAATTTTGAGGGGCTGGAGCGATAGCACACGGGTAGGGCATTTGCCTTGCACTCGGCCAACCTGGGTTCGAATCCCAGCATCCCATTTGGTCCTCTGAGCACTGCCAGGAGTAATTCCTGAGTGCAGAGTCAGGAGTAACCCCTGTGCATTGCCGGTTGTGACCCAAAAAGCAAAGAAAAAAAATTTTTTTTTTGAAAAGTAATGTAGAATTCATGTCCACTTCAATCAGCTTAATCAGTGGCTGAATAAATAGCAGTCTTTGTACATTAAAAAAAGAAGTGAGTGTGTTCCACTCCCCTTTGCCCAAGACCCCTTCCACCATTATCCTTCAGTCACTTCTTCATTGCCCACCTTCTCTTCCCCACCCTCTCTCCCCCCACTTTCTCTTCCCTCACTGCTTAGTAATATGAATTTTTTCCATCTGAGGCCAAAGGTTTTGTTTTTATCTTGGCCACACCCTGCAGTACTTCGGGAGCAATGCAGGAGTCACTGTCACTGTATGCAAGACAAGCACCTAAATAAATTCCTGCACTATCTCTCTGACCCCCAAGGTAGAATTTTAAATGAATTATTCTGGAGGCTCAACATCTGGATTAGTGAAGTGGTTTTGTTTCATAAGACCCAGTTTACCTTCCTCTAATAGAAGGTGGCTTTGCTTGAAATAATCGAAACCTTGTATTTTGTAGAATTTCTTCCAGAGCTTTTGTGCTTGCCAGAAGGAATGCTGTCCCATTCAAAAGACACTTAATAAAGACAATTAGGTCTTTACAATCAACTCTGTTGGATTTTGTTATGTAACTTGATTTCTTCCTGGATGAGAATGGCTCTCAGCTCCTGTGCTGAGCTCGGCTATGGGATCAGGCTGAAGGTGCCGCTGTGAAGGTGCCGCTCTTTATGTGTCTGCCTCCTCTTCCCTATCCAAATCCCCCAACTCTCCAATTTCCACCTGTGAGAGGCAGATTCCTCAGTATAATCATAGGAAAGGGGCGGGGGGTGGCGGGGCTGAACTCGTCCCTTCTCACTCTGGCCATAAGGTGTATAGGAGACAGCTTGGGCCAGGAGGGATATATGATTTAACTGAGCTAATTGTTTAACAGTACCACTTGGTGGGAAGCAGCCTTGGCCATGAAGGATTTATGTCTGAATTAATGAATTAAAGGAACTCACCGGTGTTTTCACAGACACGGAACTGGAAGGCCAGGAGTCGTCAATGGCACCTGCGTCTTGTATCCTGTGTCTAACTGATAAGTGTCTACCTACAAAGATGCTTTCTTCAATGTATGGAAATGCCTTGCTTTCTTGATGTATGGAATTGGGAATTTCATATTGATACATTGTTCCTGTATGCTTTTGTTCATTATGATATATTTTAGGCTACTTCTGTTTTTTTTTCCTATATGCTTCTGTTCATTATGAAATGTTTGAAGTTCTTTCTGCTTTTGGACTTGTTGTGCCAACTCCTGAGGCCTGTGTGCCCAGCATGGCTATATAAACCCTTGGCTGTAAGCTCTTGGGTCGAGCTCTGACATCCTGCTTCGGCAGGACAGCTCAGCCCCAGCTAGCTGGAATCATAAAGTCTTGGTGTGTGTTTTGCAGTCCCGCTGGACTCTTCGTCTCTCTGAATACTGAGGGTTGGTCTCGGTCCTAACACCCCTCATTCTCCTGGAACACTAAATAAATCACATTATTTAATTTTTTTTTTTTAATCCCAGAATCTCTTCCTGGGGACCCCTTAAGGTAAATGCTAAAACTCAAGGCTACTGGGCTGTAGGAATATCGGTGGAAACTAAGGTTAGAATCCTGTAGTGTTCCATTGGGTGAGAACATGATAAAGAATGTATGACAATGTGTTTTTCCAATCCATGATAAACGTGGGACCTAGATAGATTCCTGCATTGATGTGTGAGAAACAGCAGGTTGCACTATATCATATGTATATCTTAGACGTGGCTGTATTTGGAAATTATGCACTGCATTGTAGCACTGTCATCCCGTTGTTCATTGATTTGCTCGGGCACCAGTAACGTCTCCATTGTGAGATTTGTTGTTACGGGCTGGAGCGATAGCACAGCGGTTGGGTGTGGGCCTTTCACTCGGCCGACCCAAATTCGATTCCTCCACCCCTCTCGGAGAGACCCGAAGGCTACCGAGAGTAGTGAGCCCGAACGGCAGAGCCTGGCAAGCTACCCGTGCCTATTGGATATGCCAAAAACAGAAAACAATAAGTCTCTCAATGAGAGACGTTACTGGTGCCCGCTCAAACAAATCAACGAGCAACAGGATGGCAGTGACAGTGACAGATGCCAGCTTTTATCTTATGAGATTCTAACTTCATTAGCCTAGAGGTTTCTGAATATTGACATGCTTTAAACCCCCCAAGTAAATCTATTGCAATTCTAACATGATAATCACTTTAAAAGAATCATCTTTATTAATAGTATATATTATATAAATATTATTATTGATATTAGCCTAAGTAAATCAATTCTTGTTTTTTCTTACCTTTTCTACTTTTTTTCTAAATTGTCCTTTGTTGGATTTTCAAAATTTGAAAGTTATTCTGGACTCCATCTTAGGCTTCCTTTTCCTTTCTTCTTCCCACTTTTTTTCACCTTTTATTTTTCCTCCCTTTTCTTCTTTTCCTTCCCCTTCCTTTCCCATTTCCTCTGTAAACCATAAGACCCAATTGCTCAGTCACTTTGTTTTCTTACACCTAGATTCTTTATTTCTCCACTAAAACAGATGAACATACTCTCTCTCTCTCTCTCTCTCTCTCTCTCTCTCTCTCACTCTCTCTCTTCCTCCCACCTGACTTTCCCATTATATTATCCAGGAAGGAAACCATCATGGTTCTGGAGTTCGAACCATGGACTTGATTCCTGCTTGACCATTCACTCGCTACGTGTGGATATTAAGGACCATTTCCTTAACCTTTGTGAGTGCATCCTCACCTGTAGGGCAGTTGAGAAAAGTTGCAATGGCAAGGCATCACCATTAGGGTTAAACAAAAGAATTGAGAAAAAAACTGAGCACAGATTCTGGGTCAGAGTCACTGTCGTCATCCCCCAGAGTTGTTTTTATTGTTACTGATGCTACAAACACAAAAGAATCCAGCTTGGTCCAGTTCTGCAGTTCTTGCAGCACAAACACTTTATTGGGTCTGGCCTGCAGTATGGACTCTAACAGTTTCAATTCCCAAGATTTTCTGAGGGCAAATACTGCTGACTAAGTCTTTCAGATAATGGAGGGAATTTCATTTTTCGGATAAGTCCGTCCAGAAGGACCTTATTCCCAAACCTCTCACACTCCCTTGTAAACTGTTGTCAGTTCCTGGGAATAGGACTACCCTTAAGATTTCTTAACAAGCTGATGCCGTTATTACAGAGAAGCAGAGGCAAAGTTAATCTAAGTTGTCTGACCCCACAGAGAGTAAATTTCTCATCCCCTGGACTGCCTTCCTGTTCATGGAAGTTTTCATTTAGGCAGCTTTCCCAGGGATGGCCCTCACTGCTGCCTAGCAACCACCATCTTCGAAGCTCTCCCGAACAATGGCAGGAGTCACTCATAGCAGTGTTAGCATTTTTTTTAAAAGACAATTTTGTTTTATGAAAAATTAACCCCCATGAAAATATAGCTTCCCAGTATGTGTTGTTTCCAAACAATTGATGACAGCAGTGTTATTCTGAAATTGAATCACAGACTGCAAAATTTTCAGTGACTACAATCATAAATGTGGGGCCTTTAAAAAGTCAGATACATTTTTATATAACCAGATGCGGTGCTTTGAACACTCTTAGGTAATGTAGCCACAGCCGTCCTCCGCCCTTCACCATGAAACAGAATCATTATTCTTGCATTTGCTCTAAAAGTAAACATGTGATCGATTGTTTTGTAGTCCTTTAATGCTGATATTCTCTAACATTGTTCCATGGAAGAAGCAGAAATCAATTCCATCCTACTTATATGTGCAGAAATGGATGTATAAATTTAAATTAATCTGAACACCAAGATTTATCAGAAAGTCAATAAATTAAAAGGTCACTAATTCCTCCAAATCATTTTCAGGTTGCTTTGCAGTCTGTCTGGATTTAATCTTTTCTATTAAATTATCTCTGAGTCTACTCAATTATTAAGTCAGTAGCCCTTGGTATAATTAACTCTTGATATTAATTCTTTCATGGAGTTTTTCCCTGGCTTTAATAAATCATCTGAATATTGGTTCTAGAAATTATAGCCATATCTTTTTTTCATCAAATTTTTTTTTCCTTAGGGATGCAAGGTAATGAACTGAGTACTATGAAGAATGAAATCAGCTCTCAGACTGGGGGAAAAGAACCTAAATTTTCTAAGGCTTAGCGTTCCTATTTTTGTCATGGGAATACTATAGGTACCTGTGGCAGGTGCTCTGGGAATGAAGATAATCTACTTGAAGAACTTTGCAGAATAAATAGAAAATAGCATGAATGAAAGTCAATGAGACACTAAGAAAAACAACTTGATAAAATATTGCCTGTGTCTATCACATGAAGTGAGAGGAACAGATGTTCTAGTATTTCAGCTTTTTCTTTCTACATCTCCCTGCCTCTACTCCCCCACCCCAAGTGTATCTTTAGTACCACTGAACAAACAAAATAATCCCTTAGTTCTCATCAAAACAGCGTATTTCTCTGAATGTAATGAATTTTTATTTAACTTTAGCTTTGGGTGGAATATTACAAGTGAGAAATGTTTGGATAACATACTGCTAAAAAACAAAATTCTTTAGAATAAATTCAGAGATCTGATTGGGTTAATTAAATGTTTCATTAGTTGCGCAGCAGCTCATGTAAGAAGTCAAATGTCTCTGCAAAGGGTATACAGAAAAAGGAAAAATTTTTTTAGTGAGAAAAAGGATGGGACAGGTTTATCGACAGAAGAAAGATTATTTCCAGCAAAGCCACCTTCAACCAGAGCAATCTTATGATGCAAGACTAGGAATTTTTGTGCTAGTTAGCATTTGATTGGTTTAAAATCCTACTTTGGGAGAGGTTAAGTGTAGATAGGTGAGGTTTTAGGCTCAGTGGGGCCTTATATGAATCACTCCAATTCGGATTTATTATTATTTTCATTTACTCACAATAAGAGATTAGAAAAAAATAATTTCTTACTGTTTGGGCAGCTTATTATAGACGCTGGGTTCTTTGGTCCTTCAGAAACCAAAATTACAAAAGGCAGACTTTTTTCCAAGTCAAGTTTATTGAAGACAGCGGTTTACTAAAGGACAAGGAGGGGTTTGAGCGCAAACTCAAGGGAGAGAGCACAGAATTGAGTATATGGGTCTCCAAAGGGAGCATGGTCAGAGGTTTTAAGTTCTAGCAAGTAAGATTTGAAAGCTGCATTCAACTGCTGAAACTGCATGTGGCTTGCTGGTCTGTGCACACCTAATAAATAGGATCTGTGTGACATGGGGCCTTACTGGCAGGCAAGTCTCAGAGAGATTAATTGCAAAGGGCCTAAAATGGTGGAGTTGTTCTGCCCTGAGGGAAGGTCAGGCATAGAACACAGGTTGCTTAATACTAGGTGAGGTGCAAGGGGGAGGCAATCTTTCCTGCCTTGCAGGAAGGATTTTGTAATTAAAGGCGTGATTACTTTGCCTTCAAGGATTTGTAGGCTGGGCAGTGTTTTGCTTGGAGACACATTCTCTGAGGAATCTGCAGGTTGGGCTTCTTAATGGGTTGAGGGGTCACATCTGATTTTCAATCTATTTCTGTCAGTGGGCTGACATGTCATTTCATCATCATCGTTATTGGTGTGTTGACTGAAATAATCACTGCTAGGAAGCAAATTCGATGTTTAAGAGAGCAATTAATTAGAGTTTCTTTAGAAGGAGTAATCTGTGAACCCAGACCTGAGGTAATGGATTTCTCTGAGTGACTGACCTATTTTCATAAGTTTGGTTTACGATAGAGGTAAGCAACACACATCGAAGGAATACATAGAAAAGAAGGTATCTAGTTAATTTCTTACATTTCCACTTAACTAAAAAGGTTGGTTTCTAACATTCTTAGCTAATGATATGAATAGCATTATTCATAACTTAAAGTCATCTATTGATCTTACAGTGAACTAGGTTACCTGTGTTTGGGAAGATACATAGATCAAAGATTATTTGCTTCCATTCTAAAAGGCAACTTTCTAGACTTGAGGGCACAGTCAGCCATTGATCTCATATCACTTCTTCCAGTAGTTGGTAAATATGACAGAGGCAAACTTGAACTATGGACCTTTCTAATGTTTCCTTTCCTCTCGCCATACGACTTTTAACAGCAAAGAAAAACTTTGCCTTTCTTCTGAGGCCATCCTGTCGGAGTGGAGGAGACATTTTTAATGAAACAAAATGTAGAGTTTTCTTGTTTGGTCTTCACATGTAATGAGTGTGGATGGGGTGAGGGTGGGGGTACAGCCGCAGAGCAGGGATGACCTCAGGAGTGAGCACAAGAAATTTTGGGCTTGAGATATCACTATGGAACCGAATATATATGTATGTATATATATACATATATATATAAGTTATTTTTCTCTTTACTGTCCAATAAACAGTACTTCATTTCCCCGGAGGGCTCTGGCTTTACAATTGACAGCGTTGGAACAATTTCTACAGCAACAGTTTTTGATTTTGAAAGTGAAGCTAGAAGGTAAAAAATACTGCTCTGGGCTCTTTACTCCCTGAAATACCCATAATTTGGTTCATATTTCCCCTGTGATGAATGTTTTCCCCCATCCCTCCTTAATGTTGAATAAAGATGCTTAGGCTTTGCCTAAAATATGAAATGATCATCTACACTACAGTCTTACAATTGCTGATTTAGGTACTGTCCCCTTTCTGCATCATCCAGAACCAAATGTCAAAATAATTTCAATGATGCTGTTCACAACCTGCAGTAGAAGAGGGTGGGAACTTTTCCCTGGGTATTTAGGGCACAGAATTCATATAATCCAAGCAGCTTTGAAAGTTTCTTTCCTCCCAATATCTGTCAAATGGGTAGCTATTGGCATAGAAATTTATTATTTTTACAATAGATTTTATGAGCACCCTTATTAGTCAGACTAATAAGGTTTTGTGTCACAGTGTTTTACAGGAAAAGGAAATGAACATTTTAGCCCTTGCAAACAGGGTGCTCCTGAATCATACAAGACAATTCTTCCCAATTTCAAAAGTCGACTTTTGAAATTGGGTTATTAACCTAAGCGTTAGCATCTTCAGTAGCACAGATTTAAAATTCAGAATGCTGTGTGCTTACTCCTTCCCCTTTTGTGAAGACTCTTCCTAAATTTGTATTAGCTTTTTATATTTTTGGTAGAAATCACCAGCATTTTTATTCATATTCCTCTACTCCCCAATTCCTCTGCCTCGTGTTGGCTAATCTCACAATAACTGGGATTAATAGATAGCACTCATCGAAATCTTTCTATTATTTGGGGTGGTCCCTATCAGTATTGGGGGACACCAGAGCTGCACTTGGCAGTGTAGTGATGTCACTTGGTGTCAAGGGTCAAACCATGAGCCTGTGTTTGCCAGGCATACATTCTACATTTTTAACTCTTTTTGCAACCCAGTGTTTGGCATTTCTCTCCTTTTTTTTTGGAACTTGGATAAAATATGTATAAAATACTATGCAAACTTCAAGATATTTGTATGTCTTAAGGCTTGCTAAAATATGGGAGTAAATATCATTGATTATAACCTAAGAAATCAACCCTTTTTCCTTGGTAAATGAGAATGAAAGTTTTTCTTAGTATCTTTGAAATCGGAGCAGCTGACCCTAAAAAAAAAAATGAAGTTTCTGTTTGAAGAATAAATAATTATTTGGTTAAGGTTTTTACAGTTGATTTTCTCTAAAATTCCATACATAGCACACCATTTATTAATTCCTGTTTAGCTTGAGGCTTTCAGGTCACTGAATAGACCTTTAAGTAGGAGTAAAGGAAATTTGGAATGCCTCATCATTTCTTATAATTCTCTTCATTCAAAGGAAATATAGAGACCATGAAAGTGTTTGTTTAAATACTGACAAAAAATGTGAAAGACTCATTTTTTTCTTATTCCCTTATAGTAAGCTCTATAGATTATAGTAGACCAAATGAATTTGAAGTCTCAAGGACTATGGAATGCTGTCTGTACCTTATTCCTTTCATTCTTGTCACAAAAAAATTCTCAGAATTGCTAAATGAATGATTCAACTCTTAACAGTGGATTAAATATCATTTTTATTGAGTCATCTTGTAAATAATCATCTTATAGGAAAAGTTATCAAATGAGAAGAAAATTGAAGCATAGATGGTTTAATTTTATTGATAATAGAAGAAAAACTGTAATTTTGGTTTAAATTATCAATTCCGTTCAAATGAAAAACAGAATGCTTTTCCCCTGAAAATGGTGAACTGTCCCTGTTTGCCTGGAACTGAGAAATTTCCCAGAATGTGCATGAGGTTTTTAGTGCTAAAATAAGACAGATGCAGACAAATCTGGTGGATTGGTCACTCTAGGTCACAGTCTCTAGATATAAAACACTAATTTTTTCCATCAGGATTTATTAATTTTCCCATTTCAAGCTTTTTCATTCCTCAAACCCACAAACACCTCTGATGACATAAAAACCCTTTAGTCATCCAACCATCATAATGATTTTCCTATTCTCTTAATTATTTTGGAGCATTCTTATACCTTTGTACTTAACAGTTTTTCACATTGAAAAGTCAGTGTTTAAGGGTAAGAACTTACAACCATAGTTTTGTTTGTTCTATTATGTTAAAGAATTCCCTTTGTATTTTTTATTATTAATGGGGATTAATAGACTTTTCAAAGGTTCTTTGTGTTATGCAAACGGATTTGACTAATTTGTTCCCTAATAAAGTGTCAACCATTTTTGACTGGAAATATGAAGTTTGACTGATATTTTAACTAAAAGAGGCAGTTGTTTTAACTGAGAAGTTAAGCCAAATAGATTCTATTTCTGTAAAAGCCTGTTAGTTACTATAATGTCTTAGTAATCATTTCTTGGCTGCGTTTTCAGTTTCTCATTAGTTATTAAAGTGGTCGATCCTGGAGGACTGTTTACTGCTGGGAATTTAAAGATTTTTCTCATCAATGTCAACAACAAAAACCCTATTCTTACCTGCAGGTAAGGAAAAAATACATATCACTTAAAAATACACTGAGGATTTAATATGAAAACATAGTATTTAAAGTTCATTAGCAAAATTTTTATTAGAATGGAATAGTTTTTTGTCTCTCATTTTAAATTTGCTTTAAATTATTTTTCCCATTTTTATTGAGATACTGTGATTACAATACTGTAAATGATAGGCTAATAAATACATTTTTTCCCAATCCCACATTCACCACCAGAGTGCCTGCTTCCCTCCTCCAATGTCCCACGGACCTCACTCAAATCCCATCTTCCCTTCCCCCAGGTTAGGTCAGTTTGTAGATCAACACTCTAGTTCTATTGCCTTTGACCATTTGTTGTTCCACTAATATTTTTATTTGTAACCCACATATGAAAGAGATCATTTTATTATATTTGTCCCTCTCCTTCTCTTTGACATAACTCAGTATGGTACCCTTTAGTTCCATTCACATAACAAAAAATTGCATGACTTCATTTTTTTTCCCTTCAGCTGAGTAGTATTTCATTGTGCATATTTTATCTTGTCATCTGCTCTTGGGCACTTGAGTTGTTTCCATATTTTGGCTATTGCAAATAGTGTTGCAATGGACATAGAAGCACAAATATATATATATATATATATACATATATATATATTTTAATCTTATTTCCTGTTCGGGCAACACTTTGCATTACTCAGGACTTATTCTTGGCTCTGTGCTCATAGATCACGCCTGGTGTGCTCAGGGAACCATAGATGATGCTGGGGATTAAACTGGACTTGGTCTTTCACAAGCCCCTTAACCTCTGTACTATCATTTTGGTCTCACAGATGTCTTTTAGAAACAGTGTTATTGGGCCCTTAGGGTAGATTCCAAGTAGTGGAATTGCTGAGTCCTATGAAAGTTCAGTGCTTAGATTTATTTTTAGAAGTGTCCATATCGTTTTCTAAAATATTGAACTGTATACATTCCTACAAATAGAGAGTGGGGGTTCCTTTTCCCCCACATCCACACCATAATTGATTTTATTTATTTATTTATTTATTTTGGTTCCTTTTCATCTATGCCAATCTCACTGGAGTGAGGTCATATTTCATTGCTGTTTTGATTTGCATTTCCTGGATGATAAGTGGTTAAGTATATTTTTTTCTATTATTAATTTACTTGAATTTGGCCTAATATAGTCTCTAAGTTTTTGGTCTGATCTCTGATCCATTCTTCTTTACAAATAATTTTAAGATAATGCACTATGACTTACAAAATTATACATATGTTCCAGCACCAATCCCAGCACCAGTGTCTTTTTCCCTAAACCAGGATTCCCAGATTCCCCACCCCCTCCGCCCCCAACATTCTCAGCCTGCCATCTTGACAGGTACATTTTTAAGTCTTCTTGTTGAAGTTTGGACCTTGTTTTCAGTACTGTTGGCTCTGTGGTTTGGATATCTGGCTATATCATTCTGAAGAGCATTTTTTTCCCCACAAACCTGTTTGCCATCTGAATGTCTTCTTTAAAGAACTGTCTGCTCATCTCTTCTCCCCCATTTTTTTGATGGGGTTGTGTTTGTTGTTGTTGCTAAGTTTTACAAGTGCTCTGTGTGTTTTGAATATTAACACTATCAGATGACCAGTGAGCAAATATTTTTCCCACTCTGTGGGTTATCTTTTTATTCTAATCACTGTTTCTTTCACACTCAAAAATGATCTCTCTGAGAATCAGGTTAATGAAAGAGGCAAAAGACAAACAAATAAAACTATGTTTTTACAAAAAGAATTAGAAAAATTAGAAGAATTAGAAGACAAAAGAATTAGAAGATAGACACAAGGAAGTGGAAACACATTTTCTGTTTAGGATCAGCATGGTTAATATTGTCAAAATGACTATCATTCTCAAAACAATATGTAGATTGAATACAGTCCCTATAAAATATCCATAGTTTTTATTTTTAGAAACATAAACCAGATGTTAAAATTTATATGGATAATTATACCCCACCCACATTCCATTTCCAAATAGCCAAAACAATCCTTAAAAAAAAAACTAAAAACATTGGAGACTTTTCTTTCCCAAACTTTAAATTATACTTTAAAGCAAGTATAATTAAAGCAAGAAAACTTAAGTTATACTTTAAAGTAACCAAGATGGTGTAATACTGGAATAAAGACAGAACTTCAGATCAATGGAATAGAACTGAGGGCCCACAGATAGACCATCAGGTTTAATATCAGCTAATCTTTGACAGAGAACCTGGAAATGTGAAGTAAGCACGGGAGACCTTTTAAACAATGGTGATGGGAGAACAGGTCAGTCACATGACCAAATTAAGACTCCTATCTCACCTCTTATACAAATGTCAATTCAAAGTAGATTAGAGACCTCAATGTGAGACGTTAATCCATAGTTTTATTGAAGAAAACAGATTCTTCAAGGCATAGATTCTAGTGGCATCTTCAGTGATTCAATATCACTGGTCAAGCAAACAGAAATAAACAAAAAAGAATGTGACTACACCAAATTAAGACGATTATCTTCCTCCCTCCCTCCCTCCCTCCCTCCCTCCCTTCCTTCCTTCCTTCCTTCCTTCCTTCCTTCCTTCCTTCCTTCCTTCCTTCCTTCCTTCCTTCCTTCCTTCCTTCCTTCCTTCCTTTCTCTCTTTCTTTCTCTCTTTCTTTCTCTCTTTCTTCTCTCTTTCTTTCTTTCTTTCTTTCTTTCTTTCTTTCTTTCTTTCTTTCTTTCTTTCTTTCTTTCTTTCTTTCTTTCTTTCTTTCTTTCTTTCTTTCTTTCTTTCTTTCTTTCTTTCTTTCTCTCTTTCTTTCTCTCTTCTTTCTCTCTTCTTTCTTTCTTTCTTTCTTTCTTTCTTTCTTTCTTTCTTTCTTTCTTTCTTTCTTTCTTCTTTCTTTCTTTCTTTCTTTCTTTCTCTCTCTCTCTCTTCTCTTCTCTCTTTCTTTCTTTCTTTCTTTCTTTCTTTCCTTTCTTCTTTCTTTCCTTTCTTTCTTTCTTTCTTTCTTTCTTTCTTTCTTTCTTCCTCCCTTTCTCTCTTCTTCCCTTTCTCTCTTTCTTCTTTCTCTCTTTCTTTCTTTCTTTCTTTCTTTCTTTCTTTCTTTCTTTCTTTCTTTCTTTCTTTCTTTCTTTCTTTCTTTCTTTCTCTCTTTTTTCGTTCTCTCTTCTTTCTTTCTTTCTTTCTTTCTTTCTTTCTTTCTTTCTTTCTTTCTTTCTTTCTTTCTTTCTTTCTTTCTTTCTTTCTTTCTTCCTTTCTTCCTCTCTTTCTTCATCTCTTCCTCCCTTTCTCTCTTCCTCCCTTTCTCTTTCTTCTTTCTTTCTTTCTTTCTTTCTTTCTTTCTTTCTTTCTTTCTTTCTTTCTTTCTTTCTTTCTTTCTTTCTTTCTTCCTTCCTTTCTTCCTCTCTTTCTTCCTCTCTTCCTCCCTTTCTCTCTTCCTCCCTTTCTCTCTTTCTTCTTTCTTTCTTTCTTTCTTTCTTTCTTTCTTTCTTTCTTTCTTTCTTTCTTTCTTTCTTTCTTTCTTTCTTTCTTTCTTTCTTTCTTTCTTTCTTTCTTTCTTTCTGACTAGACATCACCTCTGGTCACCCTGGCACAGCTCTGCTTATATGAATTATGGAACTGAAGGGGTCACTTGGGTCATGGTTCTCAGGTCATCATGCAGTGTGAGAGTCTGACCCTGAGTGTGCACTTGCTAGGTGTGTCCTCTACTCCTTGTACATTTACCTGTCCTATGGAAAATTGCTACTAAAGATGAAGATTCTGGAGAGAGGCAGAATAAATCAAAATAAAAATAATTCAAAAGTATATTAGTACTGAAAATGTTAGTGCCCACTGGACTGGATTATTTCTTACTTCTCAAGAAAAAATTCTGGTAAAGTTAATCACCAGAAAGTTTATAAAGCCATTTTATTAATATTAAGAAAGTAGTTTTAATAATTAGTAAGAGCCAGTGGTTAAGTATACAGTGTCTGGAGCCAGATACACCTGGGGTCAGATCTCAGGTATCTAGATATTTATTTTTAAAAATGACTCTATTTCTCAAAATCTGTTTTGCACCTGTAAAAGAACAAAAAATGGTACCAATTTCCTGCGGTTCTGTCATTAATAAATGATAAAATATGAAATATGCTGAGAATTGTATCTAAACTATAGACAAGCATTCTGTAAGTGGGTATGCCAATTCACCTAGTTGTCATTTTCTACTTTCCACATTACTACCTCTAGTCAACTGACCCCTGTGCAACCATCATGGGATAAAAAGCAAGTACCACTCTAATTGTTTTTTCTTTTGAAACAAGTTTATTCAGCACTGAAAACTCTCTGTCAAATACTACTTCTGTAAATTCAACTCTACACAATAAAGTGGATATCACACTGAATGAAGAAATCCCAATTGGTACTACAGTTGGAATATGCCAGGCAACTGATGAAGATAACTTGGGAGACTTAACCTTTCAACTAGAGCCACAAAATATTCATTTTGCAGTTGACAAAGGTAATTGAGATTGCTCAGCATTTTGTATCTCTTAAATGTTATCATCTATTCATATTGAGTATCCTATCTAAGACTGAGTTTATTAAGGGTATCTATGGGATATTGTCTACATTTTCTATCAATGAGATTGTCTACATTTTTAAAGTCCTTATGAGATCACGTAGTGGGTGCTTAGTAGGTGCAATAATATGTGTTGAGTAGCTCTCTTAGAGATACAGTTCTTTGTTCTCTCATGAACTAACATATGACTCCTCATGATTCCTTTGTTCTCTGCTCAAATCTTCTAAATCATTTGCTCACATCTAAATTACTCATCTATCTGATTCTGGTTCAAACTTTTGTGAGGGAGAATCTAATTGAGATTTTTATCCAAAGAGCAATGTCTGAGATGGAAATTGGGAATAGGAGTAGGTCAAATTATGCCATGAGACTTCTGGGATTCATTTGAGGAGAAAATTGGTCCTTTTGAACACGTTCACAGGTCTAGTCACTGTCGCAGATACAGTGTTCCCTCAACACTCAACATCAGCTTGTGCCTACATATCTTTGCTTGAAGTACTGTTTGGAGTCTGACATCTTTCCCAATCGCCTCCCCCCCACCAATTGTAGTTTTAAAGTGTTGAAAAAATACTACCTCTACCCATAAGTTCATAACCAAGGACAGAAGATAAGTGGCATATATAAATAATATAATTCAGATGTTTGTCTCTAGTATGGACCAATTTTGAGTGCATGTTTTCTGCTGGATTCCAGAGTTCCCCCAGTGTTAAAATCTTGTGGACAGAATGATCAAGTACTTTATATGTACTTTTATTGGCAACCTTCCCTTCTCTTCACTTCCCCCAGGCCACATGTCCTGGACCACCTCCCCAAATAAATTACTTCCTTCAAATTCTCTTCTCTGATATCACTATATCCCTGTATCACTGTCATCCATTTCTCATAGATTTGCTTGAGTAACGTCTCAGTAACCCAGTAACGTCTCCATTGTGAGACTTGTTGTTACTGTTTTTGGCATATTGAATATGCCACGGGTAGCTTGCCAGGCTCTGCCATAGGATGGGATACTCTCGGTAGCTTGCTGGACTCTCCACAAGGGATGAAGGAATCGAACTCGGGTCGTCCGTGTGCAAGGCAAACACCCTACCCGCTGTGCTATCACCCCAATCCAAAAAAACTTCAAAGCAGTGTGATTTGCAATGCAATTGATGAGACAGTTTTGTGCATAAAAGTTTTCAATGCTGCACCCTTCCCCAGAGTGTCTGCTTCCCTCCAATTTTATGGCAGGTTCCCCTCCTGGTCCCTTTGCCACATCTCTACCCTTGGTAAACTTAGGTCTGTAAACTATTTCTTAGGTTCTACTGTATGTCACCATTAGTTATTCTTATACTATTCTGGTATTACTTCTGAGGGACCCTTATTCTAGACAAACACTGTCTTCTCTTATTCAAACCATGACACAGATGTTCTAACTGAGTTTCTACCTTCTCATCTAATTATCTCAATAGAGCAGACAGAGTAAATGGAGAAGTCATATTGCATTGTATTTCTGGGTAAAATCCTTCGGTGGATTTTTCTTTGTACTTAGAATGATAGGAGGCATGTCACTTCATTCCAGAGGTCCTGTTTTCTCTGACCCTTGTCTTTGTCTCCAGTCTTATCCTGTCTGCCTTGTCCATTACACTGAAGCCCTGTAAATCCACTGCTTTCACATCTCTCCTTTTACATTTTTAGAATCTGACCATTAGGCAGTTTTTTTAAATCATGTCACAGATTTTGCTTTCTTAAAACAATAGCAAGTTGTCTTTTTTTAAGCTCATTTTTTTGAACCACTTGTCTTATGGTTTGCTTCTCAGTCCCAATTATAAATAACCTAAAAGCAAGGGATACATTGTGGAATATATAGGATTCATCACAGTTACTGGCACATACTTGAAACTCCATATGTTTTTGTAGAGTGATTATCTGAATGGATTGGGGGGTTAAAATTCAATGAGTTATGATCTCATTAAGGTATTTTCATTTATGATTTTCTCTCTGTTGAGGATCATCTCCTACACCCCATCATTTTCTATCCTATACCTCCTTCAAAACCTAAATTAAAGGTCTCTTCTTATAGAAAATCTTCCCTGTTGCTCTACACCAAAACAAGTTTAATTTTGCTACCAACTAGCACAGACACAGCGGCATCTTGAACTCTCACGAAATTTCAATGAGTTTGGTCACTGTGTGGATATGGTCTATCGTGCTGAATCCCCTTCGGAACCCAGCTTGCTCGCATGGTTGTCCTTCCTCTAGTGTTCTGCCTATTCTATTCAGGATGACACAAGTGAACAACTTATAGACGACAGACAGCAGGCAGATTGGGCGATAGTTGGCGATGTCGTGGATGTCTCCCTTCTTGTACAACAGAACGGTCCTATGGGTTTGAGACAAAACTGAGACAAAACCTTGCATTCAGACAGGTAGTGTGTAAAGAGCCGAGCCAGTGTATTGAAGAGTACTGGCGGCAGATTCTTCAGGTGTTTGGGTCTGACCTTGTCCGAACCAGGTGATGTACACATCTTTACCAACAAAATGGCGTGTCAGATTTCTGAAGGGAGGACGTTGGGAATGACATATCCATCCTGCGGAATTTGGTACGTGGGCAGGTGGACATGGCTGTCAAAGAGATTCGAGTAGAAGTTGTGAATAATCCTCTCCATTGCCTTTCTGGAAGATGTGATAGATCCATCAGGACATCGGAGGGCAGTCATCTTGGTCTTGTAGTTGGCGAAGGATAGGCGAGCATTGCGAATACTTTTCCTGGCTTCTGCTGTATCGGCCAACACTGCTGCTCTTCTCTCTATGAGGTCTTTCTTTACTGCATCTCTGCACAACTTTTCGAGTTCGGACGCTAACTTGTGGTTGCCTGAGGCTTGCGCCAAACCATGTTGATGAATGAGCTCGAGAGTTTCCAAAGACAGGCATCTGTGGCTTTCTCACTCTTAGCATTCTTCACACAGTCATGGAGGTGCTGAACCAGTCAATCGTATTCCTCCTTGATGTTGTCAAGGAGAGCATCTTCCCACATTGCTGCAATAGTGCCAAAGAGCTCCCAGTTGGTGGTCATTCTGGGAGTTGCCTTCTTAGACTTAAATATTGCAGACCTTTCTCCCCACTCTGTGAAGTAGAATTTTGCACAAAGGAGACGGTGGTCCAATCCCATTTGAAATTTTGAGACAACAGTGACATCGGTCAGGCAAAACCTTCGATTGAATATGATGTGGTCAATTTCATTGTGGAACTGTCCACCGGGAGGCTCCCATATCCAATGTTTAGATTTGGCCTTCTGGAACTGTGAGTTACCATGGTTGGTCTTGGTCCACATGATGAATTCAGACAGTCTCTCACCCTGGTAATTTCATTCTAGGCCATGGGTCCCAACGTGGAGTTCTTCGGGCGACCTTCTTGGCATTAAAATCACCAACAATGATCTTGTAGAAGGTGTGGTATTCTTTATAGAACTTTTCCAGTTCCATGTAGAACCTTTCATTTTCTTCATCGTAGTTGGAAGTTGGTGTGTAGACAACGAAGATAGAAACCGCCAGCAGTAAGTCACATCTATTCAAGCGTAATCATCTGATTTGGGTTGTTAGGCATTCAAATGAATCAATGCTCATGGCAAGTTCGTGTTGACAAGGATACCAATGCCACCAACCTCTCTGTTGTCGCATGTTCCAAGGAAAAACTCTTCTCCAGTGTTGAAAATGACATGATGTGATTGATGTATTCTCGTTTCGGTCAGAGCAATGATGTCATACTTGATCTTCTGTGCTTGCACCATCAGGTCCTCAATGAATGCTTCTGATGCTAGTGTACGTGCATTTAAATTACAGACAATCATTTTAGTCTTTCTTCATTTTGGCAGTCTAGTTCGTCCCTGAGATTTTTTTCAGCCTCTCCTTGCTCATCCTTTTTAACACTGCCATATTGGGGGTTCTTTTGGTGTCAGGTGAATGAGGCCGATTGTTATTACTGTTGTTGGCATATTGAATAAGCCTCGGGTAGCTTGCTAGGCTCTACCATGTGGGCGGTATACTCTCTCTCGGTAGCTTGCTGGGCTCTCCGAGAGGGATGGAGGCTGTTAGGGAGGCCTCCAATCGCCATCCAGAGAGTGGCCTGGAGCGTGGCGATGGTTGGGTAGTGGATGTAGTGGGGATTGGCCAGTGAGCTATTTATCTGGCTTGGGTAGGGTGGGGCGTCTGGGTTTGACTCCCTCCCTCAGATGCTGGAGATTTAGGAGACAGCAGAGGATCTTGTTTCCGGGTCTCCTTGAACCTAGAGTTCAAGGTCACAAAGTTCTGCTTACCTGGTTTTGTGGGGCTTCACTCGTGCGTGAGGTTCGGCCCAAGTGTCAGGAGAGTGGCCTGGAGCGTGGCTGTGGCTGGGTAGTGGATGCCGCTCTGTCTAACATTCATCGACTTAAAGAAGGCCTTCGATTCTGTTGAGACTGAAGCGGTCATCAAAACCCTAGCTAAACAGGGTGTTCAAGCTCAGTATATTAAAATCCTCCATGAGCTGTATTGTGAATTCACCACCAGGATCTCACCATTCTACAAGGAAGTGATCATTGATGTAAAGGGAGGGGTGCGGCAGGGTGATACCATTTCACCGAAACTCTTCAGTGCCACCCTTGAGAACATCATGCGAAGACTGGAATGGGAAGGAATGGGAGTGAAGATAGATGGTCGGCAATTACACCACCTCCGCTTTGCTGATGACATCATTCTCATAATGCCAAACATTAACCAAGCGGCACAAATGCTGGCCGACTACGACCACGAGTGTGAAAAGGTCAGATTGCAGCTGAATCTCAACAAGACGATGTTCATGAAAAACAAACTAGTCCCTGAAGCTCCATTTGCTCTCAATAGAATGAACATCTCCGAATGCAGCAGCTATGTGTACCTGGGTCGAGAAATCAACATGAGGAACCACTTTGCGCCAGAACTGCACAGGAGGAAGAGAGCAGCATGGAATGAATTCAAGAGCGTCGAAGAAGTGGTAAAGAGGACAAAGAACCTCCAACTCCGGGCACATCTTTTCAATTCCACCGTTCTTCCTGCACTAACATATGCCTCAGAGACCTGGACCCTATGCAAATAGGATGAGAACACTACTTGGGTATCCCAAAGAAGAATCAAAAGAGCTATGCTAGGAGTATCACGTCTCACTCAAGTGAGAGAAGTTCTGACCTCTGTCGAAGGTCAAGAATCAGGGACGCTGTCTTGTTTGCCAAGGCATCAAAAATCAGATGAGCCGGTCACGTAATGTGATTTAGAGATGACCGCTGGACTAGAGTGGTTACCGACTGGATTCCACGGGATGTCAGAAGACTGCATGGCCACCCACCAACTAGATGGTCATATTTCTTCGTCAAATCCCTGAATGAACGATTTGAGGTTCTTCCTGTTCCTGGAGCAAGCAGATATCATTGGGCTGCACTCCCACGCAACAGGGACAAATGAAGACGTTACTGGCACCTGCTCGAGCAAATCAAAGATCAACGGGATGACAAGTGATACAAGTGAAGCGATACCAACTAGCACAATAGGAAAACTGAGGGCATTTTGTTGAATAAAGCTTATATACCATGCTGAAATTTTGCATCAGTTTCTTAATTCTAACCAAAGGGGGAAGGACAATTCACACTTTATCTTTTCTATTGTGTTGTAATATGAAAATGATGGCAGAGTCAGTTTATAACAGGATGTGCTGTTTTGTTCCAGAGCATGGGATCGTGGTTACTGCTGGTCGCCTTGATGTGGAGAGAGCTGGCTTTGCACATGTTCAGTCCTTCACCATTAAGGCTTGTGACCAGGACCAGCGGTGTGTGAAAATTTCAGTGACTGCCTATATTCAAGGCATTAATGACAACAAACCTTTCTGTGATCAATATCTGATTAGGTGAGCAAGGCTGTATTGATTTATTTATTGACTCAATAAGAGTGTTTGTTTTTGATCATCACATTGCTCTTATTTATTGTCCTTCAAATGTTCTGTTCAAATGACCGGATTTTTGGATCTGACAGTAAGTACTGGAAAAAAAAAAGAATTAGGTGTATCTTAGAATATTTTTTGTTGTTATAAGGAACAGAAAAATAAAATCAAATAGTCTTTATCAAGAAATAAATGCACTGTAGCACTGTTGTACCGTTGTTCATCGATTTGCTCGAGCAGGCACCAGTAATGTCCCTATTGTGAGACTTGTTGTTACTGGTTTTGGCATGTTGAATATGCCACGGGTAGCTTGCCAGGCTCTGCTGCTTGGGCTCAATGTTCTCGGTAGCTTGCCAGGCTCTCCAAGAGGGGCAGAGGAATCGAACTTGGGTCTGCCGCGTGCAAGGCAAACACCCTACCCTCTGTGCTATCGCTCCTGCCCTTAAATAATTACACTAGATAATATTTGATATGTAAGAAGAAAAAAATTTTCTGAAAGATATTAAAAGATTATTCTAACATATACACATATAGTGCAGTGGGTAGGGTGTTTGCCTCGCTAGCGGCCTACTGGAGTTCACTTCCTCCGCCCCTCTCAGAGAGCCTGGCAAGCTACCAAGAGTATCTCGCCTGCACCGCAAGGCAGAGCCTGGCAAGCTACCCATGGGGAATTTGATATGCCAAAAATAGTAACAATAAGTCTCACAATGGAGACATTGGGCTGGAGCGATAGCACAGCGGTTGGGCGTTTGCCTTTCATGCAGCAGACCCAAGTTTGATTCCTCCGCCCCTCTCGGAGAGCCCAGCAAGCTACTGAGAGTATCGAGCCCAGCGCAGCAGAGCCTGGCAAGCTACCCGTGTGTATTGGATATGCCAAAAATAGTAACAATTAGTCTCTCAATGAGAGACGTTACTAGTGTCCACTCGAACAAATCGATGAGCAACGGGATGACAGTGATACACTGATACACATATTTTAAAATTCAGAGAACAAAACTAAAACAAAAATGTACGCATGCAACATAACTGAGATAAGGTTTGACTACACTCCTTTTTGCATCTATCAGTGTGTGTACATGACAAAAAAAGGATACTGTATGAGATATTCAAATAGTATTGTCCAGCTGGTAATGTTGGATGTAAATCACTGTTTTGCTCTACAAGACGATACAACTTACAAAATGTAGATAATGTTGCAGTGCGCACCCAAACAATAAAATCCTCATTAGTGAATCCATTGTTATCTTCAGCCTTATCCAGTATATACACTGGTTTAGCCCAATTTACTGGCTTTTTTATGCCTTTGGATTGATTTGTATACTGGGAAAAAAAGTTTATATTTTGGAGACTGACTTGGAATCCTGTCCTATTACTTAGTAGCTGTGTGGTCTTAGACTATATGCTTAATTCCTTAGCTTTTCAGTGTATTTCTTTATAAAATGGTATACAACAGCATTTGTTCTTCTTAATGGTTATAAAAAATAAATGGGATTATTTGTGAAATATTTGAGCACACTGCTAAGTATATGAAAATGTTATTTATTATAGTTTCACAATCTCTTTTCTAAAATTCTTGACACTGGATGGTTTATAAAAATATTTTTGTAAATTTAGAAAGGTAATATTGTACACATGTTATATATTATGCAGGTATCCCGTATTCAAATACATAAATATCTCTGAAATTTATACATATACATGTACATACAAACAGAAAGTGGGTAAAGAAAGATATGACAATTATTCAGTTTCTGTCAGATGTGACAACAATCTCTATAACTGTTCTTGGGTTGAGGTACTTTATTTTTTTAATTTTTTTTGCTTTTTGGGTCACACCCGGCGATGCACAGGGGTTACTCCTGGCTCTGCACTCAGGAATTACCCCTGGCGGCGCTCAGGGGACCATATGGGATGCTGGGAATTGAACCCGGGTCGGCCGAGTGCAAGGCAAACGCCCTACCCCGCTGTGCTATCACTCCAGCCCCGGGTTGAGGTACTTTAAAGTAAACAATAAAACAATAAAACTGTTTAGCATTTGGGGAAAAATAATAATAAAAAAGAAAGATATGACAATTATGGTGATATAAATTTAATATCAGGTCAGATTTTGATACAAATAAGTTATAAAAAATCTAGAAAATTTGGATAGGGAATTATGAGTTATTTTTTAGTCAATGTGGCTAATTTTATTGTTTGAAACTCATTCCTTAAAACATGTATCTTTTATTATTCAAAGTCTCTCCTCCTCCCTGCAATTTCTAAACTTCACTTTCTAAAATTTATTCCTAATTATCCAATGAAGTTAAATTTAGTCTGTTTATTATTACCCATGTTGTCTGTTTTGATCCCTAATTACTCTACTTCTCTTCTTCCTCCTCTTCCTCTTTTTCCATCTTCCTATCTCAGCAAGACACAGCTAATTAACCTAACACCTACTGCATTGGGTGCACCTAAAATAGTTTGTTAATCTCTGGGGATGACAAGAGAACTGCTCCTTTGTTTTAAGAAGGTTATATCTTGTTATGGTGGCAAAGTTACTGTATATAAAACAATTTAAAATATGCAAAGTAATTACAAGCCAAGTTAAATGTCGTGTGCTCTGATTGTTAAATTGGAGAATATATAGAGTGAAATAATCAACAGACTTTCCTAAACAATGAAATACATATGATAATCTTTGAAGGATGAATAGGATGGAGAGAATGAAGGCTTATGAGTGAATGTTTGGGGCAGAAAGATCTAAGTGAAGAAATAGAGGGGAAGAAAATCTTCTGTGATAATAAAATGGTTGAGGATTATTATTTTCAGCCACACCACACTGATTATGGCAACTGGAACAATTCCAAAGAATGATCTGATTTCCAGGCTGGAGCAATAGCATAGCGGCTAGGGCATTTGCCTTGTATGTGGCTGATCCAGGTTCTATTCCTTCGTCCCTCTCAGAGAGCCCGGCAAGGTACCAAGAGTATCTTGCTGGCATGGCGGAGCCTGGCAAGCTACCCGTACCATATTCAATATGCCAAAAACAGTAACAACAAGTCTCACAATGGAGATGTCACTGGTGCCTGCTCCAGCAAATCCATGAGCAACAGGATGACAGTGATACAGATACAGTGACCTGATTTCCACTCAATCTCTTTCCACTGAAATGAAGTTTTGATGTTTTTCCAAACAATAAACCAGTTAGATGCAAAAGATAAATACTGAAGACCAGAATGAAAATACAACGTGTAGTGTGCTTGCCATATAGGATGTTGACCCAAGTTTGATCCCCAGTGCGCCATATCATTGATTCCCTGATCACTGCCAGGAGTGATCCTTGAGCACAAAGTCAGGAGTAAGTCTTGAGCACCACTGGGTATGGCCCAAAAGCCAAAAGCAAAAAAGGAAAAGATAGTTTTGGAAAAGCAAACTAATAAACTAACAAAATCTTAAGAAATTCATAGAATCTTTTGAAATACGGTACCCCAACAGATATTTCAAAACAGGATAGTGTGTCTCAAGATAAATCCAACCATCACAAATAAGCACTTTCCAATGTAGTGAATCCTCATGGGATAAGCATTATGTTTATAAAGGCCATCAAAATAATATTTAAAATTTTTTTTTTAAAAATAAAACAGGTACACAGGTGTAGAGGTGATCAAAAAAGATACAATAGTTGCAAAACTCTTGTGCCATGACCTAGATGAGCCACCAGATACCATCCACTATGCTCCGGGCTTGGGGCCAATTGGTGCTGGACAACTCTTTAAGCAAGTGCCAAATGCTGAAAATTTTATCCAGGTGAGCACCAGTTGCTATATCTCCAGGGATTTTTCTCAAGAGGATGCAGTCATTTCATAAACACAGTAGGGATGATGTTGGAGGATTCAATTAAAGCTCCGACACAGCATGGTCTGGCCCTGTCTCTTGTCTTGCTGGAAGGCATTTGGGCAAGTTCTTCATTATCTTGCTGCCAGCCATCATTTTCTCATTCACGTGATAAGCATAAAATAACTAACTTCTTATTGAACTAGGGAAATGAATCAGAGGCTATAAGAACACTTATTACTCAGGTTATGTCTGTGCAAACAAGTGTATTAATAGTTCATTCTCTTGGTATTCCCAATGTCAGGATCAGCGACTCTTCTTTGCAGCCTCTTGAGGTTATGAACTTTAGTGTGACAGAGTAAAGACACAGTAAGCTACACCACCCCCACCTTTTTCAAGAAAATATTCAAGATGCACAGTTATAAAGTTGTTTATGATGGGGTTTCAGTCATACAATGTTCCATTACTCATCCATTCACCGGTGCACATTTCCCACCACCAATGTCCCCCGTTTCTCTCCTCCTCCCACTTCCAGTCTATTTCTTTGACAAACACTTCTCTCTCTTTGTTCCTCTCTCTCTCTCTCTCTCTCTCTCTGTTCCTCTCTCTTTCTCTCTTTTTTTGGGCATTATGGTTTGCAATACAGGGACTAAGAAATTATCATGTTTGTCCCTTTACCTACTTTCAGCACTCAGTTTTTGTCCAGAGTGTTCCTTTCCAACTACCATTGGCATAGTGGTGCCTTCTCATCCTCGCTGCCCTCACCTTCTACCACTTGTGGCAATCTTCCAATCTTGGTCCTTGTTTTCACTCTCCTTGAGTACCAGTCTTTTATTTTTTGGGGGGAGCTTTTTGGGTCACACCTGGCAATGTGCCGGGGTTACTCCTGGCTTTGCACTCAGGAATTACTCCTGGCGGTGCTCAGGGGAACATACAAGATGCTGGGAACTGAACCTGGGTTGGCTGCGTGCAAGGCAAATGCCCTACCCGATGTGCTATCGCTCCAGCCCCTGGGGTACTAGTCTTATGTTACCTCTTTTTTTTTAATATCCCACATATGAGTACTATCATTGTGTCCATCCTTTCCCTCTGACTCATTTTACTCGGCATTATACTCCCCATGTCCATTTGTTTACACACAAAAATTCCTCTCTTAATTTCTACTGTTTTTTTTTTTTCAAAGTTGTTGTTCTCTAACTCGTATATCACCAATCCCATGTCCCCCAGCTAGAAGATTTTTTGAAAAGTCCTGACGGTCCTTTCTTTAGTTGAATCTTTTTCTGTGTTTATCACCCTAAATTCTCGTAAACACTGCAAGTTACAAGCTACATGTTTGCATATGTTGTGGATTTTGGAAGCTTAGACATAAAGCCAAGAGATTTCCTGGCCTGATGTTCTTTTTGAAATGCACTGAAAACCATCATTTTTAAAAAGTGGAGTTGGGAAAAGGATGGAAGATTTGTAAATGTGATGTTAAATAACATTTATGACTTCACATATGCTTGCTGTATGTCTGAACAGGTCTTTTCCCCCCATCAACCTCCTGATTAATTTCTACATTTTCATAATCATCCGTTAGGTCCCACATGCCACTCATTCCTACAAGATTTCATTTACTACCATCACTAGCTAGTCAAAATAATTAGTTGAACATTTTATAATATAATGAATATCTTTAGGGAGCCACACCAAGCAGTACTTTGGGGGCTACTCTTTGGTAAGTGCTCAGGGGGTGCTCCTGGCTGTGTGGGAGGTCATGTGGTACTAGATATTGAACTTGGGCCTCTGTCGTGCATAGCATGAAGTCTAGTTGATTAAGCTATCTCTACAGCCTCCTGAATAGCATTTTATTTATACTGCTATGTATATATCATGTGTAAATAATATATATTCATATATCTGATTTTTCCCCAGAAGACTTTAATTGTCTGTCATAAATACATTCTCTTACATTAGTGAGTGTTCTTTGGTGTTTTTCTCAACTGAGCATATGGTACTCTACATTTTGCACTTTACATGTGTACTCTCTGAGGTGGAAGTAAAAGATATTTGAAAAGTAAAGTATAGTTGTTTGCAAATACCTGGATACCTGGTGTTGTATTGACTAATCCTAATTAATGTCAACTTTAAGCCATGCCAACACTGTGTGTTTGAACTGTCTTCAGTCACTGCTGTCATTTCATATTAGTTATTGTTATATTTTTGATAGAACACAAAACCCTGTCCTGAGAATGAATTATTATTTGATGATATTTTAAAATGTGAATAACTTTTTAAAATAGGGATGGCTATATTTGTTATAGTTCTTAATTATTTACAAAGTACTTTCAAATATATTTTTTTAAATTTTTGCCCATGGTCTATAGTTGGCATGAAATGAAGACAGGATATGATTGTACCTTTTTTTGTACTGTTTTGTCTAAAAACAAGCAACATTAGGGATGAGCAAGAGTACATCATGTAACACATTTACCTTGCCTAGGATCAACCTCATTAGATTCCCCCGCATCCCTTTGGTCCCTTGAGCCTGCCAGGAGTGATCCCTTAGTGCAGAGCCAGGAGTAAACCCTAAGCACCGCTGTGGTGGCCCCCCAATACAGGAAATAAAAAAAATAAAATAAGCAACATCCGAGATATCCCTTTGGACCACCCAAACATTTATTCCTGTGTTAGATTTTTTTTGTTTTGTTTTTAGCAGCTGCATCTGGTGGTACTCAGGGCTTACTCCTGGCTCTTCACTCACAGATCACTTCTGGCTGGGCTCAGGGAACCATATGGGGATCAAAACCCAGGGGATCAAACCCAGGTAGAAAGCATAGAAGGAAATATTTCTACATGTTGTACTATCATTCCAGCCCCTGTGTGCCAGTCTTTATCAGTCTTAGTTATATTCTAGTGTCATTTTTATTAAATGGGAGTGGTATTTTCTGGAATTATTTTTCTAAAATTATCTATATTTTAAAAAATTCAGCCTCTTTTCCTGAAATAATGTTGTTCTTGAAATAATGTTTCCTGAAATAAGGTTGCTAAGGAATTGGATTATGAAAACCCAGAAATAATTGCAGCTGGACATATCTATGAAATGAAAATTTCAGTATTTGATGACTTACATTCCTCACACACAGGTAAGCTTGGTAAGCTTTTCAAGAAGCAGTAAATGCCTTTTCTTAAAATAGACTATTCATTTTAGACTTTTAAATGTAAAAATGCAAAATATTTGGCATGGCTTAGGTAATAATGTACCAAATGGTAAAAGAGGGAGGTCACAGATTACTTGGCATTTGTAATCAATAGTTATATTTGACAATCACAAAGCATTCTGGGATACAGATTTAAATTATGTGTTATGGAGTCAAAGCAGAGTGCACAGCTAGTAAGTGAGCTAAGCCAATCACCTGCCACTCGTCAACCTTTACTTATAGTTTTATAAGTAAAACTATAGTTTTAAAGATTGTTAGTGTCTCCATGATGAATAGAACAATCTCTATAAGCTTTCTTCTTAAGAAACAGTTTTTGAGCATTCTTTTAGCAAATGATTTGTAACAAGCAATATAAAATAAATTATTGAGGGCCTGGTATGGGGGGAGGCTTAAGGGGTGGTTGGAAAAATTGTAGATAATGGTGGTGGGAAGGTGCAATAGTATATTGGATCCCTGTAACAAATTATTATGAATGACTTTGTAAAAAAATGAACTGATTAAAAATAAAAGGGGCCTAAGGAACAAAAGATCATTTACATGTTTTAATACATATTACCACATTTGAAGAGTGAATTTGTTTCTCAGAAGTGTTTTTTTAAAAAGAGGTTTTAAAAGTTTTCTGGATGCAGTTATTATTATTATTATTAATATCAAGTATTTATTATATATGGAAGGTATATAAATAGTTGATCTAGTAGCTGATTGAAATAAAAATATCCAAGATGTGAGTGATTAGATGGGGAACACAGTCTTAGTAAGAGAATGTCAATAATTAGGAGAGAAATAGAAAGAGAGGAAGACTTAAAAAAAGCATTTTGAGTTTTATTTCTTTCAACTCATGTGGTTGCCTTAACCATTTAATTGAAAAAGTTTCCTTTATTTATTTATTTGCGGGCACACCAGTGGTGTTCAAGGATTACTCCTGGTTCTGTGCTCTGGAATCATTTCCAGTGGGGTTTGGGGAACAATATGTGGTGCTGGAAATAGAACCTGGGGGGGGCTGTGTGCAAGGCAAGTGCGGTACCCACTACTAGTTGAGAAGGAATCCAGGCTGCATCTGGAAGTAGTGGGAAAATGTAGCTGTCATGGATACAGAATGAGGAATGATGGTGTGCATCTGTACTGGGTATTGACAAACTAAGGGAGTCAAATGCTGAATTTTGAGCAGTGGGGACAATGTTCTTTAAATTTCTCTTGACACACTGCTATAAAGGTTTTACTGAAGCTAAGTTTACAGATATTACTTGTAGACTGAAATGGCTCAGTTACATGGAGAAGTGAAATGTAGAATATTCAGGCAGAAGAATATGTCCAGAAATGTTTTTGCAATTTCTCCGTCAACACTGGTGGAATTTCAGTGTTTCTTGTATCAACCTGACACATTGCCTAACTGCCATTTTAGAAAAAATAAGTGCTTTTACTTACAGTTGTTCATCCTGGTTTCCAAACTAGTCTAGATTAAATTTACCCCCTGAGGGGCTGGAGCGATAGCACAGCGGGTAGGGCGTTTGCCTTGCACGCGGCCAACCCGGGTTCGATTTCCAGCACCCCATATGGTCCCCTGAGCACCGCCAGGAGTTATTCCTGAGTGCAGAGCCAGGAGTAACCCCTGAGCATCGCTGGGTGTGACCAAAAAAGCAAAATAAATAAATAAATAAATAAATAAATAAATAAATAAATAAATAAATAAATTTACCCCTTGAGTCAGATCAGGGCTGGAGCGATAGCACAGCGGTAGGGCATTCGCCTTGCACGCGGCCAACCCATATTCCTCTGCCCCTCTTTGAGAGCCCCGCAAGCTACCGAGAGTGTCTCACCCGCATGGCAGAGCCTGGCAAGCTACCCGTGGTGTACTCGATATGACAGTGACAGTGAGTCAGATCTAAGCATTTCTTTAATATAAAGCAAAAATAAATCTTTCCATCATAAATCCACCTCCTCTCTAATATCCATTCCCTAGCATATTTATCAACAACTGCCTATAAATGGTGCTTATAACATCCCACACGTAGTTTTCTCTGTTTTTATACCAGGTAATTAACACCGCTTTTAGTCTTATGAATGCAATAAAATTCATAGCATGGCAAAGCTATAAATGGCACTTGGTCTTGTAGAACATAGTATCACTGTCATCCCGTTGCTCATCGATTTGCTTGAGAGGGCACCAGTAACATCTCCATTGTGAAACTTGTGGTTACTGTTTTTGGCATATCAAATACACCATTGGTAGCTTGCTAGGCTCTGCCGTGCGGACGAGATACTCTTGGTTGCTTGCTGGCTCTCCAAGAGGGACGGAGGAATCGAACCTGGGCCGGCTGTGTGCAAGGCAAATGCCCTATCTGCTGTGCTAGAACATAATGGAATTTATTGAAAGAAATATAGAGGCTTTATATAAATCATCTGTTTCCACAGAACAGTGCTTCATCTGCAGTGTCTTCATAGAATGAACTTTGAGACAGTAATGAAAGTTGCAGGACCTTGTTATAGAAAAGTACAAATAATAAAAGATATTAAATATAAAGAATATCATATATTCCCTGAAGAAAAGATTCTATGGATCCCACATAATGTTTTGACATATATAGTGAACAGATTACTATATGCAATATATAAATACACATGCAATATAAAATATTCTTCAGAAAATGATTTCTACACATTAGTATACTAAAAAGTTTCATGCTCAAACTAAATTTGGGTTTAATGTATAGTTTGAGATTCAAAATACATAAGGTATTTTAGAAGCTCCAAGAAATTTTGTCTTAAAGGAATCTTTTTATCTTAGTTAACTTTCAGTTGCATTTTATACAGTAGCATGTTAGAGGGGACATTTTGGGACATTTTGGCAAATATAACTTAATCCAATACCTACTCTATGACTAACTTAGTTTTATGACCTTTGGCAAAGAATTTGTCTGTGAACTTTAAGCGTTCTTATTCCTGTTAAAAGAGGGAAAAAACCTTAATGCCGAGCTAGTGCCTTACCAAATAAATGCTAGTTAGTATTATATTTTTGTTATAAAAGTTCCTGTTTGTTGTTTATCATATGGCTATTAAATTTTTTCTTTTTGAAATTTTGTGATATGCTAATTTGAGCTGATTGCTATGAAATATATAATTCATTTTCTATACGACATGATATACAAACATCTGGCTGAATGAATAAAATGCAATAACTACTTCTCATTTAGCCTTTCATCATGTGAAAAAAGCCTCTGGAGCATGATCTCAATTTGTCTTTAAATACACACTCTGAAGTGTGAGAATGAAAGTGATGTTATTCCTTTTTTATTGACAATAAAAATGGGCCTCTGAGAAGCTGAGCTAGTTCAAGGCCACAAGGCATATGTCAAAGTCAATTCTTAAACATAGGTTTTCCAAGTCTCATTCTATTTCAACTCCTAAGATATATATTAAATTCAGAATGTAGAATGTCATATGCTCAGTTGAGAATGACACCCCAATAAACTTTCTAATGGAGGAGATTGTACTTATGACAAACATAATAAAGTCTTTTGGAGAAATATATAATTAAAAATTTATACATGACACACACACATAAAGCCATAAATAAAATATGACATCTAGGAGTCTGGAGAGAGCTTAATGGACTGGTGTGCATGCTTTGCATGACAGAGGCCCAGGTTCAATCTCTGGTACCACATAATCTCCCACCCACTGACAGGAGCAACTACTGAGCATTGGCCAGAGAGTAGTACTGGGGTGGACTGTGATAAGTTTTTTCCTCGAACAGCAACAACTGAGGTAAGTAGTGGTCCCCAAATCTGAAAAAAAGAGAGCTACTAAATTAAGTTCTAATATATTACAATCAAAATAAGCAAGTAACCACAAACAATAGAGAATCACAGAACTTTATCTTACTTTCCAAGAATATAATATAGTATAATATATTATATTATATATCAGTACTATAATATAGTACTGATGGGTGTGGCTCCCCAGAGGCGTATGTATATTATCAATATTTGATAAGTTGCTTTGACTAGCATCAACGTTATTTGTGTTCCTTGAGAATGTACATTCTAGGAACAGGGGTCATTTGGGTGCAGGAAAAATCTACCTTAATCTTAAAATCCTGCACAAAGTGTGCTGCTGGAGGCACATTTAGCTGGTTTGTAGAATAAAACTGCTACCACAACAAAGTGTTTATTTACTGTTCAATTTAACAGTAACTGTGACTGTCATCATAGAGATTGCTCCTGCCAATGATTTCAGCCCCGTGTTTGAGGTCTCGCACTATTCATTCTCTGTTCCAGAAACATCAGGAGGTAAGAGATATTTTTGCTCCTGTGGTGTTAAAGCATGCACAGGAAATATCTACTATATTTCAAATGATACCAATGGAAAAGATTAAATACAATGATAAATTGCAAGCAGATGAGGAAACACTGTAGGATTTAGATATCCAGAGAAGTTCATTTTCATTGTTAATATCTTATGTATTTTCCTGATGGTTCTCCAGAGCTTCCTATTAAATTTGATGTCAGATCAAGAAGTACACATGACATTAATTGTATTGTTTTCTCCCCTATTGCCTCTGCTCTGGCTTTTTGTTTTGTATTATTTGTTTGTTCATTTTCTTTGTTATTTGGGGAACACACTGAGGGCTCAGTCTTTAAAAATGAAAACATCAGTTAATATTTATGTTGAAATATCTTCCTTCTTTTACCAACTGCAACGATCATATCTGGATAGGCAAGTCTGACAAAAAATAATGAAAGCACTTAGGGAGATTTAATTGTCTTTCTGGGAATTCACAGTAAAATGTAAATTTTGATGAAGAAGAAGACGGATTTAGAATTTCCCAAATACAGTATTGTCAATATGGATGGGCTGGAAAAATTCAACCTCTTTTCTTAGGAGATGGATGTCTCCCAAACAGGTCAATGTGAGGTAAATTGCCTGGAATTACCCATCACCTCACAATATTTGGATGCTAGAGATTAAACCAGGATAGCCCATGCAAGGCACACTCCTTAATCCCTATCTATTTTACCGACCCTTCAACCTCTTTATTCTATTATAAGAGATTTGGGACTGAAGAGAAAATTGGTTGCAAAGCTAACGAGTGGCCGAAATGATGGCTAAATACAACTTTCAAATCTCTAGTTTGAAAACTGTCTTCAGCAGTCAGGGTGCTTTTCACAGATGATTTTTGATGACAGGTCACTAAAAGTCTAAAGGCAAGTCCCAGGGCTGGAGCAATAGCACAGCGGGTAGGGCGTTTGCCTTGCATGCAGTTGACCTGGGATCGATTTCCAGCATCCCATATGGTCCCCTGAGCACCGCCAGGAGTAGTTCCTGATTTCAAAGCCAGGAGGTAACCCGTGTACATTGCCGGGTGTGACACCAAAAGAAAAAAAAAAAAAAGGGAGTAAAAACAAGTCCCTAGAAACCATATAAAAATTTGTGTGGAGTATTACAATATGTACTAATCTTAGAGTAGCTGATAGTGAAGACTTCTAGGGCAAAGACTTCTACGTTTCATAGGGAGCAAGATTATATAATAGAAAGCCATGATGGAATCATGAAATTATATTTCTAACAAAATGACCTACAATGAACATAGGCAGCATATATAACCTCTGATTGCCTTCAATTCTTAATCTAGGAAATGAAGATTATAATAATGTGTCAGACAATTAAAATGAGGATTATTGTGTATATGTTAACTACATGACACACACTAGGGCTGATGTAACATAATAATAATGCTGATGGTGATATAATAATCGTTAACATTATTTGACTTATTTACAATGTTCCATAACTTTTCCTTTGCCTCTTATTATTATTATTTTTTCTTCTTTTTGGGTCACACCCGGCAATGCACAGGGGTTTCTCCTGGCTCATGCACTCAGGAATCACTCCTGGCGGCGCTCAAGGGACCTCATGGGATGCTGGGAATCGAACCCAGGTTGGCTGCGTGCAAGGCAAATGCCCCACGCACTGTGCTATCGCTCCAGCCCCTCCTTTGCCTCTTAAAATCATCTTTTGATATTTCCTACCAAGATATATAAATTGAATCAATTATGGAATTTTTTTAAGGTGATCCCATCAAAGGAGACAAAATATTACAATACAATGGCATTTTGTTTTCAAGGAAGAAACTGAAAAGCTGAAGTTACTCTGAAAACTGTCTCTCCTCAGAAATCAAACATTTATCCTTGAGGACACTAAAAAATTTAATTAAATTTTTTTGGCTTTTTGGGTCACACTGGCTATGCTCAGGAATTACTCCTGTCTCTGCACTCAGGAATTACTCCTGGCGGTGCTCAGGGGACCATATGCTATGCCAGAGATGGAAGCCAGGGCAGCCACATGCAAGGCAAGTGCCCTACCCACTATACTATCACTCTGGCCCCCAAACATCATGAGTCTTAATGTTTGTTAAAATATTATATTCAATGATACAGAGTATACTTCCACACTTGCACATGATTTGAGGACTATATGAAGATTTTTTTCCTCCTCAAATGATTTTGAATTTTAAAATGAAAAAAATAATCTGATGATGTTATATGATGAATAATTGAACTTTTCAATGACAAAAAACGTTTGGAAAGTAATAGAAATAGGTAAAACAAAGCACACAAAAACATCTTTGTTGTAACTGTCCTAGAGAAAACAAAGAATGAAATCACACTGGGTATCATACCATAAGGAAAAGCATATTTTATTGTCAATAATTTTTATGAGAATTATTGACAATATGTTTGATTGAGTTACAGTTTCATAACTACTCTAATTTAAGCTTCAGGTATTGGTGCTCAAGTAAAAGACGATTTTAGTTTTATAAAAATGATTGATTTTATGTCTAACAGGAACTAAGTTCACTATTTTACTTAATCGGATATTAAAAGTGAAAATGTTACCAATCTTTGTTGGTACAATATGATAGAGATAGAAAATTTACCCTTAATCTGTTTTCTGTGATCTTACCATATTTTATCTTAGTAGTGATGCTTTTACAAACAATAGATAAGTTTCTTTATACTATGAATAGCCCAATATGAAATGTTACATTCTTTCCCACAAATGTGTTCTCTCTAGCTTTGTTAGTATGAGCTGTATTCATTGCCTTCTTAGCATCGTATTAGAGACTGGTGTGATCTGGTAAGAGGAAAATGCAAACTGAAAGAAATTCTGAGAATGAAAGTATTGGGTACAGTACATTAATTAATTTGTTTACAGGATTTTAAATTCTTGATTATCGGTAACCAAAATGTTCTAGACAGGGACTGGAGAGATAGTACTGCAGTTTGGGCACTTGCTTTATCCATACTGGCTGGCATTTGATCCCTGGCACCACATACGGTCCTCCAAGCCTTGCCAAGAATGATCACTGTGCAAAACCAGGAGTAAATCCTGTTAACATTTAGCACCACTGGGTATGGCCCCCAAATTAAAAAACAAAAAACAAAGCAAAATGTTCTATACATAGGTTGTTGGTGCCAAATCATTGAATTGTGATATTTCAGAAAGTAGAGGAGGCCAAGCAATTCCCTAGAGACTCTAATCCAGATCAAAAATGGTTGAGAGGCAAATTTATTGCATCAATTAATTATCACTATATGCTGTGTAATTCAACTTACAAAAGTTAGAATAATACAACAATGCATTTTATTTACTTTAAAATAATAAATAAGCCTGAGATAAGGTTGATGGGTCCCTTTGGACTGGACTGCTTTGGTCAAAATTGTGAGAACTAAACGGCTTTTGATGATCTAACTGTTTGAACTGGCTTGATTAGATGGTTTGGCTCCTCTTTCATCCTCCCACTGCCTAAATCAAGCTTGTTCTCAAGGCAGAGGAGGAGACATGGGACTCTACTGTCCTCATCTTTAATCCAAAAGATTACTTAGGGAGAAATACATGCTGCAATTGCAGCAATGTGATTAAAAAATATGTGGGCTATTGATACAACAGACACAAATTTGAATCCTCATTTTTACCATGATTACAATACTACCAAGCTGCAGTTTTAATATATATGAAATAAAAGCTATACTAGCACATATGTACCAGTATAGTACTATACAAGTTGTTGAGAAGACTTATTGAGATAATATATGCTAATGATAACTATCATATAGCATTGACTCTATAATAGCACTATAGCACTGTTGTCCCATTGTTCATCAATTTGGTTGAGCGGGCACCAGTAATGTCTCCATTGTGTTGTGAGATTTGTTGTTACTGCTTTTGGCATATTGAATACTCCACGGGTAGCTTGCCAGGCTCTGCTATGAACGGAAGAATACTCTCGGTAGCTTGCTGGACTCTCTGAGAGGGACAGAGGAATCGAACCCCGGTCGGCCACGTGCAAGGCAAATGCCCTACCCGCTGTGCTATTGTTCCAGTCTCTGTAGTAACCACTATTATAAATGCTCTAATTCTCACAACCTTCAGTGATAAAATCTCTTATTATTTCTCGTCCTTGAGGCCAAGAGAGATTATGGAATTTTCCAATAGGTATAGCTAGCATGTGGCAAAGTTGAGATTTAGAATTTAGGAATTCTGTTTCTGTGTCTGTACTGTTAGCTGTGGCAATTTATCACAAAAAAGCCAATCAGATTAGCAACTTTGACTACTGTCCAGCAGGGTTAGTTGCAAAGAATGAGATAGACAGATGCCATGGCTTATCTAGGTTGAAAGCTAATCTAGACAGCTCCAAACAAGGGACTAGGCTGGGCATTTACTGAATGTTGAATGCTGTTTTCTGTTCCCCACCATGGTTCCCTGGCTCCAAACACAAAGACCATTGTTTCAGATATATCAAGAACAGTTGTAAACAGGTACCTGTAAAATAATTAGCAGGAACATTAATGAAAAAGGCTGAGATGTTTACCTAACTGTGATCATAAATTGATAAAGAGCTATGCACCATTAATATATAGCATTGAAGTTATGATTACCTAATTTCTGCCTGGGCATACATGTGCAGCCCTCATTGTCTAAACTAAACTTATTTTACCCAGAGGAATATTCCAACCTTAGGTTATTGAACAATTTCTCACGGTTAATATTATCTGATTCCAATATTTGTATTATTTATGGTTAAAAATAAGCATAAATTGCATGTAAAGTCACTATTATTGAAAACAGAATTTTATTCATCATTGTGATCTAAAGTGGCAGAAGACTATTTTCTGTCATGTACAGTGGAACTGTCAACACATCTCATTGTCCAAAAACACTAGGTTGACATAAGAAGCAAAAAAAAAAAAAGCAAAAAAAAGTAATATGTCTGCCCCCAGGCACTGCAGGATATGTAGCCCTGGGGGTCCCTGTCACTTTAAGGCAAAATGGCACCCCCTTCTGACTCTAGCATGTAGTTGAGCAACCTGGTAGATTAAGAATCACTGAGAGTATTTCTCAGGACTTTTGAGAGCTGTTTGAAAGGGCCCCCCCAAGATAAAGTAAAAACAGTGTATCTACATGGCAAAAATGAGCCTAAATAATTGCTCTTATTTTTAAAGCTTTCTATAAAGTTGGAAAAGTTACTGCCATTGATGAAGACTACCCCAGCTGTGTGAGGTACAAGATAACTAATGGAGATGTCCAGATTATACAAAAATTCTGGATTCATCCTCTCTCTGGAATGATCGAACTCACCACACAACCAGATTTCGAGACTGTGAAGCAATATAACCTCACTGTGGAAGGGGTGGACTGTGACAAGTTTCATCCTCGAACAGCAACAACTGTGGTAAGTAGTGATCCCTAAGTCTGAAAAGAAGAGAACTACTAGATTATGTTCTAATATATTACAATCAAAATAATCAAGCAACTGACCACAGACAATAGGAAAATCACAGAACTTTGTCTTACTTTCCAAGAATCTATAACTGTAATATGTTATAAGAACAAATCTTTGAACCCTCTTTCTCTTGTTCTATAACCTTAAATTTGTGTTTCAGTTTTATTTTTAATTAATTCATATTTTACAAAGTTGTTAAGTAAGCAGGGTGGGGGGATAGGGGGGGAGCCCTGATAGAGGAGGCGCTTGCTGCAGGCCAGCCAGATGCAGAGGCTGGCTTAAGCAATCAACACCGAAAGCTTTTATTTTATCTTTAAAATTTATTTATTTTGGTCTTCTGGGGTCACTCCTGGCGATGATCAGGGCTTATTCCTGACTTTTCACTCAGGAATTATTGCTGGTGGTGCTCAGGAGAACATACGGGATGCCAGGGATCAAACCTGGGTTGGCTATGTGCAAGGCAAATGCCTTTCCTGCTGGACTACGGATCCAGTCCCACTGAAAGCATTTAATTTAATTAACTTATTTTTGCATTTTGCATATATAAATAAATATATATATATATATATGCCTCTCAGAGAGCCTGGCAAGCTACCCAGAGTATCCCGCCTGCACGGCAGAGCCTGACAAGCTCCCTGTGGCATGTTTGATATGCCAGATACAGTAACAATAACAGCCTCATTCCCCTGACCCTGAAAAGAGCCTCCAATTGTTGGGAAATATGAATAAGGAGAGGTTGCTAAAATCTCAGGGCTGGGACGAATAGAGACGTTACTGGCACCCACTCAAGTAAATAGATGAACAACAGGATGACAGTTACAGTTTATAATAATTTGTTATAGACATCTAATATACCAATACCAATCTCACCACCATTGCACCTTCCCACCATTGTTTTCTCCAATTTTCCCAATCACACCTTAAGCCTGCCCCCATAGCAGGCCCTCAATAATTTATTTTATATTGATTGTTATAAATAATTTGCTAAAAGTATGATAAAAAATGTTTTCTAAAAATAAAGTTAACGAAGATTGTTGTATGTCACCATGGAGACATTAAGCCCTTATATAAGAGATTACTGACAAACCTTGGAAATTTAAGATTTGCTTGAGAAGACTCTGATAACTCATCTCACTTTCATAAGGTTACAAAATTTGTAACAATAGCTATATGCATCTAGTTCCTCTCCTGTGCCCATTCCTGTACGGGCTCCATTGATATGTTGGTGAGGTTCAGGGTGAGCAGTAATATATTCATCTTAGAAAAATCACAGAAACAATAGAATGCAGGGGCTTTATTGGTCATGAAACAACTGCAATTGGGAAGGATGTGCACCAGCACAGTCTGAAGAACAATTTCCAATAGAGGAAGTGAGCTCTGGATTTATGTGCAGCCACAGACTGACTTAATGGCTTATGCATATTCTGGTAGTTTTTCAGGAAACCCATACATTTTCATGAGGGACAACGGGAAGCATGTGTACTTGAAGAACATACAAAGAACATCTATCGCATATACAGAAAACGACAGAAAAATACTCTGGGGTGTATTTTTAATATGGTATTAAAGATCCAGGAAGCTTAGGAAGAGGGTTCTATTCCCCAGTCTCCACTGGCTGGTATCATCTGACTACGGCCTTGAGTTCTTATCAGTGCAAAAGTGTTCTTTAAATTCTGCACTGGAACAATTGTAGCCAGTAATAAGCAACAGGGGAGCTTCTCCCAGAGACGGTTGTTGCACCCTCCAAATTACAGGTTACTACAAGCTACAGAGTGCTGGAGAGATAGCACAGTGGGCAGGGCATTTGCCTTGCATGCGGCTGACCCCAAGTTTGATTCCTCAGGCCCTCTCGGAGAGCCCGGCAAGAGTATCTAGCCCAGACATCAGAGCCTGGCAAGCTACCCAGGGCGTATTTGATATGCCAAAAACAGTAACAACAAGTCTCAAAATGGAGATGTTACTGGTGCCTGCTCGAGCAAATTGATGAACAACGGGATGACAGTGACAGTGACAAACTACAGGATAATCAGTTTTATTGTTTTCTATCTCCAGAGAGTCCTAAGTATTGGAGGGGGGGAAAGAAGGGACAAAGTTGTAAAAAGCTTTGACATTATCATAATTTCCACAGACAAGGAAAATGAAGCACAGGATATTGAAAACTTGTCTGAATTTACTCATAAGATTTGCAGAGCTATATTCAAATATTGGCTGACTCTCACACTGAGTGGTATATTTATAAGGAAGGTCATTAACCAAGGTTTATTCTTTTAGCATCAGTGGGGGAAAATGTAAGCCTCAAAATTATTTTATCAACTTCAAAGGACTCTATAAAGACATCAAAAGTGACTGGTGCTGTATTGATGTTGTGGTGTGAACCATTGTCTGATTAGTAATTATAAATGACAGTAAGGTTTGAACTTTTTAGTTGAAGAAGAGACAGAGGAAGACTGAAGAATTTTAAGGCCCCATTTGGCCTGATGAGTCACTGTGCATCACCTTCTCTGTACAGAGACCCTGTGGTTTGCATCTATTGTGGAGATCAGTTTCCCGAGTGTGTCATTGTGTGGGAAATGTCAGGCTCATGCGTTTCAACAGTTAGATGACTTTTTCAGGGACTGAACTATAGTTCGCAGATGAGATTATGTGACTTAATTGTTTCAGGATGATACCTCCAATATGAGACAGATATTTGCACTTAGGAAGCGGTGAAAGTTTTTCCTGTAGAAATTAAAAAGTTCCCCAAATAGTATAGGGTGACACACTTATGCAATTATCACTCATTATAAAGGAGGAAATGCAGATTAAAATATTTCAAGTGACTCTATACTTATAAAAATAATTTTTCTTTTGCCTCAAGATAAAGCATGAACATGTCATTTCTTAATTTCCTTTAAAAATGTTTATTAATTATTACTCTGTGCACAATATCATAAATCACAAAAAAGTATAAGATAATATGTATGTCTTTAGAGAGCTTCACCATTTTAGCATGAAAATATGAAAGTTTGTAACAAATAAGTAGGTACTTTACATAAGTATATACTTTAAATTACCAACATGGGACTCCCAAAGTTTAGGAATCTTCATTATCACCATTGTCACTATCAGCATATTGATAAAAGAAATTTAATACTAACATGTATAATATGGATATATGTATATATACATACATAAACATATGTATATAAGTAAAAGTATATATACATATATAGATAACTGGTATGTATGGGAGACATTCCTTAACAGTGAATAACTCAAATGGTTCCAGATTTCTGTGTGTGTGTGTGTGTGTGTGTGTGTGTGGGTGTGTGGGTGTGTGAGTGGGTGTGTGTGAGAAAGAAAAAACAGAGAGAGAAATAGAGAGAGATAGAGAGAGAGAGATGATGGATGGCATCTTAAGCTGTTTAGCTAACACAGAGGGTACTGGAAAGGAGTAAAGAAAACTCAATTAGAGAATTACCAAGTAAGGCATAATTAAAAGCATGCAGATCTAAGTCAGGCTTCTCTGGTAAAAGAAGAAAAGATCTTTCACAGTAACACATTCTCAAGGAACAGGTTTACATATAAATGTTTTCATAAGATGTGACTTCTACCCAGTCTTCTTAGCCCCTCCCATGAAATTAATGTTTGTCAAAGCCATATTTTGGGGTGACAAATTTTCATTTTCTATCTTATTTAGTCTTCATTCCCATAAAGTAGTAACCTATTTCTTTGCTTATAAATGGAAAAGTTTCATTTTCTAGGGTTAGTAATTGAAAAGATCATCAGCTAAGACATGTAGAAAGAGATAGAAGAATTAACTATAAATATTTTAAACACTATAATGTATCATGTACCCCAAATTCTCTTTCTATCTATTAATTATATTGTTGCCTATGTTCTTTCTATTTATGCATTTATTTTTGGTTTGGAGGTCTTCGTTGGCAGTGCTCAGGGCTTACTCCTGACTCTTATCTCAGGAATCATTCCTGACAGGGCTCAGGGGATCCTAGGAGGTGCCAGGATGGAACCTAGTGTGTTCCCCACTCTACTATCTCTGCGGTCCTACTTTTATACTGAATTCTCTGACTTGTTACCCATCTGCAGCTAAAATACTGGTTGTTACTATCGTCTCTTAAATGCAGCCGCCTCTTAACCAGAATCTGGACTTCCACTTCCTCCCTTTACAATCTATCCTTCCAACACCAGCAAGATTGATCCTTTTTACATGACAAGTCCTTCTTTGAAGCTCCCATTACACTTGGCATAAGCACCAATGTTATTTCTAAATAATGAGGTTTCCTGCATGATCTGAATCTTCTTTTAATTTCAATTCAGCTATGCAAACTTCTTCAATTTTTTTTTTTTTTTTTTTTTTTTTGCTTTTTGGGTCACACCTGGCGATGTACAGGGTTTACTCCTGGCTCTGCACTCAGGAATTACCCCTGGCCGTGCTCAGGGGACCATATGGGATGCTGGGATTTGAACCCGGGTAGGCCGCGTACAAGGCAAATGCCCTACCCGCTGTGCTATCTCTCCAGCCCCAAACTTCTTCAATTTTTAAATTTTCATTTTTACTGTAATTAAGGCAATGATTGCAATTGCATTAACATTTATGGTTTTGATGTACAAAGTCCACCACAAAGTGCCCAAGACACTTTACTACTGACTTTTCTTTTTCTTATACTTGTGGTGCTGCTACCCCATGTCCACCTCTACAGTGTAGTGGGGGAACAGTTTTTCCCAACGTGCCGGGACATGGTGCACGCCAGTCCGGGGAGATGTGGGGTGAAGAATGATGGGCTTGCAAAGAAACACCCTCCGGGAGTAGCTGAGGGCTGTTCACTTTATTGTCAAGTATACACAAATATTTTATAGAGTGTCTCAGCTTTAAGGAAGGTCCAATCACAAAAAGTTTAGCATTATTGACCTAACACCTCTCCTACTATGCTTTGCCTCAGTCCAGTCTCAATCAAGGCCAGATGCTGCAATCAGGATGACCTGCTTAACGTATGTGACAGTTTCTATGTCTTTGGTGCATGTGACTAGGGAGTTGAGTCAAGGCTGAACACCTTGTGCTGACAACCTATTCTTGCCGACTTTGCTCAGATACTTCCTCTTGCCAGGCTTTATTTCTGGGCCACTTTGCAAGGTCTTATCTGCTCCAGTGCTTATTTCCACGCTCCACAAAGTGCCAGGATCAGTCCACCATTATTACAAGTTCCCTTCTTTCCTGTTTTCTGCAGCACCCTCTTATCATAACTCTATGGACTATATCTCAGGAATATTTTCTTTGGGGAGTCTTTAATCAATCACTTTGTTTCTTTATATTTGGCATATGAGTGAGATCATCTGGTATTTGTCTTTTTCGTTCTGAGTCACTTCAATTAGAATGGCTTTCATCCAAGTTGCAGCAGATTGAAATGGTTTATCTTTTCTCTTAGCTTATATTCCATTTCATGTGTGTGTGTGTGTGTGTGTGTGTGTGTGTGTGTGTGTGTGTGTGTGTAAACACCACGGTTTCTTTATCCATTCATTCATTGTTGGGTATTTGGGTTGTATATACTTCTTGCTTTTCTTCAACACACCAAATATGTTTGCTCCTAAAAGCCTTTGCCCAAGGTACAAATGTTTGTCCTCAATATACACGCATGATTCAGATTTTCTTTTTTTTTCTTTTTGCTTTTTGGGTCACACCCGGCGATGCACAGGGGTTACTCCTGGCTCTGCACTCAGGAATTACCCCTGGCCGTGCTCAAGGGACCATATGGGATGCTGGGAATCGAACCCGGGTTAACTGCGTGCAAGGCAAATGCCCTACCCGCTGTGCTATTGTTCCAGCCCCTGATTCAGATTTTCAATTTAGTTACATTTATACCAGTGAAATCATGCTCACCAAGACCTTTTCTATTGTGTGTGATGGTGGAATTCTGAAACAACTTAAATGTTCATCACTAGGAGAATAAATAAGTAAAATGTAGTAGAAACATGCTATGGAATACTCAGAAAGAAATGAAACTAGTTTACAGCGAGCAACATGGAGAGAATAAGAAAATACAGTGCTGTATTTAAAAAGTAGATAACAGGAAAGAACTATAGCACAATATCATTTGTGCAAATCAAAATCACATGACCAAATAACACTTATTTTGTAAGGATATTTACTTGTATGAAGGCATAAATAAAATATGAGAAGAGAAAGTAAATAGGAGAGTGACTTATAAATAAAGAACTTTCTCTGAATATTGTATCAGTGTAGTTTGATTAGCTCTTTTCTCTCACTTGAACGTGCAGAAAGTGCACAATAACTATATGACATTGTTAGATATATTTATTTTGCCTCCTTTATTGGAATAGAAATTTTAATAGGGGAAGGAGTTAATTTCTGGATTTTATCAGTGCTTAGCAAATAATAAATGTTAAATATTTATTGAATGAATTTTTCTCTTTAATAATCCTAGGAAGAGAGGGATGGAAATCACTTTTTTAAATATGGGGAAAAACAAAATTAAACGTGAGGAAAAAAAAAGTTAAGTCATTTGAACCAAGTAAACAATCTGGTACATAGTGAGCTCAGGTTGTAATAATGATTTATGATACCAAGTCCTATTCCGTTTCCATTATATCACATTGTCCATAAAATCATAAGACATCTCACTTATTAAATAGAACACATAGTTATATTTAATCCATCAGAGTAGCACTAAAGAATGAGTTATCTCTCCAGAATTTAGCTTTTGTTAAAACATTATAGACAACATTTTAAAAAGATAATACTTGCAAATATAAGCACACCAGGGATTCTTCTGCAAATGATGTTGAGAAGTTATTACTCATCTAAGAGGTAGGCAGATAACCTTTCTAAGCTGACTGATATTCGATCACTGACATTTAAAAATCTTTGATATTTTGATCTTTTTCTGTGTAAACCACAGTTTTCTATTTTATGGTATTTTAATTAATAAAGGGTGATAATAGTCCATAATTATAGTCACATCACACTTTTTAAAGAAATAATATTTTTACCAAAAATATATCATGAGAGAATGGTGCAGAGGAGAATCCTAAGTTATGAGAGAAGCAAACTCAGAATATATTAGTCACTAAGTGTGTAAGGGAACACAATTTTTTGAGTCATCACTCTTCAACTTTTCTTTCCTTATTATTTACATAATTTGTGAGCTCTCCCGTCTCTTCTAATGAGCCCGAAGCTCTCCCTAATAACCACAGAGAATGTCACAGTTGACCCAAGAATAATAAGACAACTGACTACTTGATTGACAAGCAGAAACCTAATCTGCAGAAACCTTTCTTCAAATTCAAAACTCCAGGCTAAATTTATTTAATAATCCCAAATATCCTGGCTCTACCCAAGTATTTATTTCTAATTTTGTATATAAATGATCACATGATGTACATGCGATGTTTCTTTCTTTTATTGCTGACAGGTCACTGTCAACATTGAAGATGAGAATGACGAAGCACCTGTCTGTACACCGTCTCTATATCAGGCAGTCATTCTCGACAGTGTTGTTGCTGGAACAAACATCAATGGATTTAGCCTAAACTGCCATGATAGAGATTCACAAGACTTTGAAATGCGCTTCGAAATGGTTTCTGGTGGATAATCTTATTATTTATTTTAATCAGAAGCATGTATCAATATGGTAGTCGTTATGCACTTTTTAAGTTATTAATCCCATAGATTTAAACTATTTCATATCTGTGGCATTGATTTTTCTTGAGAAAGCCTATTTCACATGCCCAATCTATGTTGTAACTATAAATGATTTCAAAGAATATAACAATAAAAACACTTTGGCTTGCATGGGGGACACTGAAGGTTAATTTACAAAGAAATCAGTTCTCAATAGTAAAGGCTAAAAACAGCTTTTCCATGTGATGTTAGCATCTATTCACTAAAATAAATGTTTTAAACTGTATTGTTCTTAGATTCATTTAGTCAGAATCTTGTAATACATGAAAAAATTTATAGAAAACCAAATTTATGCTAGAAAATGGTATGCAACATAAAAAATACAGATCTTTTACTTATGGAACTCTATTCATTTTAATAGTAGAAACATCAACAATTATAACATCATAAAGTATGACAAGTTTCTTAAAGGAAAACTTCTGGATGTCATGAGACAGTATAACCCCATTTAAAGTATGGAGGTCAGTTTTTCTGTTACATTGACAAAAGAATGGAAACATGAATATTAATTAGTAAGCCTACTGTCAATTATTTTTGAAGGCTAGTTCCACGTCTGCTTCTCTTGCTGAACAGTAAGTGTCATGAATATGAGAAGTAAATAAATCTTATTTACAACATATCTATACACCTTTTGAATGATTTGAAACAGTACAATAAATATGTATGATTGGAAACCTTCATCTCATGTTGGTCGAAACTGTGCTGAATGTGAGCATAAAACAGCTCCAACTGGGAGATAAAGGAAGGGTAAATAGGCAGAATCATTTAAAAATAGTGAAATATTACTGATCACATATATAGATCAGATTCAAGTGATTTAGTCTTTAAAACAAAAGTTTTTCATATGAAATGAAATTGATCTATTAGTAGATCTCAACTTTACTATAAGCTTTATATAAAAGAAATAAGAACACAATTTTTTTTTACCTACTGTGTTTCAAAGGCTATGTCAGGTAGCTTGGAAATAATCATTGAATAAATCATAAAATAATTATAACTTTTGAATGATCTCTTTTAAAGGAAATGAGAAACAACATTTTGGATTTGACCCAACTCGTGGTTCAAGTTCTCCAAAATTAATTGTGAAGAATCCCTTTAACTTTGAATCTGGAGCTGAACGGCAATGGCGGTTCCATCTTGTAGTGCATATTATTGATGACAACCTGAAATACAGCAAAGCCACCAACCCCAGGACAGGCACGGCTATTATAGATATTTATGTGACAAGGGCCAATACTCCACCACCTCCAACCACTAATTTTGAAGTAAAGAATTATGGAATTTAATTTGGATCTTTGTGTGAGAAATATCTTGTTGTAAATTGAAGTTCGTGCAGAAAGGCTACAAGGTTACTAGAGCAGCTCCCATAAACCTTTCCACTGGGCATTACCCTTTCTAGCTCCTAGCCGGCATATTAGAATGTGAATTGGTAAATATAAACTGTGTAAGAATTTGTGACAGTTGTACGTGGATCCATTGTGAATTTCAGTGATTATGTCTGAATGGTCAAAGAGTCATGTTCAATAGGGAGATCCACCAGTTAATGAAACCTGTTCCTTAAAAATGTATATCAATGGACACTTTAAAATTGTATTCCTGGCTGGAGTGATAGCGGGTAGGGCATTTGCCTTGCACGTGGCCAACCTGGGTTCAATCTCCGGCATCCCATATGATCCCCCAAGCACCACCAGGAGTAATTCCTGGGTGCAGAGCCAGGAATAACCCCTGAGGAACGATGGTGTGACCCAAAAAGCAAAACTAAAATAAAATAAAATAGTATTCCCTAATGATCAGGCTATTCATATTAATGGACACCCACAGTGTGCTTATATTGTAGTACATGGTTTTAGGGCTGTTATTTTGTCCAACATATGCTATACTAAAAGTTTAGCAGACCCTTTAGAATTTTATTTTTCTTTTTTTTCAAAAATACATATGGATAGCCTCTGTAGAATTTCTGAATGGCTTTATAAAGTCCATAGAGCAGAATTTATGTTAACATTTTATTGTCATCTATCTTTTGAGTAGAGGCTTGTTTTTCCTATATGGATGAAATAGCCACTAGATTTTTAAAAAATATTTTATTTTCTGCACACTATTTTCTCAAGTTGCAAAAGAGTTAATCTTGTTTAAATAGGCAACTGATACATATAAACCTAGTATAGCCATCAGGCATCATTTAGTTCAACCCATTGATTTTGCAGATAAGTAACCTAAGGACAAAGAGTATAAATGGTTTGTTAGATTCACACACAAAAAAAGTTTTGCATACAATTCAGGTCTTTAAACCTTAAAGTGGGTTCTTTTCTAGGCTTAAATATTCTTTGCTACCACCTGTGGTGTTTAAAAATACTAACTATCTCCAGCTGAGGGGAGATCATTTTCCTTTCTCTTCTATTTTCCAATAAACTTTTCTACTCCCTAAAAAGTATGTATGAATATTTTATATGCAGCCTTTTATTGGAGAAAAATTATTTTAATGATAAATGCAAAAGTGTGAGATGACTGCATTTTATGTGGAGTAATAGCACAGTGGGAAGGGCGTTTGCCTTGCACGCAGCCGACCTGGGTTTGATTCCTCTGTCCCTCTTAGAGAGCCTGGCAAGCTACTTGTGGCATATTCGATATGCCAAAAACAGTAACAGCAAGTCTCACAATGGAGATGTTACTGGTGCCCGCTCTAGAGCAAATCGATGAACAACAGGATGACAGTGTTACAGTGTTACCATAAAGGCAAAAGTAGCCCAGGAACTCTCTGCTGCTATTCACGAATCAGGAATCATGAAATCCCGTTGATCGTGGACTTTTGAGCCGTCTCAGTAACCTCTCCATTCGTCCTATCCCTGAGATTTTAGAAGCCTCTCTCTACTTCTCCTTCCCAAGGATGCCGCGTTGGAGGCTCTTTCAGGGTCAGAGGAATGGGATCCAGCTTGTTACAGGCTTTAGCATATGAATACACCATGGGAAACTTGCAAGGTTCTCTCATGTGGGCAGGAAACTCTCAGTAGCTTGCCAGTTTCTCCCAGAAGGAGAAGTATGTTATAAGATATCTTGTATCTTCTGGGAGCTTGCTTTTAAGTCTCTGTATGTTGGCCGTTGATGGGATTACACACACCTGGGTTCCTCTGCTGGTACCTTCATGAGTGAGGCTTGTCCGAACGTGTGGAGAGGGGCCTTGAGCATGGCTGTGGCTAGGTTCTGGTGGTCTTCGACCACCGAGAGCTCTGCTTGGGGCGGGGAGGGAAGCTGGAGCCCATCCCCTCTGAGGGACCCCAGGGAAGACAGCCAGGCGTGCGGGCAAGAGACTCTCTGCTGCTATTATTTACACTAAATATGAGCTATTGAGAAACTTAGAGTATTCAATACATAATAAATAAATAAAAATCTATGGAGAGCCCAGAAAGCTCAGTGGTAGAGCCTCAGATGCCTGAAGCCTCAGGCATGCCTGAGGATGGGTAGAGCTCTTGAGCATTACAACCAAGAGCAGGTACTTCACCAAGTGTAGGAACCTAGCATTCCCAACACCACAGGAGAGGAAGTGGGGGGAGGAGGAGGGAGGAAAAGAGTTCTTGTCACGAGGGAAGATTTTTTTAATTATTAAAAATAAATTTATATAACTGAGTGAATTGCCACTCTGTGTAGGACTACAGCTCTATAGTGATGCATTCTGTGTAAACAGATGCCCTTGGAAAACAAAAACTAATGCTTTGTTTGCTTTGAATTAATATTTCCCAGCAAAGGAAAGGTCTCACCATTATGTACACAGCTATCAACACATACAAATCCAGTGACTGGTACATTCCTTTCATCTTCACTCTGATGGCTGTTTTCTTTGCTGCTTTGGTTTCCTGGATGTGTTTCCTGCTTTGGCGATACGGAAACACTATAGAATGTTGCCAGAAAGCCAAGGATGTCTCCAAAGCCAAACTTAAGTATGTGGTTTACCATTCTTAGCATTTGAAGAGTTAAATAGGTTGATATTTAGTGACTTTGGTCTGAGCTCTTCTGTTCAAGTTTTCCTGTGAGGGGCGCAGAAGAAAGTACTTGAGATAATAAAACACAACTGTACTTTTAATTGTTGATGTGAATCTTTTCTATCTCAGAAACATGTGGGAGCACTCTCGAAAAAAAATTTAAAAACACATATTTAAATTATTTTTTACCTTAGAATATATGAAATAGAGTCTGTGAGAATGTTTTAAACAAATCTGCTTGTGAAAAGACAAGGGGATAACTTTTCATTATATTCATGTGCAAGAAGTTCTTTGGCAGGTGTTTTACAACCCCTGAAAACTAGCCTAAACTTAGGGAATAAATTCAGCTAAGATAAACTTGCTTCATTCTTGTTTGGAAGCTCTGTGAAGTAGAATGACCAAAGAATTGTATTGCAAAAGCAACTGCATTTATTACCGTCTGAAAATAGTTCTTCAGGGTGTAGGATATCATGCCTTCAAAAATAGAGCTGGATATGAATTTCTATTAAGTAGAGATAATGTATGTGAGTGAGGGGAATAGTGACGGTTAGTGAGAGCATTTTATTATTCCCTGGACAATATGTCAAAAAAATGGGAGTGGGAGAGAAGTGATCAGAGTCATGTATTGCAAAAAGAAATGAACTTCTGCCATGTATTAACTAATGAAGCTGATATTTTTTAAATTTTATTTTTATACAGAGGAATGAAGTATATTACAGGTAAGTTATATACTTCTACTTATCCCATGTTTATTATTAGTTATGTTATTTTTAAAAAGCTACTCACCTGATACCTGCTTTTTAAAATTTTTGAACAGAAGATAAGAGCCAAAAGGAAAATATTGTATCCAGTAACAGAAACAAAAAGCTAGAAGTATTAACAGTAAGTATACATTGCAATTCTTCTACAGTAGCAGAAAAAGAACTAACTACATTGTTTCTATAATTTTTATATGAGCATGTTTGCTCAAGAATAATATAAAAGAAATAAAGTACTTTCAATGTACTCACTTCTGTTTAAAATCTCTTTTTTTACAAAGATGGAATGGTGGATCCAATTTTGTTTGTAGAATTTTGTCTGAGCAAAAATTAGCCTCAAATATTAGATATGCATTCAGCAAACATCTAGACAAATGGAAGTCTAGCACTGTATATCATTACTTAAAAATAGTATCTAAATTTGAAAATGCATTATACATATTAGCAGATGATAAAAGTTGGTGCCCTGGATTGTGTAGACTTTCTCTAAATTGTCTGAAATTCATTTGATAAATGATGCAGGACACGCATGTTCAAGGGTAAGGTTAGTTCCAGAAATTTTAAACGTGGAATGGCATAACAAAGGACATCTTAGTCTTCATCTCCAACTTTCCCCACTCCATCTGCCTTGTCATTTATTAAGGAGTTTCTCATCTGAGTCTTGACTGACCATAGAATGAATTTATGAACTTTTTTCCATACTCACTTTTCAATTCTCATAGGTTCTCTTTCAGTACTCACTTCCTGTGCCCCTTCCTGTAGGTATCTGTATTAGTCAACCCTGATTGCCATAGCACAGTACCACAGAGGAGGCAGGTTGTTAAGCAATTGTATTTAATTATCCTCACAATTCTGGAACCCAGAAGTCCAAGATTAAATTTTTACCCAATTTGGTTCATTTGAGGTTTATCTCACTTGCTGATGACTGCTTACTTCCTGTGTTTTCACATAGTCATCACACAATTGTTGCTGTCTATACCCCTTTCTCTTCTCTTCTCCTTGCCTTTCTCTATTATTTCTTCTTCCCTCTCATATCCTCTTTTTATGATGTTATGCATATTAGATTAAGACCATCCATATAATTAAATTCTACCTTAATCACCTCTGTAAAGACCCTATCTCTAAAAATTATATTCTTAAGTAGTGGGGCTTAGGAATTTAACATGAACTTTAGGGGAACATCAATTCAACTCATAAAACCTTAAAACCAAGAGATTTTGTATCAATAAAAGTATCTAAGGTATGGGTTAAGATACTGGAATTTTAATGGTGAGAGGTAACTGTGTAAATCAAGACCATAACTGTCAACACCATTTGAAACATATTACCTTATTGTCTTAACTATAATAATTTTTTAAAATTATAAAAGAAGATCTGAGTTTGATTAAGGTCATTGTAGTTAGATTAATATTGAGGAGGAGACTGGAAGAAATAAAAAGTAACAGTAAGTTTTTGGCTCTTAAATTGTTAGCTTTCTATAGACATATAATTTATAGGAAATCATTTAAGAATTTCTTAAATTGTTAGCTTTCTACAGACATATAATTTATAAGAAATCATCTGGTTATGTAATTAGATGAGGAGCAAGAAAAGTTTGATCATATATCTTTAGCTCAGTAAAACTTGGATTTTGCTTTAAAAAGGAAAAAAGAAATCATCTACTCAAAGTACTCAGTACAAGTTGAAGCTAATTTTATCAATCCAACTTTATTGCTAATATTTTGTGATTTTTTTAAAAAGGAAACCATTGTATATGAGACTGTGTTTGACGGAGAAGCCATTGACCCAGGTATAGTGGTTTCATTTTGTTTGAATCATCCCCATTTTGTCTATATTGATGCTAAGCTGTGTGAATGTATTATTATTAATTATGCTTTACATTATGAGACTATGTACTAAAGAAAATCATTTACAGGCCAGACAGATAAAATAAATGACTGAAGGGGGTCCTACAAGTCAAGGGTATTCAATCACCAATGGTAACTGATGATTTGGAGACATGGTTATTACTCAGATCATTCAAATTGTAATTTGGATTACTATTGGAAACGTTACATTGGAAATAGATCTGGAGTTGCCAGAATTTTGATGCTTCAAAAGAAGCTTAAATTCAGCATGCTATATGAAGTCAATCCATTTTTACATGTAGATGACTAATTTAAAAACTCCATCGTGCAGTGCAAATGGAACACTCTCGCCCACCCCTCCATCCCCATCTATCAACTGTTATATATTACTATGTAACACCATACAATGACACCATGAAGCCCGGAGCTAGAAAATAGCATGGCATCACTTATATGCCACACCTTCTATTGGCCTAAGCAGTCAGAGTCTTCCCAGAATAAAAGAGATGTTATATACTAAACCTCTCAAGAAATTAGAATCAAAGAATTTGTCATCATTTTTAACCACTTACAAAATAAACAGTCCAGATTTTGTCTAAAGGTTTGTTATAGATTTTGCTTAAAGGTTTATCTCATATTAGACTCAAAATTATCTCAGGGTTTTATATCTCTTTGTTTATAAAACATTCCAGAGGTATTTTTCCCCCTTTCCATGTATTTCTTCTTTAAAGAAAGGGGTAGAAATTGAAAGTCATTTGAGGTATTGATAAAGCCATAGCTATGGATTTAAAAGATGTGGACTTGCCATATCTAACGCTCCTATTGTACTTTGAGCTTTCTCTTTGTGGGTGACTATAAGGTTTAAACATTAATGCAATAGATGTAAAAATGATTTTGTGATGTTTTATTCACATGAAGTATTAGTCACAAATGAGTCTTTGGCTCTAGAACAACTTTTGACATATTGCAAGTTTAATTTTGACAACTCTGAAAGACTTGGCATAAAGTTATTGATTCTTTATCACTGATAGTTAAGTTTTCTGTAAAGAAACATTAGTACTTATTCTGCAACACTGTAGCATTGCACTGTCGTCCTGTTGTTCAATTATTTGCTCAAGCGGGCACCAGTAACGTCTCCATTGTAAGACTTGTTACTGTTTTTGGTATATCGAATATGCCACGGGTAGCTTGCCAGGCTCTGCCATGGGGTGGGATACTCTCGGTAGCTTGCTGGGCTGAGAGGAATGGAGGAATCAAACATGGGTTGGCCGCATGCAAGGCAAGCACCCTACTCGTTGTGCTATGGCCCCAGTTCCATCATTGACAGTATTGTGAATTATATGCATAATTTTTTCAAAAAGGTCTACACCCCTATTCTCACATAAATGTCAATTAACACCTCAGTTTTATCTTTAAATAAAATATGATTCACATTTGTAACATAATTTATATTAAAATACAAATATATATTTGGATGTTAGCCCGGCAAGCTACCTAGAGTATCTTGACTATACAGAAGAGCCCGGCAAGTTACCCGTGCATATTCAATATGCCAAAAGCAGTAACAACAAGTCTCACAATGGAGACATTACTGGTGCCCGCTTGAGCAAATCAATGAGCAACAGGATGACAGTGATACAGTAATACAGTGATTTTTAATCTGACCTATAAGAAATAATTACTGATTCTACTGCTGAATTCCTCAGTAATGCTAGTTAGTTTAGCTACACTATTCTCCAATTCAGTGACTTCTATTTTTCTTCAGGGGGAGGTGTTGGGACACACCTGGCAGAGTTCGGGCTTACTGATGTCTTTGTGTTCAAGAAAAACTCAGGGGGACTCAGGGAACCAGGTGGGGTGCTGGGAATTGAACCCTGGCTGGACATGTACAAAGCAAGTGCCTTCCTATTGTACTGTCTCTCTGTGCCCAGTTGAGTGATTTCTGATGGAAGTTTTCTCATTCTTTATCTTTACTAGTTGAAGTTCTCTTCTATTACTTTCCTCAATTCAGCAGATGTCTTTAACCACTCTCAAGTTTCCATTGAAAAGTTTAAAGAGCTCTCGTGTACATGGAGTTCCTTCCTGGACTTTTGTCCTTGTCCACAAGTACAGATGAACTTCTTTGATTTTTCACTATATCTGGTGCAATGTGAGAAAAAGGGGTGAGGGTATGGCAATCTGGTCATGGCCACTACATCCACCCAGAGTCTGTGGATCTGAATTTGGGTAACCGGGTCTTTTTTTTTGGGGGGGGTTTGGTTTGTTTTTTTTTTTTAATTGAATCATCATGTGGAAAATTACATAGTTCTCAGGGTTATGTCAGTTATACAATACTCAAACACCCTTCCCTTCACCGGTGCCCATATTCCATCGCCAACCACCCCAGTATACCTCCCGCCCTCTCCCGCCCCCCCAGTCCCCGCCCTTATAAGTGATAAGTTTCACTTTGTTTACTCTTTATCTTGATTACGTTCCATGTTTCAATTCATAACTCACTATTGTTGCTGGAGTTCCCCCCCCAAAAAAGACAGTTCTACTGCCAAGGAAGCGTTTGATAGTTAGTTTTCCATTGCTGAGAATGTAGAGATATTAAGTCCCGCTGTTTGTTACATAACTTTTCTTCTTTTTTTTCCCCTCTCCTTCCCATGCCACCGAGTTCATGCCTGCTTAGTAATCCTCATAGTATGATTGACGCCACACTGCCTGACAAAGGGAAAAAACCCGAGAAAGATGGTTATTTCCCATCATCAGCTGGCGTGGGGCCATAGCTTAGTTGACAGTCTTGCAGCTTGTCTGCAAGCAGTTTCTGGAACCAATAGTAGTGCGCTGGTATCGGCCCCGGCTCGAGACTCCACCAGCGTCCCGCTGTTCCATGTACATAATTTTTTTTTTCCTTACATCCCGTTCCCACGCCACCAGGTTCATGTCTGCTTAATGGACATCATAATATGGCTAATGCCACGCCGCATTTCTTCCCGAGAAAAATATTTCTTCTCCTCAGCCGGCGTGGGGTTATAGTTTAGTTCAGTCTAGAGAGATGGCTACTACTTTGATTGCCTTCAATATTTCAACAAAAGACTTACTATTCTTGTTAGGATTATCCCCCCAAAGTCCAACCCGTTACAAAGGAACCATTTCATATTGCTGATGATTAGATGACATTCGGTTGCGTGGCCGCAGCAGCGGCTGCGCGGTTTTGGGTTTCTGTATAAAGTCCAGGGAAAATTCTGCCAGAAATTATATCACTATAAACTTTTACCCTTTTATGGTGCTCATAAGATGGAAAAACCTAGAGAGAGATACCTGGCCCCCGCTGTAGCAGCCTGGCGCAAATGCTCAGTTCACATTCTGGAAGTATTTCAGTGGGCTGCTGGTGTCCAAAGCAGCTCTTTTGGTGTCCTCGGTCATGCTGGAGCGGCAGCAGCGGCGAAAGGGGGGGGTTGTTTTGTTTTTTTTCCACACCCAGCTGTGATCAGAGCTTACTCCTGGCTCTGCTTGGGATCATACCTGGCAGGGCTTGGAGGTTCATATGGGATGTTCGGAATCGAACCTGGTTCTGCGGCATGCAGAGCAAGTGCCCCCCACTTGCTCCAGCCCAATTTTTGTCACTGGATTGCTGCTAGAAATTTATGGCCAGAGTTTACTATAATCAGGTATATACATAAGGACAGGCAAAAGAGTAATTAATTAATCTTAAAGTTCATAGTTGATGCTACTTGACAAGGATTTTGGTATCACTTTCTAAAAGATTTGGGCACAAATGGGTTTGCTCAGTAACACTTAAGCAGACCTGATATCTGCTAGGGCTAGGGCGTTTCTATTGCTGGCACCTAGCAGTCTGTATTGCCAAGCTCAGATTAACCTGGGAAGTGTCCTGTGGTGTAATCCTAAATTTAACTAGGATTGAATTCCAACAAAAGTTCAATTATTCAAATATAGGCTAAACACAGGCACAGTTGAGAATGAAAGAAAGACCTGTTGCCTTTAGTCTCTGCAAGCTCTTTCTGGCTTTAGGTATTTTCTTCTCTGCTTGCGATAATTCTGAAGTGATTTTGTAGGGAGTTGGTTTTGTCTGGTCTGAAAAGTTTCAAACTTGTGGCTTCCTGATGGCTTTCAGTGGGCTAATGATGTACATGTTCTGTAAGCGTTTGCCCTGAGTATTGTGTTGCTTCTTGCCTCCAGATCAGGTTTTATTGAGTTTTAAAGCTCTGGTCCATTTTTATTTTTTCGCTCACTCTTCCATTTTGCCAGAGTGCAGCCAGTACCTTCACTGCCCATGTTCCATTTCACCCACTTCTTGAGGTTTTGCTCTTTTAAGTCAACTACTGTTCCCGTTCCACTCCAAAGTAACTCCTGGAGATGGTTGCTGCATTCTTTTTTTTCCTTTTTTGGGTTACACTCAGCGATACTCAGGGATTACTTCTGTCTCTGTGCTCAGTAATTACTCCTGGCAGTGCTTGGGGGACCATATGGGATGCTGCCGGGAATTGAACCCCGGCCAGCCGCGTGCAAGGCAAACGCCCTACCCACTGTACTATCACTCTGGTCCTGGTGGCTGGGTTCTTCTGTGAATTTTCTCAAAAGCATACCATACAGGATTTTCTGTTTAATTCAGAATTTATTTTCTTTTTATTTATTCCCTCACCCTATTTAACTTTTGGTACTGTTTTGGCTTGGAGGTCCCAGAAACACTCTCAGATCGCTCCCCTTTCTCACAGCTCTGCCGCCAACAGAGCACATGAAATGCATGTGAAGTTATGTACTGCTTAAAATTTTGTTTCTATCTTCTACTTTCTCGAGCAAGACTTGAGAAGACTCTTATTACTACAAATTTGCAGGATAGCAAATACTCCATAAACAGTATAGAGTGAATAAATGCTCTTAAGTTCATTACAATTGAGTTTCTCTGCGTTTTGTGTTCTCATTTTATAGTCTCTGGGAACGTGTATGAGTATAACAGCAGAACAGGGGCAAGAAAATGGAAGAAAGACCCCAGGAGACACCAGGAGTCGTCCTTGGCGAGCATATACTCCCTTCCAAAGGCCCACTCTTCTGAAGAGTCTACAATCTTAAAAATTCCTATGCATAAATAACATTTTCCTGTGTCTTTGAATGGTATCTTTTTTGCATATGTCACTGTCATGGGCTTTTGCTTGGCTATCTAAAATTCATTTGTAGATGTGAGGTCAGCTGCTTTGTTTATATTTATGGGTCATGGTATTCTTCTAGTTCTGGATGAGGGCAGTTGGGGTGATCAATCTTGAGTCTTTGAATATGTTTTGCTAAAAATAGAGACTGTATGTGCTCATTGTCTTATTTTTCTCAATAAAAAACGTGTTAGGACTAGGAAGTTTGCTCTGCTCGCTGCTAGAGTCTCATCACATGCTAGGCACATATCTATTTTTATTTATTTGGGGTCACACACAGAGGTACTCAGAAATTTCTCTGGGGTCTGTGCTAGGGATCATTCCTGACAGAGCTCAGAGAACCATTTTGGGGTACCAAGAATTGAACCTATGTTGGCCACGTGCGAGGCTAGCAGTTATCTCTGGCCCCTCATATGCTTGGCACACACTGTGAACTCACTATGTATTTGGTGGATAAATAAACACGAGTATGTGATTTTATATTTCTGTCTTTAATTCAAAATATGTATTATACCTACCACCTGCAAATAGAAATGGGAATCACTTATGGAATAGAACTTCTTTGGTTTCTTTAAGTCATGAAAAATGAAATTTTTTTTCCTCAGATTTTTATTTTTCATTTCTTTTAGGTATTTGAGAGATAGCGCCAGGAACTGATTCCAGAACTTCAAATATGCAGGCTTTACTACAGACCTATTTACAGAATTTTAAAAATTGAGCTTGATTTTAATTTTCTTTTTACAGCACTGTAGAGAATGACCAGCCTGAAAACTTCACTCATTAGTGAGTCACTAAGAAAATGAAAGAATCACATTTTCTGCAAGCTATGTACTAAATTAATTTTCAAAATACTTATGGGTTCTCTGGTGCTCTTCCTCCATAAATATCAGTAGATTCACTAGACTAGTAGTGCAGATCAATTATTTACGGTAGAGATCAAATGCACATTTAACAACAAAAAAATAGTGTTCACCTTGGGATAATTTAAAAAAATGAATCACATACAAAATGAGATACTTTATGAGCAAGAAACTAATCTTTGAGTCAGAGGAAGATGAGAACTTGGATGAAAGGCTTTGATAATGATCCCCATTCATGTGAAAACATAGATGATTCCTTCTGATCCCTAAGATGCCGCACAGAACAAGAGGCCATCTGAAAACAATCATTTTCATTTATGACTAGTTGGTATGGATAGAACCTCAAGGAGGCATTTTGCTGTGGAGGATATTGGTGGATTTGTAATATGGAGCTTGGACAAGTTGCCATCTCATAAAGTTGAACTTTCTTCTGAAAATAATGTGTACAATAATTTCTTACCCCATTCTATCCCATGATATTCTTAGCAGTCCTTGACTAAGTTTGTGCAAAATAAGATTAGTTTCATTAAGTCAAAATTTATCAGTAAGTTATCAGTGGCTTGAATTACAGAGAGTCATTTTGTAGTTCTAAACCAATTTTTGTTAGCATTGACTGATAATTAGTTTCTTAACTTCTGTGAAGTAATATGCTGTTTTCCTCCCATAATATGATAATTTTTCACCAGGGAAATGACCAGTGATTGTCAAAAATTCCTTCTCTTCTCTATTAAGGCTATTCCTAAAGTAATAACAGTGAGATGGAGGAAGATATGTAAATAAACTTCTATATGCCACTTCTTCAGATTCTAAGGGGAAACTTATTTATTCCCTTTAAAATGTTTTGATTTAATCAATTACAATTTATTCTACCTGTATCCCAACGCAGAAAATTTAGTAAGCTGGTGTTTCCTTTGTTCAGTTGTTTTGAATTTCAATTTAATATGTGGTCAAGAGATAGTGTATAAGCTGGCAACAGCATTAGGTTGGAAAGAAGAAGATGAAGGCTGCTCTCAGAGAAGGGCTTTGCAATTTGACTTGTTATCAATTTGCCTCTAAACCCAAGATGCTCTTTTTTCTTATTTACTTTCTTTTTTAAAATTGAATTACTGTGAGATGCAGTTACAAAACTTTCATGATTGAGTTTCAGTCATACAGTGATTGAGCACCCATCCCTCCACCAGTATGCATTTTCTACCACCAATGTCCCTAGTATCCCTCCTGCCACAGCCACCCCATCCCATCCCCTGCCTCGTGGCAGGCACCTTCCTTCTTACTCTTCCTCTACTTTGGGCATCCTGGTTTGCAGTACAGATAATGTGAAGCCATAATGTTTGGTCCTTTGTCTACTTTCAGCACACATATCCTATCCTGAGAGACCCCTCCAACCATCGCTGACTTAGTGGTTCCTTCTCCATCCCAACTGCCTTCTCCCCTAGCACATGAGGCTGGCTTCCAAACCACGGAGTGATTCTCCTGGCATTTGTCCGAGATTCTCTTTTCTATTTTACTAACAGGTGCCAATTTAACAATAATGATTATATTAGTTTCCTGAGGCAGTCATAATCAATTAGTACAAACCACTGAGAAAACTGGAATCCTAATATCTAATTGTAAGGAGTGCCACATTATTTCTGAAGGATCCAGAGGAGAAAACTTCCTTAACTCATCCATTTTCGGGCATCTGTCCAACTGTCCTCGTGTCACCCCGCAGGTCTCCTCTATGTGTCTGATAAAGTTGTCTCTCTTAATCTTATAAGGCATCTATAATTTGTTTTAGAACCTACCTGGATAATACAGAATGATCTGCTCATTTAAGCTTCTTAATCAAATCTGCTAAGTTATTATTTTCTTTGAAAAAAGATTATGTTCACAGATCCTGAAGATTTATCATCAACTTATTTTGGGTGTAGCCATTCTTTTTGCTTGTTTGGGGGCCCCATCTGGTGGTGCTCAGGTGCTCATGCTTACTCCTTACCGTGACTCAGGTATAAGTCCTGGCAGAGATTGGTAGACTCTGTAGGATGCCAGGAATATGTCAGCATTGTACAAGGCAAGCACTCTGACACCTGTAACATCACTCTGACCCCAAGGGGATTGCCATTCTAAGAACTATAATGACTTACAGAGTTAGTAATGTAGGTACATACCAAGGAGGCATATTTTATGAACAACATGGCCTTTTTAGTTTATTTAAAACATTTATTGAGCATTTATGATATAATGCCAGGATTGTTTGAAGTTATCAAATAAATACAAATGTATTTGACCTAGGAATTTAAAGTATGTCTCTGTAGATGTGATTATAAAAGACCTGCAAAGTTTATTTTTAGGCGGTTTCTCTTTGTAAGAGAAAAGAAACTGGGATAAGATAAAAAATGTTCATTAATAAGGGAATGGCTGAAAGATTACATCATGTTCATATGATAGCAAGTACAATATGGATATTACAAAGAATTAGGTGTATATTTATATGAAAGGCACATTAAATAACAAAATGTGATAAACCAAACAATATGTATTAGTGTGAATAAATAAAAATAAGCATCTAGGGTCTGGAAGGATAGCACAGCAGGTAGGGCGTTTGCCTTGTACACAGCCGATCCGGGTTTGATTCCCAGCATCCCATATGGTCCCTTGAGCACCACCAGGAGTGATTCCTGAATGCAGAGCAAGGAGTAACCCCTGAGCATCGCTGGGTGTGACCCAAAAAGAAAAAAAAAGCATCTAACAGTTACCTCTTAGTATACATACATTTTATGGGCAGCCAGAAATCACAATGTTAATAGATAATTAACTTTTTAGAAAATGTCTGGTAGAGAAAAATGCAGAAAATGAAAGACGTTTTTCACATCTATTGTTTTATGAACTGTTGAATTTTCTAACCTTATACATGTGCTATTTTGAGTATGTTAATATGTATCATCTGCTGGTGATAATTTAAGATATTCATTTCTTTTTATAATATTTTATTCTGGAATTCTGTAGAAGCTCTGAGGCTTTTCTTTCAAGTCAATTTGACATTAGTTTCAGACCTTTCTACAGCATGGGATATTTTCTTCCTTCATTTGTATAATTATCGTTGCTCTTCCACCTGTCTCTTTTCTCCTTGCAAAACTGGTTATTTTATTGTTAAGTCTTCAGGATTTAGAGAATAAATCTCTTATGACTTCTATAATCTCATGACTTCTAACCATTAAATTATGACTTTGCTGTCTCAGAAATGTCCTTTTTCTTGATCTGGACAACTTATTTAGTTTTCACCAGTAACTACCTCCAATTTAGCTCAACTAAAGATATTCTTGAAGGTGGATGGATTGAGGGTAAAATAAGTAGTACTCTTGTTATCTCTGTGCACAGCAGTGACCCCTAGCCATGCCCTAATTCATTTGGTGGTGCCAGAGATTAAACTGGAATAGTTAGATGCAAGGCAAGTACCTTAATTCCTGTGCCAGCTCTTGAGCTCTCATCTGTTGTTAGTCCCGTCCTCATCAAATTTTAATTTTTAAGTTTTGTTACAGAAGAGTGTAGTATATTGGTGTATGTACATGAGAGATATGTTCATTTATACATTACATATGAATCCAAGTTATCTAGAGATTTGTTGGTTTTTCTATATGTCTATGAGGTTTATTCTGAATGTTTTGGTTCTGTTCTATGACTAATTTTTGTTTTATGACTCTTCTAGGCTCTTCAGTTTCTTGGTTTCTTGTCATCTTTCTCTGGCTGCTTTTGGTCAAGTTGCGCTGTGATACTATCACTGCTATCTATCCTGTGTGTGATCTCAAGTAGAACAGAGAGAGGTTATCAGATATCATGACAGCAGAGGTTTTCTTGCCTCTCATTTCTAGGTACAAAGAAGACTTTGTTATGGCACACACTTTTTGTGCATCTGCAAGTATTTAGGGAGATATTTTTCATTTTTAGGCTAATACTCTGTACTCTCAGGTTGTTGGAAGGGACCCGGTATACCTGATCTCTGTAGTGATCTAATTTGTTTGAGACCTAGAGACCTCTCACAGTTTGCTTCTGATTCAGACAGGAGAAAGTATTGGCAGATTTTCAATCTGTCATGCCTTATATGCAAGCCACCTAGAGTAGTACTAGCATACTAATCTATATTATCTCATACTAATTTATGTAATCTAATTGCAGATAAATGAATATAGATTAGATTAATAGAAATGTCGAGTCAAGGTCATCCTAGACTATGGCCAACTTATCAAGGCAACTAATTTGTCAACTTACTACCCTTAGTTGATATTTAGTTATGTGAATTATGATACCCACACAAATTATTGTTCAAAGTCACTGGTTTTTTTATACATAACTACTACCAGGGACATCCTTTAATTTATCTCTTTCCACACACACACACATACACACACCTTATTAAAAAATTTGAAGCCAGCCATGAAAAATAGCAACAGCACTCTAGGCAAGGGTAATAGACCTTTACTGCCAAAAACAGCTCTGGAAAAACAAATAACAAAACAAAAAAATCATAAAAGGGAATGAAGACAGTGACACAATCTATATAGTCTAAAGATAATGAGTCAATACCAATAGACACAAAAAAACTATTTAGACATATTAAGTTTGATATACCATTACAGTAACCACAAAACAAAATTGGAAGCAGAAACACTTAGAAGAGAAAAATGGAGTCAATCACCAGAGAAAACTATTCGCAAGATACAGAAACAAATGAAAATAAAAACAATAGACATATAATATAGCCATCAAACAAAAGATAGGATGGCAGTGACTAAACCCTACAAATCAATAACCACCATAAAAATGAATAGTCTGAAATCACAGAATGTCTGGATAGGCAAAACAAAAATCAGCATCAATCTATACTACATAAGCAAGACTCACATCAGATATAAAGACAAACAAACTCAGAGACTGAAAGTCTGGAACAAGCAGTTGTGAGTCAATAATGTAAGAGGCCAAAAACAGCTCTTCTCTTACCTGAAAAAGTAGACTTCCAGCTAAAAACTTTGAGAAAAGATATACCTTTGCGACCATGATGCACTGAAGATAGAAGTCAGCCACACAAAGACTGCTGGTTGGAACGCCGAATGGCTCAGTACTTTTGGAAAATAATATGAACACTTCTCAAAAAATTAGAAATCGAGCTCCCATTTGATGCAGCAATACCACTTCTGGGAGTATATTCTAGAGATGCAAAAAAGTATTGTAGAAATGACATCTGCACTTACATGTTCATTGCAGCACTGTTTACAATAGACAGAATCTGAAAAAAAAAAAAAACAACAAGTGCCCAAGAACAGATGACTGTTTAAAGAAATTTTGGTACATCTACACAATGGAATACTATGCAGCTGTTAGAAAAGATGAAGTCATGAAATTTGCATATAGGTGGAGCAACATGGAAAGTATCATGTTAAGTGAAATGAGTCAGAAAGAGAGGGACAGATATAGAAAGATAGCACTCATTTGTGGAATGTAAAGTAACAGAATGGGAGACTAACATCCAAGAACAGCAGAAATAAGTACCAGGAGGATTACTCCACAGCTTAGAAACCAGCCTCACATACTGGGGGAAAAGGCAGCTCAGATAGAGAAGGGACACCAAGTAAAGGGTGCTAGAAGGGCCCGCTCAGGATGGGAAAGGCAGGCTGAAAGTAGACTATAGACCAAACATGATGCCTACTTAATACCTCTACTGCAAACCACAACACCCAAAAGGAGAGAGAGAGAGAGAGAGCAAAAGGGAATGCTCTGCTACAGAGACGGGGTGGGAGGGACGCTGGGACCATTGGTGGTGGAAAATGAGCACTGGTGGAGGGATGGGTATTCAATCATTGTATGACTGAACTGCAAGTACAAAAGTTTGTAAGTCTGTAACGGTACTCCCACGGTGATTCACTAAATAAATAAATAAATAAATAAATAAATAAATAAATAAGTATAAACACCCAGGGACACCAAAAAATAAAAATAAATCAGGATTGAGTCAGAGAAAATTAAAAAAAGATAAAGATGGACAGAATATGTTCATTAAAGTCTCAAACAAAGCTATCATAGTCACCAATGTATGTGTATCCAACACAAAACCATTAAAACATAGGAACCAATTATCAACAGATCACAAATTGACAGAAACATATTTACTATACAGAATCTCAGATTACCACTTAGAGCAATGGACAGATCGTTCAGACAAAAAATTAACAAAGAAATGATGGCATTAGTGACTGAAAAGATACATACAGGTATTTCCATCCCCAAATAAATGAATACACATTCCTCTCAGGTGTATGGACCTTCTCAAGAATAGATTCATAAAAACGAAATAAAAAGTCAATAAGTCTGTAAAGACTAAAATCATATCAAGCATCTTTTCTGATCACATTGGCAAGAGACAAGATATCAACAACAAAAGATAACAGATAATACCAGAATGAGTAGAGACTAAAGAACCTGTTTTAGAATAAATTTTGGGTCAATGAAGAAATCAGAAGAAAGATGAATTACTCAGAGAACAATGAAAAGGAAAGATACAGATAACCTATTAGATCTGGTAGGTTGTAGCAAAAATTTTACTGGAGGTAATCATCATAACACAGATAAGACAGAAACACAATGGGGCTGGAGCAATAGCACAGTGGGTGGGGCATTTGCCTTGCATGTGGCCAACCCTGGTTTGAATCCCAGCATCCCATATGGTCCCCCGAGAACCACCAGGAGTAATTCTTGAGCACAGACCTAGGAGGAGTAACCCCTGAGCATCACTGGGTATGACCCAAAACGCAAAAAAAAAAAAAAAAAAAGAGAGAGAAACACAAAGGATCATGAAAACAAACTAAATAATCTTTGAAATATTACTAGTAAAATATATATCTAATAGACTAATGAAAATGAATATCACCTACAGGGAGCGAGGATATTTAGTTGACAGAAATTTAAACTAAATACTTTAAAAACGTGAGTTTTTTATTTCCTCAGTAAGAAGGAAAGAGGCATAGTTTCATGAAGTATTAGAGAAGGTCCTATGAAAGAGAGCATCTCCATAAGGTCTTCCATTCAGTAGTGTTACTTTATATGCAATCCAGCTCCAAAATTACAGTTTTTCATTTAAAATAAATGATTTACTTACAGTTGGAAAAGGAAAATGATCTCTTTTGGATCACAATTACCTAGAAATGTAATTAACAGAATCTCATTTTGTTAGTTCATCATCTAAATTCTCCATGGACATCTTTAAATAGGAAAAATTAGCAGTTTTGGTGTGATCTTGATGTATTGCAAACAGTGCTTACTGATACATATGGCTCTTGAACTAATATAGATATTTCACAGAACCTAAAATATTTTAAATTTGTATTTATTAAATAAACTGAATATATTACAGTAAATAGCATTAAACTATATAGATCCTTTTTAAACATTATGCAGCCTCTTAACAAATGTCAAGCTACCTAATTGTGGATAAACTCAAGAATGAAAATTATCAGTGGTAATTTTTCTCTGTTATCCTTTTACTTTTAAGAAATCAATATGTAATTTTCTACTCAAATTGATATAAAATTGATTAGTAAAATATCTAATACATAGCATTGAATAAAAGTAATTGATTACACTTATTATAGTAGTGACTACTTTTATGCGGGAACATTGTGTGCCTGAGACTCAAATGTGAATAAGTTTGTAATCTTGGTAGCTAAATTTAAAAAAATGATAATAAATACTTTTACTACTGGTATTATTACTAATTGTCAGTACTATTACTTCTATTAGGTATATGAGCTTTGCCTATCTTTATTTTTAGGTTTTATATCACACCCAGCATTTGCCAGGACTTACTCTTGGCTCTGCACTCAGGGATCACGCCTGGCAGGCTCAGGGGACTAGGTGGGGTGTCAGGGATGGAACCCAGGTCAGCTGTGTGCAAGGCAATAGTCCTACCCCTTGTACCAGCTCTATGCTCCCTGCTATGGTTCCCTGTTCTGTCCCCACATCAAAACACTGTGCTTAGCACATAGTGGTTACTAGATAAGTGAATCTGCGTAGACAAAGGAAGTATGAGAAGTTTCTTATCAGAAACAAAGGAATAATTCTATATTCAATGCAGTCAAAGAATAGTAAACTTTTTGACAGACAGGTTTCATTCCTCATTTGACTTATGTGTTCAGTTCAGTTTTCTTCTTGTTTTAGGTATAAACATGGTGTTGGAATTATAGGTCTTAACTATAGCTCTTGCTTCTAATACTGTCACTCACTGTCACTGTCACTGTCATCCCAATGCTCATCGATTTGTTTGAGCGGGCACCAGTAATGTCTCCATTGTGAGACTTGTTGCTACTGTTTTTGGCATATTGAATACGACACAGGTAGCTTGCCAGGCTCTGCCAAGCCGGAGAGATACTCTCAGTAGCTTGCCAGGCTCTCTGAGAGGGATGGAAGAATCGAACCCAGGTCGGACACGTGCAAGGCAAACACTGTGTTATTGCTTCAGCTTTTAATACAGGATTGCTAAATTCTGTCATTGTGTACATGGAACAGAGCAAATATCATTAATGGAACATGACACACTTTCTTGCTAAGTACGAATGCACTCTGTGGTCACCCGAATTCCTTTTCAAGGAAGGGAAGTCCTTTCAATCATGGACTGTCTAGCTGTAGAAAATGTAATTAGGTAGCACACAGCTGTCAGCATCTTTGAAGTGGGCCTCAGCTGCAGGGCTTCCTTAGTCAGGAAGCTGTGCCCTTTGCAGGGCTGCTTTTACGAGGCAACTGAGCCCAGTGGGTGGCTAGATGAGGGAGTTATAAGGACTCAGTCTTTCCAGCTCTGATCTCAGGTGGAACATGCTAGCTAGGGACTCTTCCTTCCCCATTGGCTGAAGCTTTTTCAACCTTGCCTTGTTATTCTGCATTTCATCCTTCAGTTCCCTCCTGTGGTTTCTTCATTCTCTTCACAATCTCTGATCCCTAATCAACATCTTGTACACCAAGCTGGATCTCAAGTTCTTCCAGAGAACCTAACCTGTGAGTCATCACCAATAAATTGGAGCTGACATTTAGAATTAAACTCGTCTCCCAAGGTAGCTGGGTTGGAGAGAGGAGCACTAAATAAATGATGGTTGGAGGGATCACTCGGGATACTAGATGCATGTTGAAAGGAAACTATGGACCAAACATGATGGCTGCTTGTTACCTGTATTGCAAACCATAACACCCAAAAGGACAGAGAGAGTAAGATCGATTGTGCCTGCCACAGAGGCAGGAAGTGGGAAGGGGTGGGAGTAGGGGGAGGGATACTGGGAATATTGGGGGTGGGGAATGGGAACCGGTAGAGGGATGGGTTTGAACATTGTTTGACTGAAACGCAATCATGAGAGTCTGTAAGTCTGTAAATGTATCTCATGATGATTCACTAAAATATCACTGTATCACTGTCATCCGGTTGTTCATCAATTTACTCGAGCAGGCGCCAGTAACATCTCCATTCATCCCAGCCCTGAGTTTTTAGCAGCCTCTCTTTACTTGTCTTTCCCAATGATTGAAGGCTTCTTTCAGGGTCAGAGGAATGAGACTCATCATTATTACTGTTTCTGGCATATCAAATGTGCCATGGGGTGCTTGCCAGGCTCTGGCCTGAGGGCAGGATACTCTCGGTAGCTTGCTGGGCTCTTTGAGGGGTATATATATCTATTTCCCTCTATGATGATGTGTCTTGTGATCTTGGATTCTGGGTTCAACGGGAACCAGGAGCAGAGATCCTCTGCTTGCTTACCCCAGTCTCCGGCGACCCGGGGATCACACCCATAAGCCACCTCTTACTGGTGCTAGATAATTTCCTCATCAGCCACCCTCCAGAACTCACGGCTGCTCCTCCTGGAAGAGAGCATAAAATTAGGTCCCCCAAACCGTGCCACCATTGCAGACTCCACACCGGGCTGTTTTCACTCAGAGCGAGCCAGAGGCAACCTCCACTACTCAACCGCTGCCACACTCCAGGCCATTTTCCACACACTCAGGCTGAGCCTCACACATGAGTGAACATATTCCTGGACCGCGTGGCCGCAAAGCTGTGAATCAAAATGAATTGTGATTCATAAAAATAAAAATAAAAAATAAAATAAACCCATTTCCCATGCCTGTTCTTCCTAAATTCAACACCCACTGAGAGCTCAGAACACAAAGATAATTTATCAAAATAGACAAACTCTAATTCTCCCTTGGATTGTAGGCCATGGAGAATACTGCCAGTTATATGGCTCCTTTCAATAAAAGTGCATATACCTCTAAGGCTTTTGCATAATTTCCTTCATTACTAAGTCATCGCTTCTCAATCTCTACACTACTGATGGTATTATGGTCTCATCGTTAGAGGGGGCTTTCCTCTAACGCATTGAAAGAGCATCCCTCTCCTTTCCTACTAAATTCCATATGTAGCCCCATTCCGCCTCTAGCTACAACTGAAAATGGCTCCAGATATTAATCACTGTCCTCTGGGGTTGGTATTATCTACTTGGTGGAGAACCATAGATCTAAAGTTTTGATTGGGAGGCCTCCTCTGGGTGAACGAAATGCAACTCATTGAAACAATCTCCTGGAGATCCTGATCAAGCTGAGTTCTCTTAGAAGAGGAGCAAATAAAGTGAATCTTATATTAATCATCACTAAAACAGAAGAAAAGAGGATGTGTATCCTGTTTCCTGGTTAAGAAGGTTGAATTCCAGTTTTGTCAAATCCTAGGGTCAGCCTTCTGACTCCCACACCCAAGTCCTACAGGACCTGTGAATTCTGGAGAGCTGGCAAGTGGGTGCGGATTTCTGTTTATTTTACCAGGGGAGGCTGCATTCTTCATGCGATTGATAGCACCCAGGGCTGGGTTTCTGTCCTTAGAGCTAATTTGAGCATGAAAAAAAGAGAAGTAATTTACTTAAAAGCTAAGGCAACAATAGCATTCCATGGGACTTTCCCATGTGAACAGAAGGTCATATTAATATAGCATTGCATAACTCTTTCAGGCTGATCGCTAATATTTGCATTTTCTCTTTCTCTCTGTCTCTTTTGTGTGTGGTTACAGTAACTTCATTTTCCTTATGACTGCCCGAATGCCCTAACTCTGCTTTTTAGAGGAAGAAATAAAGGCTTGGATTGTGAACTGTGCTGATAGGGTGTCCATGCTCTCTCGGTCATGCCCTGGAGAGGCATAACAGGGTCCCTGTCTTCACCTCCCACCCCCACAAACCCGGGGAATGAACGCTAATTCTGACTCACAGCTTCGCAGCTTCACCTAGAGAAATTGAAGGCTGTATCCTGAAGGAAATCTCTGCTGATAATACAATAGCTGCACAGAGAGCTTCAAAATAACATCTTCAGCAGCCAGTGCATCGCACTTTAATGCCTCTTACATAATGCCTATCAATATATAGGATTTACAAGGTAATGGAAAGAAAACTTTTCTCACAATATCAAACTTTTCCTGTCTTTTAAGGTAAAATCTTTAATAAATGTGCTTTGAGATTACCATTGGGAATATCTTTTTACCTCACGTAGAGAATCTGAGAGAAGACTGCAAAAATTTTAGGAGGTCCTGGGGCATAGGCTGCAGTGAGAGGGAAGGGAGTGTTGTTGGCATTCATTTACATTAATAAACTTTGTGACTAACAAATTCTCCCTGGCTCCCAATGTATAAGCATTTTACTTTTTAAATCCAAATATGTATTTGGCTTTTAACTTGACCTAACCCTAGCCTTGTACTGCAGATATAACTTTAGGACTGCTGCTCTGTCCCCATACCTTTGTTGTCTAGCACTGAATGGCAACCACAGGCCACAAGCAGCCACTCAGCATGTGAAAAGTGGCTGGTCCCAAATGTAACATATACACTAGACTTTGTATTCATATTTGCATTAGTGCTTTCTTTAACTTAGTATTGAAAATCATACTAAAATATACTTTCAGGGCTAGGGAGATGGTACAGTGGGTAAAGTGCTGGATGGCATGCTGATGACTAGTTTCCTCCCTGGCACCACATATGGTTCCCTGAGAACAGCCAGGAGTGATTCTTGAGCACTGAGCCAGGAGTAAGCCCTGACCACAGCTGAGTGTGGCTCCTGGACATATTTATGTGTATATACACATGATTATGATGATGATGATGATGATGATGATGTGTATATACACATAAATCATCATCATCTCTTTGATCGTCAGTTTCTCGAGCGGTCTCAGTAACCTCTCCATTCATCCTATCCCTGAGATTTTAGAAGCCTCTCTTTACTTCGCCTTCCCAACGATGCCGCATAGGAGGCTCTTTCAGGGTCAGGGGAATGAAACCCAGCTTGTTACTGGCTTTGGCATATGAATACACCATGGGAAGCTTGCGAGGCTGTCCCATGTGGGCAGGAAACTCTCAGAAGATTGCCAGTTTCTCCCAGAGGGAGAAGTAGATAAGATAGCGGCCGTGCACTACTGGGAGCTTGCTTTTAAGTCTCTGTATGTTGGCCATTGATGGGATTACACACACCTGGTTCCTCTGCCGGTACCTTCATGAGTGAAGGTCCGAACATGTGGAGAGGGGCCTTGAGCACGACTGTGGCTAGGTTCTGGAGGTCTTTGGCCGCTGGGAGCTCTGATCAGGGTGGGGAGGGAAGCTGGAGCCCATCCCCTCCGAGGGGCCCCGGGGAAGACAGCCAGGCACGCGGGCAAGAGACTCTTTTTCAATTATTTTATATTCATAACTAACTGAAGTGATAATATTTTGTATGAGTTGATTAAAATATATTAGCAAAATTAAATTGCTTTCACCTTTCTTTTTTTAGAGAGATGGCTATAAGAACCTCTAAAATGACATCTAGGTCTCATATTATAGTTCTTTAGAATAGCCCCATGTAAAGGGGAGGCAGGCAGTGAATGCAATGTAGATGTGCTCTGTTTCATGACTATTGTGGTGTCACATGTTTACAAAGAGGCACAGGGCTGCAGCCAGTAGGATCCTGATCCCATTTGAGGGGTGAGGAAGAATAAAACAGATGAGTGTGAGGTGAGTGATGGAGAGGAAGAAGCTTCATGGCCAAAAGAACAGCAACTGTGAATTGGCAAGTTTGAGGAAGAGAGGAAAAATATTAAGGCTGAAGTACAGGAAGGGATGGCAAATGGTGCAAAGGGGTATGGGAAGTTCCCCTGGAGGCAGAGTGAGGATTCAGGATGTTATCCTAGTGAGTGGTAAAGGAAGATGAGCAGAGGAATTGCATGACAGAAATCAAATTATTCAGTTGAAAAAATGGAATAATTTCTAATGAAGTGAAAAGATGGTGTATCTCGCTGGAACGCCATGGTATTTTTAAGTGAAATCTTGCTCAGGCTTTTTGCAAGATGAACTAATCATCAACCCTAAAACCAGAAATTCATCTGTGGTCAGACAGATCTAAATAAAATTCTCTCACTGATTCAGGAGAGGAAAAGTTCTAACAGTATGCCCAAGAGAAATTGAGGAAGGATTCAGGTGGACTTGGAAGAATAAACAGGATTTCATAAGTTGAGAAGGCAGAATAGGATGTTCTAAGAACTAAAAATAGTTACCCTGTGACATTTTCCATCATTGTATTCCAGATTTTCTGTAAGTGCTCTGCAGGTACATCCTGATTAATTGGGAAGCCACACTTACATTAAAAATTAATTTTTTGTATATTAAAATTACTACCTATATTCTAGACATGGCATTGGGAGTGAAGTAACACTCTTGGTCTTCATGTAACAATTTATTAAATTCTAGTAGTAAACAGTGGGTCAAGAATAAAATCTAAGTTGTTCTCATCTCAGAGGGCTTGATCTTTACACATGTATTGGGAAGTAGTGTGTTTTTGATTGTTTTTCTGTATTTTTAATTTTAAGAGGCACTTAAAAATTGACATCTATCAACACTAACATGTGTCAGTCTGTGTGGGTAAGCGATTGCTATCACAGAAGCTAGAATCAGACTTCCCAGGGTCAAGCCCTGTCTCTGTAAAGTAGGGATGACAATGGGAGTTTCTTTCACAGAGCTATGGTGAGGATTTAGATAGGAGATTTAATTCTTCCAGTGGTGATTATTAAATAACTTTCTCATTTAATTCTTGCAGAGTCTCTATTTTTTAGACAAATTATATATAATTCCCAAAGAAAATAAGTGGCAGGGCAAGATTCAACCATGTTTTTCTATGTTGCTTCTTCAGGTTGGGCTAGAAAAATGAGAAAACATGTCCCAGATCTTTTCTCAGTGGGCTAATTTCTATGGTTATACATCAGAATGTTAACAAATAAGTCAAAAGTGTCTTCTACTCCTTCCCCCCCCTTTTTGGGGGGGTCACACCCAGCTGTGCTCAGGGCTTACTCCTGATTCTGTGTTCAGGTAGCATTACTATTTTTTTTTTTTTTTTTTGCTTTTTGAGTCACACCTGGTGATGCACAGGGGTTACTTCTGGCTCATGCACTCAGGCATTACTCCTGGCAGTGCTCAGGAGATCATATGGGATGCTGGAAATCAAACCTGGTCTACCGTGTGAAAGGCCCTACCCACTGTGCTATCGCTACAGCCCCTCAGGGATCATTTCTGACAGGACTCAGGGGATCATATGGAATGATGGGTGCAAACCAGATCATCCACATACAAAACAAGTGCCCTAACTGCTATACTATCTATTCCACACCCCAAAGTGCCTTTTTCTATCTTTCCTCTTCTTGCCCATTACTTTTCCATTAAATATGGCCTTCACAAACCTGCAATCTTCTCCTGGAAAACCCAAAGTTTCAATTCCTTTCTCCTCTTCCTCCTTTTCTTCTCTTTCCTGACATTGTTACCTGAGTGTAACTGTCATCTAAGAAAGACTCATTAAGTCAAATTGATACTTGAGGTATGGTGCTAACTGGAATTCAAGCAGTTTTTTGACTCAATCACTGTTGAGTTATGGTAGAGATGATAAAAAGATATAATTAAGAGAAATTTGAAAAAATAAGATCTCATTCTGCAACCAGTTATATCTTTAATTCTCTCTCCAGATAATAAGGTACTTGGCATGGAGAGTGTCAAGTATAGATATTTGTTAGTTTACACAATTTAATTGTTTATTCTTGGAGGGGAGATGGGTTGAAAACTTTTCCTATAAAGGGTTAAAGATTAAGTAAAGAATTTAAACTTTGAAGACCATTACAGTCATTTTCAAAATTCTTTAGCTCTACTAATGGAAGTCATAGAACAAAGTCATAGAAAACACACAAGTAAATAAAGATGGTCATATTTTAAAACTATTTTAAACACTGAAGTTTGAGTTTTATGTAATTTTTATATGATAGGAAATAATGATGATCTTATTTTCCCCCAACCATAAAAATGTAAAAGCCACACTTAACTTATGAGTTGGACTTGACAGAATAAAGTTTGCCAATCCCAAATTTATTCTGTATCAGGTACAATATAAACAAACAGAATACCCATTACCTTTAAAGCTCTTACAGAAAGTTTATTTTCTCAAAGTAATTAATGTTAGAACACTCTAATTAATGTTACATTAGGGTGGGACCAAGAGGGCAACAAAGGAAGTGCTCTATGAGTGCTTGTGTGACACCAAGACAAAGAACATACAAAGACCAAATGGAATACAAGAACCTGCCTGGAGTCTACTGAGAAAATTCACTGGAGAAAACATCACCTCTGAGATCTAACTGTACTGAACAAAGAACTGTGGACACTCGTCTGATCGAGTAACAATATTGAACAATACTGAACAAGAGACAAATATTGGTAGGACTTCACAAGAAAAATTACCATCCATATCAAAAAGTGAGGGGAAGAAACTTTCTCAAGATATACAGGTGCCCAAAAGGTATATATATAACAAAATTCCCTGCATCACTTACCATGAGGGAAATGAAAATTAAAATAATCATACTTTTTCTCACACTGGCACACATTACAAAGAACAAGGTCTGGATGTGATGGGGAAGGAACCCTTATCCACTGCAAATGGGAATGTTGACTAGTTCAACCATTTTGGATAACGATATGGATACTTCTTTAACACAAGGGATTAATATTACATTATCATCCAGTAATTCCGGTTCCTGGCATCTAAACTAAGGGGTCAGCAACTCTATTTAGAAATGGCATTTGCACTGCTACCTTGATTGGAATACTATTCACAATAGTCAAAATCAGATAATGGCCAGGAGGATTGCTCCACGGCTTGGGCGCCGGCCTCACATGCTGAGGGAAAAGGCAGCTGGGATAGAGGAGGGACCAGTAAGTGAATGATGCTTGTAGGGCTCGCTCAGGATGGGAGATGCATGCTGAAAGTAGACTATAGACCAAAGACAATGGCCACTTACTACCTGTATTGCAAACCATAACACCCAAAAGGAGAGAGAGAGTAAAAGGGAGTGCACCTACCACAGAGGCAGGGGGTGGGAAGGGGTGGAGGAAGGGATACTGGGGACATTGGCGGTAGAGAATGGGCACTGTTGGAGGGATGGGAACTTGATCATTGTATGACAGAAATGTAATCACATAAGTTTGTAAGTCTGTAACTGCATCTCACAGTGATTCATTAAAAAATATATTTTTTAAAAAAAGCAATTATCTAGCATCTGCTAGATTATTGAGTGGTGGTGGGAAAATTTGAAATAATGGTGGTGGGAAGGTGTAATAGTGGTGGGATTGCTGTTCAAATATTGAATGTAATCAATTATTGTGAACTACTTTATGAAAAATAAAATTAAAACAAAACAAAAAAATCTAGAAACAACCTATATCAAGAACAGATGACTGGATAAAGAAACTAAATGGAATATAATTCAGCTATATGAAAGGACAAAATCATGCAATTTGCCACTATCTGATCAAATTTGGAGAGTATCATGCTAAGTGAAGTTTGAAGGAGAGGGGCAGATATAGAATGATTTTCCTTATATCTAGGATTTAAACACAGAAATGAAGCAGCAAAATCCCCAAGACAACAGAGGAAGCATATCATGCCGGGAAGTTTGAATGGGGTGAGGGGAAATAGGGATAGGGCATAATAGTCAGTGATGGAGGGAAGCTGTCACTGGTAAAGAGTGTGGTGGTGGAAAGTTTTATGCATAAAATCCCATCATTATTAATATTGTAAATCACAGTGCTTGAGAGAAAAAGAATATTTGGCAAATATTGAGTTTCTACATTACAGGATTTCTCATCTATTATGACTATCCAAAGGTAATAAGGCAAGAGAAATTGCTAAGCCAATGATCTTTGAACATGGAATGCTTTTATATGGGGATTACTTTTCACTAAGTGGTGTTCCATAAAACACATTGAGAGGAAAACTCTTTTTTCCCTTTTCTTAGCAGTGTTGGGATAAATCCATATCCTCACACGTACAAAGGGTATAGTCTATTACTAAGCCACATTCCCAGTTGCTCCCTTTAAAATAATTGACTCAGGTGCTGAAGTGAAAGAATGGTTTGAAGGTGAGATTTCCTTCTTTCTGAGATCATTAAAATAGGTTCTCTTGACTTCTCATTTGAATATGTAAACCTTGCTGGTTGAAAGGCTTGATCTTGTTGCTGGCTCAGTTCATGCAGTCCTCAGGACTCCTCTCAAATTGTTCCCACTCTCAGTTGCTAAAATCATTTCCAATTTCATTCTCAGTTGTGTAATTGCTGCTTTAATAATTAAACTTCAAAACCCATCTGACCCTACACTCTTTGGGGTCAGAGCCCACAAAGCAATAAGTAGTCAAAATAAGCCTGGGGAAAGCTCCTGTGTATTAAACCAAGGTGTGAGCTGTCTAAAAGCAAACACGAGTACAAGGATTTAGTGGGACCAGTTTCGATTAGAATTAGAGAGCCTTTCAAGAAACTCATATAATATGAATGATTCTCGAGGCTGCAGGTGCTAAAGGATTTAAGAGTGAAGCTGTGTCTTGTGTGGGAGTTAGTGTTTAAAGTCAGAACATAAGACAAAAATTGTTTAGAGCTAAAATTACTCTTGAAAATTCTTTAAATCATCAACAAGTTTCCGAACATTTCATAACTGCGTGTATACTTTGTGCACTCTCACTAAGTCCAGAAAGCTACTGGAAGTGTTATATAAGTTTCTTTAGTTTAATTCTAGATGAATTTGTTGACTTGCATTTTGGTGTTTTGCTGTACATAAATGATCTTATTCTTCTTGATAGTGGAATATCCCTGAGTGATAGGCTCCTTTTCCTGGCCCTGAAATTTCTTATTGTAAATGACTTTGGATAAATGTCACTAAAAATGTGTTTTTATTTTTCATTTTGTGGAGTCCTATATTTATTTTGTTTTCTTTTTTTGTTTTAGAGGCACAAACACCTAACTGCTATACTATCTCTCCAGTCCTAGATTTATTTTAAGTTTATAAATTATTTCTCTGACATCCTGGACATTGTGGTGACAGTAAACAATCACAGATTGAGAAGAAAATGGGTAAAATCTAAGGATACATTTTATTTCATTTGTAATGGTAAAAAGAAGGAAACTAAAAAAGATGAAATGAAATGAATATCTTAATATTTTCACTGGACTTTAGTATACACACACGTAAACACACACACACACACACACATACACACACTCAAAGAAAGATGAAAGGTATTCTACCATTTCCTGCATATTCAATCTCAGACCTAACTCTGATTCCACATACCTCCATATTCTATAGCATTTTTTTTTTTACATTTTGCCTCACTTTTTGCCTCTCAAAGTCGCTTAAGGAGGCACATAGACTTTTAGCATCTTTGCAACTGCAGTCAAGTATTTCTTCACTGACGCTGCTGCTAGCTGCTATCTGAAGTAACCTCAGGGATAGTCACATTGAGGAGAAAATGTTTGAATTGTCATATTTAGAATAAGTAGAATTTAGGTGTGTTTATTCAGCTGCAGATGACGATTTTAATGATATATATAAAAAAGAAGTCATATTCCAAGACAAAAGCCTGAAGATTTCTCTAGCATGGACCTCCTTTAAATGAAGTGTTTCTTTGGGATTGAAACATAGAATATGCATTGATCATGTTAATTAGAATTTATGGAATTTCTAGAGCAGAGTGAATATTTTTATTTGGCTAGTCACTGTCACTGTCATCCCATTGCTCATCAATTTACTCGAGTGGGCATAATGTCCTGTGTTATCTAGGTCGGCTTAATGTAAACATGTTCTTATGAGTGGAAAAAAGAAGTAAGGGAGAAAACCAGAGAGATGGCAACATGAGGAAGACTCAGTTCAGTGTGAAGGAATGGGATGAGAAGTCCTACAAACTGAAAAAGGCAGTAAATTGAACTCCTGAAGTATCTAAAACAAACAAACTACCGCTCTACCAATTCCTTAATTTTTTCCCAACAAGAGTCCTATTTTATTTATATGAATTTCAGAACCAATAATATAATTTATGATATTGTAAGTAAGCTTATAGTAATTTGTTAAAATAAACAATAGTAAACTAATATAGGGTTGGAGCGATAGTGCAGTGGACAGGGCATTCACCTTGCATGAGGCCAACCCCGTTTTGATTCCTCCGCCCCTCTCGGAGAGCTCCGAAAGCTACCAAGAGTATCTTACCCGCTTGGCAGAGCCTGGCAAGTTACCCGTGGTGTATTCGATATGCCAAAAACAGTAACAACAAGTCTCACCATGGAGACGTTATTGGTACCCGCTCGAGCAAATCAATGAGCAACAGGATGACAGAGACAGTGACAGTGAAACTAATATACTATCTTAGGAAAGGTTCTAAGTAATTATTAAAATTGCTAAATTTTATGTAATTTATTCTATTATTATTATTATTTGTTCTATTATTATTGTAGAGGCAAAAACTGAGGCAAAATGTGAAAAAATGCTATAGAATATAAAGGTATGTGGAATCAGAATTAGGTCTGAGATTGAATATGCAAGAAATGGTAGAATACCTTTCATCTTTCTCTGAGTGTGTATTGTGTGTGTGTTTACGTGTGTGTATGCTAAAGTTCAGTGAAAATATTGAGATATCTACTTCATTTCATTGTTTTTAGTTTCCTTATTTTTACCATTACAAATGAAATAAAATATATCCTTAGATTTTACCCATTTTCTTTTCAATGATGAGGTAGAGCCTTGGATAAGCCCAAATTCTTACAATGATAGAATCTCTTGGTTTATGTCTTCACCAATCAGAGCAAGTTTACTAGCTGAAGCTTTTGACCATGATGGAAAATATTATAAATCTGTTTTGTCCAATATGGTAGCCACCAGTTCACTGTGTCTATTGCATGCTAAAGGCTTGACTGATGTGACTGATGAAGTGAAGTTCAAATTAGAATAATTTATATTTGCATAAGAATATTGTCAAATGATAGATTTCTGTCCCCAGTGGGCTTCTTTCAAACCTAGATTTTCTCATCTATAAAAAGGAGAAAATTATAAATCAAAATTCTCACAGTGGGCTGTTATGTTGTATAATAACATTTTGGGGAAACAAAACAATCTTTTTGTTTTTTTTTAAATAAAAATTTTATTTTATTAAATCACCATGTGGAAGATTACAATGCTTTCAGGCTTAGGTCTCAGTTATACAATGCTGAAACAACCATCCCTTCACCAGCACCCATATACCACCACCAAAAAAAACCACACAGTACACCTCCCATCCCGCCCCCCTACCCCCTGCCTTGTAACTGATAAGTTTCATTTTACTTTCTGTTTACTTTGGTTAAATTCAATATTTCAACACAAACCTCACTATTGTTGTTAGGAGTACCCCACTAGAGTCAGACCTACTGTGAAGATAAATGAGGTCTAGTGCGGCCGCGCGGTTTTGAATTTCCGTACTTTAACAACTTAGTCCAGGGAGATTTCTTCCAGATATTGGATCATTGCAGGCTTGAAAACCCAATTTGTGGTCGTCATAATATGGTGGACACCGCGCCCTTCATCCCCGGAGAGAAAGAGGCGAGAGAGAGAAATACCTTTCCCCTCCTGGGCGGGCACGGGGCCGAGGCTTAGTTCTCAGGCTGGAGACATTCTGCGAGGAGTTGCCCATGCCGAAAGAGGTTTTGCTGGGTCTCGAAACAAAACAATTTTAGCACTGTGTTCAGTAGTAATGAAAGTGTTTGCATCCAGGTACTCGGAGATCTCTTGCTTTTTGAAGTTCGAGTAAGGTTTTATATTATTGGAGAATAACAATTTTCATGAGCATCACGACTTTCCTCTCAGCAGCCTGAATAAATTTGGTTCGCTCTGATGTTTCTCATACGCATCCTTTTCTAACCTTTTAAATAACACTGAGCTTCTCTAAGCATGTGTAACATTTCCAATTTTTTTCTAATAAGCACTAGGGTCTAGTTAATATTTATATCTGGCAGCTGGTATTAGTGAGCAGCTGTTTATGGCTTGTGTACCAGTTCCATGATCTTTTCTTTGGGGTTCTTTGTCTTGCTCCACCATCTCCCACTCTTGGATTTATACATCCTTCTTTCATTCCTAAATCATTGCTGCAACAACACTGGCCTCATACCCCTGTGCCAGGCAGGAAGGTAGAAGCTATGTATTTCATTTTGAGATTGTGCCCTTTCATTTTAGTAGAAAAGTGCTTCCCAGGAGTTTTCATTTATTTGACCAGAGATTTGTAGGATGAATGCCAAAAACTGCTAATTGATCTAGGAAAAGGAATCATTGCCCTTACTAGTTTTAAGAGAAGCAGAAGAGAAGATGGCTGGATCGTAATGAAAGAATGAATCTATAGTATCTGTCTGGCATTGTATTTGAATAATTAATTCAGGCAATACCTAGCAAATATTTACTATGAATCTTGATATTCTTAGTCCAATCTCTTTAAGTCTGTTTGTTCATCTTGAAAAAGGGAGGGACAGTACTCATTCCTCTGAGATATGAGAAAAAAATTGCAAACTGTATGCATCGTAGCACTGTCATCCCATTGTTCCTCGATTTGCTCAAGTGGACACCAGTAACATCTCCATTGTGAGACTTGTTACTGTTTTGGGCATATCAAATGTGCCACAGGGAGTCTGCCAGAATCTGCTGTGCGGTTGGGATATTCTCAGTAGCTTGCCGGGTTCGAGAGGGACAGAGGAATAAAACCCGGGTTGGCTGTGCTATCACTTAGTCCTACTATAGTGATGGAAAATTAAGGGAATGGTGATGTTAATCTATTACTTTCAACATTTTCCTTTTTCTACACTTTGGTCAATTTTTTTCATGCACCATGATCAAAGTCTCTTTTATAAAGGCCCCTATTAACATTATGACACTGGTTTGACTTGCCAAGGATGAATATCTTAATCTGCATTCTTTACAAGATCAACCTTACTGGGGAGATTTTGTGTGTTCCTTGAAAGGGTACCTGAGCAGAGACCTGTTTAGGAGGAAGAGATAGGTTAAAAAGAGGAAGTAAATAAGGTGAGTTATATTTTATTAGTTGTCTCTCCCCTTCCCCCCAACATCCTTTGTTCCCACTCCCTGCCTCAGCTGTTCTCATTATCTATTTGAATGCATTGCCAGTGGGTCTGCAAAGTGAGGAGTGAAGCAGGTAGACTCAATAAAAGAAGGCTTCCACCTCTCTGCTGACACTCTTCTGCAGCCCTCACTTGGGAAAGTATTTGGCTTGTATCAGGACTGGTTAAGTATGCTACAAACAACTACATGGCACAGCCACTTCTGACTAGCCCTATAAAGCGGTCATCATGCTGTGCCTGCAGTTCACATGTTCTGCAAGATGAGGAAGATGATCCCTGCCACCTGATTTCTCAGGGAGATAGGATATTTCTCAAGGAGACTGGAGCAAGACATTGCTCTGCAGTTACAGTCATTACCTTCCTGATCCTGCCTTTGCCAAAATATGTGGCCAACAGACTCAACAGAACTGCAAATTGAGATCTAAGCTGAAGCCACTGGAACTTTGTAATGTGCCTGTCAAGTTGACAGGTGGGGATGGGGTGGGGTTGGGGTGGGGAGTATGGGAATACTGGTGGAGAGAAGTTGGCACTGGTGGTAGAATTGGTGTTTTGACATATTATATGCCTAAAGCACAACTATCAAAAAAAAAAAAGAAATTGCTCTTTGCATGAAAGAAAAGTCTCTTCTAATCTTTGCATAGTCATTCTGGATCCCTCTCCTTCTCTCACAGAAAGGAGCTTCAGGAAGAGGTGAAATAGTGATGCAAGATAGATTTTGTTGAACAAAATTTACTTAGAAGGAGATAAGAGGAGGAGAAAAGAGGAATTGCATGTAAAAAGTAACAGTCTTCTCCAGAGTGGGAAAAGCCACAAGCGAAGATGTAGAGACAGGCAAGCAAGATTCATGTTCGAGGATGAACATGGGCTTGACAGAATTAGCCAGGCTGGGTTCAATCTTAGTGCAGGCGCAGTTCTGGAGTAGTAAAAATACCTACAAGTTGTCCAGCCCAAAGTTCTGGCTTATAGATTCCCACAATGGTACGTGATTGTCCATATATTGTTAGCAGTGGGGGTTAGAATGCTCAGACACATTTAGACTTGGCAGCTCATCAATCAAGGGCAAGTATTTGAAGAGGATCAAATTCGAGTAGTCAATAGCCAAAGTTGTAGAAGGTAGAGAATTGTGCAGGTCATGCACAGGAAATTTGGGAGGACACTCATAGCATCTGTTAGAAGTAAACTGGGACTAAAAAGAGTACCCTGCTAAGGTGCTTGTCTTACATGTAGCTGACCCAGTTTTGTTCCTTGGCACTCTATAAGGTCCCCACCAAGCACCACCAGAAGTAATCCCTGAGCATCACTGCATGTGGGCCAAAAACTAGACAGAAAAATCGGAAAAGAAATAATGTGAAAGTGGAACACATACTCACACACACACACACACACACACACACACACACACACTTTAGCTCTTGTACTTAGTGTGAAATTAGAACACAACATAAAGTTACACACAAACATCAGGACATCTTTATGAGATGATCACATAATTTCAAAGACAATGATAATGTATATTACAAATCATTTTACTAACACTCTCCTTTCACAAACTAAAACATTACAGATTTGAGTTCCATACTTTAGTCTTAATTATTAAAAGAGCCAATTCCACCTTCTCTTGACCTTATAAGTCATCTTTTTATTGCATTTTTCATGTAAAGTAAAAGTTGGGCTTGCATTAATGGAACTTTTGAAACAAGGTGAACGTGGTTTAATTACATCAGTAAATATATAATGTATCCCATGACAATAATCCTCCTCTTCTACTTTGGCTTCTTCCTTGACCTGAATAATCATTTGAAACTCAGGGGAAATTTTTTTTTCTTACCAGAGCAGCTTTAGAAAATTCTTCATACTTGGTGTTTAAAAGAACTGAAGAACAAAAATTTAAAAAGCACTGTAAGTATTTGAGGGGGATGGCGATAAATTATTTTCACAGAGAATACCTAGAATTGAACACAAAGGTAATAATAATAGCAGGAGTAATAACACTAGTTAATTATCTAGGAAACTTAGCTAGTTTGGCTCCTGTGTAAAGAGATTTACACAGCTGTTCTCACTTTATTTAGGAAGCATTATTATCCCTATGTGAGAGATGAAGAAGTAGAGGTTTAAAAAGGTAACTTAACATGTGCCTGGCACTCCTTTAAGGGGCACGTATCTATTGGTTTCTTACAATCTCAGTATGCTACAGTGTTCATTTAAAAATGTATGAGTTTGTTTAATTCATAATTTAAGAAAAAGCTCTGAATGGCTGGGAAAGAGGTTTAATGCAGGGACCCAAGTATGTGAAGCTACCAGTGCCCTTCAGTGCCAAGGATACTCAGGTCACCTTGGCATGCCGGGTTTCTCCAGAGATAAACCTGGCGGTACTCTGGAAACCACACCACACTGGAATCCAGGTCTCATGGATTCCAGTTATACACCACAATAACTGTATCTCTGGGTCTCTAAAGGAAAATACTTTGACCCCAATACAAAATTGATTTTTCCATGTCTGGCTGTAAGTCAGACATTAAGTAAGCCACTGAGTTCCATATCTTAATTTCAGAAGTTATAGTCATCCAACCCAAACTGATTTTGTTCAATCGGAAATGGTCCCCTTGATATCCTAGAATGCAGTTCTTTCTTTTAGATAAGACATTTTCTACTCCTAGTCCCAGGCTTCTTACTGAAAACCCAAGTATTTTTCACACTTGCCTGAGTTTAATGTTATAACAGGTTCAGACATGAAGAGAGATACAAATTCTGGGGATAGGATTAGAGCAGGCTTCCATTCTAACAACAATACTGAGATGGTAACTTTTCTGAGTTATTATTTCTGTGATTCTCATATACATATAAATTTCTAAAAATACAAGTTCTTATCTCCTACCTCTCCTATTTTCCTTTTATATTGACATTTTCTTTCACTTACTAAGTATTTATTGTGCTAGTATTAGATGTTACTTGCAATTTTCTGATGTCTTCCTATGTATCCTCTTCAGAAAAGTCAGAAATATTAATCTTTACTCTTACCAAGATGAATAGCCTCAATGTTTGAGAATTTGAAATGAAACATGTCTATTGCTCACATTGGGAAAAAAGACTCACCTTCAGGAAAGGCAGAATTTAATTTCATTTGTCTGGGCTTTTGTGTTGCAGGATTGTTGGAAATATTTCGGAAATTAGTTTTTGCTGATTTTCTGGGGAAAGAATATGTATTCTCTAGGGCTGTGTGTCACAGACAGGAAGTGATGCTTTTTGAAATGAAGAGAAGCAGAGACATTCATCCAGGGTAAATCACAAGCAATCAGGTAGCTTCAGCATTGGATTAGATTTGTCACAACTTTGGTCTAGTAGGAGAAGAATTTGTTATCCCCTGAAAGCCCTTGAAATGTGCTGGGTTTGCTGAGTGCTAAGTGTTCTTGAATTTATAGCTTTCAAGTTGGCAACTTTGTGTCATATAGTAGAGATCAATCTATCTGGGGTAAAGTCTGCAGGTGAGGGCATCCTAGCCTCTTGTGATGAAGACAGAGTTGGAATCCAGTGTGCCTGGTTCAAACCAGCTCAGTCACCTGATTGTGTGACCTGGTGCAAGTAGCAATATCCCTGTGGTTCAAGTATCACAGAATCAAACATGTAGAGATACTGTGAAACTGAAACTATCAAGGGGGCAATCAGAGTAGAAATATTACATGCTTATTACCAGTTTTAATGGATAGACTGTTGGACATTTGTCTTGTTGTCCTCTGTGTTTCCTGGGCCTGCTCTGTGATAGCATTGAATAAGAACTCAATAAATACTATTGGACAAGTTAGTAATGAATTGGACAGAGGAAAGCAGCTGAAGGGACTAGAAGCAAAATAACAATGAGAACAACAAGAAGGATTAAATGCTCTCTTTGAAGCACGGTGAAAGAGTGCATCATTCACTAACTCATTCAGTACTAAGAATAACCCATGGGAGGAGTCCACAGTGATTATTATCCTCATTTTACAAATGAGGGAACTGAGATCGGTGGGAGTTAATCCACTCACCCAAAACCACCAAAAGATTAGTGGGGTGGGGGGGAGTGAGTGCTGAGACAGTGCAGTGGATAGGATGCTTGCCTTGTATGCAGCCAACCCGAGATTGATGCCATATCATGCCCTGAGTGTGACAGGAGTGATTGATCCCTGAGAGCAGAGCCAGGAGTAGCTCTGAACACTGTTGAGTGTTCCCAAATAAAACAAAAAACTACATAGCAAATGCTGCTGGTGCTATCATTTCAACTCAAGTTTGTCTGATTTCTGTTTGATTTTATTTCTAAAGCATTTTACAAGCAACAATTAAGTCTCAAGTGTAACTAGGACATGCTTATTTTCAGCATCTCCTTATTCCACCCTCTCCTCCAATCAGTATTTCTCGTCTTTTTTGAGGCAATTCCAGTGTAAAGTGCCCAGCTTTTTTTTTATTTCCTTTCATTGTTACACCTGTGTTTAGATGTAGAGAAATGGCAGTAAAAATATTGCTAATGATTTTGGCCTGGCACCACCTGCTTCACATATTTTCATCAAAACAAACCATTTGCTTGAGACTGTACATTGGCCAATGCAAAGTGATTGTACATACTTACCTGCAATAAGAGTGTACAGTCTCAATGACCTAGTTGGATCAGGGGCAGTACTGAGTGTTCAACATTTATATAAACAGTATAAAGCTGATGATATTAATCAAAGCACTATTCAATGTATTCCACAAATATTGATTGAGTATTCCTCTGTCCAAGGCATTGTTTCTGCTCAGTATGTATAAAGAACTAAGGTTGAAGTGTCATCCTCAGATTGTCTTAAGCCAATGTTTGGTGAGTGCAGGGTTATAAAGCATGGCTCCCTCACTTATGGCAGGACAAATTTGAACTGTAATCCCACTAGAGCTTTCTATGGAATTAGTCAGGTACTGCACTTTGCTTGGTATTGTTCCCTATCTGGCTTTTTCTTCTTCCCCATCTTACTTCTGCTAGTTTCTCTCTGGTTCTCCTGGGAACATGTTCTTAATAAATAATATACACATAAATGTTGTCCTGGGTTTTACTTCTGGGAAATTTCCCTTTCATGCTCATAGTTGAGTTTATGCTTAGAGTTGAGTTTATGGCTTATAGTTGAGTTTATGCTGTCACAGTGACAAAATAGTTTATACTGTCACAATGACAAAACGCTTTGAGGCAACAAATTTCCAGGTTTCAAGGTTCTGCTTAAAGGAAGGAAAAATGAAGGAAGAATATTAATATCCTAATAAATTCTCATAGTGAATGGTCTGAAAGTTCTATATATATCAGTCTCATATCTGGAGGAGAATGTAACATCCCCCTTCTTGACTTTGCAATACAACCATGAAGTCATCAATGGAGAAGTAACTTCTCAATACCAGGGAGGGACTCAGTTAGGGAGAAACAAAGAACTTTGGAGAATCCACAAAGATTCATTCCATGATTATTGACACTCATGATATCTCAGAACTTTCAATGAATAGGGTAAATTTAGAAGAGTAGTGATGTAACTTTATAATGATAATGATGATTACCTGAATCTGGGAGTGCTTCTAGCACATACCCCTGTGCTCTCTGAGGGGATTTTATTCCATCCCAAAGAGTTTTTTACTCTTGAGTGGATAGGTTAGATCACAGACAGAGGTCAGGGACATGACAAACCTCACTTCTCTATAGAGTAATTTTAACTAGAGCAAAGGTACTTTTGGCACTTAACGATTAGTGGTGGGCCAGGGAAATAGCACAGTGAACTGAGTGAACGTTTTGTATACACAAGGCCTGTGTTTGATCACCAGCACTGCATGGTCCCTCAGTTACCACCAGGAGTAACCCATGAGCACTGAAATGAAAGTAGCATCAGAATTACACCAGGTATAACCCCTAAACAAAACAAAATAAAAGAGTGAAATATTAGTGGTAACTGCTTGGAAGTTGTCCCTTACATTGAGTGTTTATCAACCTTATTCCAATACTTTCTGTTCTTTAGTATTTAATATTTTCAATGAGAAGCAGAATAATAATCTCTCAAACAGATGCAATATTTGGGGAGTGGGAGGTACAATGGATGGTGCTGCCTAGAGTTAACTCCTGGCTCTGTGCTCAGGATCACTCCTGGCAGTGTTTGGGGAATTATATGTAGTGCTAGGGATTGAGCTAGGGTAGGCTGAGTTCAAGGCAAATCTTACATGCTGTGCTATTTCTATGACCCCAAGAAATTGAAATCTTAATTCTTGTGGCTCTGACTATATTACCTATCATGGCAAAAGAATCTGTATAGGCTCTTCAGTTAAATATTATGACCTAAGATTTTCCTGAGGGGTTATCAAAGTGGCAGTGATGTAATCACAAAGTCTCATAAAGTGGAAGAGGGAGGCAAGATTAGAGTTAGGGCATATAATAATAGAAGAAGTGCAACCATTGCTGGGATGTGGTACAAGCACATTCTGACACTGCAGACAGTGTCAGAAGCAGAAAAGCCCCAGAAGCAGGAAAAGGCAAGGGACAGAAGACAGAATAATCTTTTAGTGCCTCTAGAAATAATGTAGCTCTGCCACCTTGACTTTAGCCCCTTATGATTACTTTGGACTTTTGTCCCCAGAGCTATAAGACATATTTGTGTTGTTTTAAAACATCATAAGCAGAGTAAAATATTATATCAGCAAAGGAAACTAATACACTTGACTTCCGATCTTTTCTTTTTGATTGTGTTGACCTTCTTTAAGTCTCATGGCTTAAATTTTTACCTGTACACTGAGGACTGCTTAATCTTCATCTCCGGCCATCATCTCTTTTTTTATGAGTGAAGTATAGCTGCAGCTGGGATCTCCACTTTGATGTGCCCCAGGCATCTAAAAGGCCATATGTAATCTTATAACAAGGCCAGTTGACTAAATTGTTAATTTGGCAAACCACATTTCTAAATGTGTGTTTCATAAGATGGTTTCAATGGATTCTAAGGATATCCAGGTGTTCTTTTGGGGAATAACAACTTATTTTTGCCCTTAGATTTTATGTAAATTGAAAGTTGTGAATGTCATGGAATTTAATGAACAGCAGCTTGGGTTTCTCTGTCAATTCATTTCCCAGTGAACTGGGTTACTTTCATTTAATAGGCCGCTTCCTATTGAAACCTGGGTATTTTTTTACCTCCTAAATTTCACCCATCCTTTTTGTTCAACAGTGTCTAAGATGAATAAGTTCTGATAATTTTACCGTATACATATTGCTGGGATCTTTTCTCTTGCATGTCTTTGCTAGATAAGGATCTAGTGATTGCTCCCCTTAATTTCTTTATTGTATTCTCTCTCTAAACTCCCACCACTTAGCCCTGCTCGCCACTGTTCATCTTTTCCTTGATTTCTGTGTGATAAGGATGTGGAATTTTTGTTATCCCAGTGTTCCAAATTTCACAATTATCATTTGGACAAGCTAGGAATATGCTAACATCTTGAAAAGATTAAAGACAGTCTCTACCACTTTCTTGCTACTGGTCAGAATAAACGTTATGGCCAAACAAAACTAAGGTGTAGGGAAATAGCTCACGCCACAGCCATAGAAAATGTGTGCATATAGGGACTCTCATTTTTTCTTGTACTGCTTCTATTTTGAAATTCTATGGTTAACCTTTTTTGTTATTATAATCTATTCCTGAAGATTAGTCTTTTGATCATTCTTAAGTCCACTTCCCCCTTATCTATGGCAATATTCTTTAAAGCACATATTAATATGATTATTTTAGTCTTACTTTACTGTTAGTATTACATGTAGTTTTTCATTCATTTGCTTTTTCATTTTTATATGTCTATATTCAAAGTGAATTTCTTTACAGTATATAGCTGGATATTACTTTTTTTTGCAGAATCTGATAAATTCTGTCTTTTAATTATAACATTTATATCACTGACTTTGTTCTTTGTATAGTATATTCAGAGCAATGTCCTTTTTGTATGGGCACAGGAAGATGGGAGTAAAGGTCATTTGACTCTAAATGATACTTTCCTCCTGGGCATCTGTTCTCTGGACCTAACCCTCAGCTCCCTTACTTCCTAGCACACCCAAAAGCAGGGTCCTGATGAGGGACAGGATGAACCCAGGGCAAGCGGTGAGCTATGTGCTACCCTGGCATCGAGATGGGCCTGGCCATAGCGTCTAATGCTTAACTATAAATTGAGTTTGGTCATGGACAGATGCTGTTATGATCCAAAAAGTAATAATTAGATTGGACCCTGCTAGGGTTAGGAATGATTAATCTGCCCTGGGCTCTGTAATCTGAGTCTGTGGCAAGATGTTCCCAGGAGAGCTGCCCTATAAGCTTCAATGTATCTCTTACTGTGTCCATATAAAAATAACTAAAGGAGATAAGTACCTTAAGTGGTATTTTGCCCGAGGTCCGTCAGGAAGGGTTTCCTTAAGTTGTTTTTGCTTCCAGACCAGGTGGAGCTTGCACCAGGAGGGCAAGCTGGAGAGATAAATAGGGGTGGAAAGCCACAGTCCAGAGAGGCAGAATCCAAGAGAAGCCCCCAGGGGCTGAGGCAGAATCCAAGAGAAGTAGTGAGAGTCTGAATCTAGAGAGTCTGAATCCATAGGGAGAATCTGGAAAGCAGGAATTGAGGAATGATGAGTTAGGAAAGAAGAGATGAGAAAGAGAGAGAGTCGCGAGATTGAATAAACGGTAACTAATCAGCAACCAGCCTGGTCCTCATTCTTCCTTCACCTGCCCATCGCCTCCAGCCGTCCCGATCCTGTCCTTACACAGCGGCTTGAGAGCACTGAATGCGGGCAGTGAGAGAGAGCTGCCCGGAGAGCCTAAGAACACACATCCCTCACACTCGGGGATAGATCATTACAGTATATGGTATGGCCTATTCTATCCTTTTTTTTTTTTTTTTTTGTCAGTTCATGGAAAGAGGAGAAGCAACATCAATTATGCCTTTGGGGGTGTCAGTGGTGATAAAATAGTTGATAGTGGGAAAAGGGGTAATTATTCGTTGAATTGCTGTATTATGTAGGAGTGTGCTGCACTGCATACAGACTTACCTAGTAATCAGGAGGAAATTGTTGATATTCACAGATCTCTACTGACCTCCAATATCTTTCTTATCTGTATTTGTAACATGTAGCACTCATCTAACAGTAAATGGAAAGATCTGGGGGAAGGTCTGTGATTCTCTAAAATTATAACAAATTTTGGTTTTGTGCATTTCTTTTTGAGAGATGGCCTATTGTGATTGTCAATTATTTATAAGTATCTGAAAATGTTTCCACCAAATTTAAATTAGGTGCTTATTAATGCTTCTGTTTGAATTAAAATTTCCTGCAAGAAATCAGTACACCTTAAAAATCTCATCAGCTATTAAATAATGAAATTTAACTAGATGGTTTCAAAGATATATCTGAATAAACACTTATTTTTGTAACATTGTTATTCAAGTTTCATCCTCATTTCTTTCAATTTTTAATCTTTCAAATATCCTGGAAGACATAAAATAAGATCAGGCCCAGGCATTAATACCTAAGACACGGTTAGTTCTGGACCAGTTACTTAGCTGTACTATTTCAGGAAAATTACATAACCTTTCTAAATTCATGTTCTTTGTTCATTAGTAAAACATCTGATGGTAATTTTAATAGAGTATTGTAAAGATCTCAAACATATTAGAAAGAAAATTTAAAATATCAGTGCTAGTCCAAAACTTTCACAATAGTTATCATTTTGTATGTTCAGAAACTATACATAGGCAGTGACCCACCCATGTTTAAAAATTGAACAATGAGCGCACTCAGCACCAGCCAGTCTAGGAAACGAAACCACAGGCTCGGCAGCAATTGGCCCCAGACCGTCAGCAGCAGCAGGACTTTGTGACAAATTGGTTAGGACTAAGAACCCCCACTCAGGGCATTCCCAGACTTATCTGGCATACTGCCCCATTTTTAGAAAAAAAGAAGAAGGAGGAGGAGGAGGAGGAAGAAGAAGAAGAGGAAGAAGAAGAAGAAGAAGAAGAAGAGGAGGAAGACGAAGAAGAGGAGGAAGAAGAAGAAGAGGAGGAGGAGAAGAAGGAGAAGGAGAAGGAGGAGGAGGAGGAGGAGAAGGGGAAGAAGAGGAGGAAGAGGAGGAGGAGGAGAGGAGGAGAAGAGGAGGAGGAGGAAGAAGAGGAAGAGGAGGAAGAAGAAGAAGAAGAAGAGGAGGAAGAAGAAGAAGAAGAGGAGGAGAAGGGGAAGAAGAGGAGGAGAAGGAGGAGAGGAAGAGAAGAGGAGGAGGAGGAGGAGGAGGAGGGGAGGTAGAGGAGGAGGGGAGGAGGAAAAAGAGGAGGAGGGGAGGAGGAGAAGGAGAAGGAGGAGGAGAAAACAACCCAGAACCCCCTTGGAAGGTTACCTGTGTTTAAGCAAACTGAAAGTCACCTGCCCTATCCCCACCAAACTGTACTCAGGGCTACTACCACCCTGCCCTGGATCTTTCCAGCACCTACCAGAGGTCGGGGGCAGTATTTTTACCTACCCATTTTTGGAAACACTGCTAAAGAACTGTGCTGTCCTCTGCCTGTCTCATGGTCTATCAAATTCAAAGAGGTGTGTGTGTATGTGTGTGTGTGTGTGTGTGTGTGTGTGTGCGCGTGTGTGCGTGTGTGTGTGTGTGTGTGTGTGTGTGTGTGTGGTGGTGGTGGTGGTGGTGGTGGTGGTGTGGGGGTATGACTTCATTTTATAGCAAGCTTGAATCTTGTTCTAAGACTGAATCAAATCTTCACTTGTTTTCATTCGGGCGGTCTTAGGCTATTTCCACAGTATCTTTATACCAAGTTTCTATAGAAATTTATTCATTATGTTTATTTTGAGAGGCTGCTAAAATCTCAGGGCGACGCCACTGGTGCCCGCTCAAGCAAATCGATGAACAACGGAATGACGGTGATAGAGTGATGTTTATTTTACTATTTGTGTATATGGTGTTATATAGTTTTATGTTGTATTAACAATATGCCAAGATGATTTAGTCATAAAGTCATTTCTCAAACTGATTTTTAAGGCCTATACACAATCCACCTTATACACCTTGTCTTTTAGTCTCCTTTCTGCTTATCTAAGAAATGGGCAAAATAATATCAACCTTATTGGATAGTCGTAAAGATAAGGAAAGAGCTGTGCTAAATTTCTAGCAGAATTATGAACACATAATAGACATGCCAGAATGTCAGTTCCCTGTCAGTGAAATGCTGTGCTTCAAATGTGACAAGTTCCCCTGTCAGTGAAATGTCGTGTTTCATGTGATGTGTCCTTCCCCCATTTTTCCTTCCCCAGATTGGGGTTGTCCTTACTAGGAGCTTCCAGACTCTTGGGGGTCCAATTTTCACCAATTTTAGCACCCACAGGCCCTAAACTTTAAGAATCACAGATCAGGTTTCTAAGCTTCTCCAACAGCCAAGAGCTACTCAGACAGAGGAATTAGTGATGAGTAAACAAAACCCCGATAGGGTCTCTTCCTGTTGACATGGCAACCCGACTACCAGCTGTCAGGCAGTGCTGTCAGGCTGCTCATTTAGGGAACTTTACCACCAGCAACCTGATTAGCAATTCTCAGCTGGGGGAGGAGAGGGGAGGCTATATAAAAGTGCTTTAGTTCTAGGGGCTCCCTTAACCACCAATCAGCAAACTAAACAACAGCCTCTCTGCAGCTTGATTTAAGGTGCACTCTCTATTATCCTCCCCACCTCCCCCACCCCAACAGCTGCTTAACCCAGGCTACCAATAATATCTTTTGAAGACCTTTTGTCTTCAAGTTTCTGCCTGGCTGATTTTCAAAAAGCTTTCCCAATTGGGTTTCAACCCATCCTTCCCAGGCACATTCTGCAAGTAGAGCTAGAAGACATAATAGACAAGAAACAGCCAGTTGTCAAAAGCAAATAATTGGGGGGATAGAAATCGCTTCCTTAAGGAGCAAGTTACTGCCCTGGAGTCAGGGAAAGTAGTTCAGATCCCAGTAACTCTGAGGACAGCACACAGTGGCGCCTGTCGGATGTGATTAGATTCACCATCTCCCTATTCTTCCAATTTCAGACAAAGGGTCTGATTTCTTTTCTATGGGGGCCAGTCTGTTGTCTCAGGGTGCCTTTGTATGGTGGTACAGTTTGTACACAGCACAAAGCTGCCTGATGGAGGGGCTAAATTGAGGCCAGGATCCAGTTTCCATATCACTTACCACTTTGTCCCAGAATGGGAAACATTCCTAGTTAAATAGATGCTCTGAATAGGAGCACTGGTGCTTGGTAGAACTATATTACTTTATCAAACTCCATTTCTTGGGGTGGGAGAGTATGGGAATGGGGTAATGAGGGAGAAGAGAATTCTTGTTTGGACTTTTGCTTGGATTTTCAAAGAATATTAAATTTAGACTTCTCATAACGTCTAGTTAAGCTTTTAAATATAATATAGAAACGATCTACAACAGCAAAGCAGCTCACAATTTTTAGAGTGTATGTTTTCGATGGTTTTGATTTTTAGTAAAACAGGAATCTGAAAGTGAAAGAAGTTCACTAAGTCTAGACATACCAGATATAGTTGTTTCCCTTGAGTGGGTAAGATCTGGTGCTCAGTCAACTTGTAATGGGAAGAGCATTTCTCTATTTAATCTTGTTGCTCTTCCCTTAACCCTTAATACCAACACTATTGTTAAAGACAATAGGCATGAATGTTAATCCTCCTGTCATCTAACCAAGTTTTAATTTTAGCATTTCAAGAATGGAAACTTAAACCAGTTAATCTGGAGTCTCCTGGTCATGAATAATTAGTTACTTTGCCTATTTGCTCTTTTTTTTTTTTGGACTGGAGCAATAACACATCGGGTAGGGCATTTGCCTTGCAAGCGGCCTACCCAGGTTCGATTCCTCCATCCCTCTCAGAGAGCCCTGCACGATACCGAAAGTATCCCGCCCTCACTGCAGAGCCTGGCAAGTTACCCGTGGGGTATTCTATATGCCAAAAACAGTAACAAGTCTCACAATGGAGATGTTACTAGTGCCTGCTTGAGCAAATCGATGAACAACGGTGCTACAGTGCCTAATGAAATTTTGCCATCATCTATAAGAAAAGCAAATGTACAATAACCAAATCCACTATTCTAATCTAGTACTTCTTTGGTCCTGTTCCATCTGCCAAAGAAAATCTATTGCCTGTATAGCTCTTAGGAACTTCTTTCTTCTGTTTGTTTGTTTATATGCTGTTCAATTGAGGAACAGAATGAAACAAATGGATCTCTAAAATGTACTAAGTAGAGTTTTTTGAAAAACACTTTCACTATGTAGCAGGGAAATTGGTTGAGATGATAATTAATGAGGAAGCCTTAGTTCCCCTTTCTAGTAGCTGCAAATTCCTGGGCTCTTTCTGACAATGGGAAGTTAAAACAATTCCCCAAAATCACCAATTTTTTAAAAAATGTTTTATTAGTGAGTCACCGTGAGATGAAGTTACAGACTTACAAACTTTCATGCTTGCATTTCAGTCATAAAATGATTGAGTACCCATCCCTCCACCAGTGCCCATTTTCCACCACCAATGGTCCCAGCATCCCTCCCACCACCCCCACTCTGTCCCCTCCACCCCACCCCGCCTCTGTAGCAGGGCATTCCCTTTTGCTTTCTCTTTCCTTTTGGGTGTTGTGTTTGCTATAGAGGTATTAAGTGGCCATCAAGTTCAGTCTATAGTTTACTTTCAACCTGCCTCTCCCATCCCTAGCGGGCCATCCTAGCACCTTTGCTTGGTGGTCCCTCTCTGTCTGAGCTACTTTTCCGTCCAGCATGTGAAGCCAGCTTCCAAGCTGTGGAATAATCCTCCTGGTACTTATCTCTACTATTCTTGGGTGTTAGTCTTTCATTCTGTTACTTTATATTCTACAAATGAGTGCAATCTTTCTATGTTGTCCCTCTCTTTCTGACTTATTTCACTTAACGTGACACTTTCCATGTGGATCCAACTATATGCAAATTTTATGACTTCATCTTTTCTAACAGCTGCATAGTATTCCATTGTGTAAATGTACCAAAGTTTCTTTAACCAGTCATCTGTTCTCAGGCACTTGGGTTTTTTTCCAGATTCTGGCTATTGTAAACAGTGCTGCAATGAACATATAGGTGAAGACGTCACTTTTACTATACTTTTTTGCATCCTTGGGATATATTCCCAGAAGTGATATTGCTGGGTCAAATGGGAGCTCAATTTCTAATTTTTTTGAGAAACGTCCATACTGTTTTCCAAAAGGGCTGAACCAGTAAACCAGTCCACATTCCCAGCAATCAGTGAAGGAGAGTCCCTTTCTCCCCACATCCTCGCCAACACGGATCGCTTTTGTTCTTTTTTTTTTTTTAATTTAAATTTTATTGAATCACCATGTGGAGGGTTACAAAGTTCTCAGGATTATGTCAGTTATACAGTACTCAAACACCCTTCCCTTCACCCGTGCCCATATTCCATCACCAACCACCCCATTATACCTCCCGCCCCCTCCCGCCCCCCCAGTCCCCGCCCTTGTAAGTGATAAGTTTCACTTTGTTTACGCTTTATCTTGGTTACAGTCCATGTTTCAACACATAATTCACTATTGTTGCTAGGGTTTCCCCCCAAAAAAGAGAAGACAGTCCCACTGTCAAGGAAGCATTTGATGGCTCTCCATTGCTGAGAATGTAGAGATATTAAGTCCCGCTGTTTGTTGCATAACTTTTCTATTTTTTTCCCCCCTCGTCCCACGCCACCGAGATCACGCCTGTTTAGTAATCACCACGCTGCCTGACAAAGGGAAAACAAACCAAAGGGATGGTTATTTCTCGTCATCAGCCGGCGTGGGGCTCTGGCTTAGTTGATAGTCTGGTAGAATGTCTGCAAGCAGTTTCTGGAACCAAAAGTAATACACTGGTATCGGCCCCGGCTCAAGATTCCACCAGCGTCCCGCTGTTCCAAGTACATAATAATTTATTCCCTTGTATCCGATTCCCACGCCACCAGGTCCATGTCAGCTTAATGGACATCATACTATGGTTAACGCCACGCCGCGTTTCTTCCCAAGAAAGAAGGATATTTCTTCTCAGCCGGCGTGGGGATATGGCTTAGTTCAGTCTATAGAGATGGCTACCACTTTGGTGGCCTTCAATATTTCAGCAAAAGACTTACTATTCTTGTTAGGATTTCCCACCAAAGTCCGACCCGTTGAAAGGGAACCATTTCCTATTGGTGATGATTAAATGACAATAGGTTGCGAGGCCATGGCAGCAGCCTCGCGGCTTTGAATTTCTGTATAAAGTCCAGGGAAAGTACAGCCAGAAATTACATGTCGCTACAGACTTTAACCCTATTATGGTCCCCCCAAAGTCCAACCCATTACAAAGGAACCATTTCATATTGCTGATGATTAGATGACATTAGGCTGCAGCGGCCGCGCGGTTTTGGGTTTCTATATAAGTCCAGGGAAAATTCTGCCTAAAATTCTATTGCTACAATCTTTTACCCTTTAACAAAAAACTTAGTACTATTGTTTGGAGTTTCCCCCCACGTTAAGCCCTGCCAAAAAGGAACATTTACACGTTGCTGACAATCAAGAGATATTAGGTCGGTTTTGGATTTCTATATGAAGTCCAAGGAAAATTCTTTTGGTAATTGCATCACTCGCTGGCAGCGCCTGGGCCAGAAGCTCCGAGCACACAGTTTGGAGGCATTTTGGGGGCGCCGCTCGTGTCCAAAGTGGTTCAGTTGCCTCCGGGGTCGATCTCGCACGGGGCCACAAAGGAGCGTCCCCACATGGCTCTGTGCTTAAATGTTGGCCGGCACAGGGCGGATCCGGGAGTCCCGCCCATCGGCTATCCCGGGCTTCCTGTAGAGTCTAAAAACCGGCTATAGCCTCGCTGCGTTCAAAAAGAAAGAGTTGAGAGAGAAAAGGCAACTGAACCACTCGTGTCCAAAGTGGTTCAGTTGCCTCCGGGGTCGATCTCGCGCGGGGCCGCAAAGGCCGCTTTTGTTCTTTTGGATGTGGGCCAGTCTCTGTGGTGTGAGATGGCATCTCATTGTTTGGATCTGCATCTCACTGATGATTAGTGATGAGGAGCATTTTTACATGTGTCTTTTAGCCACGAAAATCATCAATTTTGCCCTAGATCATCGATTCACAGGAAACTTAAAGTAAAGTGACTCAGGCAAATGGTCAAATAGATTATTTAACAGGACCTGAGCTTTCAGATTGCTGTAAAGTATATTCTCTATAACATTCTTGTCACTTGATAAGTAACACAAAGCCCCAGTTTTCTTATTAACTGACCCCCCCCAAAAAAAACTACAAAGAGTCATATTTAACTTAGTCCTATATAATCTTTCTCTCCAGCTGGGAGTTTATTTCTTTTCTGCTTTTCAAAAAACGTCCACTTCCCTAATTCTGTGTTTGAGCATCTTTATTATTCAACAGTTTCATCCTGAAAATATTGAAGAAACTTGAGAAATGTGGATGGACACAGAGACCTGTCATCACTGTTTTTATATCAGTAATTCAAACTTTTTCCTTTAAGCATTTTCTCATGAGGCTTTCTTGTATCACCTATTCTGGGGTGATGGTTCAGGAAGTTGTGATTCCCAAACCAAAACTGGGAGTTATGAGCAAAAACATCTACCTATCTGAAGAGGGCGCTAGCTTCATAAAGGCAAAGACTATCTTTGCACAGGAATCTTCATTGTTTGGCACCTCTTAGCTGGATAATCAACTGTTCCAGGTCCCCTGGTATTCTCCCAATTGCAGTACGGAAAATCCGACCTGCAGAAAACTCTCGGACAGTTGATGATCCTACAAGCTTTGTTAAACCAGTGGCTAAATAAATGGCTTTCCAAAGGTGCAGTCATAAAAGAAATTATTCTCTATTGCTTTGAGGACCAGAGGATAGAGCAGGAGTTGGTCAATGAACGGTCTTAATTTTTTTCCTTAATGGTTTAAACACTAAAGAATATTTTTGGGAAAATAAAACAAAGAGTACAATTTTGTGATACGAAAATCTTATATATATATATATGTATATATGTGTGTGTATATATATGTGTGTGTGTATATATATATGTATATATATATATAAAAATGTTCTGCAACATCTGATCTGAGCAGGGTGATGGACACAGTGTGATCTGCAGTCTATCTGCTCTCTGGCCTGACACAGAGAAAGGTCGCAGAGCTCTGGGATAGCAGGAGCTGTCTGGACTCCAAAGGAGCTGGAGGGTGAGAGATGACAGGGCCCTCATATCTCATGCATAGTTTCAGTAGCAGAGCAGCAAGGCATCAAAGGATGGCCAGACTGAAGATCCTGACCTCTGTGCTTTAGCAAGACTAGTGCCTAGAGAAGTCACGAATCTATGAGTAAGAGGGAACAATGCTAGCTTGAAAACTGAAGTGATTGGTGATGACAATGGGGGATGGGAGGTGGGAGGTAATAGGCTCTTTATTTTCTGGATAGATACTCTTAGATATTTTTTTACCCATATCATTATGAATCTTTTCACACCTAAAGTGTTATTATATATATTCTATATGAACTTGTGCACTCCACTGATTTTTGTTAAAAAAAAACGAATCAAGTCTCATATCACATCCTTTGTGTTTTGGTCTTTTTTGTTTTTGCACTGTAAAAAAAGGTTCCTAAATTCTAAAGCAACTCAGAGAGGTAGATCCTCATTGGTAACTAAAATGAAATTTCTACTCAAGTTGAAAGGATGATTTGGAATCATATTGAGTTTAATAAAAAAAATTAAATAGAACTTTATTACACACATCAGTACGGTAACTTAAAACCAAATGAATATATTTTGGAGGACTATCTGTTAGAAATTTGGTGCTTGTCATGCTGCAGAATCTGATCTTTGGAAATGTAGCTAAGTCAAAAAGTCCTAAAAGATGAGAAGGGTCTGGGAGAGAGAGGAATGTTTTCAGTGTCCATAAGCTTGACTCTCTGCCATCTCCAAAGGAGTAATGCCAACTTGGCACGTACTTGGTGCTAAATAAATGCTTAATGAGTGAGCAGGCAAATATTTTCCTTCTCCCTCAAGCCCTTCAGAACCTGTTATAATCTGATATGGATCATTTGTAGCTTAGTGTAAATGTAAATAAATTTCTATCCTTCCATGATATTTGCAGTTAAGCCTTATCTATAAAAGTTGAACAAAAGGCAATACTTCAATTAAAGGGATACAAACATCAGCAAATTAGCTGGGGGAGCAAGTGACCCAGATATCCTTCCAATACTCTTAAAATCAGAACCAGGGTAGAATGATGTTCATAACCAACATTATTATTATTATTATCATCATAACCAACATGTACCTGTTAAATGTCAGGTTTTAAGGTAAGCACTTTTCATGCACTGTCTCAAACCTCTGGAGAATTGTTCTGAGGGAGATATTCTTACTGGACAAAAAACAGTTCAGGGAGGTCAAGAAACAGACTCAAAGTTACCCAGCTACCATTTATCTTTCTCAGTCTTCAATGTCCCCAATGAGAGATTTTTGGGGAACTTTGGGGACATTTTTTCTTATGTTGTAGATCATCAAAGTGTATATAATGGGTGGGAACTTGAAAGACTGCATCACATGCCTGGTACCCACAGGACCCAATTTTGATCTCTAGCTCTGTGAGCCATCCCTTGTCCCCATTATGTGTAGCCCTGGTGGTCCCCAGCACCACTGAGAGGCATCTTCCCCTGAAAAACCAAAGCTTACATACAAACCTAGGGTTCCTCTCTGTCTTCCACTTAACAAATGTCATTCTTGTGTTTAAATAATAAACATTGTTATGTGTGATGGTCCAGTTGTTTACCTTCATAGAAAATAAAATATTGAGGTTTTGTTTTACGTCATGTTCCAAAATAAATTCCAGATAGATCAAATATTTCTGTTTAATTAAAAAACAACTTAAGGAACTGTAAGAGAATCAGGTCCAGCGGAGTTTAGCTGAGTCATGATTTAGCCATTTTGCAGCTCTGTGATTTGGGCAAGTTGCTTAACCTCTTGGAATGTCTGCTTCTTAGTATGGAAATGGTACAGGGTTGCGGGGATAGCTCAAGGGGTAGAGAGCATGCTAAGCAAGAGCAGGCCCTGAACTGGATCCCTGGCACTGTGTACTCCACTGCTCAGCGTTATTGCGTCGTGACCTTCGTGTCCCTGGAGCATCACCAGGCCTGAGCACAAAATCTTCTGGCCTGCACCGTCAGCTGAGAACCTTAGTGAGTGGCAATACGTTGAAAAAATATGGTTATAGTTTCTAAAACAAAGAACTCTACCAAGGGTTTGCAGCTAAACTTGGCCTAAAATGCACTTGCAGTAAATGTTTGATATTGTTTTTTATGAAAGGAAAGAAAAGAAACACCCTGTCTAAAACTTCAGGAGATTAATAACCCTCACTCTTTATCCCCCAAACTGAGACTTAACAACTCATTCCGTTTGGAAGTCAGATTGCTCAACCTCCGCCCCATCCTGACAAGAGAGGTTTATTCTAATTGGTATCTAAGGAAGAATAACTTTTATTCTTATATGTAGCTCAGAGTAAGCAAAGCCAGCTTCAAATTAAATTTGAAAACAAGAATGTAGTTGTTCTTCCTCTCAGCTTATTTTCCCCTTTATTATAGGAGCACAAATGAGAGGTTTGGAGTATGAGTTCACATATTTAGAAGAGGGAAAAATCTGATTTCTGTAACCAGTTTTCAGTCTTCAAGGGAATAAAGTGGCATAATTGCTAAGCAGAAACAGTGGGTAAATTCTCTCCACAACTCCATGTTGGGTTAGCCAATCTACCCACCCAAATGAAGCCAGAGTTGTTAGTAATGTGATATGAAGTTTTGATATTTAAACGTTTTTTATTTGCTTACCATCCTGGGTGGGAAATCTGCTTGCAAATCCTGCTATCTACTCAGCATATGCATATTTATTTCTGGATAACAAAGTTAAATAATTGTATTTCATGAGAAAAATATAGAATAATATGTAGATTTATGTCCTAGGGCTGAAAAATATTTTTGACAAATGCACCATTTGAACAGACTCTTCAGATAGTCTAACAGTGTATTTGACAAAATATAAAAGTCACTGTTAAGAATATGGTAATGTGAGAGCAATTTAAAATTTCTTGAATAATACTGTGGCAAGGGGCTAGAGCAATAGCACAGCGGGTAGTGCGTTTCCCTTTTTTGTGACTGACTGGGTTCGATTCTCAGCTTCCCATATGGTTCCCCCGAATACTGCCAGGGGTAATTCCTGAGTGCAGAGCCAGGAGTAACCCCTGTGCATCAATGAGTGTGACCCAAAAAGAGAAAAAAAAATAGTGTGGCAAGATTCAGAAGAAATAACCCTAAGCAAATTGAAATTGATGTTATTGAAAGCTGTTATTAATATTTGGTTGAAAAAATGCATAGAGAGAAAAAACATCTGGGGAATAAATATGTGTACATACACACTCATCTATGTATAAAGGCTTACACAAAACATAAATAGATAAACATGTCCTACAACCCCCCGGTTAGTTAGAAGTGTTTTTTCTTTGTTTGGTTTTGGTGCATGCCCAGGAGTACTCAGGATTTATTCCTGGCTTTGCATTCAGGGATCACTCCTGGCTGGGTTCAGGGGATCATATGGGGTGCCAGGACTCCACTGTAGCACTGTCATAGCACTGTCATCCCGTTCATCAATTTGCTTGAGCGGGCACCAGTAATGTCTCCATTGTGAGACTTGTTGTTACTGTTTTTGGCATATCTAATATATGCCAAAATCTAATATCTAATATATAATATCTATCTAATATCTAATATCTAATATATAAACAGAGCCTGGGTAGCTTGCCAGGCTCTGCCATGCAAGGCAAACGGCCTACTCGCTGTGCTATCTCTCCTACCCCCTTTAATTTTAAATTTTAGGTTAGTATTCTTATTTAATATAGAAAGTAAAATGAACCCTTGAAGAATTTAGTGTTTTCCAGACCTCTGCCATGTTAATGAATCTGTTGTTTGCTGCTTTGTTCTTCCAACTGGGATTAATCTTCTGCTGATATCACTGGTCTTACTCAGAAAATAAGGGAGAAGCCCTCCCTTCCAGCCAGATCCAGGCAGTCTCCAAGCCTGATCTTCGCCATCCTAATGGGCTCACAACACATCTAAAGGGCTAAGCCACATAAGCTCAAAGAAACAATGGCACAGATGGCAAGGAAAGCAGAAGAAAGTATGAAAACTGAAATGAGAGGCTGGAGCAATAGCACAGCGGGTAGGGCGTTTGCCTTACACGAGGCCAACCTGGGTTTGATTCCCAGCATCCGATATGGTCCCCTGAGCACCACCAGGAGTAATTCCTGAATGCAGAGCCAGGAGTAACCCCTGAGCATCGCCGGATGTGACCCAAAAAAGAGAGAGAGAAAAAAGAAAACTGAAATGAGAAAACTATAAGCATAAATAACAGAAACAAAGAAACTCAACAAATGTTGAGTGAAACAAACAAACAAACAAACAAAAAAATCTCACTACAAGTCCTGAGAATCAGAATAACAACAGCCAAGGAAAATATCAAGAAACTCCATGGTGAGATTGAGGAACTCTCTAGAAAACAAAGAAGATGGAAAGAGTCTGAAAAGAAATAAACAACATATCAGAGAACAATGGGATGCACTCAAGAGGACCAATATAAGACTTATTAGATTCCCTGAGGACCAGGAAGGCAACTTTCATGAAGATAAAATAGTTAAAGATATAATAGTTCAGAATTTGCCAAACTTGAGGTATATAGGCAAGAAAAAGCAAGAGACCTGTAGGGTGCCAGCAAAAATAGACTCAACTAGGGAAAGTCCAAGACTTATTGTTCTCAGAATGTCAAAAACCAAAAACTGAGACAGAATTCAAAAATATTTTTGATTTTATTTTTGTAAAGTTTTTCATGATATATTACATTTACTACTCCAACACCAATCCCACTACCATGATACCTTCCCATTATTGTTATTTCTAATTTTCCTGACCACCACCCAAGCCTGCCCCAATAGCAGGCCCTAAATAACTTGTTTTGTACTGCTTGTTATGAATAATTCACCAAAAATGATCAAAGAGGATTTTCTGGAAAGAAAGTGTATGAAGATTGTTAATTCTCACTCTAAAGCAATTAAATCCTTGTATAAAAGGTTACTAACATGTTGGTACAGGTTAAGCCTTGTGTGTTGATATTTTCTTAATGGAGATCAGTTGGCTTCTACTTTACATCCCATCCAATGTAGCGTGCTGCTCCTGTATATCAATGGTGGAGAGTATGAGACGGCCACACGTGCAGGAATTCTAAAGTTTTGGATGGGGTGATACAGCTGGAATTAAATTTCTAACTGCAAGGTGACTTTGGGGTCTGGAGGCATTTCAGGAGCTTGTTGATATCTTTCAAGATTCATTTATGAGTCTACCAGACTAAGAAAGATATGTTTTCTCCTAGATTTCTAAAGGATTTTATAAATTTTCAATAGTAATTAATGACTCATTTGCATCGGATGTTCTGTGTGATGAGATTTTTATATCCATGGAAATTTTTATTACAAACTTTTACTTATTAATGTCAACATTGAAGCATTATCTATAATAAAATATTTTCTAAGATAAAGCCAATCTTCCTTTTCTTAGGATAAAATATGCTTTGTACTTTTATAGGCCTCTTCAAATTTCCCTTTACTTTTTTTCTCTTTTTTGCTTTTTGGGTTCCACCTGGCTATGCTCAGGGGTTACTCCTGTCTCTGCACTCAGGAATCACTCCTGGTGGTGCTCGGGGACCATAGGGGATGCTGGGGATCGAACCTGTGTCAGCTGCGTGCAAGGCAAACACCCTCCCCGCTGTGTTATCGCTCCGGCCCCAAATTTCCCTTTAAATTTTTTAAATTACCTTAAGTGTTTCTAAATTGTATATTTGTAGGACTTATCTATTTCATGTTAACTCAAAGATGTATTTTCACAGAACTATCTATAATATTAATTCTAAAAATTTATATACCTCCCAAAATAATTAGATTTTGGAAGAAATTACTTTGTCAACATGTTATTGATTTACAATTTTGTGGAATTTCAGATTAGCTCTATTAATCTGTGTGTAGGTGCCACCACCTACAATATACACACACGTGTGCACGCATGCTCACACACACACAGAGCTCTCTCCCATAAGAAAGATTGTAGCACTGTAGCACTGTCGTTATGTTGTTCATCAATTTGCTCGAGAGGGCACCAGTAATGTCTCCATTGTGAGATTTGTTGTTACTGTTTTTGGCATATTGAATACTCCATGGGTAGCTTGCCACGCTCTGTGGTGTGGGAGGGATACTCTTGGTATAGAAGAATTTAAAAAAAAAGAGAGAGAACAGCAAATCGTCCAAGTTATCGGAACTAAACATTATGTGTAAAGATTTTGTCTGTTGAAGAGAACTTACAAGTTGGGGGTGAAGTGGCTGAAAAGTGTCTTTGGAACACTGCTAGAGAGAAGTGGCACTCTGATGGGTGTGGTGCTGGAATATATGTGCATGGAAAGCTGGTTAATAATCTTGTAAACCCTGGAACATCAATAAAAATTGTTTTCAAAAAAAAATTGAGTGTTTTGTTTTTTCTGAGCTACATTTCTGTACACTTTTCATACTTTTATTGAGTTCGAAAGTTTTTTGCTAAGGAAGAATGCAAGTCCTCCCTTTTCACCCATTGCTTCAATAAATGCAAATGTTGGGTGGAATGGAAAAATTCTTTTAAAATAATTATTTATCAAAAAATTCTTTGTGATTAAAGTAAAAGCACTACAAAAATATTCAAAGCACATACCTGATTTGTGTACCTTCACAGAATATTTCTTTAAAAACAAAAGGTCTTGACTTTGTCTTAATAGATAAAGATCTCATTTTCTTTTTGTTCTCTTGTTAGTTGGTTTACTTTTGGTTCACATCCAGTCATGCTTAGAGCTTACTCCTAGCTCATACTCAGGCATCACTCACTCCTGGTGATGCTCAGGGGAACATATGTGGGGTCTGGGATTGAACAAAGGTTGGTCACATACATGGGAAGCACCTAAGCCCCTGTACTTGATAGGGAATAAATATTTGAATCATGAGCATAAATATTTCTCATGAGAATAAATATTTAATCATGAGAATAAATATTTAGGCCGGGGAAGGTCAACAAGAGAGTGTCCAACTCCTTCATAACTGTGGAACTCTCAAACCAGTCCTGGACTTCTCTACTTCGTGCTTCTTCAGGCAAAAAAAGAAAAATAAATTGCTATTTTAAAAGCAATCTTTATTTCAGATTTTCTCTCAACAATTGAACCTATTCCTAAGCTTTAGCTCTTCTTTCCATCCTTCCCCTCTGACTGAACTGCTCAAAGCTTTTAGAAAGTGCAGGTTTCTCAGCATGAGCACTATTCACATCTTAGACTGTGTTGTGATAACAAAAATGTCCTTGGATATCATCAAGTGTCCCCTGATGGGGAAGAGGTCAGAGAAGACACCCCAACTAGTTCAGAGAGAGCTGATTTTGAATTTAGGAAATCTGGTACAAGTTGAATCTTCAGTCTCTCAACATCTATCTCTGAGGGCACCTTGGAAATTCATGCAGGTATCCAATTAGATGGTCAGGCATGCATCATGTGCCTGAAGAGAGTCTTGCTATGAAAATCACTGCTATGTAAGTATCTTCCCTTATAATTTTATTTGATGGTTAAAATCTGTAAGTCTTTGAGCCAATGAATGACTTTTCTTGACTAGGGAGAATTATAAGAACATTGTTGTGAACAAGTTATGTGGAAAATCTACACAATCAGGCAAAAGGTTGGGCTGGAGCATTAGCACAGCAGGGAGGGCGTTTGCCTCGCACGCGGCTGACCCAGGTTCGATTCCCAGCATCTCGTATGGTCGCCTGAGCACCGCCAGGAGTAATTACTGAGTGCAGAGCCAGGAGTAAACCCTGTACATCGCCGGATGTGACCCAAAAAGAAAAAAATCAGAGAAAAGGTGTTACTGTCCCCTGATCATATATATTTGGAGATGGGTTTCTTTCTTTGTCACTAATATAAGCTCCTTGAAAATAAGAGTGACTTATATGTGTAGCATACGTGCCAGGCACTAAAACATACTTAGTAAAAGTTCATGGAATGAGTCAATGACTATATTAGTCAATGAACTATCATTTCTATGGCTATATTTCATATCTTCACTGTTTATTATAGAATTCATATTTCCTATATTTCTTATATGAACATATTTCAATATTTCATATAGTAGTCTATATCAATAGAAGTCATATTGTATTTGATGGAGTCCTCTTAAGTTATTCTCAGGTAACCCAGAAACCACTGCAGGAAATATTTGCCCAATGGCCAGTCAGTTCAGTGCTCAGGCCTGCAGATGCAAGGCTGCTTATTTCAGAGTTACTGGGGTCTATGAGAACCACATCAAACAGTGCTTTAGGGGCCTCCAGGGCTATAACACTATTGCTATTAAGGTGGTGGAATGTTGGGCCAGGGATTGAATTTAGGGTCTTGAGAAAACAGAGCATGTGCTACAGCACTTTGTGTTATCTCATTGCCCCTCATGTTCTATTTTTTTTTGATTGACCCATGAATTTCCTCTGTATTAGTTTGAACTCATGATCCACTTGATTATCATGTTTTTCATTTAATTGTTCTGTCTCTCTTTAACTTTGATAACTGCGCTGCAACTTGTGTTAATCCACATCCACCAATGGTATACAATGGCATCATCATGTTGATTTTGAATTAAAAAAATTTTTTTATTAGTGAATCACCATGAGGTACAGTTAAGATTTTGAATTTTTAAACTACCTTATTCTCCAAAAGTACTAATGTCATAAAGGTACACTTCCTTTTAAAAGAGCATATTTATTATTTTAGGTGAGTCTGATGTTTGCTCATAATTGGATTTATGTTTTGCTTCTTTAGTTGACATGTACTGGGTGTGATGTGTTGTCCTTCCACACCTTCTATGGATGCAAGCGATAATTATTGTCCTTCTTTGCTATAATTAATTTTGAGTAGAAGGTTGCTGTCCACTTCATCCAGCGTACATTTATTATCCTTATTCCTTCTTTCATATAATCAGCAATCAGAGAGAATTTTTCAACTTCAGCACTCCCTTTACATTTATCAGTCTGTTCTGGGAATTCTGGAAGTAATAACTCTTCCTCCTCTTGATACTTTTTGTCTGTCCACTTTCATGAGCTGCTAAAATATTCCTATTTTCAACTGTACAAGTGGTACCAGCAGCTCCTACTGTTTCTAAGTCACTGTCACTGTCATCCCGTTGCTCATTGATCTGTTCAAGTGGGCACCAGTAACGTCTCTCACTGAGAGACTTATTGTTACTATTTTTGGCATATCCAATACGTAAGGGTAGCTTGCCAGGCTCTGCCGCACGGGTAGCTTGCCGGGCTCTCTGAGAGGGGTGGATGAATAGAACTTGGGTCGGCCTCGTGAAAGGTGAATGCCCAACTGCTGTGCTATCACTCCAGCCCATGGGTACTGTTTCTAAGTACAAGTCTTAATTATTCTGATGCCTAAATTAGTCTTAGATGTGGTCTTTGGTGCCTTGTATGTTTAATGCTTATGTTCTCATAAAATTTCTTTTTTTTTAAGCACTTCCTTTCTTTCTGTTTAAAAATATTCCAAGATCATTTTATATCTTCTCTGACTCTGTCCCAAGCACTATTTCTTTTTGGATCCTGGCTTATTTGGTGTTCTTTAAACTTTTTAATCTCCAATAATTATTATATCTGAGTGCAGACACTGTGATGGTTGTCAATGGCTTGTTTGGCTTTGTTGTTTGCTTGACTTAAAATAAAAAATAATGAACACATGTGTAATTTTACTCATAAAAGTATAAAGGTATTAGAAAAACAGGAACAAACACCTATCAACCAAATCCTGAGTGGTACCCTTCTCTTTTATCCAACCCTTCTCTAATTTGCTTTTCTATTGTGCAAGGGAAGAAATAACTCATATCAGTCTCTCAATCTTGGGAACCTTAGACATGAGCTTTGCAGGGAGGCTGAGAATTCACATGCTGTAGACATAAAGATGTGAAATCTGAAAGTAAAATGAAAAGTGAGACTCCCCTCCCTCCAGCCTTTCTCAGAGCAGGAGTGGACATTCTATAGACACAGGTTACACAGTGAGCTGACCTTTCAGTGGTGAACAGAAGAGAAAGGCAACGTCTCTGTCACCACCTGAGGGTCCCTTTCCCAGTGAAATTTATCAGGAGAACAAAACCTTCAGCCTTAAGAGTCCCTTCAGCTTGAAGAGGAAAGAAGAGCTTTTAGAATTGCATTAAGTGGAAATGGTGAGTGGAAAAGCAAGGGTCAGTTTGCTTTTTTTCCCTCCCCTGATTTTCAAAGGAAAACTCAGTTTTTCACGACTGTTGTTTTGGTGAATCAAGATTGTTTTGTTTGTTTTGTTTCTGAGCCAAACCCAGTGATACTCAGTGGTTACTCCTGGATCTGCACTCAGGTATTATTCATAAGAGCAATTCCCATATGACGCTACGTGACCATATGGGTTGTCAAGAATGGAACCCAGGTTGACCACATACAAGGCAAACACCCTAGTAAACACACTGTACTATTGCCCTGGCCCCTGTAGCAAGCTAGTTTTTATTGAAATTTATTTAGAAAGGGAGAAGTATGAGAAAGAACATAGGCGTCTCCAGAATAGAAATTACATAATCAAAGAAACAGAAATAAGCAAGAGAGAGACATGTTCAAGGGAGAACTTGGGTAGATGAGCACGCATCCACTGTTCAACATAATGTTAATACAAGGGGCTTTCATAAACAGATCATCTGGCTCTCTAAGAGTAGAATGTTAATATTTGTCATGACTTTGTGTTTAATTTTAGGGTCAAGTAACCCTAAAGCTCTTTCCTATAAATTTATCTAACAGCCTTTCCAGATCCCAAAATATTCCAACAAATTATATCAAATATACACATCCTGTTTATTTACAGTGGGAAAAACCTGTATGGTCTTTATTATGTACTTTCTTTATAATCCTGGTTTGTTGGGAGTTTTATTATGAGACATGAAATTTTATCCAAATGTTTTCCTCGTTAAGATAATTGTGTTTTTATCTTTCATTTTGTTAATGTGGTGTATCACATTAACATGAACTGATTTCCATGTATTAAGCTATTCCTAATAATGGGAATAAATCCCACTTGGTCAAAATGTGCCATCATTTTAATGTGTTATTAACTTTGGTTTCTTGAGGATTTCAAAAAATGATGCATTTATGTTTATCTGTATCATCCTGCAGTTTTCTTTCTTTTAGTATTGTTGTCTGACTTTGATATCATAGTAATGATATTGTATTGTATCTCATGATACAATATTAGAAATATTTCCTTTGATTTACATTTTTGGAGAAAATTTTATAATGTTTGGCATATTTCCTCATTGACAACTGTGGCAGAATTTACCAGTGAAGCCATTTGGTTGTGGAGTTTTCTTTGATGACAATTTTTCTTATTTTTCTCTTGGCTAACTGTGACTCTTAGTTCGAATAATGGGTAATTTTCCAGGATCTATTTCCAGAAAATTACCCAGATTTCCTGGAATCCAAAATTTCCCGGAATCCAAAGATTCCGGGAAATTGACCAACATTACCCTTCTCCCTCTCAGGTATATGGAAATAGAACTTTTCATCTCTCGGTTACCTGAAAAAGTTAAAGATTAAGTAATAATAATTATAACGTCTACCAGTGAAATATTTGCTAAATACCTGATACCATCAAGCTCCTCTAATGATATTAATTCCTCCATTCTCTATAACATTTTTTGGGTGCAGTTGTACTCATTTTAAAGAAAAGGAAACCAAGAGAGTTGATGTTACTTTCCTGAAGTTATCCAACTTGTGTTAGAGTCAGAAACCAAATTCAGATGGTGTGACTTCAAAGCCTCTGTGCTGCTTTCATGACTCTCAGATTGCAGACAGACCCCATGAAAAACTGGAGGGTTTGTGTGAATCAGATTGGAGGGTCTGCAGAAGTTGGTTTCAGGTTTTTCATTCTTCCTGATCATATGTTACTGGCTGAGATGTCACAAAATTTTTGCACTGGTAATGATGCTTCCTTCCCAGCCTGAGTGGCCCATGGGGTTCATCAAGGGGCAGACTTGGTACAAAGAGGAAAATATTAGAAATAAAGTTAGTCCTGTTCCCTTGAATTGATAGAGTTCCCCAAGGCAAAGAAAGAGTCAGAATTGGGAATTTCTTTAGCAAATGTAAAGCAGTAGAAAGAAAGTTTGAGGGACTGTTTGTGGACAACACCATGGAACTAAGAGACAAAGGTGAAGAGCTATTTTGTATATGCCTCTTCTAGCTGTGAGACTTTAAATAAGTTACTTGAAGTCTCTGAGGGTTTTTTTTTTTGCTTCATATGCAACCTGGTTTGGCATTAACCACTTGATGTGATAGCTTTAACTAGCTAACTAAGTTATGTTTATCACTGCATCACTGTCATCTCGTTGTTTTGGCAATTTACTGGAGCAGGGACACCAATAATGTCTCTATTACTTTCAGTCCTGAGATTTTAGCAGCCTCTCCTTACTGGTCTTTCCCAACGATTGGCGGCTCTTCCAGGGTCAGAGGAATGAGACCTACCATTACTGTTTTGGGCATATCAAATACACCATGGGGAGCTTGCCAGGCTCTTCCATGATCTTCCCTAGTACTCCAGGAGTGATCCCTGAGCACCACCCAAAATCCAAAACACACAGCTGGAACGATTATTACAGCAGGTAGGACATCTGCCTTGCACATGGCTGACTGAGGTTCAATTCCTGGCATCCTGTGATTCCTGTGGTTTGGACCCAGCACATGGTAAGGCTTTTCACTGCCTATACTGTGTGACCTGAAAATGTTATAAACATCCAAATGAGGGAGCTTGTGAGATAGCACAGCAGGCAACACTCTTGCCTTGTACGCAGTCAATGCAAATTAAACCCCAGCACTCCATAGGGTCCCGTAAGTCCCCAAGAGTGATCCCTAAGCACAAAACCAAGAGAAAGCCCTGAGCACAGAGAGGTGTGACCCAAAATCAAAAAAGGAAAACGTAGAGAAAACATACACATTGTTGAGTCTTTAAACTTGTTTTGGGGTCACTCCTATTAATAGTGGGTTTCCATGTGTTGCCATGTGGTGCCAGGGGTTGAACAGAGGACCCCCCATGCAAAGTATAGGCTCCAGCCCTTGGAGTCATCTTCTAGGTCAAACTTCTAAGTCTTTTATTGAGAAACCATGATTGACAAAGTTATTCATGCCTGAGCTTCAGGCATTATAATATATAATATATATAATTATATATTATATGTATGTATTACTCTCTTAGTAGAGGGTACTAGCATTATTAATTCTTTTTATTTTCTTGGTATTTGGTCAATACCAAACAGAGCTCAGGGCTTATTCCTGGCTCTGTGCTCAGAGGTCACTCCTGGTATGCCTTGGGGGACCCTATGGAGTGCCTGAAATCAAACCATGGACAGCTGCATGCAAGACAGTGTTTCTACCAGTTGTACTATAGCTCTGGCCCCATAACACCAATAATTGTGAATTGAGTCTTAAAGCTGCTTTGGTTAGGTACTACATATTTATATTTTATTTGAATTGCATTTTGAGCATATTTAAATTAATTTAACAAGGATTTGGCATTAAATGCCCGCCCAATCAGAGCCCCTAGCAACTATCTGCTCCCACAATCCAAAATCCCCACCATACCACTGGCCTGACTATACCGTCTCAGGATGGATCTCACCAAGATATAATCTGCTGAAAATTTGGGTATGCAGATTTTGTGACTGAAATATCCAGGCTTTCTTGGAGTTGGGATGGGCTACCTCCCCCACTTCCCAATACTCCTGGAAGCGCTGGAAGTCACCCCCCATGAACCAGCTCCAGTGCAACCATGTAAGCTCTACTACCTCCTTGCTTCATAGACCCATAAATAAATCTCAAAAGAGATCAAAAGCTGCAGTTAATTTCAGATCCACGCAAGGCTGAATAGACCCAGGCAAATCAGAGGGGGTGGGTCAGCCTGATGCCCTCCCAAGCAGAACCCGCAGCAACTGCTTGCTCCCACAATCCAAAATTGGTGTCATACCCCCCCGGCCTAACTCCACTACCTCAGGACAGATCTCTCTGAGACATAATCTGCTGAAAATTCTGGTATGTGGATTTTGTGACTGAAATCTCCAGGCTTTCTCAGGGTCGGGATAAGCTACCTTCCTCCATCTCCCTGTACTTCCAGAAACCTCAGCAGTCACATCTACATCCCAAAACTACCACCCAATTGCAAAGCTACTTCAGCCTTATCATCCAATAAAAATACTGAATGCCCTGAACAAACACCATGACCTCTTAGCACCTGTTATTGCAAACCATAATGCACAAGAGGAAAAGAAGAGAGAGAGAGAGAGGGAGAGAGAGAGAGAGAAAGAGAGAGAGAGAGAGAGAGAGAGAGAGAGAGAGAGAGAAGGAAAGTGCCTCCCATAGAGGGAGGCTGGGGGTGAAAGGTGGGGTGTTAGGGGATGGTGGTGGTAGGGGACATTGATGATGGCAAATGTACACTGGTGGAGGAATGGGTGCTGGATCATTGTATAACTGAAACCCAATTATGAAAAACTTTGTAATGATCTATCTCACGGATATTCAATTAAAAAAAGTTTTAAAAAGTAATGTGGAGTTCATGCCCAATTCAATAGGCTTAATCAATGGCTGAATAAATAGCAGTACTCCTACATAAAAAATAAAGTCATTAAAGACTGCTTTATAAATAATAGCACCATTATCACTATCATCTTTATCATCATCAATGGTTATGATTACTTGTGGGAAACTGAAGTAAGTCTTCCTCTCCCACTCATTTGGACAAAACGTCAAGGAAGACCCTGGGACTTGTCAGAAAATTCCCAAGCTGAGTACAGAAATATATCTGGAGGTGTTATCACAAACTTTCATGCATATTCATCCTGCCTGCTCTTTCTCAGGGCTCTGTTGCACAGCTGTCTCTTGTTTTGCTTTTGCTCTGTATGTTATATATATCCTTCTAACAAGCCAAGATATGGTTAACCTGCCACCTCTATTTGCACTTGTTTTTGTAAGTAAACGATTCTTAAGCCATGTCTCTAACCACTGGCCTTCTGAGTGTTTTCTTTGGAACTGGTAAACATTATGTGCAATGATACCTTGGTTTCTCTTTCAAAGTAGAGATGAGGTATCAGGAAGACTCAGGCAATTTCTTCAACCCAAGGTGAGCCCCAAATCATCATGATTCACTGTTTCTAAGCACACTTCTCAGATACCTAGCTTTTCAGCAATATAGATTTTTCTCGTAGTTTTTGTTGTGGTGGTTTGGGCCATACTCATTCATATTCAGGGCTTACTGCTGGCTTTGCACTCAGGTATCACTTCTGCTAGGCTCAGAGGACCATATGTGGTGCCAGGCACTGAACCCTGGTGAGTTGCAGTTGCATGCAAGGCAAGTGCTCTACCCACTGTACTATAGTTGTGGCCCCTGTGTAACTATTTTTCAAAATAAATTTGGAATATCGAGTCACCTTACCCTAGAATGTCAACTCTTTGAATTCCTTTCTGCATTTGTTCACTTGTATCACTTGTCATCCTGTTGATCATCGATTTGTTCAAGTAGGTGCCAGTAACATCTCCATTCTCCCTGTCACGTAGTAGTGTAGCCCAATAGCATCTGTTCACTACAGGAACACGAAGAGCCTCAAACTGTTCATTCAGGGTCTTGATGAAGAAGTCTGACCATCTCATAGGTGGGTGGCCACTCGGTCTTTTGACATCCTGTGGAATCCAATTGGTAACAGCTCTAGTCCAGTGGTCGTCTCTAAATCACATTACGTGTCGTGCCCATCTGATTTTTGACGCCTTGGCAAATGAGACAGCATCCCTGATTCTTGATTCTCGACGAAGGTCAGAACTCCAGATTCCTTCTCTCACTTGAGTGAAACATGATACTCCAAGCAGAGCTGTTTCGATTCCTCTTTGGGATACCTGAATATCGTTTTCATCCTGTTTTCATGGGGCCCAGGTCTCTGAGGTATACGTTATTGCAGGAAGAATGGTGGAGTCGAAAAGCTGTGCCCAGAGTCGGAGTTTCTTCATCCTCTTAAATACTTCTTTGAAGCTCTTGAAGGTATTCCACGCCCCTCTCTTCCTCCTGCACAGTTAACGTGCCAGGTCATTTGTCATGTTGAGTTCTTGACCTAGGTACACATAACTCCTGCATTCGGAGATGTTCAATTCCAATGAGAGGAAATGAAACATCAGGAATTAGTTTGTTTCTTATGAACACTGTCTTCATGAGATTCAGCTGCAGTCTAACCTTCCCACAGTAACGGTCGAAGCTGGCCAACATTCGTGCTGCTTGGCTGATATTTGGTGTTATGAAAACGATGTCATCAGTGAAATGGAGGTGGTGTAGTTGCCAACCGTCTATCTTCACACCCATTCCTTCCCATCCCAGTCATCGCATGATATTCTTGAGGGTGGCACTGAAGAGTTTCAGTGAAATAGTGTCGCCTTGCCGAACCCCTCTCTTTACGTCGATGATCACTTCTTTGTAGAATGGTGAGATCCTGGTGGTGAATCTGTAATACAGCTCATGGAGGATCCTGATATATTGAGTTTGAACACCCTGTTTGGCTAGGGCTTTGATGACTGCTTCAGTCTCACAGAACAAAGGGCCTTCTTTAAATCAATGAACGTTAGGCAGAGTGGCATCTTGAACTCTCTCGAAACCTCAATGAGCTTGGTCACCATGTGGATATGGTCTATTGTGATGAATCCTTTTCGAATCCCGGCTTGCTCACATGGTTGTCCTTCATCTAGTGTTCTGCCTAATCTATTCAGGATGACTCGAGTGAACAACTTGTAGACGATGGACAACAGGCAGATTGGCGATAGTTGCTGATGTCATGGATGTCTCCCTTCTTGTCCTGCTGGTTTTCCATTGGTATGGGACCTTGCATTCGGATAGGTAGCGTGTGAAGAGCCGAGCCAGTGTATTGACAAGTACTGGTGGCAGATTCTTCAGGTGTTCGGGTCTGACCTTGTCTGGACCGGGTGCTGTACACTTCTTTACTGATTAAATGGCATGTCAGATTTCAGAAGGGAGGATGTTGGGAACGACATATCCATCCTGCGGAATTTGGTATGTGGGCAGGTGGATGTGGCTATCAAAGAGATCTGAGTAGAAGTTGTGGATAACATTTTCATTGCCCTTCTGGAAGATGTGATAGATTCATCAGGACGTCAGAGGGCAGTCATCTTGGTCTTATAGTTGGTGAAGGACAGGCGGGTGTTGCGAATACTTTTCCCGGCTTCTGTCGAATCGGCCAACACTGCTGCTCTTCTCTCTCTGAGGTCTTCCTTTATCACTTTTCTGCACAACTTTGCAAGCTTGGACATTAGCTTATTATTGCCTAAGGCTCCTGCTAGACCACATTGGCGAATGAGCTTGAGAGTTTCCGAAGACAGGTGACTTTTTGTGGCTTTCTTTCTCTCTGCATTCCTTGCACAATCATGGAGGTGCTGAACCAGTCAATCATATTCCTTGTCGATGTTGCCAATGATGGCATCTTCCCATATTGCTGCAGTAGTGCCAAAGAGTTCCCAGTTGGTGGTCGTTCTGGAGTTCTCTTCTTATACTTTGCAGCCCTTTCTCCCCACTCCATGAAGTAGAATTTCACACGAAGGAGATGGTGGTCTGATCCCGTTTGGAATTTTGGGACAACAGCGACATTGGTGAGGCAAAACCGTTTCTTGAATATGATGTGGTCAATTTCATTGTGGAGCTGTCCACCAGGAAACTCCCATGTCCAGCGTTTAGATTCAGCCTTCTGGATCTGCGAGTTACCATGGGTTCTCTTGGTCAACATGATGAACTCAGACAGTCTCTCACCCTGTTCATTCCATTCTAGGACTTGGGTTCCGATGTGGTGTTATTTGAGTGACCTTCTAGGTCTTATCTTGGCATTGAAATAATTAACAATAACGTTTTAGAAGGCATGGTCATCTTTATAGAACTTCTCCAGCTTCATGTAGAACTTCTCAATTTTTTCTTCCTCGTAGTTGGATGTTGGTGCATAGATGACAAAGACAGAAACTGCCAGTAATGAGCCACATCTATTCAAATGTAAGCTTCCGATTCTGGTGTTTGGGCATTTCACATTTGTTAGTCACTTAAATTTTTATTCTAGACCTTGGGAAAAGAAAAAAAGAAGAACATTTTTTTTAAAAATGTCTAGTGACTTAAAAGTATAGTCATACAGAGGGACAAGTAACACTAGGGGGATTACATGTTAAAAAATAGTAAATGATGAAAGCTGCCTTCAATGGGCTCAAGTCACAACAGTGCTTTAATAATGTAGATACTGAGGGTTCTAAGGGGAGACTTATTTTACACATGACCACCCTCCTCTTTAAAGGTGGAATTAATACTAACATTGCCCCAAATACCCTCAGCTTTGGATCATTCTGTGTTTCTTTAATTCTCTGGTAATTCTTTCTAAATGAATGTTCCTCTGGTTTAGGTAAAGTGAATCACAGTGACTTCGGGCTCACTATGAGTTAAGGGAGTTGCATGAGTCTTTCTGATACCTCAACTATTCTTTGAAAGAAATACCACTAAAGGACACTTTTGATAACGGAGAATGGGTACTAAGTAAGCAAAGACAACAAATGCTTGCTTAGCAATTTTCTTGCTTAAAGCACAGGGGCATAAAGTATATTTATGTAAAAATATACTATATACTGTATACTATATACTGTAAAAATAAAAGAGAAAGCAAAAGACCAGCATATAGTGGAGGTAATAGGGGGAAGAAGTTATAAATGTCAAGGTTAGCAGTATGGTCAAAGAATTTCATTATTTTTTCCAGCAGAGTTGCCCTTGGCTAAGAGTCTATTTCAGTTTCTCACATGAAAATTACAGCTATTTATGTACATACCAAGATCCAGAGACTATAAAACAAAGCTCCTGGAAGAGAGCAACGCAGAGTCTCCTGCCCCTGCACCTGGCTGTCTTCATCGGGGCCCTTGCAAGGGGGCAGGTTGAGTTTCCCTCCCCACTCTGAACAGAACCCCAGCAGACGAAGACCTCTAGACCCCAGCCACAGCCATGCTCAAGGCCCCTCTCCACATGCTTGGATAAGCCTCACACACGAAGGAACCAGCAGATGACCCCAGGTGTGCAGGACCCGGGGCTGAGATCTCCAAGCCTGTTCAGATCGGGACTGGGCCTCCTCCACCCAGATCCCCAATTTTCCAGTAGCTAGGCAGTCACATCCACAAACTGCCCTTAGCACCATGTAATTCTATCAACCGCCAAGATCCAGAGACTATAAAACAAAGCTCCTGGAAGAGTGTGGCCACATTCGCATTCACATTTGCCACGCGACCTCTTATTGTCTAGTTCTCCCTTTCGGAGAACTTGGCAGCTACCGTGAGTATCCAGCCCATACAACAGAGCCTGGCAAGCTCCCGGTGGTGTATTTGATATGGCAGAAACAGTAACAATGTTGGTTCTCATTCCCCTCACCCAAAAAGAGTCCCCAATACAGCACCGTTGGGAAGGACGAGTAAAGAGAGTCTGCTAAAATCTCAGGGCTAGGATGAATGGAGTCGTTACTGGCACCCGCTCAAGTAAATCGATGAACAACGGGATGACAGTGATATACAGTGATGTATGTACTAGTAGTGAAAGGTTCAGCTTTCACAGTGTGTGTGTGTGTGTGAATTGTCATCCTGTCTTTGAATCACTGTGAGGTACAATTACAGACTTACAAACTTCTGTGCTTACATTTCAGTCATATAATGATTGAGTATCCATCCCTCCACCAGTGCCCATTTTCCCACTCCTCTGTGGCAGAGCATTCCCTTTTGCTCTCTCTCTCTCGTTTGCTATAGAAGTATTAAGTGGCCATCATGTTCGGTCAATAGTCTACTTTCAGCATGCGTCTCCCATCCCAAATGGCTCCTCCTAGAACCCTTTACTTGGTGATCCCTTCTCTAACTGAACTTTCTTTCACCCCAGTATGTGAGGCTGGCTTCTAAATGTGGAGTAATCCTCTTGGTACTTATCTCTACTATCCTTGGGTGTTAGTCTCCCATTCTGTTACTTTATATTCCACAAATGAGTGCAATATTTCTATGTCTGTCCCTCTCTTTCTGACTCATTTTCACTTAACATGATAATTTCCATGTTGATCAACCTATATGAAAATTTCATGGCTTCATCTTTTCTAACAGCTGCATAGTATTCCATTGAGTAGATGTAACAAAGTTTCTCTAGCCAATCATCTGTTCTTGGGCACTTGGGTTTTTTTCCAGATTCTGTCTATTGTAAACAGTGCTGCAACAAATATGTAAGTGCAGATGTCATTTCTATACTTTTTTGCATCTCTGGGATATATTCCCAGAAGTGGTATTGCTGGGTCAAATGGGAGCTCAATTTCTAATTTTTCGATAATCATCCATATTGTTTTTTAAAGGGGCTAAACCAGTCAGCATTCCCACCAGCAGTGAAGGAGAGTCCATTTCTCCCCACATCCACGCCAACACCCATTGCTTTTGTTCTTTTGGATGTGGGCCAGTCTCTGTGGTGTGAGGTGTTATCTCATGGTTGTTTTGATCTGCATCTCCCTGATGATTAGTGATGAAGAGCATTTTTTCATGTGCCCTTTGGCCATTTGGATTTCTTCTTTGAGAATCAGCTTTCACTTTTGCTAGGTTCAATGCACTACACCTTTATATTGATTTCTCTTAGCTTCACCAGATTAAAACAATTGTCTCTTTGATAATAACTCTTGAGTTAGTTTGTTTAGGTGTGTTAACTATCCTGCAGAGGTTTTGATTGATACAATAGTATATAAAACTGAGGAGTAGGGTGCAATAGAATTAACTACAAAAAGAATACGTATTTCTCCAGGCATTTCCCTGCCTTCTCTTTTCTCCTCATGGTGAAGGGTTCATCAAATGAGGGAGATATGAATCTTGCAGGACATTTACACAAAGTCACTAGAGAAAAAATGAATTGCAGGTTGTCACCAACAGGCTATCCAATCAAGTTCTTTCCTGCTTGTGATACAAAGTAGACTTCAACAGAAAACATTTATTTTAAATTCATCATTCCCTATTCTTAATGATGCTTACTTTGCAAAGTGCTTCTTAAATTTCCCTTCTTTCTCCTTTCCCCTCCCTCCATTCTTCCCTTCTTTCTTTTAAATTTTGGCAACTGCATACTGCTGTCAACACAGTCTTATGCCAAGAGAACAAACAGCTCAGTGAGTCCAACTTTCTCAGAAGAATGTGACTCTTAATTATCCAATGATATGGGAATTTTGAAATTCTGTGAGCATTAAATCAGAAATCAGGCATATCACAAGAGGATGAATAAATTATTCTACCTAAATAAATACTAGAAGGTCAAGGTCAGGTGACTATACTAACAACAATGTTCTGACATCACTGGTTATTTCTGTTTGCTCTTTGTGCATCCATTTATACACATCCATACTTCTGTATATATACACACACACATTGGATGCCAAAGAATAACTTGCTCTCAAAGTGACATTGGTAACTTGTGGTCTGATGCTCACAAAAGGTCAGAGATCCTGGATATTGAATGTGACAACTCATTGGAATCTTATGTAGACAGAAGTAGTAAAGGAATTGAAAAAGATGAGGTAAAGTACCAACATGTCTTTTATTATGCACATCTTCTGAGACTTCTTTGTAACCTCATATGTGTTGTAATGCAACATGTAGGACCAAGGAGGGCTTCATGTGTGTGTGAGCTCACAACTGTATTTAGAAGGATCTGCCCTTGGGTTAATGTTCTCCTGCCACCAATTTTAAATTATAAATAATCTTTAGGCAACAAATCTTGCATTTTCCTCTTGCATTGTGCCTCCCAAATTAAGTAACTAGCCTTCTTCCAGCCCAGTGTCTGGCACAGAACAGGTACTTTATATGTTTCTATTGAAAGAATGGATGAATTCTTTGCAATCGCTGGGTTAACAATATGTAGAGGAAAAATGGGCATATGAGGAGGAACTGCTATCTTATATCTTCAAGTGCAAAAATAAAGAAGCCAGAGTAGGTTTTTGCCTTCTTCCTCCCCTCCCTATCCCATACTACACCCTAGTTTTTATATCTCTAGGCATCTGATAAGGTGTGGGTAGACTTGTTTATTTTGAGTTACTATTTAGTTTTCTTTTTCTGTGACATGGAAAAATTTTGGCATCAGGCAGCCTCAGGGAAACACTATTTTTATTTCCTCAGCAAAATAATTAAATTCAGGCTCAATTGTTTTTCCCCATCAGAGTAGCTATAGGCAAAACAGGATAAAAAGTTTACTGCAGAAGGCTGGTTAAGTTAGTTTCCAGGAGATGAGGCAGATTGATCTAAAGCACATCTATTGTGGATACACATGAAGAGGAGGGATCCAGGTCTTTGTTTAAATCAGCCAACAAATCTTCTCTGCTAAGACAAAACTGGCTTAGAATCTTGGAACCAGGATGGAGCTGAAAGAGTATGGACACAAGGAGTCAAATTATAGCTCACACACCAAACCTTGTCTACCAGATGATATTGTAAGTAAGGTATTATTGGAGCTTAGCTATGAACATACACTAGTTAGAGTCTATGACTTCTTTCATCATACAAAGGAGCTGAACTTTTGTAAGCAAGACCACATGATCTTCAACACTCAAACCATTTGTCATTAGTCCATTAGTCCTTTTTATGGACAATTTAAGCACTGTTCTAGGCAAAGAATCCTCAAAGTGTATTTTGTGATAGTTGCTAGTCTTTTAAAAACAAAATAGGATTTAAATGAAAAAGCTCTAAACAGAAAAGGATTTCATGGTCAAATGTATTTAGAAAATAGGAGAAACTTGTCTTTTCTCTTGGAGCTTTACAAACTAGGTTACTTTTTTGTATAAAAGTCTGTTCATGTACAATGATGAAGGTCTAGTTCCACTGCCCCTTAACACGGCAATCAGTTGAGAGATAAGATTATGGAAGGAGAAGGAACTTTATTAGCAACAAGACAGCAGGCTGTTAAATGGTGGACTTTTCCATCTTACCCTCACTATTGTAAAATGTAGCTTATACAGATAAAGAATGGGGAAGTTACGTATTTGTGATATTTGCATTAGTGGAAAGTATCATTATGATATAGCCATCTGACACATGCTCTTTTCTTTATGTGTAAATCTAGAAGATTTCTGATTAAAGGCTCTATAATATGCTGACTTTATTGTAAAGGCATTTTTGGGGAAAGATATGATGAGGGAAAGGGAGCCTCTTTACTTCTAAGAGTGCATACTCTGAGGAATATGAACTCAACCTAGAGTGCGTAGTCATATGGACCCAACCTTGGGTTCATAGTCAGGTTCCACTGAACCCTTCTCTTAACTAGTCCTTCTTGACTTGCTGTGAACAATTTTAGCAAAATTACTGATAAACCAGTTCAATAAGACCTTTACCATTTTTTATGTCCAAATATGTTTTTCAGTAATTTTTCATTCACTCCCCACCTTGCCCATATGGATTATAGCTCCTGCTTTGCCCCTGCTATATTCAATGTTGAGTACAATTTCTTTTAGGAAAAGTCTTCTTTGTCTCTTTTGCTTGGAGTTGAACTTAATTCTATATTGAAAATGAGTCAGTAGGAGGAAGAATTAATAGATAACTCTTTTCTCATTCCCCACCATTCATCTTCTACTTATGTCTCATACACACAGTACTATAATCTTTTCTTGCATATACAACTCATATTTCTACTTCATATATATGCAGTTACTTTCTAGAAGAAAGGGACTCTTCAACCTCCTATTTCTTAATTTCCAATTATGAATCATTTCCCAAAAGATTACAGGAAAAACTGAAATTATCACCAGAGTACCAAGACACATATAGTACTTTTGAATGCTTGTGATGTGCAGAATTCTGTTCTCAGATGTTCAGGGATAAGTGTTTCCAATTCTGATCAATACTCCTATGCCCTGCATGCCCCGCCCCACCTCACCCTTGTCCTAGGTATATGTTGTAATAAGCATTTAAATGCAGAGGTTTATAAGGATGAAATACTAGGAAGCAGAACAGAGGAACTTTGAAAATTGAATTAAGGAGAAGACAAAAGGCATATAAAGTAGGCTACTGTGCATACTACCATTGCAGACAATTGGAGCAACTGGGTAACTTCAAAGAAACTGTGATGGACTTTGCTGGTAATCATAGTATAGAAGCTAGAGAGGATTGGCACAAGTATTGCTTTCTTTTAGTTAAGAACCACAATTAGGGGATTTAAACTTTTTTGTGACTTGTTTGCCTGCAATAGGGAAAGTTTCCAGGAGTCTAAAGAAGGGATATCTGAGGTTCAATGTTGCCAGCGTGCTAAAATAGTCTATTATGACTGTAGTGAACTCAGATGGGCTGAGAAGATATGGGCAGGTCATTAACATCACCTGCAACAAGGTGACATTAAAAATACATAGATTGAAAGTCATGAGCTCTGATGAACCAGAGCATGAACATCCAGAGTGGACATGCCAATGAGTGCAAACAATCAGTCCACCGAATGATACAGACAGGAATAAGAATCAGAGTTCTCAAGCGGAGATTCTCCAGGAAAGACTGATCAAGTTTCTATAAGTACATTCTCTTCTAGAGCAGCTCCAAATCAGCTCAGAACAGTGGAAATGAAGATTACAGATAATATCATAATCAAGGTGGTTTTGTGTGTGGCCTTAGGGCACAGAAAAAATCTCTCACTTCTCTTAGTCCAATCACCTGTCACTAGCTTAATTTCAAAGGATTCCCAGGGTCAACAAAGTCCAGTTCACATGCCTACAGTCATTTCAGAGATTAGAAGTGATTTCTATCCTTTACATCTTCTATCCTCATTTCAGGGAAGGGCAAGGTGGAGGGAGATTTATCATGAATAGCTCAGAAGTGATGAGTTGCATTGTCAAATGACTTAATGTATTCACTATTCCACACAGGCTCTACAAGGAGAATCAAAACTCTCCATGAATACCAAAGTGTCAGAGAAATCGAAGCTCCTTTAGAAACTTCTTCATGGTCCTGTTTCTTTCTTTTAATTTTATTATTGATTTTTGTGAAGCCCTCCAGAGGCCCCAGAATCTACAGCTCTTCTTTTTCTTTCAAAGAGAGAGATTTTGGAGCAATCTTTCTTTGCTCCAAATCAGTTCCAGTCTTTTCCAGGCCATTAGAGATGCAGCAGCCCTACAGTCTACTAAATAAGCTCGCATGCTGATTCCGAGGCCTGCTCCCTCCCGGGGAAAGGTTTAAAGATTTCCTGGGATCAACCTGCCCCGCTGTAGGCTACAAATCTGTTTGAGGTCAAAGTATACCATTAAGGTAGAAAAGGACAAGAATCTGGAATGAGAAGCAGATGAGGCTAGTGAAGTTACTTTGAATATTGAGAATGTCCCTGAATTTTGAAGCGACTTGATCTTATGTACAGAAAATGTGTCTGGATAAATGTGTCTCAACCTCAACTGAAATAGGTGAGGTCCAAAAATCCCTAAGAAACAATAAGAAGGAATTAGATGATTTAGATCCATAATCATCACGGCTGGTGGAGTGGCCCTGGGTTCTTCTGTTCATAGGTACTGTCCACTCTGTGGGGGCTGTCTGAGCAAGGATGCTTCATTCTGTGTTTTTCATCTCTACAAGAGAGTTTTTTTCATTCCTTATCTTCTGGTTCTAAGTTTAACTGAAAGCAATCTTAAACAGATGTTCACTTTCATTTCTTAAATTGTGCAATTTAAAAATCTTCATCTTCATTATTAATGGGGGACTGGAGCGATAGCACAGCAGGTAGGGTGTTTTGCCTTGCATGCGGCCGACCCAGGTTCGGTTTCTCTGCCCCTCTCGGAGAGCCTGGCAAGCTACCAAGAGTACCTCGCCCACACTGCAGAGCCTGGCAAGCTACCCGTGGAGTATTCCATATGCCAAAAACAGTAACAACAAATCTCACAATGGAAACGTTACTGGTGCTCGCTTGAGCAAATCAATGAGCAACGGGATGACAGTGACAGTGACATTATTAATGGGTCAGCCCAGGAGTTTCAGAGTAGAAGGGACCTTGAGCACCAGCAGACAGGGCATTGAAACCTCATGAAGATGTTTTTCATCCTGTTTGAATTCTTGGGACTTGCACAGAAGCTCCTATCTGGGAAATTGTACAAAATCTTCTGTCTGGCAACAGCTTGCACAGAAGCTCCTACAGCCTCATTCCATTCCCCCCGTTTCCCATAGTGAATTGCTCTATTAGATGTCCATGTTGAGTGTGACTTTACTGGCCTCTTTGGAGACCCGTGAACCTCACGGGGGAGCACTCCTTCTTTCTTCCAATAACCGTCATCTCAGCCTGACTCTTTTTGTTCTGTGTTTTCCTCTTTGCAATTCTGCTCCTAAACCTTTCAGTTAACAGTGTTTTATTTTATTCTGGTCACAGCTGGTGATGCTCAAAGACTTCTTCTGGCTCACAGTGCTTGGGTGATGTTACTAGGGATAGAACCTCGACCTTCTGCATGAGGACCGTGTGCTTAGCCTGTTTTGCTATCTCTTCTTTGCCACTAACAATGCTCTAAACTGTCATCTCTCATCAGTTCCCACTCCTTCATCTTCCACAGACATATCTGTGTTTTCTTTTCTTGAGCACTACATTGATGTTCATGTAAGCAAAACTCTCCCTTCCTGTCTTTCTCTTTCTTCCTCCCTCTCTCTCCCTCTCTCTCTGATGGTGGTGGTGGGAATCCAGGCCTTATACAGATGAAGCATCTCATTTACCACTCAGATTAATTCCTAGTTCCAAACAAATATCTTGTTTTTCTTTCCACCTCTTGTATTTGAAAACTCACTAATTTCACTTATTTGTTCACTTAATATCAATCAGCTCTTACTATATGTCAGGTATTAAGACTTTTTTTTTTTTAAGATAGAGGTCTTGTTTATAGAAATCTTACTTATAGTCCAGTAAATGGTCACATAAATTTTGTCTTATGTGAAACTTTCAAAATACAAATAAACTCTATCTACATGTTTTTAATATCAAAGTATTGAAAAATCATAAAGTTTTCTGCTTTCTCCTCTTCTTCTTCCCTAATGCTTTCTCTCATTCTATGTTCTGTCACCTTCTTTCAGATTTATTTTAAACTATGTGTTTAGTCCTCTGTGTAACTTATGCCACATACTGACAAAGGTCAAAGGGCAGAGAAAGGTGTTTAATGTCTAAAATTTGTATGTTAATTGTCAATCTTTATATTTTTAAAAATGTTGGTTAGTGGGGCTGGAGTGATAGCACAGCAGGTAAGGCATTTGCCTTGCATGCGGCTGACCTGGGTTTGATTCCCAGCATCCCATATGGTCCCCTGAGCAGCGCCAGGGGTAATTCCTGAGTGCAGAGCCAGGAGTGACCCCTGTGCATCGCTGAGTGTGACCCAAAAAGCAAAAAAAAAGTTGGTTAGTGTAGAGGAATATGAGTGGGAGTAATATGCTGGACTATTTTCACAGAGTGAAAGTGCCTCAATTTCACAGAGAGAAAGAATCCAGAGCTTAGATGCAGAGAAGAGTTAGGAGCAGAGCACGTGGATCTGACCTCAACCTCAGCATTGCTGTGGGTGCACATGACTTATGCCACCTCTGGAATACACCCTTCTCTCTCACCTACCTCCCTTCCCTTCTTCTATGGCATCTTTTCTGCTATTTGTACTTTCTTCAAGGAAAAGTAGGGTTAAAATACAGATATAGAAATCTGTTTCTCACAGGAAGAATTGCCTGGAAAAAAAAACAAAAATGTCTTAGAAAAGGTGAGGAAAAAGACCTTATTACTGTTCTTACCCTCAGCACTTCTTGATTTCTTTGGGTTCTGCAAGTAAGACCTAGTACTACAACTATAGCTATTGCTTTCTCTCTCTCTCTCTTTTTTCTGCCTTTTCTTCTTCCTTATTTTGAATCATAATTTGCCAGTGGTCAAGCATAAGCCTTAAATAATGGAATTCTCTTTGGTAGTGTTTCATCATCTTGTGCTGTTGAAGAACAGAACCAGATTGTTGCACAAAGCAGATGTGGGTTAAAACCATGGGTTTCTGTGTACCACCTATTGCTCTGTGACCCTAAGTAAGTCACTTGTGAAATTTAATTCTTATTTTTTTTGTGTATGTGAAAAAGACAATAATATCTTACTTTGTTAAGGGAATTGAATGAAAGGCCATATGTTAATACCTAAATATAGTATATGTTCAATTATTTCAACTACTAATAAAACTATGATGATAGAAATTGGTCTAGAATTAAACAAAAATGAAGTAGAAGAGGTGAGGAACATATATATATATATATGTATATCTATCATTTTGTGGATCTTTCTCTCCCTCTCTCTACATATATACATATACATATGTTTATATATACAAACATGTCTTTAGGAAAATAGGTCCCACTCACAATCAAGTCTTTATGTTGGAACATGAGACTCCTTTTTAAAAAATGGGCAGAGAAAAACGCACATAAAAAATGTTCTATATCACTAATCACCAGGGAGATGCAAATCAAAACAACAATGAGATATCATTTCACACCACAGAGAATAGCACACATTCAAATGAACAAGAACAACCAGTGCTGGTGAGGATGAAGGGAGAAAGGGACCCTCATTTATTTGTGGTGGAAGTGCTGACTGGTCCAGCTTTTTTAGAAAACAATATGGACATCCCTCAAAAAAACTAGAAATTGAACTCCCATTTGACCCGGCAATATCACTTCTGAGAATATACTCTGGGAGTCCAAAAGCATAGCAGAAACACCACTTGCACTTCAATGTACATGGCACCACTATTTACAATAGTCAGAATCTGGAAACAACCTGAGTGCCTAAGAACAGATGACTGGATAAAGAAACTGTGGTACATCTACACAATGGAATACTACACAGATGTTAGGAAGAATGAGGTCTGAAATTTGCTTATAAATGAAGATTGTCATGCTTAGTGAAATGAATCAAAAGGAGAGGGACAGATACAGAATGACTGCATTTATTTGTTGGAAAATAAACAGTATGAAGCTATATCCAAGGTCAGGGAAGTTGGACCAGGAGGACTGGTCAGTGGCTAGGAAATATCATGAGTGTGGGGGATGGAGGGTAGTAAAGATAGAGGAAGGTCCATATGACAAAACTAGTTGGAAATGATCACTCTGCATAGGAACTGTGTTGAAAGTAGGTAAAGGGATATACATAATAAACTTTCAGAATCTCTATTGCAAACCGTAATCCCTAAAATGATAGAAGAAAGGAAAAGAGAGAAAAAGAAAAGAAAGGGGCATGCCATAGAGGCAGGAGGGAGGGGTAGTTTGAAGGGGTGGGAGAGAAAATGGGGACACTGGTGCTGAGAAATTACACTGGTGGAGGGATGGGTGTTGAAACATTGTATGACCAAAATGCAATCGTGAACAGTTTTGTAATGTTGTATCTCTTGGTGATTCAATAAATAAATAAAATTTAAAATAAATAAACTTCAAAAAAATAAATGGATCTTGATTTGAAAAAAGGGGGGCAGAGAAGCTTTTGAGTCCCATAGCTCATGATAGAAAGGGTCCAGGAGCTCTTTTTATCTGGTTGCCTTCTCTAGGAATGTGGATACACCAACTGTGGTCTTAGTAATGAAACAAGACAGAAAAAGATCACAAGCAACCTTTAATTATTTATAGTTTAGTTACCAAACAATACGAAAAAAACCCAAAAAAACAGCTTCAGTGTTCATGACTTGTGGACTCAGAATTGTGAGTAAAGTACTGAAAACTAGTAATAGGAATGTGTTCTTTCTCTTTATGGGGTAGAAAACTTGCTGAGACTCAGTTTTACACCTTTTTGCTCCTTGAATTTGGTTTCAAAATTATGTCCTTCAAAGGAGCAAAAAAAAGAAAATGGAATCAATGCATCGTACATTGAAATAAGAGAAAAGGAGACTGGCATGAATTCTCCTTCCGACCTGAGTTCTCTGGCCTTGATTTATCTTGTCTGTGGGTTGGGGCAGCCCTTGCCAATCCACTGGCCTGCTCTCCCCAAGAAATCCTGCTCGTTACACCGGTACCAAAGGTCAGCTGACAAACAGGAGCCTGTTGGTTTTCATGCAGCCCTTTCCCTCTTTCTTACAAAGGACTATTTAAAGCACACACCCTGATCTTATACTTGCACCCGTTTTCAGATGCTAAAATAAAGAAAATTAGGGGTTCTGGGACTGGGTACGTTTCTGTCATGTGCACCAAATTGCAAGGGTGCTCACAGCTCTGGTATAGGAATATCTAAACTATATTTAATCACAGAAAACTTTGCAGAAAAGTTCAGGTTAACTCCTTTTACATCGTGAAAAAAAAAAGGATTTTTCCTTGGAATAACAAATGAGATTATTCTATCCAGACAGTTACGGAGCCCATGCTTTGGAAACAAATAGCACTGCCTTTCTGGTCCAAGTTACAGATTTTATATTAGATATTTGTTTAAGTTTCCTTGCCAATCATTTCTTCCCCATTTTCTCCTTTCCTGCTTTGATAACATGCCCACGTGCTCTGCAAGAAGCCAGTTCTTTCAGTTCCTGCTGAGAGGGTATGTGTTTTGCCTTCCTGACTACAGACAGACGAGAGTAGGTTCTACTCAAACTATCAAATTCTTTCTCTTGGGGGTTAGAATTGGAGCTCATGAGATGCAATTGAGTATGAAACATTTAAAGATAGAGAAATTGAGTCAGCAATGGGAACAATGTACTTGGATCTTGTGCCAAGAAGTAGGGAGAAAAGGAAGAACAACTGGTGAAGACAGAAGTTAAAAGAGAGAGAGAGATGGAGCAGATATAGAAATGAGAGCAAGTGAGCAAGACGGTACCTTTAATTTAAGAATAAAATGCATGGTCCTGGGATTAGAACAGAAAGTGATGCTTCTGTCATCCAGTGTCTCAGCATCATGCTCATTAATTACCTGCCACTGATATTTCACGTACTTTTGCTCAGTTTTCATTCTTTGAGGCAAAAATAGATTCTATAATTGATACCCTCCTCAGAAGAGTGTGACTTCCCATCTGGGATAGATTTTCAAAAAATTCTTAGTGGGAGCCCAGAGAGTTGGAATGACTCCAACCTTCTATTGGCCAGGAAGGATCTCTTTTTCCCTTCTCTGAAAGGTGTGAATTTGACCTTCTCATTGGTCACCAAGGTTGCCATTTTCAGCTACTTATGACTAAGATACAAAGGACTTGAGGGAGACCAGCCCACAGAATTCTATTTGAGGAATGCCAAATGGTCCTTCTGGACCCAGCTGGTACCATTCCCTAGCACAGTGCCTGAAATGTGTTCAAAGCTATTTTTATTGAGTTATAATATTATTGCTCACAAGAAGTCTAATATTAAACAAAAACAACAATGCCCACAAAGAGGGAAGAGAACTCTTAAAAACTGCTAGTTGTGTGACTGAGGAAAAATCAAAACCTCTGAGTTTCAGTTTCCTCACCTATAAAAAGTAATAACAATATCTTCCTCATAGGAGTTGTTAAAAGACATGGAGTAATATTTGTAAAATCTCTAACACAATGGTTAATAGTATTCAATATCTTGTTGTGAACAGTGTGAGACCTGTGCTTGTCCAAGATTACAAAAAAAAAGAAAAGATATTAAACAAGAGAAACTTTTTTCCTCTCATTCAATTCTAGACAAAGGAAGAATACTTAAAAAAAATCCAAAAAACTGGGCACTCCAAAAGTAAAGAGAAACAAAGAAAAAAGTGCCTGCCATAGAGGCAGGCTGGTGGGAGGTGGTGTTGGTGGAAGAAAAAAAACTGGGAATATTGCTGGAGGGAAATGTACACTGGTGGAGCAATGGGTGTTGAATATTGTATGACTGAAACCCCATCATGAAAGGTTTGTAACTGTATCTCATGGTGATTCAAGAGAGAGAGAGAGAGAGAGAGAGAGAGAGAGAGAGAGAGAGAGAGAGAGAGAGAGAGAGAGAGAGGCCATCAAAGCAAAAAAAACACAAAGAATAAAAAGAAAAAAATGAGTGATCCCTAAGCAAAAGGCCAGGATTAATCCTTGAGCACTGTTGGGTGTGGCCCATAAACCAACAATAAAAAGGTAAAAATGTTTAGAAAAAGAAAGAAAAGATAAACTATGGTGCAGCTACACAATGGAAGTATGCAGCCATTAGGAACAATGAATTAATAAAATTTGCTTATACATCAGTGGAAAAAACTAGGCACAATTTATTTTTCTTTAAGCCACTTTTCTGCTTTTATTAGAGAATTGAGTTTACATTCTTTCAGTGAACACACTTATTTCATATTAAGATACTGATGGAGGTAAAGTCTTGTGCTTAGAGTCTGCGGCTTGAAGAGTAAGTAAGGGGAGCCCCAGAGTCTAGTTATAGTGGAGTTGAAACATTGTAGGATGACTCATACATCATCAGCATCAGGGTGGAGAGCGCCCACCTATAAGGGAATTTCTTAACATACCATTTGTATATGAGGTTTGCAGTATGGGCTGGGAAGCAAAGAGTATAAAAAGGAAAGGATTTGGGAAGTTACAATAAACTTGATTAGCCTATGAAGTCTCTCAAAGATTTAGGTATCAACATTATTGTGTATGTATATAATCATACATATAAAATTTAAATTTAGGAAAATGGATGACTATGGAGTATGTGGTTCTTGGGATGTGATCGCATTTAAATCAAATGCTTAAGAGTGGTAAAATCACTCTCAAAAGCTCAGAGATTACCAAAGATATTAGTGGTGTTTGGACTGGAGCCATAGTACAGTGGGTTGGGCATTTGCCTTCACACAGCCAACCCGGGTTTGATTCCTCCGTCCCTCTCAGAGAGCCCAGCAAGCTACCGAGAGTATCCCACCTGTACGGCAGAGCCTGGCAAGCTCCTTGTGGCATATTCAATATGCCAAAAACAGTAACAACACATCTCGCAATGGAGACGTTACTAGTGCCTACTTGAGCAAATCAATGAACAATAAGACGACAGTGCTATTAGTGTTGTTTAAGAATTTTAAAACTCTTTATTTAGACATAATTCACATACTTCATCATTTTTAATGTACAATTCTAAGAGCTTGACAAATGCATACAAAGATATAGTCATCATCATAGCCAACATATAGAGAATTTCCATCCTTCCTACTCACAGCTCTGGCAAACACTGATCTGAATTTTTTTTTTCTTCTCATATATTTCTGCCTTGTACAGAATGAAGTATCTTGTCAGTGAAGCATCTCTAACCTTTGGACACATGATAAGTTGTTTCATGGCTTTATCACAATTATACTGTGTATGCACATGACTGATCAATTGCTCACTATTTATCACTTTGATTAAATTTCTGGGGGCATGTCTGAAGGCAGAGATTGTTCTGCTTCATTACTGTGTTCACAGCAGTCCAGTCAAATTTATTTCAAATAGTGAGTGGAAGTAAAGCACTTGTCTTGCATGCTGCTAACCCGAGCTCTATCGCTAGCACCACATATAGTCCCCAGAGCATGCACAGGAGTGATTACTGAGCACTGCTGGGTGTAACCCAAATGCCTAAATCCAGGACAAAACAAAAGCAAATATTGTTGAATGTAGGGATGACTGACTCAATAAACGTGCTTATGCTGCTATTGGCTCCACAAAGCAATTTGTATTCAGCGTTATCAAAGTTATCATGTTAAAAAGAAAAACAAAAAAAAACAAAGTCATCATGTTGTAATACACCTAGATAACATTATTCAAACAACTCTGAGGGGCATATATACACTTTTGGAGTTACATTGGGTCTGAGAACTAGAAATCAGACAATCATCCCAGTCAATTACAGCTGCGTGTTTAGTATATTCAATTGCTTGAAAATAAAATAGGAAAATCTTGATTTGTGTAACACTGCTTACTATTATGATATATAACTACATTTGAAAAGCTGTTTATTTCTTATGTTTTGCACTTTGTATATTCTGTAGCAAATCTGACATGACAGTAATGCTTAAGAGCAAGATCACAAAATCCTCAAAATCAAGCTTATTTTCTGTGTTGTGGTCAAGTTCAGAAAGAAGATCTTTGTATTTTGATTTGTTTTCTTGTCCCTGTGAGAATAAAGAACGTAAGTGAAAATCTATTTGATTGTTTCACAGGTATCAGACAATAATAAATTGTTAACGACAACTAGCATGTGAAGTTAAAACCAATGCTCCATTTGGACCTGGTATTAAATCTTTGCTGGAGTCATTTCACTGAATTCTAACAAAGGTTTTACTAAGTATGTACTGAGTATTCCCACTGTGTAGATGCACGTTGGGGACTAAGTGAAACTTTAGTAACTTTCTCCAAGCAAGCTGAGATTCATAAAGCTTGACTTCCTCATTTCAGAGCCCATATTAAGCTTGCCTGCCGATTTACAACTCAAATATCGCATATTTTTATATTTTCAAATTATGATCTCTGTTATCAAGTTATCCATTAGGTGTTTTATGGAGCGATTGGGTTATTTAGAAATAGGAGATAAAATAAACTGTGAGAAAATATGTGCTTTGTAAGGGACAGGACAGATAGGACAGCAGCCTGAGTGCTTGTCTTGCAGGGGGCTGACTTGGGTTTGATCCCTGGCATCCCATATGGTCCACTGAGCCCCATCAGAAGTAAGCCATGAGAAAAGAGCCAGGAGTAAGCCCTAAGCACCAATGGTGTAGCAAAAAAAACAAAAACAAAAACAAAAACATTAAAAAGTGCTTCGCCAAAGATTGTGCAGTTTGATCATGAATCATATCCAAGTTCACAGTTTGATCATAAATCATATCCAAGTTCACAGTTCTCCTAAACAGATTGAAAGAAAACATATGAAGAGTACATAGATGGAGACACTTTTCTGTTTTCAGCCACAGCTTCTGAAGTATCTTCTCAAGTGGAATTACAATGTTACTTGACTCACTGTTCTAAGGAGCTGTTTATATATTTAATTCAAGCCCAAATGCTATCACATGTGCTAGCTGCGAAGCTCTTATCACAGCAATGGGTAAGGCACTTAAGAATGAGAATTCATTGTCTTACATTCTTCTTTCCCTAGATTCTCCTGTACTCACATCAGCTTCACTTCGAGAGAGTGAGTGGAATGCTGTTGGAAGGACCAGATTCTACCAAGGGGCAAGAATTGACAAACCCATTAATAAAAGGCATATGGATTAAAAGTCAGAGATAGCTGTAGGTCTCATTTTTAGTACTGCATGCAGTACTAAACAAATGAAGTTCACTGAGGCCCAGCCACCTAGGAACTGACCAAACATTAGAAGTTCTAACACAAATCTCACCCTCAGTGTGACCTCTCCAGCAATGTCCCCAATTTTTCACCCACCATCCCAGTCTGCCCCCTTGCAAAACTTCATAGTATTTTATTTTAACATAATACTTCATAGTATTATTTCAACAATACTTCATAGTACTTTATTTCAACACAAAGGCAAATGGAAGTATCAAAACTTAGATCAGCAAAAGCCAATTTATGCCTCTTCTGCCACTCCTGAACTGTTTGTATGCTCTTTTGTTGTGGACCTGGTAACTCTTCTGTGAAGTGATTACTGAGGAGAGTTCTATTGTACTCCACAGGCGATAAAAAGCCCAAGGAAGGCATCAAGACTGAGAACAATGATCATGTTAATTTGAAGATGGCGGGTCAGGATGGTTCTGTGGTGCAGCTTAAGAGTAAGAGGCATACACCACTTAGTAAACTAATGAAAGCCCATGGTGAACAACAGGGTTTGTCAATGAGGCAATTCAGATTCTGATGTGACAGGCAACAAATCAATAACACAGACACACCACAATGTTGGAAATGGAGGATGTGGATACAATTGATGTGTTCCAGCAGCAGACAGGACGGATCTACTTAAAAAGAGAACCTGCTACTTTACTTTAAAACTCAATTCCTCCAGACCAAGAAGATGTTCACAATTAGAAAACCACAATTCGATTCCAATATGTGCTGACTATTATGTATAGTTTTCTCTATTATCTCATTGTCCCCTTACCCATTCCTTCATTGTACAGAAAGTAACTGATGTATGTGCACAAGTGTAGGATAACATAGCCTCAGGTAGTTTAGATTTACTGGGTTACTCCCACCACAGTGCTCCCATTCCTCTGTGTTTATTTGTAACTTCTTTCTTTGTGTTCTGTTGACTTGTAAATATTGTTTTTCTCTTCTCCTTGAGTCCTTTACATAGTTTATTCAGAGCCAAGTCCTTTTGTATGGGCACAGGAAGACTGTAGCAAATGCTATGCTTTTGTAACCTGGGAGTCATTTGACTCTGCATGTTATTTTCCTCCTGGGCATCTGTTCTCTAGAACCTAAGCTTCAGCTGCCCTTACTTCCTAGCACCCCCAAAAGCAGGGTCCTGATGAGGGACGGGACGAGCAGTGAGTTGTGTGCTACCCTGGCATCGAGATGGGCCTGGCCAAAGTGCCTAATGCTTAACTGTAAGTTAAGAGCTTGGTCATGGACAAATGCTATCATGATCCAAACAGTGATAACTAGTTTCGTACCCTGCTAGGGTTAGGAATGATTAATCTGGCCTGAGTGCTGCAGTCTGAGTCTGTGGCAAGTTGTTGCCAGGAGAGCTGCCCTATAAGCCTCAATGTATTTCTTACTGTGTCCATACAAAAATAACTAGTATTAAGATGTTAATGAGTTCTTGGACTAAGGAAGGAGGAAAACCTTAAGAGGTATTTTGCCTGCCAGCCTTCAGGAAGGGCTTTTTTATGTTGATTTTGCTATCTGACTGTGTGTAGCCTAGAGGGCAAGGTGGAGAGAGACAAGTAGGGGGAGAGACTAGCAAAGGGGGTCCAGAATGAAAGAGGAGAATCGAGAAAGTGGGATGGAGGAATGAGGAGAAAAAGTGAATGAGATGAAAGATTGAATAAACAGTAACTAATCAGCAACCAGCTTGGTCCTTGTTCTTCCCTTGCCAGTCCTTGGCCAACAGCCTTCCTGATCCAGCCCATACACAGTGGCTTCAGAGCACCGAACGCGGGCGGTGAGACAGAGCCGCCTGGAGAGCCAGCGAGCACACACCCTTCAGCGTGTGTAGTGTTTTACACACAAGTATTGCATTTTTTAAAGCTAAGTGGCCAGTGGTATATTTTGATCGACATCAGTTAGAGACAAGATGGGGAAAAATTCTGGTTCTGTGAAGATACCCCCTTTCTTCATTATGTTCATTCAGCTCTTATCTTTATATTCCAGTAGGTTATTTTGCTCTCAATGTTTAATAAAAAACCATCAACAAACAAAAATAACAAAAAAATTCTTGCCAGACCTTGCTTGATTGGAGAATTTTAATGTTTTCCATTTATCATTGTAAAACCAAAGACAACTTTATAGCTTTTTTGTACGTTGCTGTTACATGTCTGGCAATCAGTCTTTAAACAGGGATAAGTTACTCTAAAAGAAATTAATTCTAGATAGTTTTCCCTTCAAGTCAAGTGTCTTGTTTAAATAAACCACTTGTTTAAAAAATAGTAAATATGTAATAATTATCATATCCTACAATGGTGTAACTAAAGTCATTGTCTAAGGATTTACTGGGCTGGCTGATACTAGTTGAGCTGTCTTCTGTGTTATTGTTTAGGCTCATCAAGCTTGGTGGTTTTCTATGTAACTTTCACTTGAGATGTGATGGATCCTACGGGCCTAATATTTGCTGGTGTGGTGCACGCAGTTGAGTTGTGGGGCTGGGACATTTCTATGTTGGAAAGTGCCAAGTGTGACTGTGGGCTGCTGTGTCTTTGGGCAGAAAGGGGAATCTGCAAGCCCCAACCTGAGAGCTGTGAGCCAGTCAGTCTACCTGGGAAGATTTGGTTCCATCATGTTCTTTTTGAGATTAGTTGTGGATCTGGGCCGTTTTCCTGCTGGTAAGATGGCAGGTGTGTGCAGGGGCGGCAACAGGTGGGTAACAGGTGGAATCTTCCCATCCCCATTCCAAGAACCCTTCAGAGATTTCAGCATGAAGACTGGTTCCGCCTGGAAGGCTTGAGTTTCTCATCGCTCTTTCTGAGATTAGTTGTGGAGCTGGACCTGAGTAGCTTGCTTTTATGTGCTCAAGTATGACTGGTTACAGAATGCTAAGACTATGCAAATTGATTTATGAAAAAGAAGATAATCTCCTGAGAACCCTGGCCTCAACCAAAAAGTCCAGCTCAGTTTACCAGAGGGCTCTCCATGAGTATTTTGGGGGAGAGCCCAGTTAATCATGAATAGTCTTTTATTTGTTCCAATCACTCTGGAACACATGTCTGCCTCAGGGAAGTGCACACAGACATGGTTGGTCTAACACAACATTTTTTTTCAATTCTTGTTTACGCCAAGGTTAGTTTAACCAAAGAGAAGGAGGTAGATACCACGAGGTGAGTTGCCCTCCACTCTCCCCTCAACAGTGTCTGCTTTATAATTCCTCTCAATCCAGCAAAGAAGGGAGAGTCCTAAAGTGACCTGGATGTGTGATCTCATGCCTCTGACTCGGTTTGACTCCTAGACCTACATGACCCTCCTCGTGAGCATCACTGAGCGTCAGCCTTATATGCCTCCAGCACTTTCCCGGTAAAGATTGGGGGGACTGGCTGATCCCACAGAACTGAGCATCACTGCCTCATTGTACCTCACATTGAAGTGCCAGCCTAGTTGGCCAAGAATGGCATGGAGGTACCACCCAACCTTTTGAGAACATTTTGAGAGTGTTCCCCCAACCAAGGAAAACATGTTTAATATTGAACATTTTAAAATAACACTTTTTGAAGGAAAATGTAAAAATAGCTCTTTTACAATATCATTCCCAAAGGTAGTTAGCAAAGCTGTCTGCTCTGCTAAGCTCATCTTTCAGCATAAAGTAGTGCTCAATAAACTTTTGTTATTGCTGTTGTTGTTGTGCCACACCTGACAGTGCTTAGAGCTTACTCTTGGTTCTGAACTCAAAGATTATTCCTGGTGGGCTCAGAAGACCATATGAGGTGCTGGAGATGGAACCTAAGTTGGTGTGCGCACGACAGGAGGCCTACCTTCTGTACTATCCACTCCAATCCATCAATAATCATTTTTTAAAAATTTAAAGTAATATAATGATGCCTTTTAGCTAATTCGTGACCTTCAGGGTAAGATAGGATGGTGTGTTCCCTGTTTCTTTGTCCCTGTTATTTCTCTTACCTCTGTAAAATTCCTAAATTGTGTTTGCAGCAGATTTTTGGCTGTAGCTTTTCCAAGTTTACCATCAGGGTCAGAAGAATTTCTGAAAATCAGGGCTATGGTGGCAATGGCTTTTTCCAGATCTGAGCCTTTCTTCAGAGCTGTAAGAAAAAAAATATGTATATATGTACATATATACATAATGTGTAGTATAGATTAGAAATATTCTATTCACAAATATGGGGCTATGCCTCTCAAAAAAAATATGGAAGCATTGTTGAAGGTGTATGTTACCACAGCTCTATCCTTGTATTCTGTCCTTTAACTGGAAATGGGAATTGAGGAGGAGCTCAATTTCTTCATCTTTAAATAGTGCAGAATAAAATTTCCTTGAATAGTACCTATAGTCAATAGAATTAGAAGATTTTTCCACATGCTTATGTGAACTTGGGGAAATCTTTCCTCTTCCCAGTTCTTTTTTTTTGTGTCTTTATCATTAATTTCTTTTATCATTTAATGAAATCATTCCATTTAGTATCATTTGTTATCATTTCCATAAATGGAAATTTATTATTCCATTTTTTAATAAAGTATCAAAAATTTGCTAGATTTAACTCATGTCCTTCAGGATACATTACTGAGTGAAATGGATTCTTGTTCTTGTTTGTATTCTATGACTGATGAGGAAGTGGTAGATTTCCAAGTTATAGGAGAGTCCTCAAATAACAGCATCTTCTTTATTTACTATGTTCCAGGTGCCTTTCAACATAATCATATTTAATTCTTAGTAAAACCCAGAAGGAAGGTACTATTTGTGTCTCCATTTTGCATATTGAAAACCAACAGATCGGGAGATTAAAAATCTTAAGGTCATATTGTTCAGAAATGACAGGGGAAAGGTTTGACTGATTTTAAAGACCAAAGAAAGGTCTGCCACTTTGGAACACTGGTCTCATTTTACTTTTTAATTTATTTGCTCTCTCTCTCTCTCTCTCTCTCTCTGTGTGTTTGTGTGTGTGTATGTGTGTGTGTGTGCTTGTGCCAGGGGTCCATCTGAAGACCTCCCACATATGCAGCATGTGCTGTACTGCTGAGTGAGGTCTGCCACCTTGTAATATCTTTCTGTAAATAAGAGCCTCTCCATGGAGGCTGTGAAATGTGGACATCTTCCAGCCTCTGCTGAAGTTCAGGTTGGTTTGACTGCTCCCTAAACCAGGACGCCATCTGGACTAACAGTTTTCTCTTCTTTCTCCTTTATTCTTTGAAGTCCAGTGTATCCAGCCCTAAAATAGCATATGCTCATGGTCAAAACAGAAAATATTCAAAAAGAGAGAGAGAGAGGGAGAGAGAGAGAGAGAGAGAGAGAGAGAGAGAGAGAGAGAGAGAGAGAGAGAGAGAGAGAGGGCCCTACTGGTTATCCTACCCACACTGATGAAACTTTGCTAGATATTTTGTTTTCCTGTTTTTTATAGTTGGGTTCTTGTCTTAAACTCAGCATGCTGCTTCCTGATTTTCTGCCCTGACTGCTTCACAGAGTTCTGAGTGAATATGGGAAAGCATATTGCAAAGGGCTAAGTGTTATTAAAAATGCAAAGGATTGACATTTCTCTTTCTGTGTTTTTCATGGACCCTTGAGTGTCTGAAGTGGGAGGTGTGGGGGAGGGTGTTAAATCAGGCTACTTCATGTCAACCTGTCCTGATACTTCCTACTTCCCTTTTTAATAATTAAAGAAATACAGAAATATAAAAACTCACATTTTATTCTCCAAACAAATATAGTTCTGGGGATAGCATGGTGAATAATCACAAGAAAACAATGCTGGATTTCCTGGCATTTATGTCCTGGTAGAAATGGAAGATGAGCAACTGTGGAACTCTTATTCTAGAACAGCCACGCCTCCATGGAATGGACATGATTGAACTAATTTAATTCTTACAATGGCTGACTAAGGTAGATCCCGGTATCATTCTACTTAGAGATGAAAAACTGAAGCACAGAGAGGTTCAGTAGATTCTCAAAATCACACAGCCAGTCTATACATTCCTCATAATGCACACTGCCGCTAGATGCTATTTTTCATCATTATGTTCTGTAGGTGGACTGGAGCTATAGCACAGCCAGTAGGGCATTTGCCTTGCACGCAACCAACCCAGGTTCAATTCCTCCGTCCCTCTTAGAGAGACTGGCAAGCTCCCCATGGTGTATTGGATATGCCAAAAACAGTAACAAGTCTTAAAATGGAGAAATTACTGGTGCCCGCTCGAGCAAATCAATGAACAACGGGATGACAGTGCTAGAGTGCTACAGTGCTATATTCTGTAGGACTACTTTCTAACCCTCCAGACTGACATTGATACTCTTTCTTTGTGCTTCTCTGCTCCAGTAAACATTGAAACACTTTTTCATCTGTTTAAATTATTTCTGCAATTAGGACTATACTACAAAATGTTAAACAAGTCATAAGCAAAATAAAATATTTTAGCCACACTTAAAAACTATAAAGAAATAGGTTGTTTTTATTTGGAGAAGGGTGGTTGTTGACTCACACCTGACAGTGTGAGTGTCTTACTCGTGGCTCTGTAATCAGTCATCACTCTGGGCAGTGCTTGAGAGACTGTATGTGGTACCTCGAAAGGAACTAGAGTTGGCTCGGTGCAAAGCAAGACCCTTAACCCCTGTGCTATTCTTCCAGCCCTAAAATGATTATTTTTGTTATTTTTTAAAAAAATAATTTTGGACCACATTGATACTCAGGGTTTACTCCTGGCTCTGTGCTCAGGAATCACTCCTGCCAAGATTTGGAGGATCATAAGGGCTACTGGGGATCAAACACAAGTTGCCACATACAAGCAAATGCCCTTCCTGTTATACTATTGTTACAGCTCTAAAAATTTTTGTATAATATAATTTATACACTTTACACAAATAAAAAATTTATTTCAGTATGGGCTCAATATAAAAATATCATTGAGATGTTATACTTTCTGCCATGTATAATCAATATGTATAGCATTGATATAAAATTTGCACTTACAGCACACTTCAATTCAACCTATCTTCCAAGTTCTAATATGTGTATATGACTTGTGCCACTGTATTGAACAAAGCTCTAGAGTGTATGTCTTCTGAGGGCACATGCTATATTTTACTTAATATTTAAATTCATTCCAATTTATAGATTGAAGTAATTTTGTGTTCCCAAATCTTTAAAAAGATGTTTTATGATCTGTCAAGTTACCTTACACATTTGTGTAATTTAATGGATGTTTGAAGATTTATCAGCAAATTACTTTATAATGTGGTATTCTTTGATATCCAATTATTTTTAGCCATTAAGTCCTACCATTATAGAATCCCATAATAAAAGACCTTACCTTTTATTGAAGCCAGCTGTTTGGATATTGAAGTGCTGCCAAATAAAAAAAAAAGCATAATAATTCTAGGAGTTTGGATTTTGGTATATGCATCTAAAGTTAAGCAATACAATCTTTAAAATTAATTTGTCTTCAGCAAACATTCATGAAGCATCCACCTAACTTTCAAAATCCTTTCTCAACTGGGAAGTGGTAAAGAAGTACTTGGCCAGCTAATTGGCCAATTGCTTCAAAGAAAGGATTTGTCTTTATTGCCAGGTGATCATATTACTAAATTTCTCCCCAGAGAGAAAGAGCAGAAAAAAATAGAGAACTTTCCACATAGGCTCTTCCATAGCCTTTCCTATTTCCAGGTAATAAAAAGAAATTATGCAGGAAACCTAAGAAGCCATATTTTGAAGTCACATAAGCCTCAACTCTTGCCTAAATCAAAACTAGAATGCTACATGAAAAAGAAAAAAAGCCCTTCATTGTATAAAATGTTGGAGATTTGAAGTGTATTTGTTCAAGTAGTTTCATCTATCTAAATGATAATCTAGATATGTTCTGGAGGAGTAGGAATCCATTAGTGAGTGATAGAGACTTGTTCCTATTATTCAAGGTTTACAACAGAAGACAAAGATGTCAAAGAGGTCATTCAAAGAAAGGATGTGGCAGACTCCATCCAGAAGACAAAGAAGACTGCTTAGTTTACTAAAGTTTTAGCGGGGCCTGATGAATTGGTAGGGGAAGTATGCTCTAAACAGAGGGCACAGTTTATCGAGAATTTGAGGTGGAAGAGAGTGTGGCATGATTGAGAACCAAAGAAAGTCAACATGGCTGAGCCCTGGAGAAAAAAGGAGAGAGTGGTAGCAAGTGAGGCTGCAATCGTGGGGCAGAACTGTAGTGCATGAAGCTTTATAAAGCTGTCAGGTTATTCTCAGGAACATAAAAAATGACAAATGTGATCAGATTGCTATATGAGAAATTCATTTCACCTATAGAGAAATTTAGGAACATTGAAAGGGGCCTGGTGGGGAGGAAAAAGAGAAATTTTCTTTTAAAATCTTGCTGTTTGACTGGAGTGATAGGTCAGGGTGCATGACTTGCACACAGCTGATCTGGGTTCAATCTCAGGCATCTCATATGGTCTCTGAGGTCCAGCAGGAGTGATTCCTGAGTGCAGAGCTAGTAGTGAGCTCTGATAGTGGTCCCCAAACAAAAATAAACAAATAGTAAAATTCTTGCTTTGATAAAGAGAAAATCAAAGTTTGCTTGTTATCTTATCCCTCAGTGGCTAGAGTGATTTTGCAACAGTGAATAAAAGCATAGAACTTAGCCTTATCTTGACAGTAACTTAAAGGGAACTTGATTTTTACTTTAATTTTGTTTTAGTTGTTGGTTTTTTTGGCTACATCTGGTGCTTAGGGTTTACTCTTGACTCTGTGCTAAGGGATCACTCTTGGTAGGGCTTGGGGCACCATATAGGGTGCCAGGGATTGAACTTGGGGTGGTGATATGCAAATTAAGTGTCCTACCCGCTTTACAATAGCTCCAGCTCTGGGAACTTGGGGTTTAAGATTTACTTTAGAAACTGTCCATTCATGAGATCATTACCTTTGGGGGGCTCATTTTCTTTGTTAGAAAAGGTAGCAAAACGAGCTTTAAGATATCTTAGACCTTTCATGCTCATGGTGAGCTCCTCTTGGTTTTCTAAACTTCTGCACAATGATTGCCTCTTTGATAGAATTTAAAAATATGCAATATTTTCATTTTGCAAATTCACTTCCAGTGTGGCTTCTGGTATTTTCCGTGGCCATATATCATCTGTGTGATCCTTGAAAGTAAAAACTATGCAATTTGTCATAGTATCTTCTACTCCCAGCCTAACAAATACTAAGTACTTGCTAAGTGTTTAAAAAAAAGTAGTTTTTTTAAAAATTAAGTTGGCCCCTAATATAAAAATACCTGAGAAAGTAACTTATTAAGCATACTTTTACATATTTGAATGATATGAAACAGTTTCCTTAAGTCATGGATAATTTGAAAGAATATGCTGTACAGTTAAAGTCACACATTTTCAATTTTTATTTATAAATGTTTATCAGAGGCAATGTAAGAAATCTGTGTTAATTGCATGATTATTTCAGTTTTAAAATACACTTACAAAAAAAATACACTTACACACTTAAATAAAACACAATAAAGGGGGTCCAGGTATCACTGACCTTTTTGGCATTTTCCTCGGTGCGAGGGTGGATGATAGGGCTGCAGTAGGATTGGGCTCCCCATCCAGGTGGAGTGCTTGGTCCTGAGTACTGTGCGTACAGCCACACATGCTCTGATCTCCTGTTGTGTGTGCGTCCTTCCTAAGCAACAGTCACTTGCTCGCGGTTACTGTTATTCTTCACACCATGACAACTCCATGAATGGCAGTTTCAAAATAATTTTTCTCTAGTGTTATTATATGGAAATATGAAACCACTTATATGTTCAGCAAATAATTGAGGACCTAAGGTTAGACTTTCAAAAGATGCTGGAGCCTCAGAAGAAAACAAAATTATTCAGGAACTTTTGTCTCCCAGAGTTTTGGGTTCAGACAAGTAATCACACAAGAAGTCAAGCCTGGGAACAGTACCATATGTGAAGGAGATCCATAAAATTTCTGCCAAAGAAGGTCAGAAGAGCATCCCAAGGAGATGGGAGAGCTAAAAACAGGAGTTAAATAGGTAAAAGAACAAGGAATACACACCACAAAGAGAAGGAAGGGCTTGTGTTAAATCCAATGATAGGAGAGCATGTAGTGATTATAGAGTATAGGAGCATAGAAAACTGCTGTGACTGGCGCAGATGACCGGGGAGTATGACTTTAGTTAATGAAACCATGTCAGTTAGACCAAACAGGAACTTGCAGCCACAAGATGAAATTTTCATGTTATCAAAACAATAGAAAATGATTTGTGAATTTTAAACAAGGAGGCTAATAAAGTTAAATTTTTCAAACTGGAGGGGGCTGGAGCAATAGCGCAGCAGGTAGGGCGTTTGCCTTGCACATGGCCAACCCGGATTCAATTCCCAGCAACCCATATGGTCCCCTGAGCACCGCCAGGGCTGATTCCTGAGTGCAGAGCCAGGAGTAACCCCTGTGCATTGCCGGGTGTGATCCAAAAAGAAAAAATAAATGTTCAGATTGGAGGGCCTGAGAGATACTACAGTGGGTATGAGGCTTGCTTTGCAAGCAGTTGACCTGGGATTGATTCCAAGCACCCCATATGGTCCCCTGAGTCCCAAAAGAAGCATTCACTATGCTCAGAGCCAGGAGTAATCCCTGAGAACTTGGTGTGGCCCAAGTGCAAACAAATAAGATTGCAAGAATCAGGCTGGCTTCAATGTTGATTATGGTTTAAAGAGGTGGACATAATAAATGCAACAGACTAGTGGGAAACTATTTTATTTGTGTTAACTTATTTATGTAAAAATAAAACAATGAATGTCAAGTCAGTCAAATAGCCATGGTTCATGGAAGACATGACCAATAATTACTTAGATCACTGGTACGTTGCATGGTGAGTGGAGACAGAGCTAAAGAGAAGCTAAGAGTGGTCATTCATTGTTCCAGACGTCAAGCTGTCTTCAAAAGCACAACCACTTTAATTACCACATCACTGGTCATTATTCTACCGTCACTGTGGCCTTGTCACTGTGTCATTATTTGCTTCTCTTAATGTGTATTCTTTTCTCCTCTTTTCTGACCAATTTCCTCAGCATTTTTCATTTAAATTTGGAAGAGACAGAAGGTTTGATTGATTTTACTCATCACTATTGCCCTAATGAGTCAGAGTTTTCAAGTCAGTTCATTTGTAAGTCATTGAAGGTCAGCCTATGCAAGGTTCTCCCGCACATGGGCAATGACCCTCAGTCAACCCCAATGCTCAAGTTAAAACCTAAAGCTGGTTTTTTCAGCCTAGATTTGAATCTGAATTTAACAATCCCTCCAGATGATTACGACATGCACTCATGAAGTTGTTGGTAGTGGCTATCAAGAAGCCCTGGAGTTTCAAAGCCTGACTCTGAAACTAGTTGTGTACCTTTAAAACTGGATCTTTAAAACTATGAAGTTGACTTTCTCATCTGTAAAATAATAATTTACTCATGGAGTCATTATGAAGGTGGATGAGTCAGTATTGAGGAAGAGCTCAGTACATAGTCTGGTCTATGAGGAACAATTAAAGAATAAGCATCACAGAGAAGTTAATGTCAGAGATGACAGTATCCTCAGGTCCAAACTCAGATGCCATCAGAGCCATCCATGGAAGGATTTCTTACTGCATTTAGGAAACTTCCTTACAAAAAGAATCATAAGAGTGAAGGCAATGTAAGAAAATATGTATCATTCTTTGTCCTCAAGAAACAAAATTGTATAATAGAAAATTGCATAAGTCAGTGAAAGTTGAATTCTCGGAGACAAGCTCACTTGATAAATAGGGGTAGGGGTGAAGGTTAGCAATCAGTTAGAAATCAGGCACATGGGGAGAGAATGTGGGAGAAACGCAACATGTTCTGCTCTCAAGTGGCCATTAAATAAACTAGTAGGAAAGTAGCCTGAGAGGTTTTAAAGAATCAGTGCCCTGGAGTATAAGGAAGGGCAGACAATGGATAGGAAGAAGGGACAAATAAATATAGGAGGAACAGCACGATGATGATGATGATGATGATGATGATGATGATGATGATGATGATGATGATGATGGAGGAAGAGGAAACACTTGAAATCAGGTTATGCTGATAACCTTCTCATCCAGGTTAAATCAAACTAGTATTCACAAAACAAAAATAAAACAAAACAAGCAAATAGAAAACCATAGCAATAGCTACAGACAGTTTAGATAATCAGGTATTATGTTTTCCTATATAAGAATATCATTTTACTGAGGAATATTTGGGCTGTCCAGACATAGCATTAAATAATCTGGGGCAGAAGATTCAAACAAACATATTACCTGACCTTTGACAATAGGTGGGTGACACCTGTAGAAGTGAAGGAGGTAACAGTTTGGGGAAAGGAAATGTGTGATTGGCAAGCAGGTATTCTGACAAATGACTGTACATGGACTTATTGGCAACCCCCTAGAATCATTTGCCTGAAGGTTGCAGCAGGGGGTTCTTGTATCACTGTATCACTGTCATCCCATTGTTCATCTATTTGCTCGAGCGGGCACCAGTAACATCTCCATTTGTCCCTGTCACATGCTAGTGTAGCCCGATGGCATACTGGGGGCTCTTTCAGGGCCAGGGGAATGAGGGGAATCTTGTAAATCAGTTTAAGAGGCTGCAGGGAGCATCAGATAAGCACCTTGTTAACAGTGCTTGAGGCTTATTTGAATAAGAAAAAAATGCTATCATGTGGGGTCCCATCCTGTCCCGCAGGGAGGACCCCTCGTGGGGCTAAGGAGGGGACGTAACCGAATGAACAGACACAGAGCCAGAAGGAGGAGGAGAGAGAGAGAAGTTTATTCACAGCAGTTACAATACTTATACCTCTTGGTGGGAGGGGGGTGGTATGCATGCTTAGACCCCCATAGGAACAGTAGTAGAATGTTGATCAGGCATGGCCTTTGGCTAGTGAGACAAATGGTGAAATGATAAGATCACAGGAATCCCAAGCAGCCTCCGGTTGACTAGACGATAAGAGCCGGACTCTGTAAGATGGCTCCCTACATCTCCCCCTGTTTTGTTTTAAATTAAATGTGGTCAGGGGAGGCATTGTCCGGTATCCCTTGTGACACAAAAACTCCATTTTTGCAGGGAGAGGAGGGAAGGGATGATCAGGTCTATGCAGGGGGCTCCTCACAGGCCCTATCAGTCCCCTGGTCTTGGAGCAACCTCTATGCTATACCGGAATACCTCACAGGGAGCCGGGCCCGGGTATCAGCCCTCCCTTGCAGTGCTTTGCCTGGCAACCTGAACCACAAGAATAAATCCCTGGGAGCCCGGCATCCTCAAGGTAGAGAACTAGGGGGGGATGAGGTTTGAATCTGAACGGAGATATAAGCGTCCTGCAAATCAAGCCAATGGTAGTGAACCTATATAGGCTCGACTTTAATACCAAATAAAGCTGAAGTCTTCATAGCAAGGGAGAAAAGGACTCACAGATAAACAAAGGAATGGGAGTGACTCGGGAGCACTTTGATGGATGTGACTGATAAACCTAAGCTCCTAGTGGCAAGGGGGAAAGGACAAACCAATGATATCCAACATCTCCCGCTTTTCTGTTTACAAAATTACAAAAATTTGAAATAGAAAGAGGAACAATTCCAAACACAATACAGTCTTATAAATTGTAGTAAAATTTCAGTCCGACCCTTGGCCAGAGCAGTGCTTGTAGTAGTAAAGCGTCCAATTGTCCTGCACTGTCCAAGGGTGAGGCAAGTCACCAATGATGAGAGTCATTCAGTCCCATTCTGAAGAAATGAAGTGTCTGGATCAGAATTGAAAAGTTGTTTCTGCAGCAGCAGCAGTAGTGGTCACAGCAATGAGTCCTAGAGGAGCAGCTATAGGAGTCTGATGAATTTCATGAAATACTGGATCAGGCAGGGAGCACTGGAACAGGAGCATCACAACTTCTGTCAGGAGTCCTTCAGCAGAGGGATGCAGCCATTCTCTGGTCAGGTTCACTAGCAGTCATATCTGTGCAACCTAGCTTATGTTTGGAAAAAATACTTTTTAAAGTTATTAGAGGCTTCGACCATTGGGGTTTGGTACATCTCCACGCCTGTGGATAAAGAGACAGAGGAAAAGCTCCAATACAAATGGATATCCTAGAGAGAAATGAGAAGGTGTTCCTGTTAAAAGTCATTCCTTCCTCCTTTGGAAACTGAGGCACCTGTGAATTCCAAGGAAAGGGTAAAAGTAAAGAATTATTAATCCAAAATATGGGGTCCTGGCGTTTTCCATTCTACAACCTGTAAAAGAAGGATACAAGGAATGCTCTTAATGTGGCCTTGTGATATGATAGAGGAGCTAGAGGCCTTTGCTGTAGGCCTTCTGATGCAAACTCCTCCTCTGGTTTCCTTGTGGCTTCCAGCTGAAATCAACTTGGTGATGGCTTGTGGCTGGAATTTGGAGGGTTATAAAACTGCAGAGTTCTGAAAGTTAAAGCAGGCAGATGAATTCGGCTCCTGATGGAATGCAAAACGGGACCCAAAGTTTCTTGGTGGGGTTGTCTGTTGAAAAAAAAAAAAAAAAACATAGCCTTTTCCTGGAGTGAGGAGTCTCCCTGCTATCCAATTTGTCAATTTTAATCCACATAGGAGAATTAGTAGTTTCCTGAGTCTGTGCATTTTCCTGAAAATGCCTTTCAGCTGCTGCATATGGCTCTCCTTAAGGTAAATTTAAAAGGTTTAAAGTGAACAGTGTCAAGGACAAGGAGTCAAACGGGGCATACCTCCTTTTTTTTTTTTTTTTTTTTTTTAAAAACTGTGCTCAAGTCATAGATCCAGTCAGACCAGAATGAGATCAGATAAGAGTAATAAAGGAAAAGGAAAAAAAAATTCAGAGCACTTTTGTAAAACAGCTTGTAGCTGCTGAAGCAATTTTTGAACTATAGTGTTTGATGCATTTAGAGACATAGTCATAATACCAGGGAAGAAACCAACAGCATAAACTGAGTTTGAGATGATATTAGCCAGCCCTGGCACATGGGCAATGAAAAAACCAATGTGGCAAGTTACAGCCTTCATTGGAAGCTCTTTTCTGGTATCCAAAATAACCTGCTTCATAACCATGCACACACACAAGCAGTAGTATCCTAGTGACAATGCCTTCTGTCCCTCACCAGACTCAGCATCTGTAGTGGCTGAGTGGGTGAGCACCCAGGAATGAGGCATCTCTGTGCCTCCTGGGTCAATAAGCAATTGCTGAGTGGGAGAATAACCACGTACCCACTGGCCCTGAAGCCGTTTTCCTAGAGGTGGCATCTCATGAACTAGACGTAGAAGTTCACTTCCCCAAAAATAAAACTGTACCAGCCTGAATTTTTGAATAATCTTCTTTGGAAATAGCATATCACCACAGGTTCTGATAAAAAACTTGAGATTCAGTTGTCCAGACTGAGTTCCTGACTGATGGTCTTTGGAATTAAGACTAGAAACTAGACAAGGCTTTCTCCACCTCTGACCTGACTGAGGCCTCTCAGGGTAGCTGAGCCCTTTTATACAAAGTTCTGCTTGGTTTGCCAGTGCAAATTCACCAATAGACACAACTCTTTGATTCCAAATTTCCTTACTTTTATCCTGGCTCAAAACCTGATGCCCATTAGGTACAGAACTCAGCTCTGCATATCCCATACGCGGGATAGCTTCCTGTTCCCTGCACTCAGCTGCTTGTCGCTGAGATTCTAGATGCACTCCATGAGTGGAGTCAGAGATTGGCGACGCCTTTACCTTCACTGTTAGGAAATCCTCCAGACAACCATGAAAACCTGATGTGCTGCTTGCAAGGTTCACTTGAGCAAGCTCCCTTTCTACCTGGGGGCTCAAATCTTGTCCCTTTACACCAGAATTTAATATGTCGGGACTCTGAGTGGGGCAAATGGTAACTGTATCAGGACAGGGAATATCCAACACATTGCTCCCTGCAGTGGCTGGTTGTAGTGAATCTATTGACTGGAGCTCTGAAGCTCCACACTGGGGAGAAGGGCTGCAGCTGGGAACATCCCCTGGTTTTGCGGGGCCTGGGGCTGGCCCCGAATCAAGTTTCCCGGCTTGGCCTTCTGGCGGCACTCTGATGCCCAGTGGAAGCCCTGTTTGCACTCAGGGCAAAGAGTTTTAGGCCTGGGCTGTGATTTTTTATTGGGACAGTTTTTTAAAAAATGTCCAGGCTGCTGACAGCCAAAGCACAGCCTGTCCTGGCTGTTCACTGGTTGAATGGCAAACTGTTTGAAGGCCGCCCCTATAGCAAGCCCTATTTTTTGGGCGGTGGGATCGACATCGGAGCATAGCCGGATGTATTCTGAAAGGGTCTTCCCACGCTTATGGGGGCGAAGTGCGGCCTGGCAGGTGGGGTTAGCATTCTCATAGGCCAGGTGGCGGATCAGCTCATTATCTGTCTCTTCGCTTCCCATAAGTTTTTCAGCTGCCTCTGTGAGGCGCCCAATGAAATCACTATAGGGCTCACTAGCTCCCTGATGAACCTTGGCTAGGGATGTTACGACTGACCCTTTAGAGGGAAGTCTCCTCCAGGCCCGGAGGGCAGCGGTTTGTATCTGAGCAAGTAGCCCTGGGGGAAATTGAGCCTGCACCTCGTTAGAATCAAATGGTTCTTGACCCTGAAATTTAGCAAAGACCCAGGATGAGGAAGAGCCTCCTGCCGAGACATTGCTGCGCGCCATATCTTGGCATTGATCAGAATAATCTGCTTTCCACAAGAGATAGTCTCCTCTACTGAGGACAGCCTTAGCGACTGAGAACCAGTCGTTTGGCGTGAGCCATCCCTCACTAAGGGAGTCCAAAAGGCCAAGCGTAAAGGGAGCAGTAGGGCCGCAAGAAGAAACAGCAGCCTTTAAATCTTTCAGGTCCCCAAATTTTAATCTACTATAGCTTTGGCGGGTTGGTGCCTGAGGAATTACGTCCTTAGGGGGATTTTCCTCTCCAGTGTGTGCCCCTTCTTCAGGCAGATCGGCCTCCTCCGCTTCTCTATCTGAGGAATCATCATCGGGTGGAGCCGTGGCGGAGGTGGGGTAATTGGGGGCCCGAGAATGGGACCTGGTAACTGGAAAAGCAGCCACGGGTTTTAACGCTGAAGTGTGGCGGGGTGAAGGAGAGACCGAGCTTTTCTTACTAGGTCCTTGAGAGGGGGCAGAAGGCTGCTGGGCACTTACTAGTTCTTTATCCAGCTGCCTTATTTGAGTCAAAAGGTGGACATATTCCTGCTTCTGTTGGAGGACTGCGCGTAAGGCAGCAGTGTCCCGGGTGAGCTGGCGGACTGCCTCACTGGTATTATGTGGGGAATTAAAAAAGGCAGTGGCATGGGACAGGTAAGGGGGTGGCTGTTTTTCCAACGAGGGCCAAGGGGCTGAGGGCTGATTCCTCGCTACCTCATCTTCCTGGATAGCCCCGTCCTCTGGGGGTAAGGATTCGGGTTCGGGAGGAGAAGGATCAGGAATATCAAAAATCACAGGATAAAGTTTTGGAGGTGCCTCCGCTCGGGAGGGCTCAGGTAGGGGGGCAGAATGGTCAGAGTATACATTAGTAGAATTTGAGGAGTCAGCCTTCTGCATGGAGGGGACCTCATCCCCACAAACTAAGGGAGCCTTGAAATTCTTATACTTTTTCCTTAGAAAGGTCTTGGATTCAGAAACCAGGTGCTGATTCTCCGGCTGTCTTTTTTGCGGCTTAAGAGTCTCATTTATTAAGTTCCAATAAAAAAAAGCGGAAGTAGGGACTTTCTCAGGACCAAACCGTTTATAATAATCTTCCATACAATCACCTACTCTGGCCCATTTATTTTTACTAATAGTCCCCTCCTGAGGGAACCCGGGGCAAATATCTTTTATAAAGAGAAAAAATTGCACTAGGTCTTTTTTCCTTACTTTTACTCCACGGTCTTTAAGGGAGTCTTTCAGGCTATTGATAAAGAGCTCCTGTTTAGAAGGTTTTTGTCCCATAATTCTAGGGAGTAAAAGGGCGGAATTGGAAAAGGCACCGTTCAAAAATGGAAATAGCAGCTAGGATAAAGATAGCTAGAATAAAGATGCAACAAACGGGGAATTCCCAAGGGTGAACACAGGTGAAGGAAACAGAGGATAAGCAGACAATAAAGCAAGAAGAGAAAAGAAAGGGTCACTGGTAGGCTGTTTCTGCCAACTCGACAGAAATGAAAACACAGGACAAAGGGATTCGACCTTCCACCAGTGACTGTCTACACTGGGAGGTAGTTTCTGCCAACTCGACAGAAATGAAAACACAGGACAAAGGGATTCGACCTCCCACCAGTGACTGTCTACACTGGGAGGTAGTTTCTGCCAACTCGACCGAAATGAAAACACAAAAGACACAAGAACAAACCACTCAAATGCATGTCTGGCCGGTGAGGAACTTAGCCATAGTGGATCAGCCTGAGAGGTGACTTGCGGCCGGTGTCTAAACTAGCACCACCCTAGACCATATGTTCCTCGTGGAATCCCAGACAGCCCACTCGGACTCCGTAACCTTAAAGGGATCTTAAGGATGCCAAGTCGTGGAGCCACAGACTCAGTACAAGGACGAGGACGTCCAAGACTGCACAATCACTCACACATACACACAAGACAAGGGAATTCAAGCCTTTCCGCCAGTGACCGTCTCGTCCTCAACACGAGACTGTATTCAAGCCCGGTCCCATACCAGGGTGTGCGCCAAGAGAGAGGCGACCCTCAGAGACACTCACTTTTCCGTGAATTCGTCGGCCGACGTGAACTTGACCGGGCGTTCGGTGGTCCCCTCGTGCCCCACGCTGGGCGCCAGATGTGGGGTCCCATCCTGTCCCGCAGGGAGGACCCCTCGTGGGGCTAAGGAGGGGACGTAACCGAATGAACAGACACAGAGCCAGAAGGAGGAGGAGAGAGAGAGAAGTTTATTCACAGCAGTTACAATACTTATACCTCTTGGTGGGAGGGGGGTGGTATGCATGCTTAGACCCCCATAGGAACAGTAGTAGAATGTTGATCAGGCATGGCCTTTGGCTAGTGAGACAAATGGTGAAATGATAAGATCACAGGAATCCCAAGCAGCCTCCGGTTGACTAGACGATAAGAGCCGGACTCTGTAAGATGGCTCCCTACACTATCACAGATAAAAATGATTTTTTTCGTTGTATCACCGAGAGATTACAGTTACAGACTTACAAACTTTCATGATTACATTCCAGTCATACAGTGATCGAGCACCAATTCCTCCACCAGTGCCCATTCTACACCACCAGTATCCCTTCTGCCACCCCCATCCCTTTCCACCCCCTGCCTCTGTGGCAGGCACATTCCCTCTTTCTCTCTCTCCTTCTGGGTGTTATGGTTTGCAATACAGGTACTAAGAGGCCATCACGTTTGGTCTATAGTCTACTATCAGCACACATCCTCCATCCCCAGTGATTCCTCCAACCATCATTGACTTAGTGATCCCTTGTCTATCACAGCTGCCTTTACCCCCAGGATGTGAGGCCAGATTCCAAGCCATGGTGCGATCCTCCTGGCCCTTATAGATAAAATGATTTTTGTTTTCCTTAATCAAGTTTCCTTTCACAGATTGGTTTTCTGCTCTGATTCATGTTCTGTCAAAATTAAATAGCAGGTAATAGGAGTGAAGTTCTAAGAAGTCCACCTTTGATTGGCTAATGCTTTTTTGAGCGACAAATTCTTCTAAGTTCTTCACTGGGGGCCTTGGAAGCTTAATAGTGTGATGAATTACATTTATCACATTTTCTGGAAGTCTTAGAACCAGTTAAATTATGCAACAACAACAAAATAAAAATTCCTGTATCTGTGCATTCATGTATCTGTGCTGAAGGGGCTGCTAGATTTGCTAAGTATCTTACAAGAACTAAAATCCCCTTCTGTAGGTCCATGTAGTCAGGTTAGTAAAATGTTGTCTTTTATTTCAAGCCCCAGTTTTACTCAAGAGTAGCATTGTGTGCAAACATTTACTTTTTCTTAATGATAAATTTTGTGTAGTGTACCCAAAAGAGAAGGGGTGAAAGAGAGAGAGCGAAAGAGAGAGAGAGAGAGAGAGAGAGAGAGAGAGAAGATAAAGGAGGAGGAGGAAGAAGAAGAGGAAGAGGAGGAAGATGAGGAGGAGGAGGAGAAAGAAAAGAGTGCTTGTTATAGAGGCAGACTGGGGTCAGGGGCGGGGGGAGAAGTGGGTAATTGGTGGTGGGAAATGTATAGTGTTGGAGGGCTGGGTGTTGGAAAATTATATGACTGAAACTCAATCATGAACAACTTTGTAACTGTGTATCTCACTGCGATTCAATAATAAAACAACACTGTTCCCATTGTTCATCAATTTGCTCAAGTGGGCACCAGTAATGCCTCCATTGTGAGACTTGCTGTTACTGCTTTTGGCATATCAAATACACCACAGGTAGGTTGCTAGGCTCTGCCATGCTGGCGGGATACTCTCGGTAGCTTGCAAGACTTTCTGAGAGAGACAGAGGAATAAAACTCGGGTTGGCTGAGTTGCAAGGCAAATACCCTACCTGCTGTGCTATCGCTCTAGCCAATAAAAAATAAAATAAAATTTGTGTCATAAGTAACTGGTTGTGTTAGGTCCCCAATAATTTTATTCTCAACTGTTAGAAATATAAATCATAAAAAAATTTAAAAAAAAGTGAACAACCTTATGAAAATAAAATTTAAAAGTAAAAAAAAAAAGAAATATAAATCATTACATAAAAAAATAAAAATGGAATTGGGAGAGTTAAATTACCTGCCCAGAGTTCTCTGGCTAATAAATTATAATTATTTATAATTATTTATAATTTATAATTTGAACCCCAATTCAAACCTAGGTTTCTAGGATTTCAAACTTGGTACTCTTTTTTTCTTATCATTGAATCACTGTGAGATACAGTTATATTATAAAGTTTTCATGATTCTCAGTCATGAAATGATCCAACATCCATTCCTTCACCAGTGCACATTTTATACCACGGATGTCTCCAGTATCCCTTCCAGCATCCCCACCCAACCTACCCCCTGCCTCTGTGGAAGACACCTTCCTTCTTACTCTCTCTCTAATTTTGGGCATCATGCTTCTTTTTGTTGCAATACAGATAATATAGGCCATTGTGTTTGGTCCTTTATCTACTTTCAGCACACATCTTGCATTCTGAACTACCCCTCTAACCATTATTGACTTAGTGGTCCCTTCTGTACGCCAACTGCTTTTTCCCCCAGCTCATGAGGCAGGCTTTCAATTGTGGAGCAATCTTCCTGACCTCTGTCTCTACTGTCCTTGAGTGTTAGTCTCATATTATGTTATTTTATATTTCACAAATGAGTGCAGTTATTCTATGTATTTCCCTCTCTTTCTAACTCATTTCACTCCTTTCACACAAAACCTCCAACCCCATTAGAATATGGTGTGAAGAATTGAACAGAAAATACAAAAAGAAAATACAAATGGCCAAAAGGCACATAAAGAAATGCTCTATGTTATTAATCATAAAGGAAATGCAAATCAAAACAACAATGAGATATCATCTTACACCACAGAGACTGGTCCACATCAAAAAGAACAAGAATAACCAGTGACAGCGTGGATGCAGGGAGAAAAGGACCCTCATTAATTTCTGGTGGGAATACCAACTGGTTCAGCCTTTTTTGTAAAACAATATGGAAATTCCTCAGAAAACTAGAAATTGAGCTTCCATATGGACCAACAATAGCACTTCTGGGAAAATATCCTGGGGACACAAAAGACCACAGAAAAAAATGACATCTGCACTTGTAAGTTTATTGCAGAACTGTTCCCAGTAACCAGAATCTGGAAACAACCTGAGTGCCAACAACAGACGACTAATTAAAGAAACTTTGGTACATCTACACAGTGGAATACTACACAGCTGTTAGAAAAGATGAAGTCATGAAATTTGCTTATAAATGCATAGGCATGGAGAATATATTTTTTAATACACTGTATTGCCTCTTAATTCAGTATTTTATTATTAAAATCAGAGTTGTTCTCTTGTTCCCTAAGTTGACACTCACTCTCTATAAATCCTATAGGAAATCTTCCCAGACTTTTCTAGTCTCAATTAACTTCTTATTTCTCTCTCTCTCTCTCTCTCTCTCTCTCTTTATCTCTCTCTCTCTTTCTCTCTCTCTCTCTCTCTCTTTTTTTGCTTTTTCTTTTTTTGGTCACACCCAGCGATGCTCAGGGGTAACTCCTGGCTCTGCACTCAGGAATTACTCCTGGTGGTGCTGAGGGGGTATTATCGCTTCAGCCCCTCTTCTTTCTTTTTTAAAGCACATTTCCATAATTACACTTTTATTCTATTTTAACATTTCTGATAATCCATTTTGTACTCAGATATCCCTTTGCTCCTTGATGACTGTAAACATTATAATAATATTAGTAATGATGATAATTATCATTGCTTTAAAACCTTCTATGTGCCAGTGCATCATGCTCTTCATATTCACCCTCATATGCGGTTTTTAGAGCGCTCTTTAGGTGACACTGCAATGATTGCTTGTGCTGTGCAGATGCCTTACACTGATTAGGAGACCAGGATTTGCCCAAGGGCACACAGCTAATAAAACTTGGGATTCAAGAATAGCTCTTCCAGATTCCACCAAGGTCTCAATCAATATATTTTCAGTAGAGACTGTATCTTAACTATCTTGGTAGCTTTTTTTCAGGATCTAGGATCAGGCCCAAGAAAAGTTTATGAAATTGTTATATACCTGTTAAATACTTGTTTGACTCAGAATCTGGAGTGTGTTATTCCTGGGGGAAAGTTGATCACAAATTTGGTATTGGAAGATAGTGTTCACTGTTCTCTCAAAGAAAACTGTGAACAAAGTGGGATCCTCAAGAAGAGGGTGTGATGCTAACTCAGGGAGAGATGCAGAAGATGAAGATTTATTTTGCGCACTATGGACCATACAAGAAGTATGTTTGAATATACTGCTGCTTATGCATCTAGTCTCCTGCTGATTCACATTTGTGTTGTTTTCAGCACTGAAATTTTATAATTACCTGCTATGATCACTTTTTCATAGTGTACATGTGCACTCATTTTTGTGTACATGTGCACTCATTTTTCTTGAGCTTAAAACTAGGAATGATATTGCTAAGTCATTAGGAATAAAGCTTAACTTTAATTTAATTTTCTTGAGCATTGTCAAATAGTTTTTCAAATAATTATTTTCTTTTTACTGCCAACGTATGAGGGCTTCCCACACCCTCACTTTGACTTAACATTATTTGTCTTTTTATTTGTCTTTTTAAAGTCTTCTTCATTGTATCACTGTGTGCTTTGAATTTACACTTCTAATGATAAGCATTTCCATATGCTTATCTACTGTTTAGTCATTTTTTTCTAATACTGCTCACTAATGAAAAAGAATAAACTACAAAAACACCTAACATATGAATAAATTGCAAAATCATGTTGAACGAAGAAATCACACACAATAAAGAGTAAGTATATTCTGTGATTCCCTCTCTATGAATTTCAAGAACCAGGGAATCTCATGATGACCAAAGTTAAAGTTAAATAATGATTATTTCTCCATGGGACAGTGATTACCAAGGAGTAAGAAGAGTTTTGTGGATAATGAAATTGTTTTGTACTTTACCAGTGAGGTGATCACATGAGTAGACATAAATGAAATTTACCTCAGTAGTTTAATATGAAGAACTTCAGTCTTTACTTGCCAAAGGGATGCTAGAGAGATAGTACAGGGGCTAAGGTGCTTGACTTGTACATAATCAGGCCTGGTTCTATCTCTGGCATCACATATGGTCTCCCAACTTGTCAGGAATGATTCTTGAGCACAGAGCCAGGAGTAAGAACTGAGCATTACTGGGTGTGGACGCCAAACAAACAAAAAACCTCAAAAAAAATATGACAAATGAATTCACTTGAGTAGTGAAATTGAGGTCAGTTGGATCACCTGTTTGAGGAACTTATAAAGGAAAAGAATGATTATAAGCCCCCACTTCATAACTTCTTCCTTTGCCATTCATGACTGTGGTCAACTACAGGGAATAATGACTGGCCTACCAGTGCTCTATTTTTAGGCATTGTTGATTCCTTCGTCTCTCTCGGAGAGTCCCACTTGCACAGCAGAGCCTGGCAAGCTACCCGTGGAGTATTTGATATACCAAAAACAGTAACAACAAGTCTCCCATTGGAGACATTACTGGTGCCTGCTCGAGCAAATTGATGAACAATTGAGGACAGTGCTACAGTGCTAGTCTTTTCTTCCACCAGGCAAGAAAACCCTTTCATTTTAGGAACTACTTTAACTAAATATGTCTTCAATTTTATTAGCAATGATGATTTTTTTCTTTTGAATAGCAACTTGATAGGAATAATTTAGTTTTCCCAGTTCTTCAATTTTGTTGCTACAAACTCTGCAAGGTAAGCTACAAAGTTGGACTTCAGCCATTGGGTTTGCTGGTATTGGTTTTCTCTTTTTAAGGACTAATGTAATTCTGTTATTCTATAACTATCTCTGTTCTTTTTATGCAGTATAGGAGACTAGAAACATTTTTTCTTGCCATGAGAGCCTCGTATGTAGGCAGGTATAAGCAACCTAACATGTTCATGTCATTGAAATCACTAGCAGTGGTTTTTCACTACCACTTCACTTTTGCTTGATTTATCTTGTCAGTGTACAAAGGAATACTTATATGATGAGAACCTGAACCTCTTTTCTTAGTCATAATTATAGGCAAGAAATACAAGATTTTCTGAACAATTTTTCATTTCTGCCTATAACATGCCATTTAATGAGTTTGCACTGTGTTGTGGAAAATTATGGTAAAATAGCACAACATAATATTTGCCATCTTCAGCTGCAAAGAGAGTAAGGTGATAGGATCCTTGCCTTGTACATGGTTGACATGGATTTGAGTCCTGCCTGGAGTGGTCCCTGAGTATAGAGCAAGGAGTAATCCTGAGCATAGCTGGATGTGGCCCCAAAACAAACAAGAAACTTGCCATCTTAGTCATTTTTTAAGTGGTCAGTGATATTATTCACTCTTATTGTTGCCCATCCGTCACAACCATCCATCACTAGAACTCTTCTTTTTCTCCCATTTTTAAAAATTTAGGCACTATTATTTACAATATTATTATCAATAGCTTTATGCATACAATGTTTCAAACCACACCCACCACCAGAGTGTCAATATCTCTCCATCAATATTTCAAGGTTTTCTCCAAACCCTTCTCCCACCATACCCCTTGGAAGATGCGGCTATTTCTTTATATTCCACATATGAGAGAGATCATTCTGTATATTTCTCTTACTTTTTTTCTAACTTCACTTAGTTTGATACCTTCTAGTTCTATCTACATTTAAACAAATGGCATGATTTCATCTCTTCTTATAGCTGAGTAGTATTCCATTGTGTGTATGTGTGTGTGAGTGTGTTTCATTTTTGTTTTTTATTTTTATACCCAAAACAGTAACAATTAGTCTCTCAATGAGAGATGTTACTGGTGCCGAACAAATTTTTTGGGGGGTCACACCTAGTGGTGCACAGGGCTTACTCCTGGCTCTGTACTTAGGGATCATTCCCGATGATGCTTAGGGAGACTATATGTGGTTCCAACCCAGGTCTACCATGTCCAAGGCAAGGGCCCTACCTGCTGTACTATTGCCCCAGTCCCTATATATACACCAGTTCATTTTTTATCAATTCGTGTTTCTTGGGTCCTTAGTTTGTTTCTATATCTTGGCTATTGTAAATAGTGCTGCAATTAACAAAGGAGTGCAAATGTCTTTTGGAAACTTTTTTTTTTTGAGTTTTAGGAGTAGAAGACAAAAAGTGAAAGTTGTGGGTCATATGCAAACTCAATTTTAATTTTCTGAGAAGTCTTCCATAGAGGTAGACCCAGATGGATGACATTTCAACCAAGAGGAATGAGGATTTCTATTTCCCCACATCCACAACAGCACTGATTATTTCCACTATTTTGAAGTATCATATAATAGTTGGTTTTATTTGAATTTCCTTGATGATAAGTGATACAGAGAACTTTCCCCTATATCTATGTCACTTGTGTCTGTTATGAGGAAGTGTCTGTTCAACAATTTTCACCATTTTGATTTTTTAACAACTGTTTTATGTATCTTGGATATTAACCTTTGTCAGATGTATGATAAATAATTTCTCTTAGTCCATAGGATGTCTTTTTAGTCATTGTTTCTTTTGCAGTGCAAAAGTATCTTAAATCAATGTAATCCCCATTTGCTTATTTTTTTTTTCTGTTTGCCCAATGGCATTGAGTCACTAAAAAGTGCCTGAAAAATCAAAATTGGGCTGGAGCGATAGCACAGCGGGTAGGGCTTGCATGCGGCTGGCCTGGGTTTGATTCCTTCATCCCTGTTGCAGAGCCCGGCAAGCTATCGAGAGTATCCCACCCACAAGGCAAAGCCTGGCAAGCTACCCATGGTGTATTCGATATGCCAAAAACAGTAACAACAAGTTTCACAATGGAGATGTTACTGGTGCCCACTCGAGGAAATCAATGAGCAACGGGATGACACTGAAACAGTGATATGGTGAAAATTAAAATCTTGCAATTTGAAACTCTCTGTACCCGTTAACAATATATTTTTTATTTCTTTATTTACTCACTACATATAATACCATATTTTATTTTATCTACCCATCTATATATTGAGACATGTGTGGCCGCTACCTTTTAACTACCACGAATAATGTTGTAAACATGAGTATCACTGTTACTGTCACTGTCATCCCATTGCACATAGATTTGCTCGAGTGGGCATCAGTAATGTCTCCATTGTGAGACTTGTTACTGTGTTTGGCATATCCAATACGCTACGGGTAGCTTGCCAGGCTCTGCCGTGTGGGCGAGATATTTTCAGTAGATGCCGGGCTCTCTGAGAGAGGTGGAGGAACCAAACCCAGATCAGCCGTGTATAAGGCAAATGCCCTACCCGCTGTGCTATAAATATATATTTAAGTCATTACTTTTAATTACCTTGGGCATATACCAGAAGTGAAATTTCTGAAGCACATGTTAATTCAATTTTTTATTTCATTAACTTCAATATTTATTTACTCATCCTAATCTATAAAAATGTTGATAGTGTTTTAGGTTTTTAGGTTTCAGTGTTTGAGTGTTCCAAATCCAAAAGATCCATTTAAATTTTTTTGAGGAACTACCATGCAGTATTAAAAAAAAAGAGCTGCACTATTTTTTAAATTTTCAACCTACAGTGTAAAAAGCTTTTTAAAATTTCTCCACATTCTTGCTAACAATCTCTCTCCTTTCCCCTCTCTCTCTTTCTCCCTCTCCCTCTCTCTCTTCCTCCCTCTCCCTGTCCCTCTCCCTGTCCCTCTCCCTCTCCCTCTCTCTCTGTCTCTCTCTTTCTCTCTCTCTCTTTTACTTCCTCTCTCTCCAGTAACCATCAATTGAATATCTTTCAATTTACCTAGTCGTTGTAAGTCATTGTACATATTTGTGTGTGTGTATATATATATATATATACACATACATACATATATATATATTTAGAGATATCTATTCCCAACCTATTTCTGAGGAGCGGGTGGGACTTTCCCCAGCAATGCTGGAGTTACCAAGGCTATATACACTAGTTCTTGGGAAGCCACATGGTTTCCAGGGGAACCAAACTTGGGAGGGGGGGCTGTGCTTACCAGGCATGTGCTCCAGCCCTTTGACCTATTTCCTAGCTATTTCAGCTCTTTGTTCATTGAAAATCAGGGTTTTAAGAGCTGGAGAGATAGTTCAGCAAGTAGGGCACTTGTTTTGTGCGAAGCTGACCAAGATTCGATTCTTGACCATAGGGTTCTCTGAGCACCTCCAGGAATAATTCCTGAGTGCAGAGTCAGGAGTAACTTTGAGCTTTGCTGGGTGTGGCCCCAAACCAAATAAATAAATTAAATCAGAGTCTTTAGTTTGTTGGTGATGCTGAGCTGTTAGGAATTTTTAATCTATCCTAGGGAAATTATGTTTTTGAATATTACCCCATTTCATCCCATTCTGGTAGGGAGTTACATTTAGCAAGATAAAATGTACAACAAAATTCTCTAGAGCTATAGGCACTTTAATGGTAGATGTGCTAGCAACAACTGTTCTTTACAGAGGAGTAAAGGGGTACAACATTACTACCAGGTGGGGGTACGAGTCCAGCTTCTCCATTTGGTCTCAAGTGACACCGTGGTAGGCAGCCAAACTCATTACTAAATTTGGTAGATGAAAATTGCTGCTTCCTTTTCAGCTTTTTCTGAAAGGCACCACCTGATGTTTGGTTTGTGCCCATCATGAAAACCTAGAATGAGACAAAGTCGGGGATCATCATTTGATATTTTCTGGGTGGGTATGGATGGACCCTGGTTGTTGGTAGCAGTATTTAGCTCTAGTTTAGTAGCCATTTCTTCTGTAATAGTCGTCTGCTCTCTGAGGTTGAAGCTTTCAGGTTTCCCTGGCCAAAGGAAACCAGGTTCTATTGGGGCTTTTGTGTTTTGTTTGTGATCTTGGGTGAAGGGGATTTAGCACCCAGTCTGATCGAAATAGGGCAAAGAAAAGCCTCAGAGAACTGTTGTTGGGATCTCATAAAGTTTTGCATTAGGATTATCGTGGCTTTCCTGTAGGGAGCTTGCTGACAGCCTCTATGTTGATAGCCAATAGGTAAAGATTTAAGTTTCACCAAACCCGCAGACCAATGGAACAGAGTTCAATATTTTGACACAGCCTCCCACATATGCAATCACTTAATCTTTGATAAAGGAGCAAGGAATGATAAGTGGAACAACAAGTGGTGCTGGGAAAACTGGACAGCTACATGCAAAAGAATGAACTCAGACCTCTGTCTAATGCCAAGTACAAAAGTCAGATTAAAATAGGTTAAAGACCTCAATATCAGACCTGAATCCATAAGGTACATAGAAGAAAATGTAGGCATAACCCACCATGATATTGAAGCTAAAAGTATCTTTAAAGATGAAACACCACTGTCCAATCAAGTAGAAACAAATATAAACAAATGGGACTACATTAAATTAAAAAGCTTCTGCACCTCAAAAGAAACAGTGACTAAAATACAGAAAGAGCCCATGGAATGGGAAAAAATATTTACCCAATACCCATCAGTTAGGGACTCAATATCCAGGATACACAAGACACTAGTAGAACTTTACAAGAAAAAACACTCTAACCCCATCCAAAAAATGGGGGAGAAGAAATAAACAGAAACTTCATCAATAAAGAAATTCAAATGGCCAAAAGGCACATGAATAAATGCTTTACATCACTAATCATCAGGAAGTTGCAAATCGAAACAACAATAAGTCTTATACCACAGAAACTAGAATGCATCAGTAAGAACAAGAGCAACCAGTGCTGGTGCAGATGTGGGGAGAAAGGGACTCTCATTCATTGTCAGTGGGAATGCTGACTGGTTCAGTATTTTTGAAAAACAATATGGACATTCCAAAAAAACCCTAGAAATTGAGCTTCCATATGACCCAGAAATACCACTTCTGGGAATATATCCTGGAGATGCAAAAAAACAGAGTAGAAATGATATCTGCACTTGTATGTTTATTGCAGCACTGTTAACAATATCCAGAATCTGGAAAAAACCCAAGTGCCCCAAAACAGATGACTGGTTAAAGAAACTTTGATACATCTACACAGTGGAATACTATGCAGCTGTTAAAAGAGATGAAATCGTGAAATTTGCTATAAATGGATGGATCTGGAGAGTATCATGCTAAGTGAAATGAGTTAGAAAGAGTGGGACAGACATAGAATGACTGCAGTCATTTGTGGAATATAAAGTAGCATAATATGAGGCTGACACATAAGGATAGTAGACACAAAGGCTAGAAGAATCATGCCACATTCTGGAAGCCAGCCCCATGTGCCAGGAGAAAAGGTAGTAGGATGGAGAAGGAACCACTAAGTAAATGATTGGAGCGATAGCCTGGGATGGGAGGTATGTGGTGAAAATAGACTAAGGACCAAACATGATGGCCTCTTAGTACCTATATTGCAAATTTTAACACCCAAAATTAGAGAGAGGGTAAGAAGGATTGTACCTACCATGGAGGCAGGGGATGGGATGGGGTGGGGGTGGTGGGAGGGACACTAGGATCAATGCTGGTGGAAATGTGCACTGGTGGAAGGATGGGTGCTCAAGCATTGTATGACTGAAACATAATCATGCAAGTTTGTAACTGTATCTCATGGTAATCCAGTAAAACTTATTTAAAAAAGGATTTAAGTTTCAGGAATTGCAATTAGTTTATAGTAGTATTCAATCCTCCCATGCATCATATTTTGTGCAACACTCTTTCTTTGGTCTCTTTAAAATAAAATATTTTTGTTTTGCACTTGGGATTTTTTTGGGGGGAGGTGGGTGAGGATGGGGGTTGCTCCACAGCGGTATTTGAGAGCTCAGGGTCTTCTTGTGATTATGGAGCGTCATGTGGTGCCAGAAATCAAACTCATTATCTCCCACGTGAGGCCTGAGCTTCATCCTTTTGTAATCTCTCCAATCCCTGAAATTGTGATTTGTATTTTATATTCAGATGTCAGCAGGAACTGAGTCCCAAGCTATGGACAATGCAGAGGATTCACTCTCTCAACGGTTTTCTTTCTTCTCTTTGACAGGGCGTTAGCAAAGACATTTGGAAACAGTGACTCTGTCAAGGGCCTATCCAGGGAAGTTGTTAGCAGATGACATAAATCATTTGGCTTCTGGTCTGATGTAGAGAAAATTAAATTTTTTTGAAATTAAATTTTTGGAGGAGAATGTTCAACAATTTACTGCTCTGCACTTTAATTTTCTTATATTATATTGGGAGAAAAGTAAAAGCCTTTAATTAAAATTGGCGATTGTTATTATACAGATCTTTCTCATGTTTATTTGAGAGAGAGAGAAAAACTGGTTCCAATGATAACTGGAGCAATATAAAGCTTCTTATGAATAAAAAATGTCATGTAATTGCAGTGTAGCAGCCAACACACACATACATGTAGAGTCGATGCTTATTATCCCACCAATTAACACAGAACACTAATCAAGACTAAAGCTTTGTTATTGCTAGTAACCCACCACTCACTAAGAGAGACTGAAATCTGGATAATCCTCGGGCTCTAAGAATTTTAATTCTCAGAGGGGAAAGAAATGAGTGATAATATTCAACTCCATGAAAATATACTTGCAGATTTGAAAGAAAAACAGAAGTTTATTACTGAAGGAATTGTCAAAGAAAATCTCATTAACACTAAAAAATAATTTTTGGTGGTGATGGTATGGTTTGGACTGTACCTGGTGTGCTCAGATCTTATTCCTTTCGGCTCTGTGCTCAGGGATAATAGGTGATACTGGAGGTTGAACCAAGGTCAGCTGCATGCAAAACAAGTGCATTAATCCTGTATTTTCTCTCTGGTCCTGTTCACTACAATTTTTGCTAAAATTGTAGCTTATGAAGAGAAAAGACTTTCAAAGTTATTGGAAAGGGTTTTAAATGTTCAAATTTTTAATTATTTTAAATAAATAATGTATTTCATGCATTACATCAAACACATAAAAGAGATACAGTGGAAAAAAAATTCCCTCTCATTCCTCTGTTTCATCTGCCAGTTTCTTTCCTTCCCTTGGCTGTAAAAAACTAAAGCTCGCCGAGGGGTGCACGCACTCCCAGGCTCTCCGGGTGGCTCTGTCTCACCGCCTGCGTTAGGTGCCCCAGAACCGCAGGATGTGCTGTCGGTCAAGGGCAGGTGATGGAAGGAAGAAGGCCAAACTGGTTTCTCAATCAGTTTATTTCATTCTCTCTCCCTGCTTCTCTCCCACTCTCGGTCTCTCTCAGGATCTCTCGATCTCACCAATGGATCTGGCCCCCCAACCCACTCTTCCAGCCTAGTTAAATCTCTCCAGCATGAGGGGGTTGGGGCGTACACATAGGTGTGGTCACCATCAATAGGGTAAGGTTCCTTTCCCTCAGGGGATGCTTCTCCTAGAACCTAATTCTCTTTCAGCAGGAGGATCCACCCAAGGGCAGAGTCCCATGAATGTGTTTCTCTTCTCCTCAGCCAGCAAACATATAAAAATTCATAATATTAATTATTTTGTATGGACACAATAAGAGATGCATTAAAGCTTATAGAATTGCTCTCCTGGGGCCATCTCAATCTCAGACTACAGTGCTCAGGCCAGATAAGTCTTTCCTATCCCTGGCAGGGTCCCAGTCTCATAATTACTATTGGATCATGACAGCATTTGTCTATGATCAAGCTCTTAACTTATAGTTAAGAATTAGGCACTTTGGCCAGGCCCATCTCGATGCCAGGGTAGCACATAACTCACCGCTTGCCTGGATCCTTCCCGTCCCATGTCGGGGACAATGCTTTGGGGTGCTAGGAACTGAGGGCAACTGAGGCTTAAGTGGAGAAAGCAGATGCCCGGGAGGGAATAATATTCGAGGCCAATTAATTCCCAAGTTATAAAAACATAATATTGTCTTCTTGTGTCTATACAAAACAGACATAGCTTTAAAGTAAATTATTCAAAAGGCACAAGAAGAGGAGAAAGGCAATATTAACTTATATAATATAAATTCAGTATCCTAGGAAGGTCTGACCTTGCAAATTAGCAGAGTCAGATTAAGGGAAATCCGAGGATTAACTCTTTTGGGGAAGAGAGCATGGAGAAGTGATTATAGCTAAACAAAGGGATGGGAGAGATTCGGGAACACCTTGATGGGTGTGACTGGGGTAAGCCTAAACTCCGGGAAAAACCGGGACAAGCCACTTGTGGCAAGGAGGGAACGAACAAAGTAATGTCATCCTACACTTGGCTATAAACTCCTTAGTCTGAATTAGCTGTCTAAATTTTTTTCCTCGAGAAAAATCCCATGTGGGGCCTGAGAGAGATCATAACAGTTGAGACACTTGCCTTGCATACAGCTGACCTGGGTTTGATCTTTGTCATTGCTTATGTCCCCCAAGAAACTTCAAGAGTGATCTCTAAACACAAAGTCAGTAAGCTCTGATCATTGCTAGATGTGGCCCCACCCTCTACCCACAACACGCCCCCCCCAAAAAAAATAAAGAATATAAAACCCTATAAAAGGTCTTCATATAGAATCAAGATGGTCTTACATACCCAAGTAAGTGAAATAAATCAAGATAGAAATCCCTGTCTAGGGCTGGAGCGATAGTACAAAGGGTAGGGCATTTGCCTTACACGTGGCCAGCCCGGGTTCAACCCCCAGCATCCCAGATGGTCCCCCATGCTCCACCAGGAGTAATTCCTGAGTGCAGAGCCAGGAATACAGGAATAGCCCCTGTGCATAGCTAGGTGTGTGACCCCCATCCCCTAACCCCCCCAAAAAAGGGGGAAAAAAGTAAAAAGAAATTCCTGCCTAAAAAAATACATATAGACCCAGGAAAGACATGACAGAGTAATGGTTCCTCACAGTGGTCTCTGGGCCTGTGTGCCTGTTGCTGGTTTGCTAATGAGCTGCGTTCTATGCTTCGGAGAAGAAAAGGAATCACAATCACGGTTCAGTTCAATATCTGGGAGTATTTGCAGTAGCTGCTATTATCCTGGTAGAGCTGCTGACAGAATTTCCGCTGACCTGAGGATTAGCCCTTTCCCTGCTATTGTTTCATCTGCTTTTATCTCCTCTTGCCTTCCCTGGGAACTGCGTGCCCAACCTTGAGGCAGACCTCTATTTTTCTCTATTTATGTTTCCAACACATAATGTTTCAAACCCAGTGGAAGCATTTTCTATGCTGGTGCAGAGTGTGAGACTAATCTGTTCTGGAAAAGTAAAATATAATATGATTTTCCACTGGCCTCTGTTGAAAGTCATGTGATTTAACCTGGCGCGATGTGGATTCCCAGCACACTAGCAATATTTACTTTTTAAAAATGCTTTTGTTTTACTCTGTCCTTCTCAACATAGGTGCTCATAGGAATTTAGAAAAATATCATGGTGAGAGACTCTCTGCTCCTAAGGACTATGATCCAAGAGGTCTCCTAACCCATTTGGGCACCCAGAGCGCTTCTTACAGAAATGCATCTAGACTGTGAGCTGTACAACGACTATGCCCTGCCCGGGGAGGGATTTTCCCTCTCACCCTGCTTTTCTGCACGGAAAATGGCGGCGGCGACATCATCCGTGTGGCGAGAGCCACCCCCTAAGACTTCCACTGAGAGGTAGGAACTTTGCAATGCTGTGGCTCATAGGCGATCATAGGAAGGGGATAGTACTGGCATGCCCTCGGCCCAGATAAGATTTGGAGCTGCTGCTCAAGAAACAGACCCTCTGCTCTTAAAGACTATGATCCCAGATGTCTTCTAACCCATTTGGGCACCCAGAGCGGCTTCTTACAGAAATGCATCTAGACTGTGAACTGAGCTAAAATATCAGAAATCCAAAATGAAGAGCTCATAGAATCTTCATTCTCAGCAATGAAAAGAAAGTATTAAATGATGCCTTTTCATCAGGTCTGATTGTTGGGGGAAAATTCCAAACAATAATAGTGAGTTCTCTATTGAAATATTGAATGTATTCAAAGTATAGAGAATAAAATGTAGACCTTTAGCTACTTAGGTGGGGACTGGGTGGGAGGGGGTATATTGGGGTTCTTGGTGGTGGAACATGTGCACAGGTGAAGGGATGGGGATTCAATCATTATATGACTGAGACTTCTACCTGAAAGCTTTGTATTTCTTTTTTCATGGTGATTCAATAAAATAAAATAAAATAAAATAAAAATATCATGGTGATAAAACTGTCCTTATAGAACTCAAAATAACTTATAATATGTCTTTCGAGTGGCATATTTTAAATTGGACTGATACAAATAAGATAACCAATTTGTAAACAGAATTATCCAATCTTGAGTTCAGCAGAGAGTCTCTTGCCTGCATGCCTAGCTGTCTTCTCCGGGGCCCCTTGGAGGGGATGGGCTCCATCTTTTCTCTCCACCCTGAGTCGAGCTCCCAGCGGTGAAGACCACCGGAACCTAGCCACAGCCATGCTCAAGGCCCCTCTCCACATGTTTGGACAAGCCTCACGCATGAAGGTACCGGCAGAGGAACCCAGGTTTGTGTAATCTCAACAACGGCCAACATCCAGAGACTTAAAAGCAAGCTCCCAGAAGCGCAAAGCGGCCGCGCAATATCTTACAACCTACTTTTCCTTCTGGGAGAAACTAGCAAGCTACAGAGAACTTCCTGCCCACATGGGACAGCCTCACAAGCTTCCCATAGTGTATACATATGCCAAAGCCAGGAACCAGCTGAATCTTATTCCCCTGACCCTGAAAGAGCCTCCAATGCGGCATCATTGGGAAGGCCGAGAAGAGAGAGGCTTCTAAAATCTGAGGGATAGGACGAATGTAGAGGTTACTGAGATCGCTCGAGCAATTTGACAATCAACAGGATTTCGTGAAAAATCTGTTTTGAGGATTTTTATTTCCCTAACAAAATATATTACCTCCTGAGCTTTGTCTTCAGAAAAGAGGGCATCATCGTGTTACTCTGAACTTTTTAGTACCTGTCATGATGATTTATTGTTACATGCCATGTCCATTTGAGAAAATTCTGCTACCAATATAAATAAGTTGCCAAATCTTTTGTGGGTTTCTGGGAGCACAAAATACTGAGAAAGTACAAAGAAAGACTAAGTGATGCTTTAGTTATCTGTCATATATATTAAATCATATGTCAGTAATCTAAACAAATCATAACCGATATCACTATCAGCAAGAATTCTTACCACTTTATATAATTTGAGATTTCTTCTCAAATGCCTAATTTATAACAAGTGTTACTTTTGAAAATATCACAACAGATCACATTTTGAAACAATTTTTTAATGGTTTCATAAGTTAGAATAGATATTTTTAAAAGACACAGAGGCACTTGCATGCAAGAGATCATGGGACGGGGCTGTTACCGGCATGCCCTCAGCCCAGATGAGATCCGGAGCAGCCGCTCATGACACAGCCCCTCTGCTCCTTAAAGACTATGATCCAGGAGGTCTACGAACCCATCTTGGCACCTAGAGACTTATAGAAATGCATCTAGACTGTGAGCTGAGCTACAACTGCATGCTGCCTGGGAAGGGGGAAGGATTTTCTCTCCCAAAGCTATCTTTCTACGGGGAAGATAGCAGCGACAGGAGCAGCAGTGCCCATGTGGCTTCCGCCATTTTCTAGGACTCACAACCCAGAGGTACTTGCTTGTAGTGACGTGGTGCTCAAGAGATCATGGAATGGGGGTGTTACTGGCATTCCCTTGGCCCAAATGAGATCTGGAGCAGCCACACATGACATGGCCCCTCTGCTCCTTAAAGACTATGATCCGGGAGGTCTACTAACCCATTTTGGCACCCAGAGACTTATAGAAATGCATCTAGACTGTAAACTGAGCTAGAACAATAGAAATCCAAAACCGCACGGCAGAGACAGCTCATAGAAGAGCTCCTATAAATCTTCATTCTCAGCAATAGAAAACAAACTATCAAATGATGCCTTTTCAGCATGTTTGATTGTTGGGGAAAATTCCAAATAATAATAGTCAGTTCTCTGTTGAAATATTGAATGTATCCAAAGTATAGAGAGAACAAAGTGAAGATCATTGGCCACTCAGGTGTGGGAGTGGGTGGGAGGGGGTATATTGGGGTTCTTCGTGGGGGAACAGGTGCACTGATGAAGGGATGGGGGTTTGATCATTATATGACTGAGACTTAAACCTGAAGACTTTGTAACCTTTGTCACAGTGATTCAATAAAATAAAATTTAAAAAAAAAACTAGAATTTTAAGGCTCTCTCTATGTTTTCCAGAACATATAAATATGTTCTCTCTTGAAAACATAAGCATGTAATTCTCTCTCTCTGTCATCATATTTTTCTAAATAAAACTATTTTACTTTGAAAAAAAACATGCTCATATGTCCAGTTGGAAATGTAGTAATGGAATACTTAATGGGTGCCCAGTGGGGACCGGTCATGATGTCAAGGGCTTGAGTTTATGATGCTTACATATTAGTAGGTTATATAGGCAACAAACTAATATGAAAATTAGTAATTAAGGAGATCTACGGACAAGGAGTCATTATAGAATAGTATGGAATTAAATATTTTGGTAGAAGATAACTGCATTCTGCTGAAAAGTTGAGGCATCAGAGATGGTTTATCTAAGGACACTGGAACTGGGTCCTAAGCACGGTGTTAGTCTTGTGAAGAGTTGAAAAGAAGCTTTCTAGACAGAGAAAACAGAAGGTGAAAAGTTTTGAAGTGTGGAAAGGAGAACCTTGGGACTGAAGAGAGTGGATGAGAAGCTGAAATGTGGCCTTCCAGCCATGCTTGGAGGAATGATGTTTATTCTTAAGGCAATGGGGAATTGTAGAACGTTTCCCATGTGTTAAAGTGGAGATGTGACTACAGTGAAAAATGGATTGATGTAGTGGGAGAACTACTGGGAATTGGGTTCAGGATGAAATAGCCAATCCATAATAATGATCAAAACTAAAGAATGTGTGCCAGAGATGAAGGGAACAGGGGAGAATAAAGGGTAAATTTTATACCCTCCAGAGAGGTCCTATAGAATGTGGGCACTGTCCCTGCGGAAGAGGAAACAAGATGACTCAGAGGTTGGAGGCTTGGTGAACTTGCTGTGGAATTTTTGGAGGTTCCTTGCTACTAAAAATTATTTTTGGAATAGTTTTGGGACCTTGGGGCTGCAAGAAAATAAAAACATAATGCGATTGCCGAAAGTAGATAATGGACCAAACATGATGACCTCTCAGTGTCTGTGTTACAAGCTATAATGCCCAAAAGTAGAGAGAGAGTATGGGTGATATTTAGAGGCAGGGGGAGGGTGGGAAAGGGGGGGTATACCCAGGATATTGATGGTGGGGAATGTGCATTGGTGGAGGGATGGGTGTTTGATCATTGTGAGATTATAACCCAAATATGAAAGCTTGTAACTATCTCACGGTGATTCAATAAAATTAAAATTATTAAAACAAAACAAAACAAAAAAACATCGTTCGATTTGCTGCCGGGTGGATGGACCTGGAGAGCATCATGCTGAGTGAAGTTAGTCATAAGGAAGAGACAAATAAAGATTAATTTCTCTTCTATATGGGATATAAAGAAACATTGTAAGAGAAAAACAAATGGTCAAAGGCCATAGAGCCTGAGAATTCGTCTACAGAACTGAGTTTTACCAGGTTGGGGGGATCTGGGTAGGGTGAGTTGTCAGGGACAGGGTGGTGGACTTTGTGGTGGGAAATGAGATTTTGGGACTTTGTGTGCATAATGCCTTATCATTAACAGTATTATAAACCACTTTGACTAAAATTAGCACTGTACTGTAGCACTATAGCACTGTTGTCCTGTTGTTCATTGTTGTCCTGTTGTTCATTGATTTGCTTGAGTGGGCACCAGTAACGTCTCCAGTGTAAGACTTGTAGTTACTGATTTTGGCATATTGAGTACGTCATGGGTAGCTTGCCAGGCTCTGCCTTGTGGGTGGAATACTCTTTGTAGCTTGCCACGCTCTCTGAGAGGGATGGAAAAATCAAACCTGGGTCAGCCGCATGCAAGGCAAATGCCCTAAGTGCTGTTCTATTGCTCCAGCTAAAATATTCACTGTCATGATCACTGTCACCACTGTCATACTGTTGTTCATCGATTTACTTGAGCGGGCACCAGTAATGCCAGTAACATCTCCATTCATCCCAGTCCTGAGATTTTAGCATCCTCTCCTTACTCGTTCTTCCAAACAGTACAATATAGGAGGTTATTTCAGGGTCAGGGGAATGAGACCCAATATTGTTACTGTATTTGGCATATTGAATATACCACGGGGAGCTTGCCAGGCTCTGCCGTTCGGGCTGGATACTCTCGGTAGCTTCATGAGCTCTCCGAGAGGGAGGGCCCTACCCACTCTGCTATCACTCCAGCTAAAATATTAAAAATGTTAATTTGTTGTAGCTGAAGTAATATGGCTACAATAGTATTGCTGTTATGCTTTTTTTTTTTCTCTGTGAATTTTAGAGGCAAATAAAACAAGGAAGAGAGGCAAAGAAGAGGAAGAGGGTATGCATGAGGAAGTTGAAAGACTTTAGGGTCTTTCGTGGACACCAGAGCCCAACAAGCTACCGAGAGTATCTCACCCGCCAGCAGAGCCTGGCAAGCTACCCGTGGCATATTTGATATGCCAAAAACAGTAACAAGTCCCACAATGGAGACGTTACTGGTGCCCGCTCAAGCAAATCGATGAGCAACAGGATGACAGTGACAGTGACAGTGGACACCAGGAGGAAGCGGACGAAAACTGTTTTACAGTACCAGTTAAGAGACATGGAGTGGACATGGATCTTTCAGAATTCATCTATTCATTCAGAATTCACTCATCAGGTGCAATGCTAGGATTTGAAGGAATGACATTAAACAAGCTACTAGTCCTTCCCTCAAGGAAATTCTTGTCTGGAGCAGAGAACAGGGACAAATCAGTGATGACAACAGGGAATTGCTGAAAAAAATTCAAGATTTATGGCTGGCAGGTTGCTTTCTTTGTACATAATAAACCTGTAGGATCTCTAACAATGCATGTCATTTCTTGATTATTACTAGAAGTCATCTCAATAACAGAACTGAAAGTAACATTTAAGCATGACTGGGTGTGCCCCAGCCCCCCAAATATTAATGGATGAAGTAGTGTGCATGTATGTGCACAAACACGCACACACACATCTGGGTAAATCAGGTAAACAGCTGGGATAAACCAAAGCCCTAGAAAAGCTGTGACAGACTCACTCACACCTTGGGGCTAGGCAGGGACTGGATGAATGAGTTAAAGGAGCAAGAAGGAAGAGGCTAGGGAATGGTGAGGACTTCATCTACCTGGAAAGTTCAGGTCATCATAAAAAGGATCAACAGATTCATACCTCTTGTCAACTATTTCAGGAGAAATGTCAGGACTTCTGAATTTTCTAAAGTCTGAAATGCTATAAATTAGTTCAGGATAATTCTAAAGTATTATGTGGACCAAATGAAACATTTCTGTTAGGTTGGTGAGACACTGTACTGATGGCTAACAACCTATGAACTATTGATGAAGGGGTTACTTTGATTCCATTCTTGGCTTCATCCATTAGGGGACTCCATAGTTCATATCTGGTTAAATTCAGTGAACTTAGCCCTGGGTTGCCAAATAATCCTTCCACAAGGACATTAGAGCCCAGTAATTCATTTCCTCATGTGATAAATGATTACATACTGTGTACTCAATAATGTTCTTTTTCAACAATTGAAAATCTGCATAAAGTCTAGAATGACCCATTAGAGTTTCACTGCCCAATATGGGAGCTTCTAGTCACATATGACTATTTATATTTTGATTGAAATGAACTGGAATTAACTAAAAGTAAAATTTCCACTCCTTAATCATAGTGGTCAGATTTAAATTACTTAATAGCCAGATGTGGCTGGTGGATATTTATCGGACAATGGAGATATGAATATTTATCATTGCAGAAATTTCTATCAGATAGTGCCACACTAGATTTTTAATTCTATATGGATGGAAAATTTGTCAGCTTTGCTTACTGTTGTATTTTGGATATGAGGTACATAGTTTAGAGCACACAGGTTCTTTATAAACATGGATTTATTTATTGCTTAATTGGTTCAGATACTGTTCTGTGAGAGAGCCAGCTCCATTATAAAAAGTGAACCAAGGAAATATATTTATGTGTAGATACAAAACATTTTGAAAATCTCTCTTAGGTGTGTCTTTTTAGAGGCTAATTCTATAGACTGTCTCTATTATTTCAGTTGTAAATGAGCTGAAATGCTTAGAGGATTAAATAGATTTTGTATTTACTTGGCAGTCTTTACTCTGAATGATTTCATGTTCCCTAATTTCCAAATAATTGTGACAAAGACAATTGAGATATGCTCAGGCTTGGGTGTCATGGTCTACACTTAAATCTTTTCAACAATCGATAATTTTTATATCCATTAAAAAAACTTCTAAGAATAAGGAAATGCATACCTCTTCATCCAGCAAATGCAAAACTATTAGTCCTTATACATTATCACTAGAAAAATAGCTTAAATATTTAGGAGTGTCTATTTTAATCAGAAAAATAAGGATTGTAACTATGCCTTCCTTATTTCTGATTTAATACCCTCCTGATTTCTCAGCATCACAGTAAGGGTGCCACTGTAATTCTCATTTTTTGGAAAAGGAAACAGGCATACAGGAGAATGATTTCCAGGGCTATACAGTTAAGAGTATGGTGGTGATGGTGGGGCAGCGGCTGCAGCAACAGTACAGTGGGCAAGGCACTAGTTTTGCATATGGCCACCTCTTATTTGAACCCTGACATCTCATATGGTCCCCCAAGCACAGCCAGGAGTGATTACTGAGTGCAGAGCTAGGAGTAAACCTTGAGCATCTCAACCTATGTTTCCCACCCCCCAAAATAAACCCCAAATAAACAAACAAAGAGCGTTTGTGGTGGAATTGTTATTCAGTTTCAGACTTTTCCTCTTAACCCCAGGTTATATCTCTACTCTTTCTAAATTTACTTAACTTCTTGGATCCTATTACCTCATTTATAAAATAGGGATAACACTATGTCACTCACATAAATTGTTAAAAGGGTAAAGTCTTTTAGCACAATGCATGCCCGTTACAGTTTACTTTTTCATTTTATAGGAGGCCGCGCGACCTCTTATAGCAAGGTACTGAGAGCATCCTGCCCACATGGCAGAGCCTGGCAAGAACTCTATGGCGTATTCGATATGCCAAATACAGTAACAATGATGGGTCTCATTCCCCTGATCCTGATAGAGCCTCTAGCGTGGCACCACGGGGAAGAACAAGTAAAGAGAGGCTGCTAAAATCTCAGGGCTAGGATGAATGGAGACGTTAATGGCGCCTGCTCGAGCAAATCAATGATCAATGGGATGACAGTGATTACAGTGATACGTGATACTTTTTTTCAGTTTACTTTTTTGTTTTAATTATTTTTAAGTAGGGGTTACACTCTGCACGCTAGGTGAACCCAAGTGTCAGCAGTGATTAAACGTGCGCCTTGCACATATGCATATACTCTACAACCTGATCTATTCCCCTGCTCCTGGATTTGCTTACATTAAAAGAAGACATTTATTAAGACATTTTTTAAAAAACACAAAAATATCAGTATAACAAAATTAATACATTCAAATGATAAGACTATAGAGCTTTCCCATCAGACTTCCCAAAAACAAAGTGGGTGAGAGAAGAAAATCTCATGTTCTCCTGGTGAGAGTATAACTTGTTACAACCTCCAAGCAAGGAATTGAAAATGTCTAAATTAAAAATATGCATATTAATTTGAGCCAGGAAACCCATTCCAAGGAATTTTCTTTAGAAAATTTGCTAATGTGTTCTCAATAATGTGTGCTCAAGACTGTTCATTGCTTAGTATTTCATATAGCAGAAAATCACCTAATATTCAAACTGAGTTCTTTAGTAGAAAAGTTAGTAAATTAAGGGTCAATAAACTTTTTCTATAAAGGATCAGATAAAAAATCTTTCACACTTTGCAGACTGAATCTTTGCTGCCACTATCAAGTGAAAACATCCACAGACAGTATACAAAGCAATGGCATGACTGTGTTCCATTGATATTTGATTTATAAACAGGTGATTTTAAAATAGGTGCCCTACTGGAATTAATTTGTGGGCTATCATTTGCTAATTCTGATTCTAAATAAACTCTGATACAATCATACAAGGGAATATAATGCAGTCACTAGACAAAAAATAACAGCTGGAAGAACTAAGTAAAGCAGAATATAAAATTTTTTGGAGTTTAAAATAAATTTTTGGTAACCAGAAGGGAAATGAGAAAGGAGTGAGAAAATAAGGAAAAAATAACTGATTGCCTGGGGAAGGATAGAATTGGACTTTTAGTGATGAACTTAACGTAGGATGATGATGATGATGATGAGAGAAGAAGAGAGAGAAAGAAGAAGAGAGAGAGAAGAGAGAGAAAAGAGAGAGAGAGAGAGAGAGAGAGAGAGAGAGAGAGAGAGAGAGAGAGATCCAGTAATGCTTAGAGGCTGTTCCTGGCTCTGTGTTAAAGACTGTCCCCTGACAGTCCTCAGGGATTCATGATTTTTAATAATGAACATCTCAAATTTATTTAATATTACAATGCAATATTACTTCAACACAAAACACTAGTAAAATAAAAATCTAGCAAATAGCCTAAGAGAATAATTTCCAAAGTACATATTCAAGTGGAAAAATCACAACGCAGCAAGCAATCAAAGTGCATCTACCATATGCTAGACACTGTTCTAAGTGCTTTACCTGTTAATTAGTATTCACAGTTATCCCAAGAACACCCTACTGTTATTATCTCTATTTTACAGAAAAGAATATCAAGCAGGGGTACATTTAATTACTTGGTCAACTTTCCACAATTGCTAGGTGTTGGGATCGGGATTCCAATCGTGATTTGTAACCCAAAGCTAAGCTCTTACCCTGCTACCTGCTGCCTTTACGAACAGGGAGTCCAGACAGCATATTACCATTTATACCTACCAAAATATGTGGCAGCGTATCAGTGTTTCTCAACCTGTGTTTTCTGTGTTTTACTAAATCTTCCCTAAATAAATGTCTGAGACATTTTTGCTCTAATGAAATTTTAATGCCACAGATACAAAGATTTTGTGCTATATTATCTATGCTTTATGCATAAAGACCAAATTTTTTTTTCTGCTTTTTCTACCTCCTGAGATGATATTTAGCCCTTTGGGGCCAATACTGTCTTTACTTAGAATGAGTGAATCGTATGTGTATATTTACACAGGCCTTCTTTGAAAGAATCTATGAGGAAACAATAACACAGTGGTTGCTTCTGGGGCTACAGTTTGGGAAGTTCAGAGATGGCAGACCTCTTATTATGTTCCTTTCTACAAAAAAATATGGAGGAAATAAATTCCATTGAGTGATGAAAATAAATAACCATGTTGAAAAGGAGGGAGCAGTTCTCCAGGGAGCACCTGCTGTGCTCCCTTCATTTGTCCTACCCTGGCCATGGCTCAGGAGCACTAATGAGGCCTCTGAGTCCCCAGGAAGTCCTTGATGGAGGAGCGCTGCCATTTTTCACTTCTGGGGGGAGAATTTGTTTGCATGGCTTCACTGGTTCAGATGACAGTTGTTACTTCCCTTTCCACACAAGAGGCTTTCAGGGTCCTTTGTTCCCCACAAACAATTCAATGTTGGAAAAAATAAATAGTTCTTAGTGAGTCCTTTAACTCCTTATGAGATTGTACTTAAGTCTCCCTTCTTCTGGTTCCAAGGGTTCCCCTCCGAAGGCATTACATTGCAACATGCTTTTCATTTATTCTTTGTTTCCCACCCAGTGAAGATGCCACTGAACTCAACCGTGCATTTGAGAAAAAATAATGATAGCAGTGAGAAAGCTTAGAGCCAGGATGAGATTTAAGTTGTTCTTGTTTTATTCAATGGGCTATACTGCTTGTATGGTGTCTAAATTGTGTGCATATGACGGCGAATTGACCCCCACTAATGATCCAAGTTGCACCATTAGTGTATGAAACAACTGAGACTGAGATTGAAACAACTGAGATTGGAGAATACCTTTGAAAAGAAAATGAAACACAGTGGGATGGTAGAATTGAGAAGAATGATATATTCCAACTGGTAAAGATAAGACTTGTTTTGTGAAATGTTGAGGTTCATGTTAAAAGTGCACTATGTGACCTTCAAAATAAATTTGTTGTTAAGAGTACTCATTTAATGAACAGAATGAATAGATGACCTATGAACTTTCGTTATCCCTTGTGTGACTGTAGCTTCTATACACCCTCCAGGTATCCCTTGTTGTATATAATTTTTCTATATCCTTCCTGACCTTTGATGTCTGAAATTTGCTTATTATAAATAGAGAAGTGAGGATATGTAGATGAGGAGGACAGTGAATACAAAGGACAATCCTTAACATGATATAGACATATGGGATTCAGCTGGTTCTTGTATGGGACCAGGAGCTGTGTGCTTCCAGGCTAATAAGGGGGTATATATTTGAAATGAATCACTGAGGGTCAAGTTTTACAGATCTCATGCTACAGAAACCTTTTATGTAGGACAATGTAAGTGTTTTGTGTACATCCTGGGAATTTTTCAAAGAAGACTTAAATTTCCTTTTCCTTCCTAAATATGTTATACCACCCCTATCATAATAGTTGGCATATTTTATCAACAACAACTTCTAATGCAAGAGCCTGTATCACACCGCATTTGTTCAACAAATTGTTATTAAGTATCTGGTATATTCCAGGCTCTGTTCCAAGTGCTACAAATGTAGGCATACACAATCCAAAAAAATTCCAACCCTTCATGGACTTTCTATTCAATTAGAGAAGGTAAACAAATTAAGATAGAAGGTAATTTAGGTCTATAGGTAATTTCTCCCATTTTACTGTAAGAAAATTAAGGCAAGAATTTTATTTACTTTGATATTTCTCCAATATATGCTTAACTGATTGAATGCTACCTCAAGGATTCCATCTATATACAATGCATTCTAATTTGCCAGAGAGTGTCAGTAAGGATTGTGATAAACATTGGTTACTTGACTGGGGTTATTGTATAAAATTGTATTTCAATAAATGTTAATTGAAAAGCCATCAGTTACCAGACATTAGTGCTGTTAGTTGGGCATTTTCTAACAGGGAAGTTAGAGCTATTTATTGGAACAACCATTAACTTCAATCATCATTATCAGCTACTCAACACTTGGCTATGCAAATCTGCTGAGAAATTTACCTGTATTATATGATTTCATCCTTTGTGAATAGGAAAGTATGGTAGGCTGAGTGAAACTCCATTCTCTTAAAAGGATGCCCCCATTCTCACCTCCAGAATTTATGGATTTGTTACCTGGCTAAGGAAAACTAATGGTGTTAATGGAAATAAAGTTACGGGTCAGTAGACCTGATGTAAGCAAGTAGACAGGGAAGGACCCAAGCAATGAAATTCCTAGGAAATAATAAAACCAATAGGGCCAAGGCTGCAAACACAGGAACCAAGGCCCGATAAGACCCTCACCTAGTGCCAGCAACAGGTGATCCTTCTCCTGCGCTCCATGTCAACCCCTTGGAGAAACTCCAGCAGAAACAAAGGGCCAGGAATGGATTTTCAAAGAAAGCTATGAAGGCCACAGACCATTTCCAACTCTACCCCTTCTGCAACCACCCTAGCAACGGACTCTTATCTAGCTAGAAAGCCCCACGTGGTGGCACTGTGGGGTAAACCCTATAAAAGCTCCTTTGAACAAAGGAAGGGTATGCATAGGCTGCCCAAGCCCATGTGTTGCTTATATCCATGTGATTGAGCACATGTGGTGCCGAGCCCATATATTGCCTGCATCGTTCCTCTTGAGCTGTGTATACTTTTATACTTTCATATCTAATGCTGGAATGTGTATTGGGGCTCTCTGCCTTTGGAGAAGCTCGCATTCTCTTTTTTCCCCCAGAAAATATAAATATATATTTATTTCCCCATATTTTGGCATTAGGTTTTCTAATGAGACTTTATACATTAATACTAATTAAATTCATTTCATGTATCCAACATTTTCATTTGGTTTAACTTGTTAGAAATCTTTAAGGAGTGAGTACAAGACAGGAATTTTATCAGGGTAGTCTTAAAACCATCCAAATAAAATCTGTTTTCACTTCACTGCTTGTCTACTCCTAAAATTCTTTTCTGTGAGATGGAACAAAGTACCTGGATATCCTGGGTAAAACCTAGGACAGACTTTTCAGACTTTATCAGACCTAAACTTCCCTGCTTGTCCCCAGGTAGCAGAGGTGAATCAAGAGAAAATGCCTGTCTATCTCCTCTCTGCCTCACCTTAACCACCCGTGGGAACCCAGTGAGTACAAACCTGGAAATCAGTATTTTTTTCTTGGATTTTACAGGTTGGCCCAATGTGATCACGAGCTTTCTTAAAGTAGAAGAGTCAAAAAAGAGGTCAGAGTGATTGTGAGGGGAAAGGATCTGACCCATTCTTGTGGGTTTTGATGAACAAGAGGGCTAACAGCCAAGGAATAAAGGTGACTTCAAAAAAGAAATTAGATTCTCTCTAGAGTCACAAGACTGGAACGTAGTCCTGGAAACCCCTTGATTTCATCCCAGTGAGAACTATATGGGATTTCTGCCTCACAGAGCTGTGAATAATATGTTTGAGTTGTGTAAGCCACTAAACTATTTCAGCAATCATTAAAAAAGCTAATGGAAGTAAATATCATTATTTACCATTAGCTGGATGAGCTATCTTAGACTCAGAAATTTTGAGATACTTTTCTAGTATTACAGAGCCAGGCCTTAATCATGGAACCAACATTTGAATCTAAGCCTTTCTGATGACAGCTCAATGCTTATACTTTGCTACTAGCAACTTATATAGCTAGAGCACTGTCAATGTTTACCAATGCCTAAAGATGCAACCTAGATACCAAGACATAGATATGGACCACACATCTCCTATATGACATTTAGGTTGGAAAATGCATTACTCTTAAGGCCATGAAGTACCATACTGGTAAGTTCTGTGCAAATATATCATTAATTATATGTGCAAATCTTAATAGAAGATCTAGGAACTGCAAAAAAGCATGATTGACAAAGGACTTAAACAAGCAGCAATACTTGGGGCAGCATGCAGGCTACAGAATGTAGCAAATCCCGAGGTAAGATAACAGACGAGATAAAGCAGAATAAATCTGACTGTCCAAAGAGACAGAGGGGAAAATATCCAGGAGAAAGACCAGTTCACTGTAAAGCAGGGAAAATATTTAAAATAATCAAAACTGTTAAGCTTATATATTGCTTTCCTTGTTTTCACCAAAGTGACATAAAGGAAGATAAACAATTCTCATAATGGAGAAGTTACTGGTGCCTGCTTGAGCAAATCGATGAGCAACAGGATGACAGTGATACAGTGATGTCACAAAGATTATTTCTAATGGGCAGGAAGATAGCTATAAGTTCACTGAGTCAGTGAACCTTGTTCACAGCACAAGCTAATTAGACCCTCTTAGGTTACCAGAAGTCAGCACAGCAAAATCCGAATATAATAGCAGTAGTGCCAAGAGAAACTCATTCTCAGGCACCAGGAAACCTATTAGTGTATTACACCCTTCCTTAAGTGCTTTATTCAATAAACCAGGAAATGGATAATGCAGACTGTCCCACTTCGTGAAAATTATTAACTGTGCTTAAAATGTTTTTCTCACCACACATAGTATAAGTTTGGAGGCTCTGTACACCACCAGGTGAGGCCCTGATGAGCCTTGGTTATCACCAGTTAGCCTTGGAGATGCCCCGCATACAAATGGATGCCCAACACTGTTGGGCTGAAGAAACAAGGCATGGCTGGCTTTGCACATTGAACCATGCAGCCCAGTTGGCCAAGTATCCCTGAGAGTGTGCTGGGGCTTCCTGAGCACTGCTGGGAGGGGCCCTTCCCTCCAACTAATCTCTCCCCAACAGAAACACAGAACTTGTTCTTCTGCTTTCATCTCGGCCTTTTAATGTCAGGTGTACATTATTCATGGAGCAGAGTTCCAGTGTGACTAGAAGAGTCAGGTCCATTCTTGGGAGTACTTGTTGCCCACAGGTTTTGAAGTTCATTAGTCTGGCCTTAAAATCCAGCAAAGCCTCTAAGTCAAGCATATTAAGAAATCATTCTTAGTTCAATTGGATCATTAGCCTCTTAATGACCTCATTAACTTATTCGGTGAATTGGGTCTGAATTTATTTAGCCTTCTGACCAAAGCCCTCTTTTCAGCTACTTGGGACTCAGCATCCCTAGGGAAGGGGCAATAAAATGAGTTTTAGTGAATTCTTCTCTAGTCAGGCAGACAAAGCATGTATGGTTGAAAATGTATCAAAGGGCCTGGTATAGGGGCAGGCCCAGGGGTGGTTGGGAAAATTGGAATTAATCAGGGTGGGAAGGTGCAATGGTTTGGGGGATTGGTGTTGGAATATTGAATGTCTGTAACAAATCATCCTGAACAACTTTGTAAAAGAATAAATAAAATGACAAAGTGGAAAATAATAAAATGTATAAGATCATTGATGTAGCATTGTTATAGTCTAGCAAAAAAAGGTTTACATCAAGTAATTTTGGATGGAGAGAGATGGATTTGAATTCAGGCTCTGCCAACTCTGAGTTTAGCAACCGTCGAGAGTTTACCTATACAGATAAGTTTACCTTTACAAATCTCAGGCAAGCAGTCTAAAGAACTATTTCATGTTGCATTACCTGTGAGCATTTGAAAGAAAAACAGAAAGTGTTTAAGTTCTCAGTGTAAATGCTTAATGATAGTAGCAGTTATGACTATTTTTGTGAGTAAAGGTGATCATACGGATAATGTCATTATCTACTTTCTCTGAACTGAGTCTTCTAAGCCAGCATTTTTCTTTCTTTTTTTTTTAATTGAATCACCGTGAGATAGTTACAAGCTTTCATGTTTGGGTTACAATCACACAATGGTGAAACACCCATCCCTCCATCAGAGCACATTTCCCACCACCAATATCCTGGGTATACTTCCCCTTACCCACACTCCCCCTGCCTCCATGGCAGACAATATTCCCCATACTCTCTCTACTTTTTGGCATTTGGTTTGCAATACAGATACTGAGAGGTTATCATGTTTGGTCCATTATCTACTTTTGGCACACATCTCCCATCCCGACCTATTCCTCCAGCTATCATTTTCTTAGTGATCCCTTCTCTATTACAGCTGCCTTCTGCCCTCTGCTCATGAGGCAAGCTTCCAGGTATGGAGAAGTCTTCCTGGCACTTGAATCTAATGTCCTTGGGTGTCAACCTCATGTTATGTTATTTTATACTCCACAAATGAGTGGTCCTTCTATGTTTGTCCCTTTCTTTCTGGCTCATTTCACTTAGCATGATACTCTCCATGTCTATCCATTTATAAGCAAATTTCATAACTTCATCTCTTCTAACAGCTGCATAGTATTCCATTGTGTAGATGTAGCAAAGTTTCTTTAACCAGTTATCTGGTTCTAGGGCACTTGGGTTATTTCCAGATTTTGGCTATTGTGAACAGTGCTGCAATGAACATATAGGTACAGATGTCATTTCTACTGTTTTTTTTTTTTTTGCATCCTTGGGATATATTCCCAGAAGTGGTATTGCAGGGTCATAAGGAAGCTCAATTTCTGGTGTTTGAAGGACTGTCCATACTGTTTTCCAGAAAGGTAAGCCAGCATTTTTCAACCTTCTTTATACCTGTGGATTAAAGAGGAGAAATATTTTGCAGTATAATTGATGGCTAAGATAGGGACAAATAACTGTGCATAGTATTTTATTTATTAAATCTGGAGGTATAGAATTACAATTTTTATCTGCGTAGCTTAATATTTAGGACAGACATCCAGGAAATTTCTGCAAACCAGCGCTGACTGCTGACCACAGTTTTAAGAACAAGGTTCTGAATTTATATAGGAGTAATAATAGAACCTGTCTCATCTCGGTGCTTTGTGGTTAAATACCAAAAGCACAGTGATTAATACACCGTCAGTGCTCAATGAATGTTGATTATTATTTTGTAGGTGTTATTTGAAACTGTTATGCTTGGACAGCTAGTTCAAGGAACGTGGTACATTGAAGTTGTTGTTTGATTTTTTTTATACTAGGTACTCAGGGACCTAATGAAAAATAATTTCTCAGAGTTAAAAGGACAGGTGCTTATATTCTGGTCTTTATCCTGACACTGCACTGTAGCACTGTCATCCTGTTGTTCACCGGTTTGCTCGGGCAGGCACCAATAACATCTCCATTGTGAGACTTGTTGTTACTGTTTTTGGCATATTGAATACACCGTGGGTAGCTTGCCAGGCTCTGCTGTGTGGGCGGGATACTATCAGTAGCTTGCCGGGCTCTCCGAGATTTATGGAAGAATCGAACCCAGGTCGGCCGTGTGCAAGGCAAACGCCCTACCTGCTGTACTGTCTCTCCTGTCCGATCCTGACATTAAGTTGAAATTTTTCAGCACAGCTATCCTTCAGTGTATCAGATACCTCATTGGCCTGCCACATCCTTTGCAAATCACTGTGGGACACATGCTTACCTAAAGAATCCCACCTTCCAGCACCTGTTGCACTGCCAGGACCTTCTCAGCTACAGCTTCAGGGGTCATATACTCGGCAGCCTGGAAGTATTGGAGAATAATCACTCTTCAAAATAGCCATTGGATTTGGTGGGTAAGTACACAAGTTTTTGCCCATTGTTGGCACTTACTGTAAGATGATCTGCTTTGCATCTCAAGTTTTGTGGGGCTACGCTCCAGTTGCCCACAAATGTAATTTCTCCGAAGTTTATACCAGATTTATTGTCTCTCCTTCCTTCCTTGGCTCACCTTTCCACCCGAAACTTGGAAACTTGAAATTGAGACTTTAAGAAGTAGTCTCAGAGTCTACTTCTTGAGGCCCTTACTTTAGGAACCTCACTCTCCTAACATCACTCTCCTATGAGGCCAGTGGCATCTCTCTTTCACTGGGTTATGAATTAGGTATTACTAAGTTGAAAGTCCTTAAGTGAGGACTAATAATTCAACCAGGATTGGAAAAACTCTTACATAAGTATTTAAGACCCAAGAACAACTGTAAACTGTTTCTGAACACAAATGGAGACTTTATTCTAATTTATGCTCTTATTCCTGGCTCCTGGCATCTCACATTATGTCCATTTCCTTTTAAGCCATGTGTCTCTTTCATGTCATCCTGCTTTATTTCCTACTTAGAAAATTTTGACTTTATCTTGCTTCATTATCTTTATTCACTTTTGGGGGCCAATCCTGGACTATAAACGCTGCGAGCAGAGATAATGTTTTTTCTTTTACCTGGTAGTCCAAAAACCTAGATCGGAACTTGACTTCTCACTTACTTAGAATAAAATCTGTTTCTTTATCCTGAAAGACTATTTCTGATATGGGCCTTTCAACCTCTGCATTCCCCAGTCTCGCAGATGTGTCGTAGCACCACTTGCTTTGTTCCTTTGTCAGGACTTCCAAGATGCTGGGCCACTTCCTGCCTTATATGATGTACTCGCTTCACTGCCTGAAAAGCTCTGTTCATGACTGATTCCTTCCCATTTCTTATGTTACCTTCTCAGAGGACATTTTGCTAAAGAAGTTACTTTATCTATTCCGCTCTTTTCACTGCTCTGCCTCATTTCCTTTCACCATCACATGAATTAAAATTTACTAGATTGATAAACTTTGTTGAATAAATAGTAATAAAAATTGATAGCTTTAAAATGTTATTTTGATGCTCTATGTTGCTTTCCTTTTGACCAGCCTCTGATTTCAGTGACAAATGTAAAGGATAGCTTCTCATTTTAATGACAGTCTCCTCTGTCCTGCCTGCACCTTGTAGTCTCCTGTTTTATTCTCCTTCAAGGCCACTGTCCTTAGATGTGGGGAAGATCTGGACTATGTTAACACACTTGTCAGTTCCTACCCCCATGCACCTCCAAACAGATGTCAAAATTCAAGGATGATTCTGCTGAAGTCACAAGTGCTTTCTCAGTCCACAGGGATATGCCACCTGCAAATGTGAGGAATTTGCCACCACTCTGGGCTGCTCCCAACCAACAGTGACTGGAGGTGGATAAGTAAATACTCTAGTTTCTATTCTTTTATGGAAAAGTACTGGAGCCAGTCTAAGATCTATTCAAAAGATTCTGATGAGACTGAACAATTCCATCTCTTTCTAATAATGCCACAAATGCACCCCTTTATTGTGTTTTTCCTCCTTTCTTCCGTCACTTTTCCCTAGGCTCATTGACACTGCCCCCCACCCTGCTGTACTCACCTTTTGCCCATTTGAGGGGAACCTAACCTGTGTGTCAGTAGCCATGCCAATGCCTTACAAGCCTGATAGGAATTTGATGAGATAGATATTACTGCTTTTCCCAACTTAGAGCATTAACAGTCAAATAAATAAAAATTTAAGCATCTTATCAAGGTTACTTTTTGGCCTGCCTACTCATATGCATCCTTCTCTAATGACAGTACTCAAGGTATAAACTCCCAGGTTTCTAGGCTCCATTTATTTTTAGGTAGTATCTTTAGAAATACCTCAAGACATTGAGGAAGCCATTGAGGAAGTCACGCAGAGATTTGACCTGATCTGACCTGATTTGATCTGATCTGATGGTCAGATCTCACTCAGAACTCATATTGGTTTTAAACCTTCTTCCAAGTAAAGGGAAGACTCAAGAAGGTGAGGCCACACCTGAAAGATGGTGAATGGACAGTGAATCTGCAACTCCAAATCAAATCTATTGGACACAGAGATCCATGTTCTTCTGCAGGAGTCACTCTTGCATTCTATTCCCCCCAACACCATTTTTGGAAGGTCACATCTCCTGCTCTTTTCTTGAAATTCACTGTCACTGTCACTGTCATCCCATTGCTCATCGATTTGCTGGAGCGGGCACCAGTAGCGTCTCCATTGTGAGACTTGTTGTTACTGTTTTGGGCATATAGAATACGCCACGGGTAGCTTGCCAGGCCCTGCCATCTGGGCAAGATACTCTCGGTAGCTTGCTGGGCTCTCCTAGAGGGACAGAGGAATCGAACCCTGGTCGGCCGCTGTAGGATAACATAGCCTCACGTAGCTTAGGTTTATTTGGTTACTCCCGTTACAGTGCTCCTATTCCTCTTTGTTTATTTGTAGCTTCTTTCTTAGTGTTCTGTTGACTTGTAAATAATGTTTTTCTCTTCTCCTTGAGTACTTTTCATAGTTTATTCAGAGCAGGTCCTTTTTGTATGGACACAGGAAGACTTAACAAATGTTATGCTTTTGTAACCTGGGAGTCATTTGACTCTACATGATATTTTCCTCCAGGGCATCTGTTCTCTTGACCTAAGCCTCAGCTGCCCTTACTTCCTAGCACCCCCAAAGCACGGTCCCGAGGACGTGGGACAAGAAGGACCCAGGGCAAGCGGTGAGTTGTGTGCTACCCTGGCATCGAGATGGGCCTGGCCAAAGTGCCTAATGCTTAACTATAAGTTAAGAGCTTGATCATGGACAAATGCTGTCATGATCCAAACAGTGATACTAGATTTGGACCCTGCTAGGGTGAGGAATGATTAATCTGGCCTGAGTGCTGTGGTCTGAGCCTGTGGCAAGATGTTGCCAGGAGAGCTGCCTTGCAAGCCTCAATGTATCCCTTGCTATGTCCATACAAAAATAACTAGTATTGAGATGTTAATAAGTTCCTGGACTAAGGAAAAGAAAAAAACCTTAAAAGTGAGGAAGGGCTTTGGAGTGCCCTGCCCTCAGGAAGGGCTTTCTTATGTTGATTTGGCTACTTGGCTGGTTGTAGCCTAGTAGCCAAATCAACATATCTCCACCTTGCAAGGTGGGAGAGACAAGGAGGAGAGAGAGAGAAGCCAGAGAAAAGCAGCAGAAGCAGCAGTAGATCCAGAGAGAGGTCGGAGCTGGGAGTGTGGGAGATGAGAAAGATTGAAGATTGAATAAACGGTAACTAATCAGCAACTAGCTTGGTCCTCATTCTTCCTTCGCCTGTCCTTGACCACCGGCCGTCCTGATCCAGCCCACACACCGCGGTTCCAGGGCACCGAACGCGGGCGGTGAGACAGAGCCGCCCGGAGAGCCCGCGAGTGCACGCGTCCCCTCGGCGTTCTTTAGTTTTTTACAGGCCGCGTGCAAGGCAAACGCCCTACCCGTTGTGCTATCCCTGTGTGATTACTGCAGCATTTTATTGTGAAGCTGTGGGAGACTTTAAAATCAAGTGTCTTTCTCTCAACCTAGGGCAGGTGATACTTTTCTGCAGCAGAGCCCTCATATGCTTCGAAACTGCTAAGACTGATCAAAAGAGCTGCTATGATTTTTTTTCCATTTAGAGAATTTTATGATTGTGTTGAATTTGGAGCCTCTCTTCCCTCCTTTAAGGAAGGAAGCCTTAAAGGTGTTAAAGGAAGTCACTATCCCAGGAAACGAGAGGGTGAATACAGGGACTCTTGCGAGTTCCCCTCCTTATACTCCCAGCCCATTGCTAAAGAGTGTTAGTAGTCCAGGCTATTTCTTAGCCAGTTGAATTCCTTTACTCTTGCCCTCTTCGTATCTATCTTGTACACTGCAAGATCTTTTCAAAACATCTAATTTAACTGCACCCTTCTTCAGTCTAAAATGCAACAATGCTTCTCCTTAGTCCTTTAGAATAAAGACAAAGTTCCTGACCCTGGTCTCTCAGCAAGCCTACCCCAAACATCCATTAGACGCCAGGACACTTTTCAAGGTCTTCCCGCCTCTGATACATTACAATCCAACAATGTAACAAGCCCTACAATGCCTACTACCATCTCAGAGTTTTGAGAGGATACTCCCAGCTGGAATACTCTTTCTTTCCACTCTGCCCTAATAAAACCCTCTGCAGACTTCAAGTCAGAAGCTCTTCAACCTCTATCTCTAGATCAAGTCTTTATGATCAAAGTTCTTATTGAATCCTGTGCTTAGGTCACACATGGTGTAGTTGAGGCATGGTTATTTTAAAATCTGTATCCTCTAGCAGAATGTAAGGTTCCAGAGGTGGCAGTGCTTCTGCATCTGGTCACAATGGTACTCCCAGTGCCCTGCATACGAATAGCTATATAGATGTTCCTAGATGGCCCTATGAATGAATAGATTCTCTGATTCAGAAAACAAAGACATGGAGAAAGACTAAAAATATAGCGCATCAAGTTCTTCATTGTTAAAGCATCAAGTTTCTGTTGTGATTCTACAATTCCTAGGCATATTGTATGCAATAACTTTATTAAGATCAAATAAATATCACAATACAGATTTATCCAATAGGATCCAGAAACTGGTCACAGACATCAGCTAAGACACAGGGTATCTTGTGCTAAATGCTTTCAACATTATAGATTATACAATGAATTAGTATATATCAATGACTTTTTATCTGGAAATACAGATATTCAGCTTTCTCTCATTGTTGGGACCTGGTGTTTCAATTGAATTAAAACAAAGCAGTGAAGATTGGCATTTTCTTAATAATGAGTATATTCTGGGGAATATTTCATAAGCACCTGCTTTGGGATACAGACTGGATCATGAAAGTCGTTTTTAATTTATGGGTAACACTTCAGTAAGAATTAGTAATTAGTAAGTTGAGCAACTTGAGAATTTTTCACAGTTGAATCAAGGAATATATTAACTTTATAAAAAAAACAGTGTTTTAGCTTGCAGTGTAGATTATGTATAAGTATCCCATACAAATTAATAATTTAATTTACCATTATAAGTATCCATTATAAATTAATAATTAAGTATGATAACATTTTGACTGTGGTGTCTGATATCTGTATATCCCTTATTCTAAGAAATCAACACTCTTTAAATACAGTTTTTAAAACTGTTTCATATAGACTGTAAGATAAGAGCCACAAAACACCATAGAAAGTTACAAGATTGTAAATTTTAGCTAAGTAAATAGAATAAATATTGGGCAATTACAAGTATAGCACGAAGTATATTCTAACAGGGAAAAAAACCCCAAACCTTAGTTACAATGCATTCACAAGTGCGTAGAGGCAGAGAGACAAATTTGCAAGTATACAAAGTAGTGAACATATTTTTTTCAAACATTCATTTAACAAAGTCATGTTGCAAACTGGAAAATGTTCAGAAATACAATTCAAATATTCATTTTGTGAGAAAATTCTCATTCATGCACTAAATCATGAGCATTAATTTATCAGATTAAAAAACACAGGATAATTGTGGAAAGAATTACTTCAACTCACAGTCCTTTAGGACCTGCAGCTAAAAATAATGAAACATGCAAGTTGTGCTACTCCGAATTGTCTTATAGAAATCATTTAAACATCTTTGCATCAAAATGCATAGGAAAATCCAATGCTATTTAGTTTTCGCATATTACATACTGGGAATTTTAAACTACAAAATGCTTCTACTACCTCAATACACATACAAAATGACCATAAAAGTATCTATATATAACAAGGGACTCTCCAATTAGCCATCTATGATGAATAATATATCTCTTCATGTCATTTTATCTCTAAGTATCATTTATCATGACCGGACCTTTCTGCTTTAATGAGGACTACAGATCTGTGATTTACATTCAACACCCTCTGCTTTAATAATTGATCGAAACTCTTAAAAAATTCTTTGCCACTGAAATGGAAAGTGGTGAGACTATCTTCCAAAGAATGCAAATACTACCCTGTTAAATCTGATTGGTTAAGGAAGCAGAGCCACTGTGCTGTTGCCCAAACTCATCAGAGGATGGCCCCAAATTTGCTGGTTGACTATAACCACCACTGGACCCATAGCTCTCTTGGTTGTATCCGCCTTGATTATAGCTGCTTGAGTGTTTTTCCATCGGGTCTGAGAGATATCGCTGTCCTGAGGCATGCCAACCCGTCTCCTTGAAAACAAACCAGATGTTTCCAGCCCAGAGGATAAAATTCAAGAATCCAAAGACCTGAAGAAGAATTAAAACACACCGGGGTTATTAAGGTTATCAACACAGATAAAAACCAAAATCTTGAATACAAAAAAAAAATCTTTCACAATACCAAAGACCATTTTGGATATTATGTTGAAACCTCTTCCCATGCTTCATTTGGAAAAAGTCTCACTTGTAATGTGTGACTTCTACTGAATGTTGCTGCACCTTAGATACTAAGAAAGGGTTTTATGTGTACATTCACTTAATAGAAGAGGAGGGGTTATTGTTAGTCATACTAAAGATGTGAAAACTAAGATTCAGCATGGATGAAAATCTTTTTCAAGGTCACTTGATTTCCTAAGTAGCAGACTTTGGATTCAAATCCTGATCTGTCTGATGCCATAGTCTGAGTCCTTACATAAGCTAAGACCTTACCTTACAGTAGCAGTCATTAATTCCCCAAGTGAGCTATTTCTCCAAGGGCACTGACGTTTTTCATTTTAATAACTGTACACCAATTTATAATATTGCCTTAACTTTTAGCTAGCAATGTTTCTGTTCTATTTTTTAAAACGTTATAAAGGATACACTTGGCTTAAAGAGCTTGTATGGCATAAGCAATGGAGCTGAGCATATGGTGTAGGTGGAATGGAGATAAGTGTATGCTTGATAGTGAACACAGAGTTTGCTATTTGGATACATACACTTCCTGTACTGCTTCTCTCACATTCAGAAGTGGATACTGAAACCACACTACATAGAAAGGGCAGATTTCATAAATTTGAAAGGTCTTCTCAACTGGATGTGAGAAACTTTCTGACAGAAATTCCTTGTACTCTGTAGAAGGGTGCTAGTGAATAAAAGGACCAGATATTTTTATTTTAGGGGCTAAGTTGTTGATGAAGGCAGAAATGGTTACTCTTGCCAGATCTTAAGCAGAGTAATTATTCTGCAGTTTTCTCCAGAGTAAATTGATTGATCTGAACATTGATCATTGATAGTTTTAACAATCCTTGGATAAAGGAAATTAAAGTATAATATGAAACTGTGATGACACTAAAGGATATTTAAAAGTAACCACAGCAATACACTGACCAATCAACAAGGATTTAGTGCTTTAGCTCTGGAGCTGAGTCTTGCAAGTTTCTTTTGGGGCAAAATTTCTCCCTTGATTCCTGGATAGAAGAGTGGTCCAAATTATCCTGGAAGGAGGAAGCAAGTGTAAACAAGATGACAGGCCTCATGATCTTGGAACCAGGGACACTACCAAAGTTTTTCATTAATTTAGCAGGAGGTAGATCAGAGCACACTAACTCTTAGCCTTGGAGTCATGCCCTCTTGCTTTAAAATTACAATAGCTGTGTTCTGCACTTTCTTGCTTTATAACCTTGGACAGACAATTAGCTTCTGGGCCTCATATGGACCTGTTTTCCTTATTTTGAATAAAGAACAGCCATTTCTTCTTTGAGGGAAAGTTGTAATGATTAAAGGGAATGCTTGGAAGCACCCAGAGTACTACGTATATTACTAAATGCTCCTTAATTAATTATTAAACTATGCTATGAATCACTTTTAAACTATTTCTGTGAATTGTATTCAGGTAACCATTTTTTATTTTTTTGCTGTAGCACAAACCACATTATTTTATCTTTGCTCTCTTAGATTTTGAGTTTGGTGAGATTTTGAGTTTGGTGTTATCACTTTCATTGAGACTGTCCAATAAACCAGAGGTATAAAATACATTTTAATGTATAGCCCCAAATTTTCATTTATAGATGAGCCCAGACATAAATGAAAGTGACTAAAAGCCTAATAATAGTTTCTTTCCATGTTTGTTTGTTTCTGATATCACCCTTTTTCCTTCCTTTAGCATGAACTGAAATTTATTTAGTGTTATTTTGTTATATGCTTCTGGCTGAGAAAAATACAAATTCAAATAAGATATTTATAACTTCATGATAAAAATTAAATAGGTGATAACTGTCAAAACTGTAACTTACACACTGGACCTTTTATTTCTTCTTCTCTTCTTCTCCCTCTTTCTCCTTTCTTCTTACATTCTCCTTCCTATTTCTTATTCCCTCTTCTTCCTATTCCTATTCCTATTTCTTCTTTTTCATAGTGCTACGGGTCAAACCCAAGTCTTCCACATGCAAGGCACATGCTTTATCACTGAGACACGTCCTCAGCCAATAAAGGACAAATAACTATCTATACAATAACTAGGATATTTTCTATCAGAGGGATATCCTGATTAGATTGTACCTGTGTAAGTATATAGCAATATATGAGGAATGTTTTCCTTTAGGCAGTTGAGTTTTATGCCACTAAAAAAATGAAAGATCATAAATTGATATGAATCTATAATGGTAACAGCACCTGACCTGTCCTTTATACACATGCATGTTATGCTGTTCTTTTTTTTTTTTTTTTTGTGTGTGTGTGTGTGTGTGTGTGCACAATTCTGTGGCTTGAATTTAGTGTCTCACACATGTAAGGTATGTGTTCTGCCACTGAGTCATATTTCTGTCCGACAATATCTGGTTTTCATCCCTTCTTTTTGATTTTAAGACAAGTCAGATTGTTTCACATTGAAAGCCTCATCATCAAGTCTAAAATTTATTAGACATAAGAGATATAATTAAATAGACTATGTCTTTACTTATTACAGACTATTAAACTAAGAAACATGATTCTTTATCTTTGTTCTCTTAGATTTTGAGTTTGGTGTTATCACTTCCATTGAGACTTGCCAATAAACAAACCAGAAGTGTAAAATACATTTTAATGTATAGCCCAAAATTTTCATTCATGGATGAGCTCAGACATCAATGAAAGTGACTAAAAACCTAATAATAATTTCTTTTCACGTATGTTTTCCTCCCAAGGCAAGATATACAGTCAAATCACCAGGAGATGATTAGCCACCATTTCTCCACTTTAAAATGCCTTCTCAGATTAAATTTCAGAAAGCTGTAGAAACATAAGTTAATCTTGAAGCAAAGATAATTATTTTAGGAGTTGCTAAATAATGTTTTTCCTTCAGCAAACACAGCTGGGCCTTTCATTCTTTCATAACTAAGAGATTTTGCTGCCATTATAGCTTCTGTCTCTCTCACAGTTTCTTTATTTGGAATAATACAAATTATTTTATAAAATAAGAATTTAATGTTTTGCTACCTGTCATATTTACTATCTTCTTTGGGAGCTATATAGATGATAATAATATTTGAATTTGTTCAATTAATACTGTTCAGCTTTCCCAAAGTTATAAGACAGCTAAATCAGAGCATGGAGAAGATAAAAAGTACTTTTACATATGGAGGATTTTCTATGCATTCTACCAGCTCTGTATATTTTTCTCTAGACAACTAACTATATTGACCTGATGTGGCTTCAACAATATTTTTGTTCCTGGAAATTCCTACACCATCAAATATTTCTTTTAAGTGCTGGAAGACTTCAGCCTTAAATTTCAGATTTTTTATGTGCTCTTAGAATTTTGACTGAACTGTCATCCAAACAACAGCTGTCAGCACCTGCTGGGTTCTTGTTAAGAATTTTGTAATTGGATGCATGAAAGATGGGTTCTGACAATAAATACTTGAAGACCAAAGGATCATCTTGCACATGGAGTGAAAAATCACCTCTCACATTGGTCTAGTTTTGGAGGCAGAAATTTACAAGATAATTTCTGGGATGTTTTTCTTATTCATGCAACTGTCAATGATTTGAGAGGAAAAGTATAGAGGAAAACATACCACGGAAGTGTTTAAGCTGGACATGACAGGGCTGTGGACAGCCATGCACTTGTTGGAGGGCAGTTTGCAAGCTGACATCAGTAACAATACTTCTTTGGGATCTGTTGAGACCTTGACATCTGATAGTCCTTTCGCCCACGCTGATGAACCCACCAACCACAAGAATGAAAACACTACAGTGACGATGAAATCCTATAGAAACAACAGAAGCAAAAAATAAATAGTAAACGAGATGTGAATTCAATTGCTTATACAATGATTTGGGTTGCTTTTTTCAACATTCTAAAATTCCAAATCACTGGACCAGAAAAATGCTGTAAAATAAAAGAAAGTCAAATTGTTATAAAAGAAAATAATAGTGGATTTATTAAAATTTTATTATGTACTAAGAATGATTCTAAGTACTTAAAACAGTCATCAAATAATTTCCACAACACACATTTTGGAATGATTCTACATTTATTCATTTGCATGTGGCAATATTAAGAACTAGAATACTTTGAGACTGCACAGGAAGTTTATCCTAGTATTATCGTAGTATCAAACCCAGTCAATCTTGCTTCTGAGTACATGATTTGAACCAACAATTAATGTTGATTTCAAACACTTGAGAGATTTGCTGATAGTTAAAGACTTCCAGTTTGCAACCTTTTTTCGTTCAATCATTTTTTCATTAATAGAACCATGAGTTATCTACTATATGCCCAGGAATTTGTTTAGTTGAAGATAATACTGGCTGTAATATTTTTGCTTTTGGGTCACACCTGGTGAAGCACAGGAGTTACTCCTGGCTCATACACTAAGGAATTACTCCTGGTGGTGCTCAGGGGACTATATGGGATGCTGGCAATCGAACCCAGTTCTGCCGCGTGCAAGGCAAACGCCCTACATGCTGTGCTATTGCTCCAGCCCTGTAATATTGTTAGTATCTTTTATGGGAGAGGGATTTTATGTGAAAATAACCTTTAAAATATTATTTTAGGAAATATTTATAATGCACATTTTAAAGGTGAGTAAGAGTAAAAGGCGGCCAAGAGATAAAAATTAACTATTTTCTGTAAGTATAGCACTGTAACACTGTCGTTCATGGATTTGCTCAAGCGGGCACCAGTAACGTCTTTGTTGTGAGACTTGTTACTGTTTTTGGCATATCGAATATGCCACAGGTAGCTTGCCAGGCTCTACCATGTGGGCGGGATACTCTTGGTAGCTTGCTGGGCTCTCCGAGAGGGATGAAGGAATTTAACCGAGGTCGGCCGCATGCAAGGCAAACGCCCTACCCGCTGTGATACTTCTATAAGTATAAGGGTAAGGAAATTCTTTTTTTTAATTTTTGGGTCACACCCAGCGATGCTCAGGGGTTATTCCTGGCTTTACACTCAGGAATTACTCCTTGCGGTGCTTGGGGGACCATATGGGATGCCGGGGATCGAACCTGGGTCGGCCGCGTGCAAGCAAACACCCTACCCGCTGTGCTATCACTCCAGCCCAGGAAATTCTTTTTTTTTTTTTATGTCAAACAATAGTGCTATGGTGTCAAGGGGTTGAATATTTGCCCCCTTTTCATTCTCTTTGCTATTGTCATCTGGATCACCAGGACGACACACACACAATTGGTTTTGTTTGTACACTCAACTGCAATTCTTACCAGAGATCACACTTGTGCCTCCCACCCCTGGCCAAGAGCTCCAAAGACTGTGTACTGTTGTGGTGTCTGGAATTCCAGAGAGCAGAGACATGGGGACTTCAATCAATGTTTGTGGGATGCCCTCGAATCAAACTCTTGACCCTTAGGCTGCAGGGCAGGAAAACTTTCACCACTGAGCTATTTTCAGGGCTTCCAGGATTAAATGAACAAAGATAGCCAAGTTTCTGACAATGAGAGGGCTGTTTCTCTTATGGTCCCTTAAGACTCAGAGGGAGTAGAACAAGATGCAAGCATACCTCACCATCCTCTAACTAGGACAATTTTTACAAATTTACTGTAATTAATGTAAATATGTAGCACAGCAATTTCTTAGAATTAAAATACTGACGTGAAAAGGAGATAGGCTTTACGTGCTAAATAAAATGTATTTCTTTCTCATTCTAAATGATAGGTTCTTCAAGTAGAGAACTTGGCATAAGACTCATATCTAGCCACATGTGACAACACTTACCTGTATTGGCTTATCTTCTCTCAAGGTGTGACTGAAATAATTTTCATCAAGATTCTATTAGCAACTTGAAGAAATATCTGCTTTCTAAAGATGGTGCATGAACCAAAGAGGGGTGAAGGCACTTGTGCACTTGGCTAACCTTCGTTCTATCCCCAGCACCACATCTGGTCCCAGGAACACCACCTGGAATGATTCCTGAGCACAGAGTCAGGAGCAAGCCCAGAAGTGCTGTTGGATGTGACTTCAATATAACAACAACAACAACATCAACTGCGGCTGGGAAAGATGTGACCACTGAGAAGAATATTCTTGAGTGGCTGAGAGTGGCTGAATCTTCTGAAAAATTGGTCTTTTCGTACACAGTGACTTTCCAGAAGATCATTAAAATGTTGGCTGTTAACAGTGCAGTGTCAATTTTTGACTCATTCTAGATTCGTATGGCATGGCAACTATACTAATCCTATTTACACATATTCTCTTCTTTAAAAAGAAAACTCTTTCCCTTATTCTTTGTATCTTGTGTATTTTTTTAAAACACATTATTAGACACTATTATTTACAAATTTATTTATAGTTGAGTTTCAGATATATAATGTTTCAACACTAATCTCCACCACTAGAATCAACTTCCCTTCACCAATGTCCCTTGGATTTCATGAATTCATCCCAAGTTTTCTATATCCTTCTAAGTCATCTGGAGTCACTTCTAGAATGAGATGAAGTAAGCAAACAAACTAGCAAGTAAACTATTTACAGCTATTTCAACATCAGTTGTAAGCAAACAAGTTAGCAAACAGACTATCTGTTGTTATTTCAATATCAGTAAAAACATTTGTTCTCATGTAAGCTTTAACAAATTTTGATATTATTATATGACAAAGTATACTAGAAATATATACTTTGCATAATTTAAATGCGACAAAATTGTCATGAATCACTTCCCAAAACAAGTTTATGATGGAAATCAAGGGTTTGTCTTTGGAGCAAATACTTATTTAATGAATTTAAATATGTATTATGTAAGTATTTATTTGACTTCATTGTGATCTTTTGTATATGTTGTATTGAAGCGTTTCCTGAGAGGTAAAAGTATCGAACCTTATCTGATGATCCTGGGCTTCAACCCTTATTCTAATGTGTTATTAAGCAATATCTATCATACTTAAAACAATATTATGGTTTATAATGGTAAATTGGATAATAATTGGATAATAACAATGTCTGACTCAGAATGATGGTTTTGAGGAGTAAAAATATAGCTCATTTGTTTATTTTTTCCTTTAAAAAACAGTTCCATGATCAGACATGTTGGCTTCCCTACTCATTGCTGTATCTTGGCAGGAGAGGTGTAAGCAGTATTTGCTGAGTGAAAGAATAAACAAATAAAAGAACATGAAGCCATACATGAAGCATTCTCCCTTCTGAAATCCGACATGCCATTTCGTTGGTAAAGATGTGTACAGCACCTGGTCCGGACAAGGTCAGACCCGAACACCTGAAGAATCTGCCGCCAGTACTCATCAATACACTGGCTCGACTCTTCACACGCTACCTGTCTGAATGCAAGGTTCGATCTCAGTGGAAAACCAGTAGGACCATTCTGTTGTACAAGAAGGGAGACATCCATGACATTAGCAACTATTGCCCAATCTGCCTGCTGTCCATCGTCTACAAGCTGTTCACTCGTGTCATCCTGAATAGAATAGGCAGAACACTAGACGAAGGACAGCCATGTGAGCAAGCCGGTTTCCGAAGGGGATTCAGCATGATAGACCATATCCACACAGTGACCAAACTCATTGAAGTTTCAAGAGAGTTCAAGATGCCTCTCTGTCTAGTCATCGACTTAAAGAAGGCCTTCGATTCTGTTGAGATTGAGGTGGTCATCAAAGCCCTGGCCAAACAGAGCATTCAAACTCAGTATGTCAAAATCCTCCTCGAGCTGTATTGTGGATTCACCCCCAGGATCTCACCATTCTACAAGGAAGTGATCATTGATGTAAAGAGAGTGGTGCAGCAGCGTGATACCATTTCACTGAAACTCTTCAGTGCCACCCTCGAGAACATCATGCGATGACTGGAATGGGAAGGAATAGGAGTGAAGATAGACGGTCGGCAATTACACCACCTCTGCTTCACTGATGACATCGTTCTCATAACACCAACATTGGCCAAGCGGCACAAATGCTGGCCGACTTCGACCACAAGTGTGGAAAGGTCGGATTGCAGCTGAATCTCAACAAGACGATGTTCATGAAAAACAAACTGGTCCCTGAAGCTCCATTTGCTCTCAATGGAATGAACATCTCCGAATGCAGCAGCTATGTATACCTGGGTCGAGAAATCAACATGAGGAACAACTTGGTGCCAGAACTGTGCAGGAGGAAGAGAGCAGCGTGGAATGCCTTCAAGAGTGTTGAAGAAGTGGTTAAGAGAATGAAGAACCTCCGACTCGGGCACATCTTTTCGATTCCACCGTTCTTCCTGCACTAACATATGCCTCAGAGACCTGGGCCCTACGCAAACAGGATGAGAACGCTATTAGGGTATCCAAAAGAGGAATCTAAAGAGCTATGCTAGGAGTATCACATCTCACTCAAGTGAGAGAAGGAATCTGGAGTTCTGATCTCCATCGACGGGACACTGTCTCGTTTACCAAGGCATCAAAAATCAGATGGGCTGGACATGTAATGCGATTCAGAGACGACCACTAGACTAGAGCTGTTACCGACTGGATTCCACGGGACGTCAGAAGACCTCATGGCTGCCCACCAACTAGATGGTCAGATTTCTTCGTCAAATCCCTGAATGAACGATTTGAGGCTCTTCCTGTGCCTGGAACAAACAGATATCATTGGGCTGCACTAGCACGTGACATGGACAAATGGAGATGTTGCTGGCGCCCGCTCGAGCAAATCGAAGATCAACGATATGACAAGTGATACAAATGACAAATGAAGCCATACAAATGGTTCCATATTTTTATATCTGTAACCTGGCAAGCTCTCCATGGCGTATTCGATATGCCAAATACAGTAACAATGATAGGTCTCATTCCCCTGACCCTGAAAGAGCCTCCAATGTGGCACTGCTGAGAAGATCGCAGCTGCTAAAATCTCAGGGCTAGGACGAATGAAGACGTTACTCATGCCCGCTCAAGCAAATCTATGATCAATGGGATGACAGTGATAGAGTGATATGTATGCATACATATATTCATGTACATATATGCATATAAAATACATCTTTGATAAGATTAGTGATGGATTTTTCTATTTTAAAGATAACTTGTCCATGGCTGATTCTGTGATGTATTAAAGGAATTAGTCCTTGGCAACATAAGTTTGCATATTTTAGAAGCAGGTAAACCTGTATTCATATCTCTCTGATAGTAGAACATCAAAAATCCACTCGTATATTTTGCTATTCCTCCCATTTTTATTAGCAAATATTTCCGATAAGTCAGCTCTAATGACTTTATTATTATTTTACACTTTTGATTCAATTCCAATGCTATATTTTCCACTCACTGATACTTGCTCTGAGAATCTACACCAGAAAAAGTCGTTCTCTCTGTCAGTGCAAGTGGATTCATTTAGCTAATTTGAAGCTTCTAAGAATTCTAAAATAATGCTGAGAATTAGGAAACAGAAATCAAACAGCAAGATGACAACTTTAGTCTGGGAAAATCTATGGGTCATCGATGGCAATTTTTCTTCGTACTTGATAGCCTTGGTAGCTGTGTCTAAGTTTAGGTTTTACAAATTCAGCATGCCTTTTGTCTCAGACTTGTAGGACCTGTTGGTATGTTGACATGATAATTCAATGTGTTCTACAAGAGTCCAGTAGAGGTTTAAAGGAAAAAATCAGTATATAGAGAGGCTTACACAGCCCAACAAAAAGATGAGCTCAGGCTGCAAAGTGGAAGCTATATTTTGGTCTGATGAAGGAGGAAGGCTGACGTGTCCACTCTGCTCTTAGAACATGTATCAGGATGGTGTAGAGAAATAGGATAATATATACAGTCCCATTTTACAGATGATACAAATTGTTAATTCAACCTGAAAGATGCAGAGTAACTATCTGAATGAAGATTTTGGCTTCATAATGTTCTTAAAATTTGTTCATAAATTACACTTGAATATCAATATTGAAGACTATCATTTATGAATAAATTCCTTACAATAGTGTACCATAATAATGCCTTTGAGGAGGCTGTTACTAGCCCCACTGTACAGAGGAGAAACTCAAGGTTCAGAAGTATTGAGAGAATTTACTGGAAGTCCCAGATTCACTAAGTTTTGGTTGCAATCAGAGTTTGGTGATCTCCAAAGTCTGTGTCTTTCACTGGAAGGTAAATCTTATCATCTCAACCCACTATGTATCAGACATAGTGTTAGAGAGCTTTAGATACTTATTCTAATTCTACCCCTCAACAGGTCCATTAATTGGTGAGATTTTCTATTTTCCTTATGAAAAAAAAAAGGATACTTAGAGAAGTTAAGTACATTGATGAGTTAGGCACCAAACTCATGCCTGTTTGACTCCAAATCCCATCAATTAGTCTTTATAGTCATCATTTTATCTGTTTCTTTTTGCAATTCTCTGTCCAACACTCACTCTTTTCCAACTACAGGCCAGGTAACAGTTCTAAAAATGGTAAGTAGACACTAGGATACCATCCCCAAATCTGTTTTCAGCCATTAGGTGGTTTACATTGTTCTTTCTTTGCACTGACTGGCTTCTTTTATTTACTGCTGAAGTATTTACTACTGTCACACTGCTCATTAATCGGAATGTTGAAAAAAGAAAGATGCAAGTTATGTTGACTTTTTTTCTGGGTAAAATATTTGACTATGATTGACACATTGCACTTTTTCTTTCCTAGTCTGTTCTAAGAGAACTTTATCAATTTATTTGTAGTTGTCAGTGGCCAAAGGGAAGTTTCCTGCTTCTTATTTTTTAAACTTTTCTCATAAAAAGGAGACCTTTACAAATATTTTCTATGTCTCCCCTCTAGCACAGTTATCGATAATTGATTTTATAATCAGTGCTAAAGTAAGGCATACTTTGGTGATCACAGAATGGATGCAAATATTTCCTAGGCTATGTATGATGTGCGAGAAAGGCATAGCTTTATATGCAATGCACAGACTCAACACCACTGAAAAACTGAGATCCAAACATTAACAATGATTCAAACTTAAAAATCTGCCTGTCAGGGGCTGGAGCGGTAGCACAGTGGATAGGGCGTTTGCCTGACTGGGGTTTGATTCCCAGTATCCCATATGGTCCCCTGAGTACCGCCAGGGGTAATTCCTGAGTGCAGAGCCAGGAGTAACCTCTGAGCACCGCCGGGTGTGGCCCAAAAAGCTAAAAAAAAAAGTGCCTGTCAAAGTGGCAGGTGGGGGTGGGCTTGAAGGGTGAGACCTGAGGGAACATGAGAATATTGGTGGAGAGAAGTTGAAACTGGTGGTGGGATTGGTGTTGAAATATTGTGTGCCTAAATCTCAACTAGCAATAACTTCATAAATAATGGTTCTTTAATTAAAAATTTTTTCAAAAAAGATTTTCCCGCTAACTGTATAACTGTTGCAAATTGTAGTAAAACTACATGGTTTTGGTGTATTTGATTGATTGATTGATTGATGATTGATGATTGATGAATGATTAGTTGGCAATTGATCCTGACTAACCTTTCATTACAAATAGAAGAAACTTTCCCAAACAATAGTAATATCACAAATCATTAATTTTTAAAATTAATTATATTATAAATCAAAAGGTACTCAAATAAACAAAATATAATAGTAATAGCTGACATTAGTTCAATAATTATACTATAAACCTGGCTAAGTCTATTATCTTTAGAATCAGGTATGCCTAGGTACAAATCTCAACATTCACTAACTAGCTCTGATACCCATTTAAGAATCAGCTTTCCTACCCGAATCAAGGAATATTGATAAGTTTTTAGTTGTTTTATTTTAAAGCATAAATAAATTAGGTCAATGAAATGTTTATGCCAATGCATGACACATAATAAACCCACCATGAATATAACTCTATTTCTGTCACTATAGATCAGTCAAATTTCACTCTTCTAATTAGTATGGATTAGGGAAAATTCCACCATATAGTAGTTGAAAATGTAACACCATAAGAGAGTGTATTGACTTTGTTTAACGAATTTTTATAGTTAAGCAAGTCAGGTAGTTTCCTTTATTTTTAAAATTCTCAACTGAAAATTTTAAATCAGGTGCCATATACTGGAAAAACAATAATTAATTAAAAATGAACACGTTATTCTTTCTGGTGAAGGAGTCAATTAATGACAGTATACTGTGTGATTGTAATTTCCTAACAGGAAGAGGACTTGGTGCTTCTAAAACAAACCAAAGATTGATTCTGGGGCTCAGGCAATTATAGGGAGACAAAGAAAACAAATCAGATTGCATTATCTTGAATCTTTGCAGACTTGTCCTTTGGGTAGTTCTCAAAGCAGACTCGTGGAGTCATAATATACTATACCATATGTACATGGTATATATATATATATGTATATATATATATAATATACCATCTATTGGTTCATGTGGAAGTCATATCAATTAAGAGTCTAGAGGAAGTTTTAGGTTTCTCTCTACTCCCTTATTACTTCAGGCACATGAAGGATGAATATTGCCTTGAAAATGTTAAAATGGGCTGGCAAGAAAAAAACAAACAAAAAGGAAACTATTCAGATGACTTTGTGGGAGATGGAGTCACGTTCATGATCCATCAGAGGTTTGGATCACCTCATCAGGAGATCTCTTACATTTTTCTACTAGAAGGTACAATGTTTGAAGGTTTTTCCTTTTTACTTTGTATTTATGTTGAATTGAATATGCTCATCTACAAGTATCTAAGAAATCTCATAATTGGTATGATTTTTCTATAACAAAACATCATGTGTGAAAATAAGTGTACAAATTGATATTAGTCAAAATCTTGACTTATTTATTGGGATATTCTGCCAGCAAATGGAGATTCAAAATAAAGAAAAGGATGATTATTTGTTAGGAATTTTAGTGGTTCACCTGGCTGCTAAGGCATGAGCTCTCTGCACTTGTTTACCTGAAATCGACTCCCTCTTAGAAAGCCAAGCAATTAAAGAGGGTCCAGATAGTTCAGATTTCTATCCACCAAGTAGTACAGGTGGATGTATTTATAATCCAAATGCTGGTAGAAGAGTATCCATGCCTTTCTAGACCCTTACATGTAAGAATTTTGCAAATTTAGGGGGAAAAAAAAACAATGTTAAGTGTTTCCAGGGGAGTTGTTAGCTTATAGAGAAAATGACATTCTTTGCGAATAGTTGATTATTGGTTTTGACACACCCACAATTTAGGCATAGAAACAAATAAGAAGTTGAAGATCCTGTACCTAGAAGAAGGGCAACAGTTTGCATATCTAAAATAAAAAGTTTGATAAAGATTGCATTTATAGTTTAGTAAAGAATGAATCTGGGAATATGAGATATTTATAGGACATAATACAAACCATATATACATGTAATATATATGTATATATATATATATGTTTAGAACTTCCCCCCAAATGGGAACTAAATGAAAACAAAATAGATGAAAATGCCAATATTTAGTCAATTAACCATCACCTTTTTTTACTTGACCTGATACATACATCTGGGCATTTTAAACTGTCATTGTCACTGTCATCCCGTTGCTCATCGATTTGCTCGAGCGGGCACCAGTAACGTCTCTCAATGTGAGACTTATTGTTACTGTTTTTAGCATATCCAATACGCACGGGTAGCTCTGCCATGCGCTAGCGATACTCTCGGTAGCTTGCCGGGCTCTCCGAGAGGGGCAGAGGAATTGAACACGGGTCAGCCGCGTGAAAGGTGAATGCCCTACCTCTGTGCTATCGCTCCAGTCCGGGCATTTTAAACATCAGGAGAAAACCAGCTGTCAGGCAGTGTATTGACAAGACATCTAGAAGCAGTATAACAGATACAGCACCACAATAAAAAGCTGAAGTTAAAAGCAGTGAGACTTTACATTCAGTGCTTACATGCCTGCTCGTAAGAAATGTATCTCATTATGTGAACAAAACTATGTTTGTTATATATCTATATATCTACATAGATATAAAATGGGAGTCATGTAATATCCCTGTTCCTCCCTTTTCTCTTGCACATCTTTAATTATTTAACTTTTATTATTGCTTAAAAGCAACATATTAATTGGAGTATTTTTGTGGGGACCACATCCCACAGTACTTGGGTAGGAGTATGGGCAGGGCTGGGCAGAACTCAGCTGGAAGTGACACATATACATAATTTTAAAAAATGATACAACTTTTGTTTTTCTCCTCAATGGCAAGCATTAGAGGCTTGAAAAATGAACATATCAGATAATCCAAAAGCTATTTTTTAATTCATCTAGATACTCTAAGATGCCCCTATAGTCAATCAATATTTTAAAAATGAGTGCATTTGTTGGGAGGCCATCCTCTCACGTAAGCTATGCTGAGAAATTCTGCTTCAAAATGCTGTCTGACCTTCTCAGGTGTCACCTTTACGCCAAGCCAGCTCCTCTTTGAACCCTGCTCTGAGTTCTCTTGCCTTTACCTTGCTGAAATTCGCGGCGGGCAAGGGAAAAGAAGAGCACATCTTCCACCTCCAGAATTACATAATAGTAGAGTGGGAAGAAACTGCTAAGATAAAGCCAGGCTGTCAAACACTCCTTTGAAAACATAATCCTATTATTAACTTACTATTTTATACTATTGATATCTCCTAGATAGGACACAGAAGCATTGACAGATGTTGCTGGAAATAATGTGAGGGAGCTAAACTGATCATGGATTTAAGATTTCTCCATATTTCATCGTGCAACTCTCTCATAAGGTATAGCAGTGCCTACTCCTAGAATGTTTTGGATAGTCAAGTAAATATGTTAGACAAGGAAAATGGGCGAGTTTGCTGGCTATGTTATAGTTATAACACTGACAGGAGAAAAGATGATGTCATCTTTCAGTGAAACGATGATTATTATGGTCAATAATACTTCACCAAAAATTCAGGTGTAACTGAGTTATATAACTTTTTGATGTGTGTTCTGATGTTATTTTGAACATGGAATCATTCTGCTGAAGTTAACTACACATGGGCAAAATTTTATTTATCCAGTATAAAATTGAGCTAGATGTTTTTTATGAGAAGAGCTACCAATCTACTTTTTTTAAAAAAAATTTTATTAGTGAATCACCGTGAGGTACCAATCTACTTTTACAAGTGTGTGTGTGTGTGTGTGTGTGTGTGTGTGTGTGTGCGCGCGCACGCGTCTCTGTGTGTGAATATTTCATTTGGTTGAAATATATAATTGGAAAAGAACTGGGATAATTGTGTCAAGAGATGTAAGGTCATCTAAGACATTCTGCCAGGAAGAATGAGCCACTTCTCTGATCAATGAAACCCTTGATGATTTCTACAGTCTCAGCATGCACTATTTGATAAAACCTGTTCATATGCTGGTCTCTTTCACATGATTGTAAATTCTTTGGGGATGGTACTGTCTTAATCTCTTTTGAGAGGGCTTGGGAAAAATTTCCCAGTTCTAGTTACTAGTGCCTGTACAAATGTCTGGCACACACAATTGTGTGTGTATGTGTGTGTATGAAGTGTCTGTTTTTATTTATATATTTGGAAGAGTCACCTGAAGGAATCACTTGAATTGCAAAATATTATGCTTCCTTAATTACTTCAAAGATATAAGAAACTTGTGATACTAGCTTGTGATTTAAAAAGAAATGGCTGTAATATAGAGATTAAAAATGGTTTAAAATATTTTTTTGGTTATTTTTCTTTATATATATACCTTCGCTCTATGTATATCCCTTTAAATGACTGGATTTGAAAACTTAAACATAATTTTAGAATAGGCACATTTTGCTGGATTTGACCTTTGGCAATTGTGAGAAACTTTCTGTTTAGGGGAATAATTATGATTATATTTCACACTTTCCACCCACAATTTTTTTTTTTTTTGCAAGTGAGCAAGCAGTGTTAGCACAGTTAGGTTCATGAAAAGAGCTGCTATTTTTCAAGCATTCCTTATGCCTTTCTAGAATTGAAGACCCATTATTCTGTCATATATCAACCCATCTGTCAGCCAGCAACAGATGGTTAAGATGAAGAACTTCTGAAATACCAAGGAGGAAATTATACTGCTTTTCACCATCCACAGCTGAAATTCAGTCAGCCTTCAGCAAATTCCTTTACCACTTCCCTACTCAGTATATAAAGTAAAAGTGAAGGAAAATACTGCATCTGAATTGCAAATTAGAAGCCATTCCTCCAAAAGATATTGTCTTGATTCGGATGGAGATGACAGATACGGGTTCGAGGCTCAGTGAAGCCACTGCTTCACTAACTTTTATAATTTGTTTGGCCTGGTTAACCTTGATCTCTTTAACTGAGATAGCAGAGAATTAATAGTCTGTTTTACAGGCATAGTTGTAGAATGAAAAAAGAATGTGTAAGCCGTGGAACAATATCTTACACAACTTGATACGGTATATATAATGATGATATATTTTTTGTGTGCATTTTTGTTTATTTGGGAGGAGAACATACTTTGCAGTGCTTAGGGGGTACTCCTGGCTTGACATTAGCGGCTACTCCTGCAGTGTTTAGGGAATCAAGGATAAACCTGGGCCTCGGGTATATAAAGCACTACACTGCTTCATCCCATTGAGTATCTCTCTGGCCCAGCAGAATCGCTATTTTCAGCATCAATTCTCCTGTTCATATTCCAGTTTCTATACGTTTATTCTAGATATAAAAAAATTAATTCTGTGTCAAGGCTTGAGAGATAACTCAGCCATCAGAGTACCCGAACCAGTAGTCCAGCACCCATGGGTCTGCAAGAACTACCAAAAACGACCCAGTGGCTTCCAGTTCCACCAGCCGTGACAGCAGAATGTTGTAGGACCAATTGTCTGAGTATCACTAGGAATTGCTTTTACCCGCTGAGTATTCCTTGGAAGGCCCCTAATCCCTCGAGGACTCTAAGCAAAAATGTAAGCTGATGCTTAAGGATAGAAGGAAGTTAAGACATGAAAAAGCTGTGTTTGAAGCAGGGTGTGCACCTGACTGCAATTTGTAATGTCTGTCCTGTAAGAGTAACTTAATGAAGTATTGTGTTGGTGTTTGGTGTGTGAAAGGAAAAACCAGGGAGACAAAAGGGACTAAACGTCATTACGCTCTAGTGAGAGGCCTGTTTTTCCTAAGTCTGGTAGTACTGGGGACTTTTGCTTGAGATTGTCAAAATGGTAATCATGTTTTCTGTGTTTTTACTTTTAAGTCTGGATATATATATGTATATATATATACACACATATATGTGTATATATATACATACACACATATATATACATATATATGTTTATACATACATACATACACGTATATATTCATATTTACACATATACACACATATATTTGTGATTTTGATTGTTTTTGTTCTGTCTGGGCATCAATATTAATTATATCAGAGCTTTTTTTTTAGCTTGATTTAGTTGGTTTTACTTATTTTTGTTCTAACATAATTTTAACATACAATTTTGATTTTAACATTCATAGTTTTTTTCCTGAGTCTTGAGAAAGTGAAGTCTCCTTCTCCACAGTATATTGTTTGATGAGTGTTGGTGTTGCTCATCATGGTGGGCCTGAAAGAGTTGAAAAATCAAAATTCATAACCTCTTTGCACTGAGGTTATGAATCACTGGCTGGCAGACTGATGCAGACTGGTTCACAGGTATGAAAAGGTTGAAAAGCCCTTTTCTAGAGGTGAACTTTTCAAAGGCAAAGCATTCCCTGTTCACCACATTGGGAAGTGGATCCTCATTCAGGCGAGTCTGAAGTAGCTTTAGAGGTTGAGTTTGTCTTACGCTTCCAGATAGCACCAAGCTTGCTGGGAACATGGAGAAACAAGATTGGAGTGTTTAAAGAAACTTTTTCCATAAAATTTTTTTAGTCTCCTCCAGCATCTATTGCTTTCAGAAACTCCCTCTCTCAAAAAGGTTCCCCATACTGTCTTACATTTTACTAGGTAGGTCTGAGCTTTCGAACAAATTTTAAAATTCTTTTTTTTTTAATGAGTCACCGTGAGGTATAGCTACAGACTTACAAACTTTCATGATTACGCTTCAGTCATACAATGATCGAGCCCCCCATCCCTTCACCAGTGCCCATTCTCCACCACCAATGTTCCCAGTATCCCTCCCTCCACCCCTTCCCACCCACTGCCTCTGTGGCAGACACATTCCCTCTTACTCTCTCTCTCTCCTTTTGGGTGTTATGGTCTGTAATATAGGTACTAAGCAGCCATCATGTTCGGTACATAGTCTACTTTCAGCACGCATCTCCCATCCTGAGAGATCCCTTCATCATTTACTTAGTGGTCCCTTCTCTATCCCAGCTGCTTTTTCCCCCAGAAATTAATTTAGTTTGTTTCACTTATATTTGTTCTAACATAATTTTAATATACAATTTTGATTTTAACATTCATAGTTTTTTTTTCCTGAGGGGAAGCCATGGTTCCAAGCTGTGGTTCAATCCTCCTGGCTCTTATCTCTACTGATTTTAGGTATTAGTCTCCTATCATGTTACTTTATATTCCACAAATGGGTGTAGTCATTCTATATCTGTTCCTCTCTCTCTGACTCATTTCACTTAGCAGGATACTCTCCATTACATCCACTTATATGCAAATTTCATTATTTTATCTTTTCTTACAACTGCATAGTATTCCACTGTATAGATGTACTAGAGTTTCATTAACCAGTCATCTGTTTGGGAGCACTCGGGTTTTTTTCCAGATTCTGGCTATTGTTAATAGTGCTTCAATAAAGATACAAGTGCAGATGTCATTTCTATTGCACTTTTTTGCATCTTTAGGATATATTCTCAGAACTGGTATTACTGGGTTAAATCAGAGCTCAATTTCTAGTTTTTTGAGAAACACCCATATTATTTTCCAAAAATGCTGGACCAGTTGGCATTCCCATCAGCATTAAAGGAGAGTCCCTTTCTCCCCATTCTTTTCCTATTTTCCCTTTGAAAACATTGATTAATTTTTATATACCAGGTATTGTACTAAGTGCTAACCTCATTTAATACTGAGTGTAGGGTAGGTACTATTAATACCATCAATTAATGGGTGGAATTATAGAGGCACAGAAAGGTTAAGTAAACTGCCAGAGGCAATTCAGTTAGCAAGTGGTAGAACTAGGACATAAGCACAATCTGAACTGAACTCATTAAAACTTTGCTGAGATTACCCCTTGATAGAATTGTGTCAAATATATTTTTATGACTACTTTAGCACACATTTCAGTGTTCCATCTAATTGATATAAGGGGAGAGAAAGAGAGAGAGGGAGAGTAAAAAATCTCTATTAGCAGGTTTTTTCATTAGTATTTTCAAACTTCCTGCTTGAAGAAAACTGTAGAGCTGAGTATCAGAGGATTAGGACCAATATAAAGTACAAAGTATAATATGCATTTAGTTTAAATACAAAGTATAATATGCATTTAGTTTAACTGCATCTTATCAGTATCTGATCACTGAGCAGGCACCACTTGACCTATGGTATATAAAATCTGTTCTAATGCAACCTCATTTTGTGCTGGCACAATCTCATGTTCTATTCTGTTGATGAGGAATAGATGAGCTATAAAAAAGTGAAGGCTATTCTTAGTCACAGAGACCCCAATTCCATATAAGTGTGTGTAAATCAGTTGAGAATGGACTATTTCATAGAGAATCCCTGTTAAATGCTACTCAGAACACCAATGCTTAAATAAATCTTTCCACTATTACACAAATGAAGTCTAATAGAAAGTATGATTTCAGAGCACCGAGACTTGAATCCACTTCTGCAGTTTAAGCAAGCTACATCTGATTTTTTAAAATTCTGGAAACCACCCCGTTTGGTCTATGATCCATAGCAAACAATGTTAAATCATTTGGGAAACACTAGGGAAATAAGAATTCTGCCAGCACTGTAATGTTTTGGTGATTTTTTGAGAGAATATGATGGTCACACAATGATATCTGTCCAGGTAACTGTGAGTAGCTAAAGTTAAAAAGAGGTCTACACCTGTGATAACAATAACCTTTTAAAATGTGTTGGAAAAATAAGATATGAATTTGTGCACACACACAAGGAAATGGGTTCTAAAGTCTTTTTGTAATAAGGAAATTGCAAAACAAGTGAAATAATCTTTAAGGAGCCTTTCAAGACTGCCAGAGAATCGCCCTCTTGATTGTGGGCTTGTATTTATTAGTGAGTGCGTCTGAAAGAATGTGTACCTTTGAAGACTGGAATTACTTCAGTTTGGGGAGTTTCTCACTGCATAAACCACACAGGAGCTGAGAGAGAACATACTGCTGTGTGGATGCTTTTTGATAGGACGGCAGACAGATTGCCTGCAGAGTGGAAAATTTAGTTCTTGTCTCTCATTTATTTGTGTGGGCGTGTGTGTGATTTGTTAGCTTTTTGGTAAACACATATCATCAAATGATCATATGTCAAATGTGCATACAGTGCGTTCCACTATGTTGTTGGTGTGGAACAGCCTGAGTTGTTTCTTGTTTTGTTTTAGTAGCAGCCGCCTCTCTACTTATCCAAAGATTTCAAAATAATATTTCTCTGTCTCTCTTATCTACATCTCTCTTGAGTCAGTTTATGAAGTAGCAAATTGAAATAGAGGTTTGAGGCTCAAATGATTTTTTTCTGGCCATTCTCAGAAGACTGCAAGAAACGTATTCCTTAGATACATTTCCCATTTCCCATCTCTTTTCTTTTTATTCTTTAAGAGGAGAAGAGAGGATAAGGACTAATTCCAATCATGTGGATTCTCTGTCATTGACTCATTGATTTCCAAATCCTCTCAGCCTTAATTTCCTTCTCTGTAAATCAGGAGATAATATATATCTCACAAAATTTGTAAGGACTAAGTGAGATATAATATAAAAAATGCTCCTTCAGGCTCAACATATAGTAAATGCTCAAAAACCATTAACTGTCGGCATTGTGAACAGGTCTACTGGACATAGCCCAGAATTATTTAGCTAAGTGACTAACTTGTCAAGACTAATTCCCAAAGCAAGTCACGGGTGGCAGAGGTGAATGAAGCCTTTCTGGAAGTTGGATTTTGTATATCAAAACATTTTCCTACAATGTTCAATCCACCTGGTTTCAGGACTAGAAACTACGGGATAGAAACTGTGTTAGACTGGTTTTGACTCCATGTTAATAAGGGTTGACATTTCAGTTAATGCTTTCGCTTCTGGAAGCTAAACAGCAGCTGCCTGGCCAAGTTTCTTCCTGAGGCATTTGTACTGCCCTATGTACCTGGATTTTGTAGGTATTTTTCTACTTTATTCTAAGAATGACACTACCATTTAAATCCCCATATTCTATGCCTGGCTTAAGATTTGTCTTGTTCTGAACAAACAGTCAGTGGAGTATTTTTCTGTAACATTTTTCCAACCTATTTTACTGTTCTAGGGCACTTAATTTCAATGTTTTTTGGGAAAGAAATGCATTTCCCCCCATATAGATAACACTGTGTTTGCTAACACCTATTTTTCTCATTTACACATGTTTTATGCAAGACATTCAGGACTTTCTCAAAATGTTAATTCTAGTCTGAAGATATTTTGATGAACTTTTCTCACAAAAAAAGAAATTAAATAGAGAACTTATTTTTTCTAATATATTAATTTCTTTTTTTTTTCAAACTGTACAAGTGGATGTGAGAACTAATTTCACCTTAGCCATTAGAGAGCTCTATTTATAAGCATAAATGGGAAGGCCTTTCAAATGGAAATTTATAATGCATTTTAATAATTAAAAATTGGAAAAGTCATTCCGCTACTCTAAGCTTCATGTTTAAAGCTAAAGAGAAATATCAGAGTTCCTTAAACTGACAGAAGAATGTTATTGTTGTTTATTTCAAGATAACAGTAACCTCAAAATAATTTGAAATTACTTATGCATTTCAATTTAGAACTGGGAAATCAGTCAGATAATCCATGACAATAAAAATAATAAAATGAACCCCCAAATTAGTAAACATCATTTATTATCTATTATTTCCCTGCCTTCTAGACCCTGGAAATTTTGTAGTGGATGAATGCACACAAAATACATTACTCCTTTAGTCTGTAAATTTTAGTCTGAGAGATATTCAAAGAACAAGGTACATATGTAGGTATGGAGTAGTTTGGACAGTGATGCTATGAATAGGAAATAATGAAGAAACAAAGGGTATGAAATGATATGGGAAAATGAGAATTGAAATGCTAATTGTAGTAGATAGTGAGTGTTGAATTGTGAGGTGAAGTGGACAGGGAAACCTAGTGGGTTAAATAGGTTTGAGAGACCTGTGCAAAATAAGAGAGCCAGCCTCGTAAATGTCTGGGTGACGTCTTCCAGGCAGTTGGAAGGGTCATTTGGGCTCTGAGATAGGAGAGTCTGGTGTGTTTGTCAATTTTGAAATCACAACAGCTTTCTTATAATAACTGAATGGCAGATCTTACAGTTTTATAGTTAGAGACCCTTTAAAAGGTGTGTTAATACACGTATGTATTCTACTTCAGGGCAACTGAATTCAGAGGAAGATAAAAGAGCTGGGTAGGAAATACAGTCACGCTTTCCACAAGAGGTAACAACAGTCTGGATTAGGGAAATGGCAGTTGGATTCAAAGAATCCATAATGGATCTTATAGGTTGCGTACAGAATGGTTTTTCAATAAACTACTGTTAAATTCAATTAGAGGAGTTCTGTCCCTAAGATGAAATGTAAACATGCAGACAGCATTTAAGCATTGCGTTTACCCAGCCACCTGCTGCTTCCTAGTTCACAGTTTACCTTACAGCTGAGTGAGAGAATTCTATTTGCATAACCATCTGTTTATAAATTGCCAACAGGCCCAGATTTGCCTAACATTTGCATTACTACACCTTACTTTTTAGCTCTACTTCACATTGAGCCTTTGTGATAAGATCTGCCTGAATAGTTTAGACTGGAGATTAAAAACTGGTTCAGCCAGTTTGACAATCTGGAAAAAAGGTGACATTTAGGAGCAGAGTGAATACAGAAATGAGCTGTCAAGAGTGGCGGGTTTCTGAGATCAACCTGTGTCCTGTTGGATAGTAATTAAATATTGGAAAAATGTAGATACTGTGTTTTATTTTTGTGTGTGGGGGTTGGGGATGAGGGGTGAAGATTCAGTGATTTGGTCTGACATACTCTTGGGCAGACTGATGGCACAATTTTAAGTGATTGAGACAGTTGCCTTTGAAACTTGGAAAGTCATTCCAACTGAGAATTCCTTCCTAACTTTGGGGAAGGGAAATGGCCAAGAACTTTCTAAAATTAACACTGATTCTTTTATGCTTATACCAATCACCATCTGGTGTTGGTTGTATGTACTCACAGAAAGCCAACTGAAATAGAATTTATCATTTTATTCTGTGACATTTTATTCTGAAAGGTCCACTTATTATCAAGGTCTCATTCAGAGTTGTGAAATCTCTAAGTCTCGGCAAGGGTGAAGGATGCTGTTGACCTTTTGCGATGGAGGATCTTAATCTTTCTCGAAGAGACACTATATTACAGTCTTGTTGGGGGATTTCTCTGTGGGAGAGACATGTCAGAAGGGACTACAGAATAAAGAAAGTGATTTTGCTTAAAGTTAAGAAGAGTAATTCTATTGTACTCAAGATTTGCTCAAAATGAAACTAAGACATTTTGGATCATAAAGCAATACATGTTTATTTTCACAGGAACTGTGCAAAGGTTATAAACAATTGGTTTTTACTTAGATGGAGTTAACTAAAGAAAACAAGTGAAAACCTGAAGCCTCAGTGACTTTCCTCCAATGTCTAGACCTGAAAAAGTAACAAACTGTACTTTTGCTATTTACTTCACGCCTTAGGAATTTGCTTTCTGATTCTTCCAACAAAATATACTTGCTGTGAAGATTATTCTACCTACTCAGAAAGCAAGGAGCCTACACCTTCCACTTTGTTGCCATGATTTTGCTAATTAAATTTCCTTTGGTAAACTGAAAAAACAAAAGTTTGCTTGACTATTACTTGCTCTGTAAAACTTTACCCCACCTTCCCAGCCAGGTGCATCTTCCCCTTCTTTCTGAATTCACAGCATTGTGGAAACCTCAACTTAGCTTGGAAAATTTCAGAATCATTTTCTGCAAAAGGCTTTATAATCTTTAAATTATCCATCAGCAGGGGTATCCTGAGGTGAGTGAGCAAGACTAAGAGACAAGAATGTAAGCTGTAGAAATCAACACCTTTTGGGTAAAAACTAAAAGCAGGGAGGACCATGGAAAAAAAGACAATCTGGAAGGCTGAAGGAGCTGATTTGGGTGGCTCATAAAAAAGGAGGAGAAAGTTGCTAGGTGAGTGCAAAGTACTTGATTGAGTGTGAGCATGCAAGAAATTACATCCACTTGTATGTTCATTGCAGCACTGCTCACAGTAGTCAAAATCTGGAAACAAACTGAGTGCCCAAGAACAGATTACTGGTTAAAGAAACTACACATATATCTATATGCTATATATGTATATGTGTATATGTATATATAATATATTGTATACACATAATCTACACAGTGAAATACTATACAGCTGTTAGGAAAAAATAAAGTCATGAAATTTTCTTATAAATAGATTGACATGGAGAGTATATCATGCTAAGTGAAATAAGTCAGAGGGAGAAGGACAGACAGAATACTCATTTTTGGGATATAAAAATAGGAGAAGAGAGGCTGGAGCAATAGCACAGCGGGTAGGGCATTTGCCTTGCACTCGGCCAACCCAAGTTCGATTCCCAGCATCCCATATGATCCCCTGAGCACCGCCAGGGGTGATTCCTGAGTGCAGAGCCAGGAGTGACCCCTGTGCATTGCCGGATGTGGCCCAAAAAGCAAAAAAAAAAAAAATAGGAGAAGAAAGCAACAAAACACTCAAGGATAGTCGAAACAAGGGTCATTCTGTTGTTATGAATTATCCATGGTTGGAAGCTTGCCTCAAGGACTGTGGAAGAGGGCAATTGGGACAGAGAAGGGACCATTTTGACAATGGCTGGATGGGATCTCTCCAGATAAGAGATGTGTGCTGGAAGTAGGCAAATGACCAAATATGATGACCTCTCCGTATCTATATTGCAAAGGATAATGCCCCAAAGAGGAGGGAGGTGGAGAGCGAGAAAGAGAAAGAGCGAGAGAGAAAGAGAGAGAGAGAGACAGAGAGAAAGAGATAGAGAGACAGAGACAGAGAGACAGAGACAGAGATACAGAGAGAGAAGCAGGCTGTGTGTGTGGGGGTTGTTGGCAGGAGGGATACGGGGAGAGTGGTGGAATGTACACTGGTGGAGGGATGGGTGTTGGAACATTGTATTATTGAAACTCAATCATGAAAACTTTGCAAATGTATCTCATGGTGATTCAATTAAAAAAATTTAAAAATTAAAAAAAAGTGTGAGCATGCTGCAGTGGGGGACATGGAACTATGAAGATTATTTCTTGTTGTGTGACATGCAGTGTATACATCTCCCATCTCCCCATGAAATTTTCTCTGCATCTGAGCTCATGTCAGTGGTGGTGGATCCAGAGCTAGTAGTGGATTCCATGAAATGCTGTTACTTGCTTCATAATGTTCACTAAATAATGTGTGGGCTATAGTCAGGATGTATGATAAATATGCCCTGATATCATGGGATAAACCTTATAAACCTGTTGCCTTGTGTCATTATTTGAAAGTTTTTTCATTTTCAAAAGTGTATCTTCGGTGGTGATAAATAAGGTCACACAGATGGCCCTTTTCTGACTATACTTTGAAGACTTCGCACATTTTTTCCCTAAATTGCCTATATAACTATCTTCATTCTTCAAATCATAGGTTTCTTGAGGATATAAATCATCTTTGTGAGACAAGACAGACAGTACAGCAGGTAAGAAGCTTGCCTTGAATGCATTCTACTAGATTCTATTCCCTGGCATGGCATATGATCCATTGTGCACCACCAGGAGTGATCCCTGACCACAGAGCCAGGAGTAAATACGCTGGGGATAACCTCCAAAACAAAACCAAACCATCACCTTTAAATAAAGATTTATTCAGCAGTATAGACTGAATTCTGTGTTATGTGTGTTAGGAGATGGGATAGAAATAAATATGAGAAATTGTCACTATATTAAAATATTTTACAGTATGAGAGGAGGTTAATATATAACGAATGATTAATTATATACCAATTATATATGGATTATAATTAATATTAATAAGTAATTATATAATAATTAATTATATACAGTGGATTCCATAGAAGTGTGCATATATATACATATATATACATGTATATATATATATATACACACCTCTCAGAGAGCCAGGCAAGTTACGGAGAGTATCCCGCCCACACGGGCAGAGCGTGGCAAACTACCCATGACATAGTTTATATGCCAAAAACAGTAACTTTAGGTGTCATTCCCCTGACCCTGAAAGAGCCTCCAATCACTAGGTATGATGAGTAAGGAGAGGCTGCTAAAATCTCAGGGTTGGGAGGAATAGAGACATTACTGGTGCTCACTCGAGTAAACCAACAAAGAACAGGATGACAGTGACAATTAATTATGAAACAAAAAGAAAAGATTGATAGTAGGCTTTTTCAACCTCAGCATTAAAAATATTTTAGATTGAATTATTGTTTGCCCTGTGCATCTTAGGGTTTTTTATGGGAGTGTCTCTGGTTTCTAATGCCACATACCTGTAGCACCCTGTTCAAAGGGGACTACAGGTATGTAAATAACCACTGAACACGTTGTAAATATTTTTTGTTATTTACATACCACTATAATATTATGTGGCAAATATTCCACATCATATTCAATTGACTGTTTTGCCTGACCGATGTCACTGTTGTCCCAAAATTCGAAACGGGATCGAACCACCATCTCCTTCATGCAAAATTCTATTTCACAGAGTGGGGAGAAAGAACTGCAAAGTTTAAGTTTAAGACGAGAACTCCCAGAATGACCACCAACTGGGAACTCTTTGGCCATATTGTGGAAACATGAGAAGATGCTGTTGTTGACAACATAGACAAGGAATACAATCGACTAGTTCAGCACCTCCATGACTGCACGAGGAATAGCAAGAGTGCAAAAGTCACAAACAGATGCCTGTCTTCGGAAACTCTAGAGCTCATTCGCCAATGTGGTTTGGCATGAGCCTCACGCAATCACAAGCTAACATCCAAGCTCACAAAGCTGTGCAGAGAAGTGATAAAGGAAGACCTCAGAGAGAGAAGAGCAGCAATGTTGGCCGACAAGGCAGAATCTGGGGAAAGTATTCGCAACGCTCGCCTGTCCTTGGCCAACTACAAGACCAAGATGATTGCCCTTCAATGTCCTGATGGATCTATCACATCTTCCAGAATGGCAATGGAGAGGATTATTCATGACTTCTACTCGGATCTCTTCCACAGTCACATCCACCGGCCCACATACCAAATTTCGAAGGATGGAAATGTCATTCCCAACGTTTTCCCTTCCGAAATCTGATGCAGCATTTCATCGGTAAAGAAGCGAACAGCACCTAGTCCAGACAAGGTCAGACGTGAACATCTGAAGAATCTGCCACCAGTACTCCTCAATATACTGGCTCAGCTCTTCACACACTATCTGTCTGTATGCAAAGTTCTGTCCCAATGGAAAAACAGCAGAACCGTTCTGTTTTACAAGAAGAGAGACATCACTACATAGGCAACTATCGCCCAATCTGCCTGTTGTCCGTAGTCTACAAGTTGTTCATCCTGAATAGATTAGGCAGAATACTAGACGAAGGACAACCATGCGAGCAAGCCGGGTTCTGAAAAGGATTCATCACAATCGACCATATCTACATGGTGACCAGGCTCACTGAAGTTTCACGAGAGTTCAAGATGCCATTCTGACTAATGTTCATCGATTTAAAGGAGGTCTTTGATTCTGTTGAGACTGAAGTGAGCTGGACACGTAATGTGATTTAGAGATGACCGCTGGACTAGAGCTGTTACTGACTGGATTCCACAGAATGTCAAAAGACCCTGTGGCTGACCACCTACAAAATGGTCAGACTTCTTCATCAAAACCCTGAACGAATGGTTTGAGGTTCTTCCTGTTCCTGGAGTGAGAAGATACCAAACAGGGCGTCCAAACTCAGTACATCAGGATCCTCTGGGAGCTGCATTACAGATTCACCACCAGGATCTCACCATTCTACAAGGAAGTGATCATTGACGTAAAGAGAGGGATTTGGCAGGGTGATATCATTTCACCAAAACTCTTCAGTGCCGCCCTCGAGAATGTCATGCAACGACTGGATTGGGAAGGAATGGGAGTGAAGATAGACGGTTGGCAACTATACACCTCCAGTTCGCTGATGACATTGTTCTAATAACACCAAACATTAGCCAAGCAACACAAATGCTGGCAGACTTTGACCGCGAGTGTGGAAAGGTCAGACTGCAGCTGAATCTCACCAAGACAATGTTCATGAAAAATGAACTAGTCCCTGACCTTCCATTTGTTCTCAACGGAATGAACATCTCTGAATGCAGCAGCTATGTGTACCCGGGTTGAGAACTCAACATGAGGAATGACTTGGTGCCAGAACTGCACAGGAGGAAGAGAGCAGCATGGAACACCTTCAAGATCATCGAAGAAGTGGTTAAGAGGATGAATAACCTCTGGCTCTGGGCACATCTTTTTGACTCCACCATTCTTCTTGCACTAACATATGCCTCAGAGACCTGGGCCCTACGAATACAGGACGAGAATGCTACTCGGATATCCCAAAGAAGAATCTAAAGTGCTATGCTTGGAATACCACATTTCACTCAAGAGAGGAGAAATCTAAAGTTCTGATCTTCATCAATGATCAAGAATCAGGGACGCTGTCTCGTTTGCGAAATTGTCGAAAATCAGATGGGCCGGACAAGTAATGGGATTTAGAGATGATCACTTGACTAGAGCTGTTACCGACTGGATTCCATGGGATGTTAAAAGATTGCGTGGCCACCCACCTATGAGATGATCAGACTTCTTCATCAAAACCCTGAATGAATGGTTTGAGGCTCTTCATGTTCCTGGAGCAAGCAGATGCCACTGGGCTACACCAGCACTCAACAGAGACAAATGGAGACATTACTGGCGCCCGCTCGAGTCCGCTCGAGCAAATCAATGATCAACAGGATGACAAGTTACAAAGTGACAATTGACCTACCAGTAATAATTTATATACCTGTAAATAAGAAAAATTATTTCCAATATCTGCCAGACTTTATACTGCTTCCTTCTCTACTTCAACTAGTTCAACTAATTTAAAATTCAATGCATAATGGGAGAAGCACCGGACCCAGTCTTGACACAATCTTATTAATTCTCCATTCTCAATACATAGTCAATAGTTAATAAATTCTTGATGAGTGAATTCAGTGGATAATATGCCACCCTTTAGAATTCTTTGAACAAAGCATGATAAACTAGGAGGAAGTTGAAGTTTGAGCCTCCATGTAAAATTTGGCTTGTGAATTTCCCTGTGAATTATTCTGAAAAATATTTTTCAGAAACATTCTATGTAACCCCAAAGGGATTTCCTCCCTAAATATCAGAACACAGGTTTTCAAGCCGTTATTTTCCTGTCAATAAACATGAATTGTCAAGCACTTTGGCAAATATCAGGTGCATGAGATGCTAAATAGTCATTATAAAGCCACATAAATATTTTAGATTCATCATCCACAGCAGGGAGAGAGAAAAGCCCAGTTTCTAAAATGGAAAAAACAAAAAGAAAAGAAAAGCCTTGACATTCACAACTAAAGGCTTCATCAACTAATTGATGAACCCACCTGGTCGCACAAAACTCAGTACATATTGGAAGTGAATGCTCTTGACAAGTATAGTTATATCTGTCCCAGTTTTGGCAGAGGCATCTGGTTCTTAAGTTGGCTATTGTTTTGATGTAAATGAGGACAAGGAAAATCATGCACAGCCCATACATATTCTTGTCACACAGATTCTGCCCTGATCATGTTGATGTGGAATAATGGACATCAGGGTTAACAGCAGGCAAGATATGCCTGATGCACTGTTGGCTTTCCTTCCTGATCTGGTCTTGGTCATGCTAAGCAGCAAGGGAACCTTCTGTGAAGAAGCTGTGTGACCTTGAGCAAATGACTTCTCTGGGTCTTTATTATAAGGGCCTCTATTCTCTGGGCACTAAAAGTCAGATTTCAAATATGTTAATAATGATTTTATCTGTGTTCTTACTTCCTTCAAGGTTCAGGGGATTGAAGTGGTCAAAGGGTTAATTTTCATTTGGGAGGTGGGGAGGTGAACAATAAATAATCAGCCTTTCAACAGTTCCCACATCTTTCCTTCATAGGCTCTGTGTGATGCAACCTTACAGAGCAGAGTCCTGAGGGGACATCCATGGAGAATAAATGGGGTGATTATGTTCTCAGTTTGAGCTCATTCCCAATTTCCCCCATATCTGGTTGGTTAGGGTTGACCTGTATATCATTCTAAGCATTAGACACCAGGTCAGTGCTTCCAAAAGTAGGCAATAGCTCTCCTAAGAAGGGTAGAGGCACTGGAATGAACCAGAGAGTAGACTTGACCTTGGGTGCAATTTGGATACACCTTCTGTTTATTTGCTTGAAAAAGGCCATTTTCCAGGGGGTGCACTGAGAAGGGGGAAGTAGACCAAGTAATCTTGAAGCCTCTGCATTAGAACATGATCCAATTTGTAACCTCAGATTTTGGGTTACTGAATCTTCTGGAAATTCCCAGAAACTTAATACTATTTCTAAAATAAATATTCCCAGTAATTGCACAAAACACCACGGATGGTTATTTGGAGGTTGCAATTAATAACACAAATTTTCCCTTGGTGGATCATTCGTCCCCTTAGGTGTCACGTCATACTTTCTTTGCTCACTCTCAGATCTGTATTTTATTCCAGACTCTTGAATCTCAGTTACAAAACCAAAAGAAAAGCTGCTTCTTTGTTTTAATGTCACTGCTACTCTTAAAAAAATGCCTCTCTCCTTCAATTAATTAATTCAGGAAGTGCCCATTCTCAACACTTATTAGAAATATGTAACAAGTCTTCAGAGCTCTGGGAGGTCTAAGTTCAAAAAGTGAATATGCATAAAGACAGCAGAATATCAAATTTTTATAAGTACACCTTTTCATTCATACCACTCCTAGAGTGAAACCTGCTTTGATTTGGGCTAATTTAATATAATCATTCTAATTTAAAGCTATTCCTTCATTTCTACTTAGTAGTTGTTTAATTTTAGATAGAAAAAATGGGTTCCAACTTCCCACTTTCACAAACCAGTAAATTCATTATTCCTAAACAAAAGTGTTAACATTTAATTTGTGACTTTTTTTTTTCCATAATTCAACAGCTTTAGAAAAGCAAAATATTTCTGGTTTGGAGAGATAAACTTTTTTTTTTTTGCTTTTTGGGTCACACCCGGCGAAGCATAGGGGTTACTCCTGTCTCATGCACTCAGAAATTACTCCTGGTGATGCTTAGGGGACCATATGGGATGCTGGGAATTGAACCTGGATCGGCCACATGCAAGGTAAATGCCCTACCCGCTGTGCTAGTACTGCAGCCATGAGATAAACTCAAATGAGAGGGCAAAAGAGGATGAAGAGCAGCAGGCTTAGGTGACAATGCCTAGTCTTATGTCTTACTCAAAGTCAGCAGACATTAATTTTTGTTGTAAAAATAATGTGTAAGACAAGATAGAAGACTTCAAATAATCTCATAACAAAACAGGCAATTAAGAGAGCATATCAAAACACTTCATACTTAGAAGTGGAATTTGATAAAAAAAAAAAAAGCAAGCAAAACCAAAACAAAACAAAACAAAAGACCACACAAATAAAAAATGAAGACCTGTTACAACAATTTTGTTGAATATGTAGTTAGGAACCAACCAAAAAGATTTTGAGTGCAATTTCCATTGAAAATACTACTTGATTTTTTATCCAAGAACATATGGTAGCAGGAAGACCGCTCAGGCAATGTATGATTGGTGAATGGTGAATGGTGAATTGGTGAATTCATTTAAGTGAATGAGGAGACTGGAGTTCTAGTGAAAGAGCTATGTACGGTGCTAGTACATTAGAGCTATGGAAATTGTAGGTTGGGGTCCAGTCCTTTAAACAAACAAACAAACTGAATTTCTGCTCTGTGTTGGACTCATCTTTTGCTAACTTAGATGTAATAGGATCAGTTCTACCAACAAGGAGTTCAGTTTTCTCAAGAGGAAACTGACAGATAAGCAGAGAAGAGAAAAAGTAGTAATGTGCTCTGGGCTAGGTTACCAGGAATTTATTTTTCTTTCAAGAAAAGTTCATTTGTTTTAGAGAAGTAAGTTGAAAGAATTTATACTCAACCCAGGAATCCAAATTTATATAAGAAAGAATATGCAGCCCTTATGAAATAGCTTTATTAGGCACAATAAAAAAGAGATTTCTCTTTAATAAGCATTTGAAAATTATCTGAATTCTGAAAACAGGCTATAACCAAATCACTCTTCTCTCTAAGGGAAAGTCATATAGAAGCATTTAATAGGAATCATTAAGAGCAATTATTGGGGCTGGGCATATGGCTCAATGGCAGAGCACATTTTCACTAAGTATGGCGTCTTATCTAGACATATCTGTTTATACAAAATAAAAAACACACAAAATACCCCAATTCCCAAGAAAAATATTATATACATATATATATATATATATATATTTGATATGCCAAAAACAGTAACAACAAGTCTCACAATGGAGATGTTACTGGTGCCGGCTTGAGCAAATCGATGAGCAACGGGATGACAGTGATACAGTGATACGGTGATATTTTTTAGTTTTCCAATTACACATTTACCAAATAACTTTCCCAAATAAGGAAATTTTAGGTAAGCATCAATTGTCAATTAAATGATGCTTTGGAGATTTATAAATTTAAATTTAGATTAGTGAAGCAAAATTATGAGTATCTCTTTTAAGTGAAAAATTATGAAGTAAAGTCAAATTTCACCTTTTAAGATGGAAACAGAGACTGTGGATAATGTGTACATAATTTGATTAAATGGGTATTAAATGCATTTTTCCCTCTTTCAAAATTATTAATAAAAAACAAGGTGTATAGAGGAAGTGCTTTTAAATCTATTATTTGGGAAGATTCCATGTATGTTGTAAATAACATTTTTGAAAAATTAAGGTCTATTTTTCAAAGAAATAGACAAAACAGTTCTGAAATTCATATGGAACAATAAACACCCACGAATAGCTAACGCAATCCATGGGAAAAAGAAAATGGGTGGCATTACTTCCCCAACTTCAAACTGTACTACAAAGCAGTAGTAATTAAAACAGCATGGTATTGGGCTAGAATCAAACCCGCAGACCACCAGATTTATGCAGATTTCTGGAGTCAATTCCAGAAATTCCTACAATTCCCAGTAGATCAGGTGAAGAATGACATGCACTGATCTTGATTCCTCACCAGCTGTTATGGAGACCAATATACACTGCAAGAAACCCTCAACTTAAGCTGATAAGGGATTAATATCCAGGATATACAAGACACTAGTAGAATTGTACAAAAAAAACCCTTCAACCCCATTAAAAAATGGGGAAAGAAATGAACAGAAGCTTTCTCAAGAAAGAAATACAAATGGCCAAAAGGCACATAAAAAAATGCTCCACATCATTTGCATCAAGGAGATACAAATCAAAGCAACAGCTGGATCTTCTCATCAGGAGTATCAGCCCTTTGTAGTTTGCTGTCCTTCCCTCTTCTCTCTCTCTCTCTCTCTCTCTCTCTCTCTCTCTCTCTCTCTCTCTCCTTTTAATCCTGATCAACAGTTGACATTAGATGGATGAAAAATCCAGGAACAATATGGTAAGTTATTGATTTTTTTGGGAATTATAAGGACCTCCAGGTTTATGCAGAAGATTTCTGGAGTCAATTCCAGTAGGTCAGGTGAAGAATGACATGCACTGATCTTGATTCACCAGCTTCTGGTTTGCCACATATAGAACTGCAGGCATGCTCCAGGATGAAATTTATAAAGTATTCCATTAATTTTAAAGAATTATCATGTGGAATTTCTATACTCACCCCCACCACATCCCTGTGTGTGTGACCAGAGAAGCAGCTACTGGTATTGAATTTCACTTACTGAGTGCAAGTAAAGAATACTGCCAATCCTAAAGGCAAGCAGAGCACAGTGCTAGGCTAAATTTATGCTGCCACGCAGATTATTGTCCATCTTGGGGATTTCTCCATGGTAGTTGAAATCTGTGCTTCTGAATATTTAAACATAACTTGAACTGAATTTCTGAAATCCACTACATTAATTTTCAATGAAAATATTTCAGCAAAACACCCTTATAGCAAATTGTGCCATCATTTTCTTCTCTGGGAAGATACAGGATTATAAGGTCTTGGGAAGTGTTAAAAGGCGAAAGCATATTTTCTTTGGTAAAGTTTGGGCCTCTTGAATCTGTGCAAAAACGTTAATCCTGGGATAGTTCTGAACTATTATCTCTTCTAGCAGTCATTCGTGCCCTTTCAATTTTTCCTCTCCTAGTAATCCTATAATTTGAGACTATTCCTTTTGTTGGCATTCCTATAATTGAGAATATTCCTTTTGTTGCTATCCATTAAGTATCATATGTTCACTTCCAATGTTTACTTAGATTTTCCTAATTATTGATACTGCTTTGTCTTTTGTCTTCAAGTTCACTGATGCGGAGGTCTCCACGGTCAAACATTATGTTACTGTGGCTTGCTATTGTATTCTTTAGATCCTTCAATTCCATTTGTACAGATTCCTTCAGACTCTGAACCAATTCTTCTTAGAGTTTATTCAATTTCACTTCCAATGATAGTTTAATTTTCATCGTCAGTGATTTCTTAGTTTTCATTGCCTTTGCATGGAGTGTAGATTGTAGACTTGAGGTCTTCCTTAATCAGGCTCAAACATTTTGGGGGTCTGGAGCAATAGCAAAGCAGGAAGGGCATTTGCCTTGTACGTAGCCAACCCGGGTTCGATTCCCAGCATTCCATTAGGTTCCCTGAGTACCACCAGGGGTAATTCCTGAGTGCAGAGCCAGGAGTAACCCCTGTGCATCACCAGATGCGACCAAAAAGAAAAAAAAATTGAGGATTTGCCTGCACTTTTGTCTGTGTTTGCCAGTGCAGCTGAGTTCTTTTGTTACCCTGTAATTTCTGGAGATTTTTAACTACTGGCAATGGAACTTTAAATTCCTCATTATCTATATATTGATTTTATTAGTAATTTATACTAATGGACAACTGTGTATGTTTCTGTTGTTCAAATGATTTCCATTATCAGGAAATGGAATTTCAGTGGGATAGGGAGGTGTAAATTTACTGTTTGACATTAGTTACTAGGGCTTTAATGGGGGGTATTCTGAAACTGAACTAAGATGCTGTAGTTTCCCATCAGCTCTTGGAGTTCAAGGTTCAGTGTGGCTTGGGACTGTGGGAGTGTCCCTGTGCTAGGCAGAGGGGAATGGAAGGCTTCCCAGTCTTCTCCAGAGAACCTGGCTCGGAGGTTTTAGTTTGACTCAAGTAGAACAACACCAAGACACACTATAATCAAAACGACAAAAACAAGAGAGAGAGATAGACTACCTAGAACATCAAGAGAGAAGAAACATTTCAAATACAAAAAAATGACATAATAACAACAATAGTTCTCCCAGTGAAACCACACAAGCAAGAAAAGATAGGAATGACAAATTCAAAGCACTGAATAAAAAAATCTTTCAACCTAGACTCCACTATCCTGCAAAGTTGTCAAAGGAATTTAGATTTGAGGGAAAAACAATAATATTCTCAGACAAGCAAGAATTGGTGACGTTTGCTATAACTAAACCAATACTTCAAGAATTACTGAAAGACTGTATATAAAAAGCAAATATCTATCTGAAAAAACAACCAAATCCCACACCATAATATAGTAACAGTGCTATATATTAATAATCCTGCTGAATGTCAATGGACTTAACTCATCAAAAAGCATTGAGTGGCTACTGGATCAGGTAACAAAATCCATCTATTTTTGGCTCATATGGGCTGGAGCAATAGCACAACGGGTAGGGCATTCGCCTTTCATGAGGCCGACCTGTGTTCAATTCCTCCTCCCCTCTTGGAGAGCCCAGCAAGCTACCGAGAGTATCACGCCTGCATGGCAGAACCTGGCAAGCTACCCATGGTGTATTGAATATGCCCAAAACAGTAACAATAAGTCTCTCAATGAGAGACGTTACTGGTGCCCGCTCGAACAAATCGATGAGCAATGGTATGACAGTTACAGTGATGGAAACACATTTATACTCAGAAGATAAATACAGGTTCAGAGTGAAAGGCTGAAAACACACCTTGCAGTGCTTAGGGGACTATATGGGGTACTGAAAACTAAAGCCAGTTGGCTATGGGCAAAATAATTGCCCTACCTGCTGTACTATCTTTAAGGATCCCTTTTTTCCTTTAGACGTTTTCTTTACACATTATGGGAGGATGACCCTCAACATAATTCATCTTCCTTGCCTAGCTTGTGGCATTTTACTGTTTTCTGTTAATAAAGTGAGGAGACAAAATAGACTCAGCTAGACTGTGAGTTGGAAGTGGTTCATCGTTCTCCCCCCCAAGTGGAAGTAGATGTATTTTTAAAAAGTTCCCACTTTGTTACTCCTTCTTTCTCCTCCTCCTCCTCCTCCTCCTCCTCCTCCTCCTCCTTCTCCTCCTTCTCCTCCTCCTCCTCCTCCTCCTCCTCCTCCTCCTCCTCCTCCTTCTTGTTTTTTGGGTCACACCCTGTGATGCACAGCAGTTACTCCTGGCTCTGTGCTCAGGAATTACTCCTGACAGTGCTTGAGGGGCCATATGGGATGCTGGGAATCAAACTCGGGTTGGCCCCATGCAAGACAAATGCCCTACCCTCTGTGCTATCGCTCCAGCCCCACCAGCCCTATTCTTGCTAGATCCATTTCGCTAGTCAGAAAGCCTTACCTTCTAACAATCTAATTTCTAGTCTTAAGGATATCTTGTGGACTCCTTAAGTCTGTTTTTATTTTTGAAAAAAATTTAAGGCACCTCTTACAGTATTTACAGTATATATTTACAATATTTACAAGGAAAGTATTTATAATACTGTTAATGGTAGGGTTTCATGCATGAAACATTCCAGCACTGTACCCTCCACCAGTGTCGTCTTCCTTCCAGTACAGTCTCAGAGCTTCTTAAGACTGCTTTGTCCACCCAAGTCAATAGCACATGGTCTTTCCTGTTGATTCCTATGTAATAGTTCTGTCACTGGTACCCAATGAATATATCTTTCTTAGTGCTTTTATCCTGCATGTTCTAAATGATAAGAACTTATATAGTTCATGTCGTGAAGTTCCCATTCATTTTCAACGCTTTAAAGCAAAATGATGACGGCCATAGAGTGCTGTTGTTAAGAATAAGTTTTGCAATCTCAGTCACCATGCATGACTAAAACATACTAAAGTAACTCACCATTTGTAAAATGGGCATAATAACATTTGTCTTGCATGTACTGGAAAACTACACAATATAACTTCTACTTAAAATTTTTTTCTCTTTGGGGAAAGTGGCTGGTAGTTCAGGCAATGACATTTTAACCTACTTTCTTATCTCCCCTACATTTTTCTAGGTTGTTTCTTCTATTGAATTAATTTATTATTTTGAGGGGTATCCTGTAATTTTTTAGATTTTTAATATCTTTTCTGATCAAAATTCTGACTTTTCAATTTGTTAATGAATCCAGTGATCTACAAAAAAACCTTATACAGATTCAACTTAGTTGTTTATTTCTTGATACAGTATTTATGTGAAGTTGATTATTAGACATTCATAATAACATGGGGACAGATGCAGAGCTGTAGTTTTAAATAAATAGGCAGTTGGATGAATGCAAAATAACATGTTGGTCAAACTCATGAGTATTTTAAATAACTACATTTTCACAAGGGATCTAAGCCTGAAGTCATTTCCTCTGTTCCCAGAGCAAATTTTGAAGCATTTCCTTGTGTGGCTCTGTGAATTTGATTGGGTTCTTGCTAATAATTAATGTAAATGTAGATGCTCAGCTGGGAGAAAGGGTAAGATGGTTGCAAAAAAAAATCCAAGCTCTGGATTTTATGCTGATTATTTAAAAGTTTAATGAACTGTCAGCATCAGGGCAAGGCATTTTTAAACCGTTGAGAAGCCCTGGCAGATCCAAAGCTGCTTATGTGAATTCTTGTTCTGGAATCAAATAAACTCAGTAAAGAGTAAGGATAATTTTTACCATCATGGAAGTGAGCTGGATATTTCATTATTTCAAAAATGATAAGGTGAGGATGAATTCCAAACATAGTTTTTTAGTTGAATGCCTCCAAATAATGAAATCTCCAAGCAAATCTCCCCTTTACACAGTTGTGTTCGTCACTCTGCTATTTTCAGATCTGATGCAAACAGATGAGGGCATCAGGTTCCTTTTTTTTGGGGGGGGGGCTCAATTAATTTAATGGAGTTGTGTTGTTTTACCTCTTACCCTGAAGGATGAGGTCTGTTTGACATGATAGGAACAGAAGAGCTGAAGAAAGGAAACCTGGTGATGGGGACAGTGTTATACACTATCTCAGGGCTAGTTGCATTATATCTGCAGTGGCAGCTGCTTATGCTGAATTTGAAGAATTAAAATTAAAAAATATGTATAAGAGAGTTCTTAATGCTAACAGTGTATCAAGAAACCTCCCAAAGCATTTCTGAAAATGGAAGTCAGTGGAGTTTGTATATACCCACTTGTTTTTCAGCCATTGAGTCCACTGAGATCCCAAAGAACAAGCTACGTTAAAAAGAAAGTAGAGCATTTGTGGCGATAATAATATAAAACTGATGAAAAGTACAGCTTACATTAAAGTTCTCCTGATGATGTTCTAACTACCTAATGTACAATGGTTCATTTAATCTGACCAATAGCTTTATAGGCTAAGAATATTATCACTACTTTACAGGTGAAGACAATAAAGCACAGAGATGAAAATTAAGGCAAATCACACATTTGAGAGATGATGGTGTTGAGATTTGGACTCATGTAGTCTGTATAAAAAGCCTCAAATATTGTTACTATATTTTTAATTCTTAGCCACTGACTATTACTGTGTACCCATCACAAATTTTGTGTTCGGGGTAAGAAGAATAAAGAATGCAACTTGAGGCAAGGAGGTAGGTCTTGTTCTTTTATTTGAGTTTGATGCATAGCATAGTACCTAGAGACTAGGATGGCTTAAACAGACAAAAGAGAGCCTAATCATGTAATGAAAATGCAAACATGGCATTACATTTTCTTTGATCGAATAAAGTAAAGACCCACTAGTATCTGATAGTATCATAAGGAAAAGTCAACACAAAACCAATTGTTATTAAAACATGTGGACATTTCTAGCTGAACAGGAAGATATTTTTGTCTCCTGCCTTGTCAACTTTATAAAAAATGGATGAAGGGGTGATCTCAATGAACATGAATTTAAATCCTGAATTTAATTTTGTGTCCCAAGTTCTTTGGAATATTCAAATGAACTCAGATGTCATAATTAGTCAATATATTTTATGAACATGCTCAGAGTCTTCTGGGGACATATAAGCAAAACTTTCAGGGGTAACACCAAACATCAGTTAAAGAACTGGTGCTGGCACCATTTTACTCTCTGATCAATCAGTTAATTAGAAGAAGAGGGTTTACACGTAACCAAGCACCAGCAGTGAGGTTCACCAACCAAGAGAAATGAGCACAGTGAGAAGCAGATTTATTCAAGAGTGAAATAATTCAGATTAAAATGAAAGCACTTCTGAGTTGAATTCAGATAGATCTTAATGCCTCTGGCATGAGTGACCTAGGGCAAGTCTCTTATGACTTCCTCAATCTCAGTTTCTGTAATTTATAAATGGGAATTAAAAGATATAACTCAAAAAGTTAGTGTAAGAATTTAAAATAAAGATGTGAAAAGTACTGTGCAGTGCCTGGCTACACAGTTGGTGCTCTACAGTTGCTGACTATTGCTATCAGGGATTCTCTGCCTCAGTAAAATGACCTTTTCAGCTGGTTATTTCTTTGTTGCGAGCTATACTGAACACTGTAGGGTGCTCAGAACCCCTGGCTTCCACCACTAGATGCCAGTGATATTAGAACTGTTACCAACCACTGCAAAATGCACCTCCCCCAACACACACACACAAATGCACTCGTGCTGTTAAAAACAACCTCTGGGAGTGCTCAGCAGAGTACATGCATTTCAAATTTCATGTAATTTTAAATACAAAAGAGAAATACACAGAAAAGATAACTCGAGGGCTTTGCCAAGTTTCCACTAGGAGCTGAATTTTCTAACCCTGAATGTAAGGAAACTTGATCAAAATGGTTGGTATTTTAGTAACTCTCTGTTACTCTAAAGTACAGTAACCTCTAAAGGCACCTGCTCTAACAAAGACTAGACGAGTTCTGGGCACCTGAAGAATCACACAAACCCCATAAGCAGTTCTCTGCTTTTATTAAGGTTACTGGGCTATGGCTTCGTTTCACTAGTTAAATGAAAGAGCCTGGTACCAAATACAGACAGAACAAATTCTCATTTAAATTGTAATTAAGAACCTGCTAATCATAAGAGGCTGGGAAAAAGCTGAGGATGTAAAAATCTGATCAAAGGTGTGTAAATATTATGTTGGAATATTTTAAACAGATTTATTTATTTTGTATTTATCTGTGCTGGTAAATCTGGAAAATGTATTTGTTGATGTAAAATGGGTTAGAGTTTAGATAAGAGTTCATTTAAGGTTATTTCATGTGCTTTTTTGCAGTAACAACTCATATTGTCTCAAACACTAAGAAGGTTGGAAATAGACCCACATATTACAGAAAAAAGTGTCAGATTCTGAAAGGCAGTTCTAGCCTAACAAGTTCCATACTACATACCTTGGGGGCTTCAAATGATGCTTTACTTTTAGCATTAAATACATCATATCTAGGACAAAAATTCAAACCTATCTCCTCTTTTCTTTCTACTCTTCCAAATGCACTAAAGTGTGATTTAGTGTTATGAGTTCAATAGAACCTGGGAGGGAAGAGTTTTGATTTTTAGGCAGTTATGTTTTTTCTTCTAGGTTATCAAAGACTTCCAGCAGATAATTTTTTAGGAGAACCACAATTACTAAAGAATCTTCCTCACCTGAATGGATGCTTTTAATTCATCCACATATACACTTCAGCTTGGCCCGTGGGAGATACTACCATAATGCAGTACACTTAGATATGAAGTGGGAGCAATATAATGAAAGGTGAGAGAGAAGACAAAGGGAGGGAAAGAGGGGAGGGAAAAGGATAAGAGGAAAGAGGAAGGAACAACAAAGGAAAAGAAAAGAGCATCTTCGCAGCAAGTTCTAACTCAGATCAGATTGCAAACTCTGACATTCATCTCTGGTTACAGTTCAGCAAAGATATAGTTGATAGTTCAGAACCAATGTTTGATTTTTTGCAAACCTGGCATTGTGATGGGTTCCCATAATAAAAAACCTGTCTTCCTCTTAGTTCTGGCATTAGCTCTACCTTGAAAATTAAAGCATGCTTTATTTGGGGAGTTAAAAATCCACCTTTCTGGTAATTTACTAGAGTGAAATTCCAGTTTAAAAATAGTTAATTTGGATGCCTGAGTGTGTAATTGTGATTTAAAAAATAATCTTGAGTAAAACTCTTCATTTAAGGTTAGGTCCAGACCCATTTGTTATACCTTGGGTATAAGATGTCAGCATATATATGCTCCAAAACAGTAGAACTGTGAGGGCACACTTATCTAAGCAAAGGTACTTTTGTTTTCCCTCTCTTGAGCTACTATTAAGCTAATAAATTTACTGAGGTACTACAGAGTAATGGGCAATATAATGATTAAAAATAATAACAATAATTATGCTGTAATTCCATAAGCATATCACTTACTGTGTAATCTTTCCAGTGCAAAGCACTTTACATACCTCTCCTTTCAGAAGATCTATAACATATTTTTTAACTTTATTCTAAAGAAGAAGTTACAGACTCCAAACTGTTATATAAAAGACCATACAGGGAACAAAATCCAGGACTATATGGCTAACTCACTTCCCTTAGACTCATTGGACTTAGAGTTTGAACTACCATTAACTACTTTTCTGAAAACAAGCAAGAATATCTCAGGGATCATTCTCCAATGTTGGATGGTCAATTAAAAAGGAGCAAAATTGAAACCATAGAATGGAACTGATTGTAATTACTTAGGATCACATTGAGGCAGGTGGAAAATATGAAAAAATTTGGAATGCACATGGCAGAAAAGAAATGTGAGTCCTAATTGCCCTACTTTCTGTTGTTGGTGAATAGTATCTAGTCCCATAAACCAATTTTGGTCAATCTGATTTCCTTTATTACTCTTTCCTTTCACAACAATCTCAAAGTGTTTACTGATTCTTCTTAATATCTAGAATAGTTACCTTGACTCAACTTCTTATGACATAGATTTATCAAATGTGGGCTGGTATTTATAGTATACTCATTTGTGGTCACTCTGTCAGCCACATAAGTTATTTTTTATATCTACTTTATATTAATGACAAAAATCTGATTGCCTTAACTTTCACTATTTGACAGGAGATCAGAAAAAGGCTCAGGATACCCTGCCACAGAAATCAAGGCAGGAGATTGGCTTTTGAACTGTACACTAAGGAATATGACAAAATGATATAACCAGATGTGACATTTCAATTCCACAATCATGCACCATTCAAATGGCCATTTCTGCTGTCTGAGAACTGATATTTATTCATCTACATAAGAAGGCACTTGCTGTAGTAACATGCAGTAAGTAGCTGGCTGATTCCTTTATCCCCATTTTTCTCACATTTTCTCATTCAGTATCATTATGTTACTTCTAAAGACATTCAGAGCTCATTCTCACTTAAAGGTGTACAATTTTACCAAGCTTATCCAGCAAAACAAAAAGGAAAAATTTAAGTATCCATTGAAAGCTTGCCCTTAGTCTGTCAAAATTTCTTACAACTGCTTGCAAATGTATAGAAATCAGTCCTTCTAATCTATGATTTATGATATATATTGATCCTGGGCATTTTTAAACCTGTTTTCAATCACTGACATCTTCCATAACAATAGGATCACAGTCAGAACTTTCAGTTGTTATAGACATGGATCGATGACCAATTCCTTAACTTCAAATGGAGTTTGGAGGCTACTAAAAATATGTTCTATGAAAGTTACATGATCTGAAAGTTCTGGGATCTATAAGGTTGCACTTCTTTATTCCAAAGTAAGACCATATATGAATTGTCAAGTAGTATAATCACTTACCCAATTTGCACCCCTTTAATTTCATATACACTACCTACCAGGAACTTGAAAACTTTACCTTCTACTTATAAGTGATGTCACCTAGGAGATTTTAACAATCTGAGTTTCCCTTTCATCATCTAGAGATGATAATGATAAAATAAATCACAGTTGTCATGAGCATTAAATAAGTTCTAAAAAAGAACACCGATGAATACCAGTCTAGGTCATTGATATTACCCATACCATCACCAACATGTATCTTTGTTAATTTTCTACACTGTGATGCTATTCTGGCACAGTGTCTAATGATATTTTTTGAGGACACTAGAAATAGGAAATTGTTAATTTTTGGATGTTCACTAGCTTAGAAAAAGTACCCAGCTTCTTTAGTTGGCTTGAATTAGTTCATGTCATCATAGTATGGTATTTTTATTAGATTAAAATATATTTTATTATGGAACAAATATAAATGTTTTGGAAAAATCAGAATTAGAACATAGAGTTGTTGGCGACAAGACAGGGTTGTCCAAGTAATGGTGATCAATAATTATGAATTTTTTTAAAACTAGTACAATTATTGATGATGAGCAAATGTTTTTCTAATACTTAAAAGTCTTCTTAGGTATAAAGCATCTTCTTGAGATTGTGTTCACGCTTTGGATTTGCTTAAAGAAGTTCTTCACAATTAAGGACAGGTACAGGAGCCCACTCTCCTCCCTCCATCATTGCCTCCTTGTGGTGCCATTTGAATTGACTAGGTTTGCCCACAAGCTACCAAGGTATTCTGCTGATCCTCTACATCCATTCTACCTCTGTGACTCTTAGGGCTCAGGGATCATTTTAGAATTAACTTTGATCTTCTAAGTAATGAGTACATCAGTTTTTAATATCACAGAAGTTCCATCGAGGAGCCTTTTCTTTTTCACTACTAGAAATATTTCGCCCACCCCTCCCATTCTTACACGATGTAATAAAACAAAACCTACCCGGTGTAATACGCAATTCAGGATTTCATTATATCCTGCTGGAAGAGAGAGGCTATTTACCCAGCGATGAAACTGCCTTCACAAGATTATTTCACATAAGAAGAAAGTAGTTTTATATAACAAAATAAACTTTATGAGCAAATGAACTGAGTCAGCTCCTCTCATGAAGCTCTGTGATCTCTGTTTTGAAAATTCTGTCAGAGCATTTCTGTGTGTCCAGGAATGAATAAATGCATGTTGGAATTTTGGACTCAATACAGTAATGTACTTTGTGTATCTATTTGCATTGTACAGAAGGAATGAGCCTGTTAGGTGACTATTGTATATATATGCATATATATATATGGCTATACATATATATATGGCTATATATATATGACTATACATATATATGGCTGGAGCGATAACACAGCAGGTAGGACGTTTGCCTTGCACGTTGCCAACCCAGGTTCGATTCCTCCACCCCCTCGTAGAGCCTGGCAAGCTTCCAAGAGTATCTCACCCGCATGGCAGAGACTGTCAAGCTACCCGTGGCTTATTAGATATGCCAAAAACAGTAACAACAAGGTTCAAAATAGAGACCTACTGGTACCTGCTCAAGCAAATCGATGAGCAAGGGGATGACAGTGACAGATATCTATCTATCTATCTATCTATCTATCTATCTATCTATCTATCTATCTATCTATCTATCTATCTATGTCCAATTTGAGAAGCAAAAAAAATTCCATCCATAGGTTCATTATTCTTCTTTATCCAAGATACTATATAAAGAAGTAGAAAATATGACCTCCCATTAGCCTTTTCAAACTTAAAATCTATAAATAGTGCTTTGTCTGAGTTATTCTTCAAAATGTGTTAAGATTCAGGTCTCTAAAGTCATAAATTAGATTAGAGATCTGTAAAACTTAGTTTACTCATACAAACCTTTAAATAACTTCCAAAACTTTTTCATGCCTGCATAAAGCTTGCATATAATTTTGCATATTGTAAATTTAATAGTTGCAAAAAGCATAACTTCAGGAATAAGCGTCAATATTTTTAAAAGGTATTCATTATATACACTTAAAAAATAATCCAATGGAGTATTTTAGACACTGTGATCCATTAAAAATTTTATGAAAAAATTCTCCTTTAACTATTGAAAAATTTACCTTTAAACTTAAGTTTCATTTCTACATCCCTCATACAAATAGAGTAAAATATGATTTTTATGCTCTAAGGCATTTTATTGATCAGAGTATTTGATTTATCTGTAATAATATTATATGTATAAATTTAAATTACTTAATCTATTAAACTTAGTGCTTAAGTATCAAAAATTTCTTTTGAGTTACATGATCAGTATAACTATGATTAATAAATGACTGTCAAAATGAATATAATATAAATTTCAATAAATATTAAATTTAAATTAAATCATTTTGAGATGCATAAAATTGCTTTTATTTAGTTTGTATGCATTTGGGGAGTATGTATCATTTATTTCTTCAAAGGGACATTCATTAGCACAAATTCTATTTGTTATTTTATAGATGTATTAAGGAAGCTTGCTCCAATGAGTAAATAGCAATCAATAACACTTTGGGTATTGAACTGATACCATTACTTTCTTTTAATTACTTCTAAGTTAGGTGCCTTAGATCAAAGTTATGTCAAAAAAATACCTTCAATGATATAAGTTGGCAAGTAGGTTAGAATTTTGGTATATTTTGAAAGAAATATTAGACTATGCAAAAGGTATTATCCAGGCATTCGAATCACTTTCCTTAATCAGCACAAGACTAGTTGATTATTCAGTGTCCTCACTCTCCACCTTTTTTTAAGCACCACAAAAAAAATTTCATGCTAGCAATGTACCATGCAGTTACATTTGGGATAGAAAAGATAAATGCTTTTGTTATATAAAATAAAGTAGTTGATTAAGAAAGGAGATAAAAAGGGACTGGAGAAATAGCTCAATAGGTCCAGTTCCTGCAAGCATGCATTGCAAACAGAAGATCTTGGTTTGATTCCTTTCACTGTATGGTCTCTTAAGGACTGCCAGTGGCAACCCTGTCCACATACCCAACACAGATTTGCCCCTGAGCAGTGCTGGGTGGGGTCTTACACTCAATTATAATAATAATAATATTAGCAATAAAAATGACAAAAAAATTAAGGACAGCAAAATATTGTCAAATACCAGGACTTCTCAGTAAGATCCACTTTAGGCAAATATACATGTGACAGTTGAGAAATCCACATTTTTACTTTTCTAAGATTTTTTCATATCTATGTGCTGTAAAAAACTAAAGCTCGCCGAAGGGGCGCGTGCACTCGCGGGCTCTCCGGGCGGCTCTGTCTCACCACCCGCGTTCGGTGCCCTGGAACTGCAGTGTGTGGACTGGATCGGGACGGCCAGTGGTCAAGGACAGGCGAAGGAAGAACGAGGACCAAGCTGTTGCTGATTAGTTACCGTTTATTCAATCTTCCACCTTTCTCATCTCCCACAATTCAGCTCCGTCCTCTCTCTGGATCAAATGCTGCCTTTTTCTCTCCTCTCTCTCCTACTTGTCTCTCCCACCTTGCCCTCTAGGCTATACCCAGCCAGGTAGCAAAATCAACATAAGAAAGCCCTTCCTGAGGGCTGGTAGGCAAAATACCTCTTAAGGGTTTTTTCTCCTCTCCCCATTCCAAACACTCATTAACATCTTAATACTAGTTATTTTTGCATGGACATAGCAAGAGATACATTGAGGTTTGCAAGGCACATTCCTGGCAACATCTTGCCACAGGCTCAAACCACAGCACTCAGGCCAGATTAATCATTCCTCACCCTAGCAGGGTCCGAATCTAGTTATCACTGTTTGGATCATGACAGCATTTGTCCATGATCAAGCTCTTAACTTATAGTTAAGCATTAGGCACTTTGGCCAGGCCCATCTCGATGCCAGGGTAGCACACAACTCACCGCTTGCCCTGGGTCCTTCTTGTCCCAAGTCCTCGGGACCCTGCTTTGGGGATGCTAGGAAGTAAGGGCAGCTGAGGCTTAGGTCAAGAGAACAGATGCCCTGGAGGAAAATATCATGTAGAGTCAAATGACTCCCAGGTTACAAAAGCATAACATTTGTTAAGTCTTCCTGTGTCCATACAAAAAGGACTTGCTATGAATAAACTATGCAAAGGACTCAAGGAGAAGAGAAAAACATTATTTACAAGTCAACAGAACACTAAGAAAGAAGCTACAAATAAACAAAGAGGAATAGGAGCACTGTAACAGGAGTAACCCAAATAAACCTAAACTACCTGAGGCTATGTTATCCTACAATGTGCCACTCAGAGAATTTTTATATTCCCCTTGGTGTGTGTGTCTCTGGAAATGCCAACCCAGTCTACATTACGTTACCATTTAAGAGTGTGCAAATCATTGAGAAAAGAAAAATCTTGGTAGGAACCCGGGGCCAGGGGTGGAGGTGGCAGAGAGACAGAAATAAGGGGAGACAGGAGAGAGAATTCAGAAAAAGAAATCTATCTCTATATAGTTCTACATCAACTTAGTCTTATACAAAGGGACTAATATGTTCACTTCAAATGAGCATGTCACACTGCCTAAATAACCAGTAAGCAAAATGGTTGGTTGCCTCTGTAACGTTGGCAATATAAATAAATCTGTGCAAATCTCACTCTTCTTTCTTTGAGCTCATGAAAACTTCCAGCCACTGATTTTAATAGTGTTTCTAGCAACTCTGGTGTACTGCAGGGGTACAAAAGAATTTTAGACAATCTTGGTTTTATTTTAGAAACAAGGGCTATGGAGAAAAGGATATAATACCCTTTTAAAAGTTTTCTCAAGGACTTGGGTTACATCAGAGCCTTGTAAGGACTGGAAAACAAAATGAGAGGGGACAGAAAGAGTTATTTCAGAAAGCAAACAACTTACAATGAGTGGACCTCGGTTGTTTTCCCGATACTTGTTCTGGAAGAAAATGTAAACGACAGTAGCAGCCAAGGAGTAAAGGAAGGCAAAGACAGCCACGGTGACAAAGAACTCTGCTGAAGATGAGGAATCGCCAATCAGTGCCAGCTTCTGCCGCCCTTTTCCCTCACATGTAGGCACCTCAAAGGTCACCTGGTGCAACCTATAGAATCAGATTTAAGAAAAAGCTATTAAAAATTTTATGAAACAGAAATCAGATGTCACATGTTCTAAAGCAATGTGAGAGGTGATAAAGGAGCTTTTTATGTCACACCTATGTAACAGTTCATTAAAGAAATTATAGAGATGGGGATATAATACAGTGATACATAATGCAGTGACACATCATTTTATGGGGATTCACAATGCTTAGCCACTATAAAAAAGGGTGGAGCAAAGAAGGAGAAAGGGAATTTGTCCTCAAACCTGATTCCCTAACTCGATCCATCAACCTGAACTGAGGTCCATATCTTGGTTCTGATCTAGGGATTTTCCACCGATTCTCCTCTTTTCCTAAATCATCCTGTTCTCTCCCTGTTTGGGTCCTTTTTTGCATTCTGGTGTCTTCTCAAATATCATCTTCTGAGATAACTTTTTATGATTAATGATCTAAAATAGCTATTTCCCTGTTATATGTCTCCGATCATACCACCTTATTTGATTTCATTCACAGTCATCATCATCAGACGCACTGTCTTCATTATGTATGTGTTTTTCTGTCTCCACTGCTCTTTCCACGACTGGGAGGTGATTCATTTTGTTTTTCATTGTAAACAGATTTGTAAACAGATGCCAATATTTGTTGGAACACTCAGTAAATAAGAATTGGATATTTGTGTAAACACTTGTTAGTGGCAAAGAATTTTTTCATTATTATTTTGTTTGCTGTGGGGGACCAAAATAGCTCCCAGTGGTGCTTGGGAGCTATTTTTGGATTGGTGCTCAAGGATCATTGTCTGTGGTGCTCTGGGTCCATGTGGTTCCAGGGGTGAAACATGGGCCTCCTCATACCTTCCTGCCCTTTGAGCCTTCTGTCCACCACTGAGTGGCATTACTGTTTCTGTGAAGTGATATTAGTCCTATATTAATAGAACCTTCAGAACTGTTTTAGTGATTAAATCCTAATAGTACAGCATCCAGATTCAATTACTCACTAGAGAAAAGAGAGACTTACTGCTCAACAAATAACACCTAAGGCAAATGTATTCGATTGCACGGGAGCTCACAATGTGAAGTGGATGACAAACTATATTTCAAAGTTTGAAAAATTGAGAAAAATTGAAAAATTTTTAAAATATTTTACTTCCACAGAAATGACTAACTTATTCTTTAAATATCAGAGAGGCATTTTGAAACAGTCATGAATGAGGCTTATAGATGTCAACAGTATCCATTGGAAAAATTAACAATGGTGGTAAAGACAGTGACTTAAACTTATGCCTAGGAAGTCACTGTCACTGTCATCCTGTTGCTCATCAATTTGTTTGAGCGGGCACCAGTAATGTCTCTCATTGAGAGACTTATTGTTACAGTTTTTGGCATATCCAATACGCACGGGTAGCTTGCCAGGCTCTGCCGAGTGGCCTAGGAAGTATTTATTTTATACAGATTTGTTGTCCATATTCTCTTATAATTTAGAATATATAGTAAGAGTAAAATTATTATATTAGCAACTAACTTTTTGTGCATTTCTTGTGTGCTAGCTATTGTTTCATGCATTATTTAATTTAATGTTCTTGGTCACTCTATAATGTAGACACTTTAATGCCCTGTTTCCATTTAAAGAAGAAAATAAAATGGTTTAGAGAGGTTAAGCTTCTTGTCCTGAGCCATTCAGCTGGTAAATGCTGAGCCAGGAATCTAAATCTGTTACTAATCCCAGTGATTGAGTTTATTAACTTTTATATTAACCAGTTTCTGCTAAATAATGAGTTTAAAAAGGAGGACAAATATTTTTTTCAAAGTGAAGTTCACAGGCCCTATCATTAGAACCATCATTGGTCTTGATAATAAAGTATATCTTAGGGCCTCATTTAAGATCTACTGAATTGAAATCTTTAAATCCAGTCAAAACCAAAGCTATAAAGTCCATTCCCCATAAGTTCCTTATTTTTCAGAAGCATAGTCTTTTTTCTTATTATTTGAGAGTAATTTTAGAGTAACATTTAGAGTTCATGTAATTAAAAAAAGTAATTTTTGTTAGTTTAAAAAATTGTAATTTTTTTGTGAAAACTGAGATGCCTTTGTTTTAGTTAAAAATAAGTATATATCTTCATTAAAGTTCAGGATAATAAAAGCATTCATTGTAGTTTCATTATAGTGACCCTTTCTTTTCTTGCCAAAAATATTTAAATATTTATCAATAGTCTAATCTGTAGGAATGCTGAAAATAAAAAAGTTTAACAGATCAACATACTAGTTTGGCTATAAGTTATTTTCAAATAATGTACAAATTTTTCTTATGACATAGTTAATCAACAAATTTTTGAAAAGGACTGTAGTTTACACATTGGCTAGAGACTGAGAAGAGAGTAGGGGAACATCCAATCAAAGAAAAAAAAAAAAGAGATTTTGAACAAATAGCCCTGCACTAGTTTCTGGTGTGGTCAAATATTCTCCATGGAAATTATTTTAAAATTAGTGCATGAAAGTGAGTAGAAATTCCCAAGGGAAGATATATTAATATATATAGGAAAAGATATATAAATATAATATGACTTCACACCCACTTGATGTAATTACAAGTTTTGGTGAGATTGTACTGGAATACAAAGGTAATATTAGAATAACAATTTCTAATTATAAAAATTAGAATTTTTTATACATTGTCAATGGAAATTTAAAATAGTACAGCTGCTTTGGGAAACAGTCTGGAGTTATTTAAGTGATTAATTATAAAGTTATAATATGATTTAGCAATTCTACTCTGAGGCTCAAGAGGAATGATAACAATAGTCTGTCTTTGGAAAACTCTTACTGAAATCATCATATTTGCATTATTCATGGTAAGTTAAAGAGAAAAATCTACAAGTCTATCAAATAAGGAATGCAGAATAAAATATGGCATATCCATACAAATTAATATGACTCATCTATAAGAAAAAAGAACTAAAACATATTTAAACATAGAGAAAAGTTTATTAATATATTTTATTTTGAGAAAATTTTGTGGTCACACCTGGCAGCATTCAGGGATCATTCATTACTTTGCACTTAGGGATCACCTTTTTTAAAAAAACTTTATTGAATTACCGTGAGATAGTTCCAAGCTTTCATGTTTGGGTTATAATCACACAATGATCAAAAACTTATCCCTCCACCAGTGCACATTCCCCACCACCAATATCTCCGATATATCCCCCATTCCCACCTTCCCCCTGCCTCTAAGGCAGACAATATTCCCCATACTCTCTCTCTACTCTCTCTACACTCTCTCTACTTTTGGGCATTATGGCTTGCAGCACAGACACTGAGAAGTCATCATGTTTGGTCCATTATCTACTTTCAGCATGCGTCTCCCATCCCAACTGATTCCTCCAGCCATCATCCATCTGCCTTCTCCCCTCCGCTCATGAAGCAGTCTTCCAGCTATGGGGCAATCCTCCTAGCCCTTGTATCTACTGTCCTTGGGTGTCAGCCTCATGTGATGTTATTCTATACTCCACAAATGAGTGCAGTCTTTCTATGTCTGTCCCTCTCTTTTTTCTTTTCTTTTCTTTTCTTTTCTTTTCTTTTCTTTTCTTTTCTTTTCTTTTCTTTTCTTTTCTTTTCTTTTCTTTTCTTTTCTTTTCTTTTCTTTTCTTTTCTTTTTTCTTTTCTTTTTTTTTTGCTTTTTGGGTCACACCTGGTGATGCACAGGGGTTACTCCTGGCTCTGCACTCAGGAATCACCCCTGGTGACTTCACTCACATGTAGAATATAGAGAAGCAAGTCAAAAGAATAGACAATGACCAATGAAAACAACCAAACTGAGTCTGATATGCAAGGTGATACTAACGGATGAGAAAAGACTTAGTAACAATGGTGGAAGGATATCAACACTCCGATGGTGCATATTGTGCTATAACATTGTGAGCCTATAGCATTAATAATAAAACTATTATAAACTAAGAAATATCTACTTAAAAATATTATGCTAAGTAAAAAAAATGAGTCACAAGGCACAATACATTTTATAATCTCATTTACATGAAGAGCTCAGAATAAGAAAATTTATAGGATTTATTTTTGTAACCAAGAAAATGTTCTCAAACTGTGGCTAGTTATAGATATATAAACTCAGTGATTATATTAAAGGCCATTCGTGTATTTTAAGTGAGTTACCTGCCTGTTATAGAAGTAATATTTCAGTGATGCAATTTAAAAATATGTGGGAAAGAGCACAACCAGGTTCCTACAAAAGCAGAAGCACAGTACATGGGAGATACGAAACATGGGTTGAAGACCAGAGTATGGCAGAAAAGACGGAGAAGGGCCAGAATGAGATGGAGAAGCCAGGACTGTGGATTCTTGTGGGTCATCTAACAGATCTTTGTCCTTAATATAAATATTGGAAATACTTTCTTATAATATTCTATACAATACTTCCTTACAATATTTTCTTACAATTTTCTTATAATATTACAATATTTTCTTACAATAATTAATATGTAAGTCAACAGGGAGGGTCATGCCAGCTCTTGAAACATTTGCACAGTTGCTTTGCTCAGTATTATTTATGATTTCCACACAACACACTCAGTTCACAAGTGAAGACAAAGTCTGCAGGCTGTGTACAGTCAGGCCAGAGGGAGGAAGAGTCAAATAATCGTATTTTTTTTCTGTGCAATTAACTAAATGTCAGCATTTTCCTTATTGCTGACTTATTGTGTTAATTGTGCTTATCTGCAAACTTAAAAAAAAATCACTAAAATCCTCTGTGCTTATTAATACAAATGATTTATGACTTGGTATTTAGACTCCCAGCCACACTGGAACAAAAATCAAGAGAAAGAGCGGAAATGGAAGTAAAGCTCTGAACTAAGGACTATTCCTTCAAAGGGAGAAGGGCTAGTTTTTAAAAAATTTTTATTAGTGAATCACCGTGAGGTACATTTACAAATTTATGAACTTTCTTTTTTCTTTCTTTTTTTTTTTTTGCTTTTTGGGTCACACCCAGCGATGCTCAGGGGTTACTCCTGGCTTTGCACTCAGAAACTACTCCTGGCGGTGCTTGGGGGACCATATGGGATGCCGGGGATCGAACCCAGGTCGGCCGCGTGCAAGGCAAACACCCTACCCGCTGTGCTATCGCTCCGGCCCCCAAATTTATGAACTTTCATGTTTGCATTTGCTTTACATCCCTCCACCAGTGCCCATTCTCCTCCACCAATGTTCCCAGTATCCATCCCACTACCCCCACCCCAACTTCCACCACCCCACAGGGTGTTGTAGTTTGCAATAGAGGCATTGAGTGGCCATCATATTAGGTGTATAGTCTATTTTGAGTACACAACTTTCAACCCAAGTGGGTCCTCCCAACATTGTCTACTAGGTGTTCCCTTCTCTATCTCTGCTGCCTTTTCCGTAGAAGGGCTAATTCTTAAAGGAATAACTTGTCATCTCAAAATAGTCTGAGCATATTACTTCATATCACTGAGTAATATATATGGTGTATTCACATAGAATCTGAATGATGTGATTATGGACATATATGAACAGAATGAATCTTTTTAATGGCAGAAAATACATTATCTTTGGAGAGAGAAGCTTTATAGATAAGATGCATTTAACTGTTGTAACAACTTGGGAAGCCAATGCCATTTATTTGGAGGCTAAACAAGGGAAAAATTTTCTGTACGGATATTGTGTGTCAGTTGATAAAATATGGATGCCACCAGGGCCACCTCTGATTGTGTGAGGAACTAGTCAGGGAGCACTTGCTGAGCTGGCAAAAGGGACCAAATCCAATCTGTGGATTTCAAAAGTATGATTCCCTTCTTAGCTAGCCAGACTCAATCAAGATGTAATTGAATTTTGTTAGTTTTACTGCATTGTGTCTTTCAATAAAAACCCTTCATGTTAGAGTAGTTATGTGGCTTAGAATTTTATCAATGTTTAAACATAAACCTTTGAACACTTCTGTCTAGCATCAATAAAACTAAAGAAACTTCTGGGCATTTATATATTTTGTCCAAGTTCTGTTTACAGGATCTGGAAACATATCAAGCAGGTCGATGTTGCTTTATTAATTAAAAAAATGTAATAACAACAACAAACATTCTCAACATTTAGGCATCGTGGCGCATTATTGACTTACATCTCGCTGGTTCTTATGAAACTTCTTAGGTAGGTTTTCTATCACTATTATCACAGATGCAGAAACTGAAGCTGTGAAAGGCTAGAGAGCTTGGTTGAGGCCAAATCCTTAGAGATGAAGAGATGATTTTGGAACAAAAGTTGATTAGGAAGAGCTTACCCTGGCAGTTACAGTATACACCTGCCTCTCTTATAAAGTTACAATATCCTTAGATCTCCCGTCAAATATGTGTAAAAATGACCAAACCAGCTTTCCCACACTATCTAATGAGAGACTGACAGTGTATACTGAATAGGATTCTAAATCAACAAATGCTACAATTTTACTCCAAAGTATGTAAATTAAAAATGGTATAAAGTAGCTAGCAGACAGAAATTTAGACCCATAGTCTAGTCAACAGGAACTCATTATAAGTTTCCCACTTTCCAAATTTTGTCATGTGTTAGTCTAACATTTATCTGAGATACAAGTAGGTGACAACTGACCTGATTGTATCATGTACTGAAATCGTAATCCTTGCTATCTATGTGTTTCTTTATAGAACTGCACCAGTGCAGGATCAAGTAGAACAGTATGATTATGAGTATTTGGCAATAGGACATGAAATTATCAAAATATTCTTTAACCAGGTGTGAATGACAAAACAAGACTAAAGTTCTGCGCAATACATCTGGGGGTGATTCAGTACCTGACAGTGATAAAACGTTCCAAGGGTGGTGATCTTGCCTAAAGCAAATACAAAATGGTTTTAAGAGTGGTGGTGAACGAGCTACTACCACTGAATTTCTGAGAACTGAATTAAAGTGGTCAATAGATAAGAGGGCAACTGGAAAATTGTAGTTAGGAATATATTCATCTCTATTTTCTATAGTTCTTGTTTCAATCTTTTTTTTCAGTTAATAAGGACTTTAATCTTTTTGCTTGGTTATTTTCCTTCTTATTATAAAAGATCAACATTGTTCTAGTTTTTGATGGAGTTTTCCTTCTCTATGCATATGAACTTTGTGTATGCATCTACACACTTTCATACCTCTACTTGCTCAGCTTATTGTGCTCCATCACATAACTGACAACAAAATCCTGTGACTTTATACTTAAACACACTCCATTTCATTTTATTTCCCAGGCAATCTTCCCTTCAACTTTGAAGATCAGAAAGCTGGAGTTAAGTACCCTTAAAACAATCATCAAAAGCGTCCAGTTATCAGAATAGGCAAAGTTAGAACCCAGGCTTTAAGATTTCTGGTGCAACATATTTTTACTTACAACCCAAATTCCATTTAAAAATGTTCCAAATCATTGCATTCTTTATTATGGTCAAGTTCTTCCTTCATTCAAGAGGTTACTAAAGCTGTATTGCTGGTCATTAGAGAAACTGAGATGGGAAAACAAAGAGTCATGAAGAAAAATGGAGATGACCTGGAAGACTGAAAAGGGTCCCTTCTGTCAACTCTGATGTTTAACGTTATGAGAGTGATTCCGCATCTACTATTAGTGGATGGCCATCAGAAATTGACACTGAGTATAAACTAGGCCAGGCACCATGTCTAATGCTTTTCCATAATATCTCACTTAAGTTTTCTAACATAATGAATGATGTGCTATCACTATAACTTTTTAATAAGACATAGACTAGGAAGGACAATGAAGATCAGGGTGGTTAAGTGACTTGCAATAGCAAAATGTTGAAATGGACTCTCTCTTGCTCTTGAGTCCCTAAAGTGAATAAATATAAACACACTATTGTATTTTTTCTGTCAAATATTTACTGATTCTTATTTATTGCTAGATTTTCTTATGGCCTTCTCGCAAGTCAGTTCTCCTGATAATTTTACTTACTATTCAAAAGAAGGATAGCCGTAGGATAAATATGTGGGGAATCTGGTTTCTTTCATTGATTCCTCACTCCTGGGTGATTTAAAGGTGGTTTGAAAGTTGCAAACATTGATCAGAACAAATATTTTGTTTATGCCACCAGTACTTCATAAGGCACATTTTAATACAAAGGGCAAAATCTTTAATGTGTGACTAAACAAGACCTCATGGTTAGAATTTACTTAGGCTGGAAAAGGCAGAAGATAGGATAAAGTTGGGAACTAAGAGATTTCCACTGCTGGGTTCAGCTGCAAAAGGTGAAAGCAAGTTTGACATTATTAGCTGGTACAGGAGAATATTTGAGATGCAGGAACATGTCAAGAGGAAGTTGACAAAGATTAATATGCCTGAAATACGTCCGATGGTAATGAAGGACCATTACTAGCCTCTGTCAAATCAAAAAATCAAAAAATGCTGAAACATAAAACAATCTAGTTCATAAACATCTTTCTAGGAGTGCCTTAAAGATTCTCTCATTCCCAGGAAAGTCAATGAACGGTGAGATAGCTGCACTTCATCTGCTAAGAGATGACCTCCACCTTTTTTTTTTAATCTTTGTGTAGGTGGCACTGTTTAGGAAGCCAGACTTATGTTTCCAGACATTTCTGTCTGAACCTTGATTAAATGCAAATCAATTTTATCTCCCAGGCTTTTCACAACAAAACTCAAAACTAATTCAATGAAAATAATTACCTTTAAAAAACCAAAAAAACCCTAAACCTGAACTAAATGAAAGGCAAAGGCTGTGCTTCTGTTCTTGAAAACAAAGGGAGCCTTTCTCCCCAATGTGATTTTGCATTACATTTATTAAAGTTTATTGTTTCTGTCAAAGGAATTTTCAGTGACTTTTTGTTCTTTCTACTACTTTACCACAACATTTTTTTTAAGGAGAGTAATAATAAATATTGAGCAAAGGAAACGGAGCTAGGCCTGGGAAAATGTGATGAAGTTTAGTTCAAGCAAATCTCTTTCTCCACAATTCACTGTGCTTGCAAGCAGGAAGCTAAAGCTGGAAAAATGACTGCCCCTCCCCCACCATGTAGCTCTCACTGTCACATATTCCACCAAGATATTTATGAATTTATACAAAGAAGAATCTTTTTAAACTTCACCACCATAACCCCCGCCACACACACACACACACAAGTTCCTATTTAAGTGGATTTAGACTCTTTGGGGACTTAAAGGGTTACTAGAGACCAGAGCTTGGAGTGAAGCTGAGAGCAAGAAGGTCTATCAGACCCATATAATGGCTTACAGAGAGGCATTGCTGTTCTCATTAAGCTATGATTTATTAATTTTAGTTTCTTCAAATAGAATTTGAGTCATGGGAACTCAGACTGCTTCTACATTGTCAAATTAAAATACATAATAGGTCATTATCTGTATATTTCAGGGAAAATTCTTCTGTCTTCTTTTGTTTGTCTTCCCTGAACTGAGCTACCATTCTCCAGAGAATTATGAAACACAGATCCCAGAATTCATTTTTTAAAATTTGATGTCCATATAACTACATACTTATCCATTTTATTTGGTCAGTGCATTTGGTTTCATGAGTAACCAATCAAATAATTTGACTAAAAGGTATCTATAATATTCAAACACATACATAAACCTAGCAGGAAAAGGGTAACAGAAATCTGTCTGTGGTGAATTTTTGTTTAGAAGTCAGGTATAACTGTTTTTATTAATTCAATCAAAATATGCACTGTAGCACTGTTGTCCTGTTGCTCATTGATCTGCTCGAGCGGGCATCAGTAATGTCTCCATTGTGAGACTTGTTACTGTTTTTGGCATATCGAATATGCCACAGGTAGTTTTCCAGGCTCTGCTATGCGGGTGGGATACTCTCAGTAGCTTGCCAGGCTCTCCAAGAGGGATGAAAGAATCGAACCTGGGTTGGCTTCATGCAAGGCAACTGTGCTATTTATAAAACTTTAATCAATAACAGATATTTTTAGAGGAGAAAAAATATAAGATTACTAATATTCCTATCCCCAATATTGACAACTTCAACAAATGGAAATTAAACTTTTTAATATGCTGCCTATAACCTAGTACCACAAATGCACTGTATGATAGTCATATAAGATGCACAAAGGATGTGCAAATTATCATTTTGTCAGAATACAATCATGCATTGGTGTATATTATAACTCTTTCATCTTTTTTCTTTTAAATTTGTTTTTGGGCCAAACCTGGCAGTGCACAGGGCTGACCCCTGGTTCTTTGTTCAGGAATCACTCCTAGCAGGGCTAAGGGACACCATATATGATTCCTGGAATAAAATTCAGACCAGGCAAGGCAAACATCCTGTCCACTGTACTAACTGGCTCAATATTTCTAATACAACTTAAATTAATTCCTTGAACATGCATCTTTTTATATTTGCATGGTAAGTTTCTTTTAATAAATTTCTGGTAGAACTTCTGAGAAAGGAATGTATTAGTCAGGGCTCACCAAAGAAAAAGAACTAAAAGGATATTCCTTTTAAGGAAGTTATTTTAAGGAATTGACTCATGTGATTATGGGGGCGGAAACGTACAAGGCTGGAAATTCAGGTAATATCTTATGTTTCCATCTTGAATCGAATTGATGAATAACCACCTTGATCTGAAGGCAGAATTTCTCCTTTTACAGGAAACCTCAGTCTTTACTCTGAGGTTTAGATTGATTATTTAGATTGGATGCAGCCCGCCCACATCATGGAGGGTAATCTGTTTTACTTAAAGTCAACTGATAGCAAATGCCAATCACACCCTTAAGAAAATCTTATTTTTAGCTTTTAAGATGGCTGGCATTATCTAATCAGTATTTCACAATCTCTTTCCTGGTCATGTCACCTTTTGAACTTGTTTCCTTCCTGTGCGGGTGGGGCACAGAAAAAGTGCTGTCAATTGTGCCAGATGGTAGATTTCCAGATTAATTTTTTTTCTAAAAAAGGACAATAGACAAAATAAGTTTGGGAACTTCTGATCCTAGATGAGAATTTGACCAAATATCTACAGTCCAGCTGAGTAGACCTCCATATTCTCCATATTCTCACATGGAGAATATATCATGTCTTATGGCTTTTCTTCAAAATTGTCAAAGTCCCCTGTCAAAACACTATAGAGGTTTGCACTCCGAGGAATGATGAATAAGGATTGTCTTCTTGTTAAGTAAATCTTAAGCCTTTTACTATAAGGACTGGGAGATAGTATAGCAGTTAGATAGAGCACGGGGTTAGCATGTCCCTAACCTGAGTTTGATACCCAAGTCGAGCCATGGGGCACCACATAGTCCCTGAGTACCACCAGTTTCAGACCTGGAGTACCCCCACCACTATGCCAAGCACCCCTTGGTGCGGCCCTAGAGGCTCCCAGCACCAAGAAGGTGGCTGTGTATCCCCAGCACCACAGAGCCTGTGCAGACCCTCTGGCCCTAGCATTGAACTTGTGGACTACTTAGCTGAGACTTGCTGGTGGGGGGTCTCAATTTCCTGAGCGCTGAGAGGGAGCATCTCCCTCACAGAATAATGAATAATAGGAAATGAGACTTTCACTGTATAGAAATATATATCGACACAAAATAGAAACTTTCATGACATTTAATTTCTACATAACCGCTCCCCCTAGCCAACAGCCACCAACTCATGGCCAATCTTTATTTAAATTTTATTTTCTTTAACACGACTTGCAATGCTGTTAGTGATGGGGTTTCAGGCATACAATGTTTCAACAGCACATCCTCCATCAGTGTCCACATCCTGACACCGCATTTTCAGAGTCCCTCTACCCAACTTCATGGTAATTATTATTATTTCTACTTCTACTTCTTCTTCCTTCTTCTTCTTTATCTTCTCCACCTCTTCCTCCTCTTTTTTTCTTTTTAATTTTATTTTATTGAAACACTGTGAGATAGTTACAAGCTTTCATGTTTGGGTTACAATCACACAATGATCAAACACCCATCACTCCACCAGGGAATTGAGGGAATGTGCATCCTACTCCTCTTTATCTCCTTCCACCTCTCCTTCCTCTCCTCCTCCTCCTGCTTCTCTTTAACCTCTTCCTCCTCCTTCGCATTTTTACTGAAGTTTTAATCATATTTTACTTTCCATGCGTACATCATTCCAAAATCAAACCCATCACCAGAGATACTGCTTCCCTCCACAATGATCCAAGGGTTTCTTCCAGTCATACCCTTTCCATGTAAGCTCAATTCTATAGACAAAAATCTCCAGTTACAATGACTTTGGCTATTTATTGTTCCCTTACAACAAAGGAAACCACATACAAGAGATCATTTAAAAATTTTTATTTATCGTGGAGGTGGTGACATCTATTCATATATAGGTGATTAAGTTAAACTGAAATAAAAATCAGTCATAAATCAATGTAAATTGAAAATGAAGCTAGACTATCATTCTGATTTGAAGGAATGATAGACAGCATCATGGTCAGGCAACAACTTAGGAATTGATAGCCTTGAAACAAGTTTTGAAGTAAGTGTTAAAGGAACTTTAAAAAATAGCACAAACTTTTCAACCATTTGCCATTTGGTATGGCATTCACTCAAATGCCTCTGGTTGCCCCCTGCAAGATTAGGAAAGGTCTGTCTAATCTTAGCTTCTATAGAATTTATGCTTTATAAATAGTGAATTAACGTTTCATTTTTTTTTCTTAAAGAAATATTTTATTGAAGCACCATGAAAACAAGAAAAAAAATACAAAGCTTTCAGGTTTAAGTCACAGTCAAATACTGATTAAACCACCATCCCTTCACCAGTGCACCCGTTCCACCACCAAGAACCCCAATACACCCCCCTCCCACCCCACCCCCTATCTAAGTAGCTAATGATATTCCCATTATTCTCTCTATATATTGAGTACATTTCATATTTTCATACAGAACTCACTATTATTGATTGGAAATTTCCCCCAACAATCAGGTCTGCTGAATAAGCATCATCTAATAATTTCTCTTCATTGGTAAGATAGCGGCCGCGCGGTTTTGGGTTTCTAATATTTTAGCTCAGTTCACAGTCAAAATGGATGGCTGCAAGAATCCGCTCTGGTGCCAAAATGGGTTAGGAGACCTCAGGATCACAGTCAATAGGCGCGGAGGCTCTGCTTCTCGTGCTGCGGCTCTCGGTTCATCTCTGGGCGGAAGGCACGCCGGGAACGCCCCCCTCCCAGGACCACCTACAGGCTACGTCACTAAAGAAAGTCCTACCTCCTGGTGGAGGGGTCTTAGAGGGTGGCTCTCACCGCGTGGCTGCTGCCGCTGCCGCCATTTTCGCTCAGAAAAATGGGGTGGAGAGGGAAAAAAAATCCCTCCCCGGGCTGCACGAGGTTGTAGCTCAGTTCACAGTCAAAATGCATGGCTCAAGCATCCGCTCTGGTGCCAAAATGGGTTAGGAGACCTCAGGATCACAGTCAATAGGTGCGGAGGGTCTGCTTCTCGTGCCGCGGCTCTCGGTTCATCTCTGGGCGGAACTAACATTTCATTTATATTGAATGTCCTATGTCTATTTAGGTGGCTTTGTTGCATCTATAAAGATATTTATTGCAATCTTTTAATTATTGATATATACTTAAGCATTATCTGGAGCAATACCACAGTGGATAGGGCATTTGCCTTGCATGCGGCCAACCTGGGTTCGACTCCTCCATCCCTCTTGGAGCGCCCGGCAAGCTACTTAGAGTACCTTGCCCGCATGGCAGAGCCTGACAAGCTCCCCGTGGCATATTCGATATGCCAAAAACAGTAACAACAAGTGGAGACATTACTGGTGCCCGCTCGAGCAAATCGATGAACAATGGGATGACAGTGGTAGAGTGCATAAGCATGATATATAATAAGTATATTCTAACATAAACCCTATACTCCTTTTTAGGATAAAACACACTTTTATACTTCTATAGGTCTATTCATATTTTTCCTTATAATTTTTTAAATTCTTTCCTTACTCTTTTTTTAGGTTTATATATAGAGAGAGTTTTTTATGTATATAAAATTTTTAACAAGTTCTTTCAACTATAAAGATATTATAAATGGATATTTTAATAAGAAATAATTTCTAATTATCACAAATATCATATATTTTAAAGCAATTTTCAAGATGTAAACCTGGCTGGGGATCACAAGTTTTGCAATAGTCAATGATTTGTCTCTAGTACTTTAGATTGACCTGACAAGACACTGTTTCTGCCTTTCTCTAGGCAATTGATTTATGATCGAAAACTTCCCATTCAAACGTTGTTGATTAGCAGAAGATGATGTATGAACCAGGGAGTTGGCTATCAAAAATGTCCCACTGGTGGTATGACTATCTTCTTTTCTTTTTACCCACTCACAAATGACTAACTTCTAACTGTTGGATGTGGCACTGGTGGTATCCAGCACCCTTAGGCTGAGTACCCAACTATGAAGTCCACATCAGTCCATATAATCGTGGACCCCAAAAAATCATTTCAGCACTGTTGAACATGACTCCTTATGAAAATAAATAAATAAATAAATAAAAAAGAAATCAAATAAAATTAGGGAGTAGACAAAGGTTCTTAGGAGGTCCATGGATGAGCTTCTGGAGTCCATGAAGAAATTCGGATCATTTCATCATTGTTAAAAATAAATACTGGAATCTCAATAAATTGACAAATTCAGAAAAACAAAGATGAACTGAACTTATCATTTTGATGACCTAGTGTTGAAAGTGGAAATGAAAATTGGGTTCTAAAGCTTTCACTTAATCTATTTTGTAGGTTCACATTTTATCTAGCATACAATCAGTGGCAATCCGTCACTCTACCCACTGTCTACTTATCCACCTTATCTACTCTCATAATATTCACACTTCTCCATGTTGCCTCCAACAACATGGAGAATATTAGTGTAGACAATGAGCTGTTACTGTCAACATGTCAGTCCCAAAAGCCCTCCTTTTCTCAACATAACCAGTCCCCAAATATCTCCTATTTACCTCCACTTTGAGTACCTCCACCTTTTCACACAATTTCCCTCTAATTGAAAGGCAACAGAAAGCAACCTATCAACCCTTGACTTTGTGACCTTGGACAAGTCTTGGGCCTTTCTGATCCTCAACTTTCTCATCTGCCAAATGGAGCAAAAAACAAAGGCACCTATATCTCATATGGGCTTTTTCAGACTCTCAAATAGATCATGGGATATACAGAACTTATCTAATGCTTGTGTGTAACAGGTAATTACAGTTAGATTGACAAGTGAGCTGCCAAGTACTTTCAATTTAAAACTCAAGATTAAAAGTTAATTTCTGAACAATTTTAAAAAATTCATCTGTTTATAAGAGTAGATTTAAATGACCTGGAAAACATGGCACATTCTATTACTACAGTGCTGTGACAAAAAGCCACCCTGTCAAGCAGCTATTTGGTCATTTTCTGTTGTTTGCTGTCACTTCATTCTTCACATAATAACCGACTTCACTGAGTGTTCAGAATAAGACTTAACAGAAGACTTGCTGTGTGGGAAATTTAATATATCTGCCAGATTATAATAAAATAAATAGTAATCACTTATACATATAGAACAAAATGCCATCTCCTTTAAACCATCGAAAAGTTATTGCCCTGTCAAGTGGCTATGAATTGTAAATTTTCAATTCTTTAGTTATTAATATCACCATCAACAAAAAATCACTTAAAAAATGTAAAGCACAAAGCAATTTGGTCCATTTCCGTTAACTGAAAACTGTTCATCATATTTATCAGCATGGAATGAAAAAAGTGTTTTTTACTATCAGCAAATATAATGTCACCCATATTTAAGATGCCTTGCCAGGAGTTGGGGGATTAATCATACTATTTTCAAGTTGCATTTGGAACATGACATCTAATAATTCATTTTCCACACAGCAACCAAAAATATTAGAGCATGTCACTTCCCTGAATAAATTCTTCCATCTGTTTCCTTATCCACCTTGGGCCATAGCCAATCCCTTACCATGCCCCAGAGAGACAAACATACCCTAAACTTGCCCACTTTCTAGCTGTCAGAAGCATACTTCTTTCTTTCTTTTTCGGGAATTCCCTCATGCTTCTTGGGATCTTTGAACCAGCCTTCATATAATATAATATATGTATATATATATATGCACACAAACATACATGATATATACCTTATATATTATATATTGTAGCACTGTAGCACTATTGTCCCGTTGTTCATCGATTTGCGTGAGTGGGAACCAGTAAGGTCTCCATTGTGAGACTTGTTACTGTTTTTGGCATATTGAGTACACCATGTTGGGTAGCTTGCCAGGCCCTGCTGTGCAGGCAGGATACTCTTGGTAGCTTGCCGGGCTCTCCGAGAGGGATGGAGGAATCGAACCTGGGTCAGCCGTGTGCAAGGCATGCCCTACCTGCTGTGCTATTTTTCCAGTCCACTATATATTGTATGTGTATATAACATATACATGTATATATTTTCCGTGATTAACGTCACCTTTTAACTCAGGTCCAAGTTCAAATGTTACCTTTTCTGAGAGACCTCTTTAAACCATCTCATCTAAAAGTTATATAAGGAAAGAAACAGAGCGAAGGGGGATAAGAGACACATGGGAAGCAATGCAGGGTAGAAGGGGATTGAGTATATAGGGGTGTAAGGAAGTGGTATAATTAAATATCCAAACCATGGAGTCAACACCAGTGAAAACAGGAGATCCAAATTTTAAAAATGTGCCTGTCAAAGTGGCAAGCGGGGGAAGTGGGGTGGGTGGGAGGGAACCTGGAAACAGTGCTGGTGAGATTGGTGCTAGAATACTCTTCATCTGTAACAACTATACACAGCTTTGTAAATCATGATACTTTAATAAAATAAAATTATATTTCAAAATAAAGGGAATACCCTGCCCCTAATTATTCTCTAGTACATTTATCTATTTTATTTAATTTATTTTAACTAATTAAATGGACTGGAGCGATAGCACAGCCAGTAGGGTGTTTGCCTTACACGCAGCCGAGCTGTGTTCGATTCCTCCATCCCTCTCGGAGAGCCCAGCAAGCTACCGAGAGTATCCCACGCACATGGCAGAGCCTGGCAAGCTTTCCATGGCATATTCTATATGCCAAAAAATAGTAACAATGAGTCTCACAATGGAGGCATTACTGGTGCCTGCTCGAGCAAATCGGTGAACAATAGAACAGTGCAGTGCTATTTTAACTATCCCTTTCATTGTTTAATGTCCGAAATTATCCTGTTCATTTGTGAGCCTATGTTTGCTGGGAAGGCAAGATCCTGCTTATTTTGTGTCAATAAAAGTATTTTGTTCTAATACTCAATAACGGGATATTCATAGTGAATAGCCAGTGCATATGTGTTAAAGAAAGATGTAAGGGAAGAAGGAAGAGAAAGAGGTTGGAGAGGAGAGACAAAGACTATTTAATGGAATCCCATTAAATTCCCAGGACACTGGGACTAACACTGCTCTATCTTTCTTGGAAGAAGGTATACACAGAAGTGCTCAGGGGTTACTCCTGGCAAGCACCTGGTGATGGGGTATTATGGGGTGCTGGAACTTGGGGCTGCCACATGCAAAGCATGCACTCCACCCCACTGAGCTGCCTCCCTGGTCCCCAGATCACACTGTTCTGATTACACAGAATTGTGGAAAAGTGTGCCTACCTGTTCCAGAAGAGCAAACCAAGATCAGCTCAAAGTGCTTGGTCAAAGTTACCAGTGTAAGAATCTCAAGTCAAACTTTTTGTTCTTTTTTAAGGGACTGTGCACTCCTCAGCTAGTCTAAGGAGGAAGAAAGTTTATGGTGGCCTAGAAAGACTATTTATGGAGACTAGAAGAGTGCTAGAAACAATGCAACAAAAAATGCAAGCCACTGCTTTGGCTTGTGACCTATTGGAACAGTCAAACCAAGAGCCTTGCCTTCTAGGCCCGCTGGACTTTCTCATAGAGCCTGTATGCCTAAGTCATGCTTGTGTGACTGTGTGCTGCCTTTGCCCCAGTGCTACAAGAAGGAATTGGGACTGTTTTCTTAGCCTGCGTTTGACTCATTTGCCTGGGAAAGGAAGGGGAGACTTGTTTCTGGTCCAGAGGTGAGAAAGTGAGAGAACTGTTTTAGAAAGTAGAAACCAGATTGCCATAGTATTTTCTATCATAGCTACTCAGTACTGATTCCTACCTTGGTACAGACAATACTCATTAGTATCCCTACTTCACACAAAAAGACTGAGGCTGAGTGTGCAGAAAGTCAACTGAATACAACTTGTCTGCTGAAAGATTCATTTGCAATAGGGATTTACTCTCTCCCCTCCTCCCCGCCCCCTTTGCCTCCTTTATACTTCTCTGACATATATTTCCTCAGCTTTATATTACTGCAGCTATTCTTAGGGGAGGACTGGAGTGATAGCACAGCGTGTAGGGCATTTGCCTTGCATGCGGCCGACCGGGTTTGATTTCTCCCTCCCTCTCGGAGAGCCCAGCAACCTACCAAGAGTATCCTGCCCTCACAGCAGAGCCTGGGAAGCTACCTGTGGCATATTTGATATATCAAAAACAGTAACAACAAGTATCACAATGGAGACGTTACCGGTGCCCGCTTGAGCAAATCGATGAACAACAGGATGAGAATGCCACAGTGCCATTCTCAGGGGCTCATCTTATTTCCTGTATACCTATAGGAGGGACAGAGCTATGTAATGATCAGAATAAATGATATAGGAAAAAGTTGTTTAAAATTTAAAAATTAAAAAAATTAATTTTAAAATATGTAACACAAAATTGTTAAAAATATTTTTAAGCACAGTTTCTTTTGCTACAGTGGTTGAGTTTTAATCTGCTCTTCAATTTGAAATACAGTATGAATACATGGGGCAGGTTGTAATGGGTATTGTAGAGGGCTTGATGCAATGAGTGTAGTGAATACATAAAAATACCTTACAAGAAAAAATGTATGCTTTTCAACAAAGTGATTATCTGGAAAATTGGTTCAAGGAAAAATGACTTGACTGCTATTTACTTGTCATGGAAATTAACCCAGAGAACACTTAGATCCATTTCATACTTCTTCTGGATAAAAATTCTCAGGGATAACTTGGTTTCTTTGGAGCTATCTCATCCAACCTACAGAGTAATGTAGCACCGAAAATGGACTTAATCCTTCAAGCTGTCCAAAAGAAGAAATGAGGTAGGATATTTCCTCCATTTACTCTAGTCTACACACATGCTCATGATCCGAGGCCGTCTTCCATTGTGTCTAATTCAGTCCTTTCCATCTTATTCACACCAGACACCTGAAATGCTCTCTACATAATTCACTGCAAGTTTCACAGTTCTTCAATGAAAGAATGTTTTATGCAATGTATAGGAAAAATATAAGATGGAAGTTTTTAATGAGGCCAGAAACATCAACTTATTCATAGAAGGATCAAAAAGTCTTGAAAAGGAAAATAAGTTTAATCACTAGAAATACTTCAGGTAAAATAGTCCTTTTAGTATTTTTTTTTATTTCACAGAATAAAAGCTAAATTCAGCTTCATCCTTGTATAATTAAATATCAAACATGTCAACATATGCAAACAATCCCTGAAAGTAATTTTATTATTGATATTTATGTTTAGCTTCCCCCAAATACTTAATGTTTCTGAAAATTCTAAACCAGAGTTTCTCAAATTGAGGTTCAAAGATTCCTTCAACACCTGAACAATTTCTGGAAACTTATAACATAAAACTTTTTGTAACAATACTGAAGTGTTACTTATTCTTTTTCACCATTTTTTACCTCATGCATACCAGGAGTTCCAGAGAATTACATGTTTTTTTGATGACTATATTATAATTAATTAATTAATTATTGAATCACCATGAGATACACAGCTACAAAGTTGTTCATTATTGGGTTTCAGTCACACAATGTTCCAACACCTTCACCAGTGTACATTTCCCACCATCAATGTCCCCAGTTTCCCTCCAGCTCTCCTTTCTAAAGCCTGCCTCTATGGATGACACTTTTCTTCTCTGTCTGTCTGTCTGTCTGTCTGTCTGTCTGTCTCTCTCTTTTCTTTTGGGCATTATGGTCTATAATACAGACACTAAAAGGTTGTCTTTACCTACGTTTAGTACTCAGTTCTTTTCCAGAGTGATAACTTCCAACTATCTGTGTCACAATGGTCCCTTCTCCATCCTTGCTACCGTCCTCACACCACCACTTGTGGCAAGCTTCTAACCGGGGCCCATTTCTCCTCACGTGGGACTATGTCAAATTAAGAAGTTTCTTAATCTCAAAAAAAAAAATGGTGACCAAAATAGAAAGACATCCCATGGAATGAGACAAATTACTTACCCAATAATTATCTGATATGGGATTAATATCCAAGATATATAAGGCACTGGTAGAATTTTACAAGAAAGAAACCTCCAACAGCTAGGGCTTGCTCAGGGTGGGAGATGGATGCTGAAAGTAGACTATGGACCAAAAATGATGGCCACTTAGTACATATATTGCAAACCATAGTGCCCAAAAGGATAGAGAGAGAAAGAGGGAATGTGCCTGTCACAGAGGCAGGAGGTGGGAAGGAGCAGGGGTGGCAGGAGGGATACTGAGGACAGTGGTGCTGGAGAATGGGCACTGGTGGAGGGATAGGTACTCGAATATTGTATGACTGAAACGTAATCACTGAAGTTTATAAGTGTGTCACTGTGTCTTATGGATATTTGTTAAAATATACATATAGTCTATTCTAGGGATGTGATAATCTAATAAAAAAAACCCTTCATACCGAAAAATGGAGAGAAGAAATGAATAGAGACTTTCTCAAAGAATACCTACAAATGGCCAAAAGACACATGAAAAAGTGCTCTACACTGCTAATCATCAGGGAGAGTCAAATCAAAACAATAATGAGACATTACCTCACACCACAGAGACTGACATACATCAAAAAGTAAAAGAGCAACCAGTGCTGGCATGGATGTAGTGAGATAGGGACTCACTTTCATTGTTGATGGGAATGGCCTACAGACTGGTCCAGCCTTTTGGAAAAAAATATGGAAATTTCTCATAAAGTTAGAAATTGAGCTTCCATATGACCTACAATATCACTTCTGTGAATGGAATATACCCCCAGGGCCGAAAAACATACAGCAAAAATGCCATCAGCATTTCTATGTTTATTGCAGCACTATTCACAATAGCCAGAATCCGGAAACAACCCGAGTGCCAGAGAACAGATGACTGAATAAACTATAGTACATTTCTACAATGGAAGACTACACAGCTACCAGGAAAAATGAAGTCAAGAAATTTGCATATAAGTAGATGAACATGAAGAGTATTATGCTGACTGAAATGGGTCAGAGGGAGATGGACAGACATAGAATGACTGCACTCATTTGTGGGATATATATATATATATATATATATATATATATATTAAAAAAAACATAGTGGGGCTGGAATGATAGCACAGCGGGTAGGGCGTTTGCATTGCACGCGGCCAACCCAGGTTCTATTCCCAGCATCCCATATGGTCCCCTGAGCACCATCAGGGGTAATTCCTGAGTGCATGAGCAAGGAGTGACCCGTGTGCATTTCGGGGTGAGACTCCCCCAAAACAAAACAAAACAAACAAACAAAAAGCATAGTAAGATGACTGTATTTTAATGCCTAATGTTTTGATGGTAATTATAGACATTGCTTAGATGACTAATGAAATGGGTACTTATATACTCTTACATTTTGTATATTTTTTAGGTTAGATTTCTAATACAACAAATATGCATAGACACACCCCTTAGTCCTTACTTGTTAGTCCTTACTCAATTTTAGTAATGTAAAGGGGTCTTGGGACTTAACATTTGTGAATTATTGCTCTATGTCTTTTTGTACCTCATCACCACTAGCTTAATATTTTCATATTTCTATTTTTTGCCCAGATAAGTAGCACAGCAGGTAGGGCATTTGCCTTGCACTGGCTGACCTAGGTTTGATTCCTCCATCCCTCTCGGAGAGCCCGGCAAGCTACCGAGAGTATCCCGCCTACACAGCAGAGCCTGGCAAGCTCCCCATGGCATATTCGATATGCCAAAAACAGTAACAAGTCTCACAAATGAGACATTACTGGTACCCGCTCAAGCAAATCGATGAATAATGGGACGACAGTGCTACAGTGACAGTGCTATTTTATGAGCCCCCTCAAGGACTTAAGAAAGAAGCCTCTTAGGCAGTGCTCAAGAGGCCTGGGACTGCTCCTGGAAATTCCCGATTAACCAGGCTAGTGGCTAAATGTGAGGCTCTGAGGATGTGGTGCTGCTCAGACCCTGCAGTTCTGGGGATTATCCAAGTCACTGATAATATTTGGGGTTTACTAAGTCTTAATGTGACGTTCTCAGAGCCTACAAGGCTGTACTGGGCAGTGCTCATGGGACCACGTGGCTCTGGGAACCTAATCTTGGTTGGCTGCACATTAAGGCACATGTCTGAACCCCTCTACTATCTTGAACTCGTGCTTCTATTTTTGATAATTTAGGTAGTAGCGGTACACAGGATAATATTCACTATTTTATGAGGCTTTCCTTCAATTTACAGATATTGAGTACCTTTCACATGTAAATCTTCACCAAAAGAAATATTTTTTTGTCATCAGTTAGAGTATATATTAATGATCTGGTAATGGGAAATATTAAATAAAAAGTCCTTGTTTCTACACTGTAGATGATGCTACCACCTAAAAGTTTTCTACTGAATACTCTTGCCTGACTCAGGAAGAAAAATTCTGTATCTCAGGTTATGAATATTCTTGGTCCCTGCCATTTCTCACCTCAAGATCACTCAGACTAGAGGTAGGAAAAGAGGGACCAGAATTACATGATCCACTGATAATGTTACAATGTAACTAATACCTCTCCTTCTCATATATTATCTTAAAAGGATCCAGAGACTGAGACCTAAGGATTAAAATATTTGCAACATATTACTTATCTTGGTATCTTCTTGTAGTGGATATCTGTTTTTTATTTTATTTTTTTTATCGAGCAATCATTTTTCCTTTCCTAAACAATCCCTAGATTTACAAGTTGAAATCTGGTTATTTGGGCTTCCACAATTATTGTGTTCTATACTTTGGGCTAAAAGATCCGAAAAGGCATGAATCCTATCTTAGGATAATAAAGTCAATACATTGAAAAAAATGAGATAATTATAGATAAGCATATTCTAGTTCCTTAATATGTTCTTGGCACCTTTATGATGGTTTGCATAGAGTAGAAACACTAAAAATTATTGATTAAATTGACTTAAATATAGATTTTTGTTTGTTTGTTTTTTTACAAAATACTACAGCATCTCATCTTTAAAACAGAGGCCTACTGATTATCTTGAGTAAGCATCAACTACAAAAAGACTCACTGGCACCTCAGGGGTTGAAATATTTATTTCCTCTTTTTCCATAATTTTCAACAGGTTACTCTAGTTTTAAAATTTTCACTCCAGGGGCCGGAGCGATAGCACAGTGGGTAGGGCATTTTCCTTGCATGCGGCCGACCCGGGTTCGATCCCCGGCATCCCATATGGTCCCCCAAGCACTGCCAGGAGTAATTCCTGAGTACAAAGCCAGGAGTAACCCCTGAGCATCGCTGGGTGTGACCCAAAAAGAAAAAAAAATTCACTCCAATTCCCTTTTAATAAGAGAATTGTTTTATATCAGAACATTGGATATGTTGCATGATTCAAAATATTCCTTTCTGAAAGTATTTAAAATTTTGTATTTTTATGTTTTGCTCCTCTGGAATCCTAAATCTTATGAAAAAAATTTTACTTCTGGCCAACCTATGCCAACAGTCATTTTCTGCATCTTAAGCCAAGGAACATAAATCAAAGTGGACTAAGAACAACAAGTTAAAGTTTTGTAAAAGGATTATAATAAGTGAGATTTAGTACTTAATAGATAGGCTCCTTCAATCAAGGTTAAACTAAGTTAAATTTTGTCTTGATTTGAAATTTGAAGTCAACACCGGAAATCTACAATTATTCCTGAATCTCACCTACATGAGAATCACTATGTCCGAGGACCTTTGAAGACTCAGGTCAGTAAACAAGTCGAATGTATTCTGAGGTACTTCAGATGGATTAGATCTGATTGTAATTCTTCATCTTTCAGTTGTCAACTTTTGTAAGAAGCTGCAGTTAATTGGCAAATTTATCTTTTAAGAAATTTAAAATAAGACTTTCCTTTTGTTTATTGCCAAGACTGAGCACAAGGGCTTGATTTTTTAAATTTTTTCAAATTAAATTTAATTTTTTAATAAGATTGAGCGCTGGGTTTGGGCTAGAGAGGTAGTATAGCAGAAAGGGCATTTTTCTTGCTTACCTGGGTTTGAGCCTCAGCAACTCATATTGTTCCCTGTACCTGTCAGGAGTGATCCCTGAGTGAAGAGTCAGGACTAAGCCCTTAGCTTGCTGGATGAGGCCCCAAAATTAAAACAAACACAAACAAACAAGAATAGGGCACTGCAAACCTTAAAACTTTTTGCCTCCTCTTAGTTTCATTTTCCCTCATGTGGTTGGAAACATGAACAGCTCAGACCCACATCTTAGTAGCTTAGTTTTCCTGATCATCAGAGCCCAACTTCCCTCCAGACTCCAAATCAGGTCGCTGGCTCATCTCAAATACAGGCGATGCCAAAGAACTGGGTGCTCTAATGCTTCAGTGTCCAGGTACCTCACGTTCGTGCACATATGCATATGTGTGTGTGTGTGTGTGTGAGAGAGAGAGAGAGAGAGAGAGAAAGAGAGAGAGAGAGAGAGAGAGAGAGAGAGAGAGAGAGAGAGAGAAAGAGAGAGAGAGAAAGGGTATTGGTGAGGGAAGGTAGAGCTTGCATAAACTTTACTGATTGGGCTCATCATTGAAAGTCTCTGCACCAGAAAGCAGAAACAACACATATGCACTTGTGCTTGTCCATTTATTTGGGTCTTATTTCTGGCAGACAGTATCTGGGATTTTTTTTTCAGTCTTTGTACTTCCAATGGCAGATATGAAGTAGCTGCTCAACACATATTTGTTGAATAGACAAAGTATCACATGCATTAATTACATATTCCTTAACCTACAACAATAACCAATTGTATACACTCAACAGCATGTAATTTATTGAATTCTTGTCAATTACATTACAATCCCCATTTCAATCTTCCTCATCTTACAGAATCATCTTTTTCTTTTCCTTTTAAAATTTTTGGTGAATGGGGCCCTACCCAACAGTACTCAACAGATAGATATACCTGGCTCTGTGGGTGGGAACTGCTTCCAGTTGTGTTTGGGGGAACTTGCAAAGCTGGGGATCAAACTCAGATGAGTAAAGTTCATGCTCAGCCCGGGGAGCTCTCATCCCCCGATAAACTTATTTTGCTGCACTTTTACTTAGCCTTAGCGTACTGTTCTAGATACTTCTATCATAAAGCCTTTCCTGAGGACTACATGCCATATTATTTCCCCCATCCCTATGTTATTAATGTTTTGCTTTTTGCATTTTGAGCTTCCTGAGTAAAAAGTTATATAATGATCATTCTTTAATCAGATGACCCATGTTCAAATATCCATTTATATGCTTTATCATCTTGGCTTGCTTGTCTGCAAAAGATGATAACAATAGTATCAACCATATGGGTTACTTAAATAATTTAATGAGTGTATTTCAACCTTTTCACTTTTATAGACATTACCAGTTCATGTACTGGTGGATTAAAAACCATGAGGTCAGTGACAATAGCTTTTTTCTCAGACTGGTAGCAAATTTTCATGGATCCGGGTTTCAGAACAATTGGGCTTGATACTATTTGCTAAAAGCTTAGCATTATTTTAGTACAGAGTTAATGCTCATTAAGAATTAACTATTACTATACTGATGGAATTAATAAATATGTTCCTGTAACAAAAACAGAACAGCCTGTATGGTGGCACTTTATTTACATGGTCTATCTGAGTTAAGGAAGACTGCTCAGATATTGACAAAGCCCATGTTTTCTCCTTTCTTTTGCCTAAAAACTTTAATCCACGTAAGAAAACTTTTCTGCTTTGGCAGCATCTGAGAATATCATAGAGTTAACTGTCAATACTGGGGGATAAAAATGTCTGAGATTCCCTGCCCCTGGCCTTGAGACCTTTGGACGTCTCCCATACATTTTCTGGGGATCCCCTACTAGATTATTTCCAGTTTCCCATGGAACTGACCTGCTTATGAAGGCAATGTTTAGAAGATTTCCCCCATTTTCTATCTTACTTCTTCCATTTTGCTGCCTCAGACACTCTTAGGGTCTCTTCACATCACCGTATACTCTTGTACTGAAGTCTGGGAGAGACCCCAGATAGACTTCTTCTAGAAGTTTCAATTATTAAATTCAGTTTTCAGGATAAACTTATTGAAGGACTGTTTACTTTTATAAAATTAATATATGATATTCTATTAATTTTTAATAGAGCCTGGCAAGCTACCTGTGGTATATCAATATGCCAAAAAACAGTAACAAAGGTCTCAGAATGGAGATGTTACTGGTGCCCGCTTGAGCAAATCGATGAACAACGGGAGGACAGTGCTACAGTGCATTCTATTAATTTTAGTTGTACAACATAATGATTTGATAATTATACATATGGAGAGTGGAGTGATGGTACATCAGGTAGAGCATCTGTCTTGCATGCACCAGACCCAGGTTTGATCTCTGGCATCCCATATGGTCCCTGAGCTTACCAGGAGTGATCCCTGAGCACAGAACCAGGAGTAAACTCTGAGTGCTGCCAGGTGTGGCCCCAAAATGAAAAAAAAAATAGTATGTATTATCAAAGGATCATCACAATAAATCTAGTAAACATTTATCCTTATACATTGTTACATTTTTTTCCTTGGGGATGAGAAATGTATCTACTCTTATCAACTTTCTTTTTCTTTTCTTTTTTTTTTTATTGAATCACCATGTGGAAAGTTACAAAGCTTTCAGGCTTCAGTCTCAGTTACATAATGCTTGAACACCCATCCCTTCACCAGTGCACATATTCCACCACCAAGAACCACAGTAAACCTCCCCTCCCACCCGCCCACCAGCCCCCCACCCCACCTGTGTAGCTGATAAATTTCATTTTACTTTCTCTTTACTTTGATTACATACAAACAAAAAAACTCACTATTATTGTTTGGAGTTCCCGCCACCCCCCCCCCCCCCGCCCCAGAGTCGGACCTGCTGGAAAGGAAGCATTTGATAATTTGTTTTCCATTGCTGAGAATGAAGAGATATGAGGTCGTGTGGCCACAGTAGCAGCCTCGAGGTTCTATATTTCTGTATTTTAGTATTTTAGTGACTAAGTCCAGAGGGCTTTCTGCCAGAGGTTGCATCATTGCTAGCTCGTACCTCTCTGCTACTTTATATTCCACATATGAGTGCAATCTTTCTGTGTCTGTCTCTTTCTTTCTTACTCATTTCACTCAACATGATACTTTCCATGTTGATCCACTTATATGCAAATTTCATGACTTCATGCTTTCTAACAGCTGCATAGTATTCCATTGTGTAGATGTACCAAAGTTTTTTTAGCCAGTCATCTGTTCTCGGGCATTTGGTTTTCTTTTCCAGATTCTGGCTATTGTAAACTGTGCTGCGATGAACACACAGGGGCATATGTCATTTTGACTATACTTTTTTGCTTCTCCGGGGTATATTCCCAGGAGTGGTATTGCTGGGTCAAATGGGAGCTTGATTTCCAATTTTTTGAGAAGCGACCATATTGTTTTTCAAAAGGGCTGAATTAGTCGGCATTCCCACCAGCAGTGTAGGAGGGTTCCTTTCTCCCCACAACCACGCCAACAGCGGTTGTTTTTGTGCTTTTGGATATGAGCCATTCTCTGTGGTGTGAGGTGGTATCTTATAGTTGTTTTGATCTGCATCTCCCTGATGATTAGTGATGAAGAGCATGTTTTCATGTGCCTTTTAGCCATTCATATTTCCTCCTTGAGAAAGTTTCTGTTCATTTCTTCGCCCCATTTTTAATGTACAATACAGTGTTGTTGACTATAGTCAATCACAGAACTCACATATCTTGTCACTAGGACTTTGTATCTTTTTTTTTTATCATTTTCACCCATTTCTCTGGGGCCAGAGCAATAGCACAGTGGGAGGGCATTTGCTTTGCACGCAGCTGACCCGGGTTCGATTTCTGCGCTCCTCTCTGAGAGCCCAGCAAGCTACCGAGAGTATCTCGCCTGCATGGCAGAGCCTGGCAAGCTACCCATGGCATATTCGATATACCAAAAACAGTAACAAGAAGTCTCTCAATGAAACATGTTACTGGTGCCTGCTCGAACAAATCAATGAACAACGGCATGACAGTGACCGTGATACAGTGATACCCATTTCCCTACTCCCACCTCCCTCTTCTCATCTTTTTCAGTAGCTCTAATTATTTGGCATATTTTATTCACCTGAACCCAGTAACTTATTACTTGCTGACTGAATTGATATATATTAAGGTGGTTTTTTGCCTTTAAAGAGAAAAAAAGTCTCGTATATTTCTATGACAGCTGATGAGATTAATTTTCTATGTGCTCTCTTACTCAGCTCAAATTTGTGATACACATGCATAAAGTGTGAACTCCTTCTAGAAAATTTATCCCAGAACTGTAACTCATAAAAATGAACCATAAATTGAATTTATTTATAAAAAATCACTTCACACCTCACTGTACTTCGTGGATTTTACTTCTTTGAGGAATTCCCCATCTACTGAGTGTCTAGTACTAACATACAAAGGTGCCAAAATATAAACTCCAAGTTACAGAGTTGTTTGTTTCTTTCCATTACATAAAAACTTCAAACTATTAAATTGAAACAACAGATGTCCTGGTGCAAAAAGAGATACAGAAGTGAAGAAGAGAAAAGGGACCTTGTTATCCTGGAACTAACCAATTTGCTGGAACAAATTGAGAATCCGGTCAAATGAGTTTTTTTCTTTCCAGATATAGATAGTCCCTTGTTTGCTTTATTCCTTGTTTACAACTTACCGTTTCCAAATATAAATTATTTGAATAATAAAATGTGAAAAAGTAAAAATTATAGAGAAAGATATACTGATGATGCTAGGTTAGTATTAAAGACCTTGTCAGTCAGCTATGACCATAACAATGCCTAAGAAATCATCCTCAAAATCAGAGGCTTCAAAAAACCATCCACTATTCTTCCAGATAAGTACAGGTCAGTTGGCAGGTGGGAGTTCTGCTTTACACATGTTCATCCTGTGAATCTCTGTGAAGAAGGCTTTTGTTATTGTTGTTGATGATTAGATAGAGCCACAAGGAGTTAAGAAAAAAAACACACCTACCCATTAAGGCCTTGTCTGGAAAATGACATGCTATTATTTCTGACTACTTTTCATTAATCAAAGCAAGTCATTTGCTAAGCCTAATCCACTGGGTCAGAAAATATACTCAATATTACCATAAAAAAAGCATCTTGGGAAAAAGGATAAAGAATTGTGTACAGGGCCGGAGAGATAATCCAGCAGTTAAAGTGCATCACTGCTGACCCTGCTTCAATCCCCAGCCCCTGTGCTGTCCTGGACATCAGTGTTCAGCAGATATCACTGAGAGTGGGCCCAAGACCTCTAAGCTACACATGGGAGACTCTTTCCCCTGAAAAAAAATTGTGTCCAATAAGCCTGTCTACTACAAGGAATAATATTATTATACCGCTGTCTAATGTTCATTATGCCCCAGCTGCAGTAAACTCCTTTAATTCACCAAACATATTCTTGCCATCACAGTGACTATTCCTCTGCTTGGAACTCTCACCTCCCACATGCACACATATGTCACCTTTTACAAAACACTTACTGTTTTATACTATAAAATATAGAGAAGTAATTGGGGGAGGTCTGTTTTGTTCACTGATGATAATTTCTTATCTATCATGTCGTTACTTTAGTATTTGTGTATTGAGAAAATACTAATCAATATTTTTTCATTTTTGGGGTTATACCCAGCAATGTTCAGGGGTTACTTTTGGGGCTGCACTCAGAAATTACTCCTGGCAGTGCTTGGGGGACCATATGGGCTGCAGGGGATAAAATCTGGGATGGTTGTGTGCAAGGCAAATGCCCTACCCACTGCACTATTGCTCTTGGCCCCCTGACCTAAATTCTTAATATTATTGATCCTTCATTTGTTATAGCCTTATTAAAATATCCTAGTCCACTTAAAATAATATAGCAGAGAGATAGTGAAAGATGATATTCTGAACAAAATTTATTCACCATAGTATTTTTTAATTTTCACAAGATATTTAAATTCAACACACAAAAGTTACTTTTATGTCCAAAACATTTTGTATAACAAGAAAATATTCTGATATTATAGAATCTTTAGATATTTATATCCAAATAATTGATGGATTTTATCAGTTAGGAGATATAACTTTGCTTAATTTTTTGCCTTTATGCATTTATTCATTCAGTAAACATTTCTACGTGTCTATTATGTAGGAACCAGATCAGAACTTTAAAAAAATCCATAAAGTACCCCTCAAAACAAAGACAAATGCTTTTACACTAATGATGGTACATAATTATTAATAGATAATCTTATGGCATATGGTTCTTGCTGGAATGAAGTTTATATGGTAAAACTGAGTGCAGATAAATAGCTTATGATTGAAGTAGGAATTGAGGCTGATTTCTTAGTAAAGATATAAGTTGAGCTATATCATAAGGATGAATAAGAAGATTTAAAAGCAGAAAGGTTAAAATGGGGGTATACAGGACACTTCAGAATTTCGTTATAAATTTCAGATAAACTGTCTTTGTAAAGATAGACAACCTATATGTTTTATAAAATAAATTATACTGTTGTAACCAAGCCAGTAATTATATGTATGAATACATATAACATTTATTTTCTAGATCAGTGATTTTTATATTATAATTTAATTCTGCCCCTTACAGGTTTTATAACTGTGGGAAAATTATATAATTTCTCTCTAAGTCATAGTATACTAACACTGAGAGTAGCCACTCTTATTGGATTTTTATAAGCATCAAAAGACTAATGTATGTAAAGATAATAGCAGTGTGTGATATTCAGAAGCACTAATAAATCTTAGACCATTGGTATTGCACTGTCGTAGCACTGTAGCACTATTGTCCTGTTTTTCATCGATTTGCTGGAGCAGACACCAGTAAGGTCTCCATTGTGAGACTTGTTACTGTTTTTGGCATATTGAATACACCACGGGTAGTTTGCCAGGCTCTGCCATTGGGGCGGGAAACTCTCAGTAGCTTGCTGGGCTCTACGAGAGGGGCGGAGGAATCGAGCCCTAATTGAGCTGAGTGCAAGGCAAACACCCTATCTGCTGTTCTATCGCTCCAATCCCATCCATTGGTATTAATAGAAGATATATATATGTATATATATATATATCTTCAGAGAGTCTCTTGCCCACACGCCTGGCTGTCTTCCCCGGGGCCCCTTGGAAGGGATGGGCTCCAGCTTCCCTCCCCACCTCAAGCAGAGCTCCCGATTGCCGAAGACCACCGGAACCTAGCTACAGCCATGCTCGAGGCCCCTCTCCACATGTTCAGACAGGCCTCACACATGAAGGTACCGGCAGAGGAACCCAGGTATGTGTAATCCCATCAATGGCCAACTTCCAGAGATAGACTTAAGAGCAAGCTCTCAGAAGGAATATCTTATAGCCTACTTCTTCCTCTGGGAGAAACTGGCAAGCTTCTGAGAGTTTCCTGCCCACATGGGACAGCCTTGCAAGCTTCTCATGGTGTATTCATATGCTAAATCCAATAACAAGCTGGATCTCATTCCCCTGACCCTGAAAGAACCTTCAGTGAGACATCGTTGGGAGGGCTGAGTCGAGAGAGACTTCTAAGATCTCAGGGAAAGGACGAATGGAGAGGTTACTGAGCCCGCTTGAGAAATCGACGATTAATGGGGATTTTGTGATTCGTGATTCATGATCTGTGTGTGTGTGTCTGTCTGTCTGTCGATACAATGCCAATTTCATGTGAGGAATCAGAAATATGTAATAATGTTGTTCTATTTTACTAAATAAACTCAGTTTCTCTTATCTATTATCTATAGTTTTGTTATATACCACATGAAAAAGTACAGAGACTTGACAGAAATTCAATTACCTTTATTTGCTCATCAAGTATGAATTTCAATTTGTTGTTATTTGAGGAATTCCTTCATTGTTTGTCTTCCACCTTCTTATAAAGACAGCCTTCTCAGAAATTCAACAGAGTTAAAACAAATACAAAAACTCGCCTGAAATAAGGCTGAAGGGATAGAACAGGGACTAAAGTAAATGCTTTGCACACAGCCCACTCTTGGTTTGATTCCCAGCACCACATGGTCTCCCAAGTGTCACCACCACAGGGCTGGTGGCCCAGGCAGTACCTTTGGGCAAAGGTGGGCCTTGGAGCCCCATGTGCATCACCAAGTAATCATCTGCATTGCAGGGCAAAGCAGAACCACATCTCCAGGCCCTCACTTTTAACCTTTGCCTGAACTGCCAAGCAATTGCTTTTGAAAGTCCCCCATCCCCTCACTGCCTCCTCTTGAAACCCTGAAATACATGGGAATCATTAATGGTGAAAAAATGTTTGATAGCACTTGTTGAAATATGCTGTACATAATCATCAAGTTTAACTCAATAAAAATTTGTCTAAGGTCTCATCTTTCCCGTTAGGCATATGAAAGTTTTATTCCCTAAAGTAATCTTCTAATTTGTGTATTTCCTAAGGTAAATTATAGTGGGCATTAGGCGTGTTTTGTTTGCCAAGAACTTCTTTCCATTCTTTTGTTAATAGCACCTTGATTTCCTTTTGGGAAATCATATCTCTTACATTGCATCTTTTCTCTGGAAAGTAGATTTCTGATTTGAGAGTAGGTGCATTATAGCCTAATTTAATACAACTAGATTATTTTCTGACTTTTGTAACCTGAATGCCTTAATGTAAGGGTAGATGAGAGTAATGCATGGGCTAAGATATGACATGAAATTACACCTTAATTTCTATAGTATCTGTGCTTTCAGATACTCCATTTTCTGTTTTTCTTTTCCTTTTGAGTTAAGTTCCTCCACCTTTCCTTTTATTCTGAAAACTTCTCCTATTTTCAAGGAACTATTTCACTTCTTGACACAAATGCACTTTCTTTTACTCACAGCTTCACGATCTATTAGTAACATAATATCTGTCTCTCTCTGCCCACTCTCAGTCTTTCCAAAGAAGTAGAACTACATAAAACGAATTTTCCATATATCTATATTTATGGATGTCTTTAATATCCTCAAATACTCACAGTAAATTCCCTTGAAATTCTATTCTGTTTTCATTCTGGAATCTCTTAAGGGTTCCAAATTCTCCTTTAGCGGTTTTGATTGAGGTGTCATATGAGAGAAGAAAGTAACATTTAATAGTGATAGAACAATTGTATTTTTTTTTTACTATCATCCTTCAATTCTTCCATAAATATATTCTGAAGATATACCTCACCATGTCCTAGGAATGAGAAATTTTAAAAAAATGACCAGGACAATGTCTTGTGAGAGATTCTGCAGCCTACTAGGGGTGATAAGACAGAAATAACAGTAATGCCACAGAGACTGTGATAAGAGCTATAATTGAGGCACAGATCAAGAGCTATAGGAGCACAAAGAAGAGGAGATTTATTCAGGCTGGAAGGATTGGGAAAGATTTCAGGGGAGAAAAAATTTCAAGCCAACTAATCCTGCTGTAAGTGCCCAGTGGCCAATTATCTCCAGGAAATGGAGTTTGCAAAATTATGCCTGACCTATACGAGAGTTTATTTTCTCTTAGCATGGCATATTACAGTTTCCAAGGTTTTTCCCTTCTTGGGAAATGCACTAAATTGCTTAGGACAGGACCGAGAAAATACGGATATCTGTGCCTAATATGCCTTGTGCTTGGCGTATGCATCTTTTTAGTGAGTGGGCTAAGGAACAACTGACTGTGGCCTGGATTGGTGCCAATGTGTTTCTTAGCAGTCTTCAAATATGGCTTAAAATCAACTACCATCTCCAGCTAGCTGCTTGGGTTTATTTTCTGCAAGGGGAAACAGCAGCAGAGATAATCTGCAACTTGTTCCCAGCTACCTTGAAAATAGATACTCGTTTCACATTCTTTTTTTCTATAACTTGTCTTCTGCCCACATAGTACAGCTAACTCTCTTCTTCATTTTAACAGATAAAGGATGCTCTGAATAAACTGGGATGGACAGTCAGTCTGGAAGAACCAGTTTGGAAACCATAACACTTTTCATGACCACTTTTGCAAAGGATTTATATGCAATGCTCTATTTTTGTGCTGGTAACCTCTAAAACATTAATAATAATAGTTATTGGAAATCAAAATGCTGTGTACCAAGCTGACAATAAATCCATATATCAAGCCAGATAACACAGAATTGTAAGGAAGAAAGCCAGCCATTTATTCTTTCATTAAAGCTCCAGTTCCCACCCACTAGAACTGGGGGATGGTTTAATTTGATAAGTAAGGTAGCCCAACACCCACTTCCAACACATACATAAAAACTGCATTCTGTGCTATGTTTATATCAGTCTTTCATTGGGAACAAACAAAGAGAAAGAATAGAAAGCCACGGTATTCTATGGAGTCTGGAGAGAAAGTCATTGATTGAAAATCATATTTTTTTGAACCCTGCTGAATAAACACAATAGGGGGGAACAAGATGGGGTTCATATTCCCAGGAACGACATAATATTCCTACAGAAGCAGGTCAAACAAGGAAAGAAGACTTTAGTGGAAATTCTAATGCTGTTCTTACTTTTCCAACATTTGTCCTAAATTTGTATTCAGTTCTCGAATCCCTCAAACAAATTAAAGATCCTTTTCAAAGGTGGGAAGGAATCAACACATAGAAAGCAAACGGTCTTCAGACCAATGGTCTATTAGGAGCTAGTAATGAATACAGGCTTTTTTGACTTTGCCAAATGTCTTTACTTACACATTATTTCAAATTAAGCATCTCAACATTTTTAGCTATTCTGCAAGGGGGGTATTATTATAACCCATTATGCAGGTGGGAAAATTGGGATGACTCTTGAGAGGAAATTCTTGAAAGTCTTTCTACTTCTTTTGTATAAACACAACCCCCACTTGAAAGAAAACTTTTGTCAGGTCATAATGGTAATTGTACATGTAAGTGACCATTTCAGGGGGACACAGTTTACCTCTTTTAGAGATAGGCTTCCTTTAGCTAATTTAATACTCAGATGGTGAATTCATGTATTTACCTTCTGAAAGAGTTTCATGGAAACTCATCATTTGGGAACCAGACAGTTAACTTGAATACTAATAGTGCAGACCAATTGAAGTTCCATTATATGACATCTATAAATATATCGACTTAATGTTGTTTAACTCAGTTATCCCTAAGCTTTATTTACTTCCAAAAATTAGGCTGCATAAAATCCATTAATATTAATATTCTGCTAAATACACTTTGGTTTAAAATGAGATATAATGATAAAGGGAGATCAAGAGGGAGATTTACTTCATAGATTTTTTTAAAACTTAAATAAGACTTATATATTTTGGGGCTTTGTAAGCAGTAGTCAGGGGTCTAGGAGACAGTCCTGATGATAACTGGCCTGGTTGTGTGAATAGAAGGGTCAATGCTCAACCTAGCAGTACTGGGGACTACTAGTGATACGCTTGTTCTGTAAATGGGGATAAAGCAGAAGCAAGGACTCAATTCAGAGCCTATGGACTGAGGGCACATGCTCCAGTCCTTTGAGCCATCCACTGGATTATGGATTGTGTGTTGGTTGAGTGAGAAAAAGAGGACAGAGGAAGATGTAAAGAGGAGACAGTTCTCTGAGGGATAGAGATATAAAGATAGAGATAGGGAAACATAGAAAGAATTAAGAATTTCACTTCTTAGTGGGAAGTTTTGCAATATAATTGATTAGATTGTGTAATAAGAGAACCACTGGGAATTTCTAAACCAGTTGGAAGATGGTTCATTTCTCTATGAAATTACATGTATTATTTAATACTATGATAACCTCCTTAGAATTTTCTACTCCATGCTGTAACTCCAACCTCTGATAAAATCAAGCAGGACATTAACTATAAAGCATGTTAATAAATAAAGTAATATTTAGTCATACCAACTTTAAAAAATGAATCTGTAGATCATAAAAGTGACACATTCCAAAACTGTGTGTCTGCTAGTGCAGCCTCTCGACCTCATATCTCTTCATTCTCAGCAATGGAAAACAAATATTAAATGCTTTCTTTTCAGCAGGTCGACTTTAGGGGGGAGAAACTCCAAATCAATAATAGCGAGTTTTTTGTTGAAATATTGAATGTAATCAAAGTAAAGTGAAATTTACCAGTTACACAGGCAGGGTGGGGGGCTGGGGAGGTGGGATGGATGGGGGAGCGATACTGTGATTCTTGGTGGTGGAATATGTGCACTGGTGAAGGGATGGGTGTTCAAGCATTATGTAACTGAGACTGAAGCCTGAAAGCTTTGTAACTTTCCACATGGTGATTCAATTAAAAAAAAATGACACATTCTAATTTCCACAAACTTTGAATATTATTTTATTTAGAAAATAAAAAGTTCTTTGCAGATGCAATTAAAGATCTTTTCTAAACACTTTAATTACTTTATTACAGTTAATAAGGTATTAACTGTAATACACATTTATAATTGTGAGGTTAGTACTTGGTACTTCATCAACCAACAATAAAGTACCCCAAAGTCCTTTCCCTCCCCAACCAAGTTTCTATGTTCTTCTATTCCCCAACTAATCTGGACTTCTCAGTTTGTATTCCGGTAAAAAGATTTTGTTGTCAGTTTATTCTCCTGTTCTCCCTTGTTTTCCCTATAGAACACAGATGGGTGAGATCACCTGGTGCTTGTCTCTCTCCCTCGTTCTCCCTCTTTTCAGATTAGTATTTTTGTGCTTTGCAGGGGTAAATGCCGGTCCTGTGGCAGTTCTGTTTGTTTGGGGAGCACACCCAGCAGTGCTCAGTGTGGCTTACTGCTCATTTGGTACTCAGGGATCACTACTGTGTCAGCCACGGGCAAGACAAGTGCCTTACCTGCTATGCTATCTCTTTGGCCCCGTAATCTTAAATTCTAGGGACATCTCAAACTGTTTTTCTTTTCTTTTCTTTTTTTTTTTTTTTTGCTTTTTGGGTCACACCAGCATTGCACAGGAGTTACTCCTGGCTCATGCACTCAGGAATTACTCCTGGCGATGCTCGGAGGACCATATGGGATGCTGGGAATCGAACCTGGGTCGGCCGCGTGCAAGGCAACCACCCTACCCGCTGTGCTATTGCTCCAGGCCCCTCAAACTGTTTTTCTTAGAGGCTGAGCCAGGCCACATTCTCAATAGTAAATAAAAGCTCTCTTTTTTACTAAATCCTGTCCTCCAACACTGATTGAGTGTGTGTGTGTGTGTGTGTGTGTGTGTGTGTGTGTGTGTGTTATTTAGGCTATTCTGGTGTGAAATCACACCTAATAATTCTTTTAATTTAAATTTCCCTGACAATAAGTGACAATTATTGATATGCATATTGATAATCCCTCTTTTTTCTTATTGGAAATGTCTGTTCACTTCCTTTTCCCTTCCTTTTGGAGTTACACCTGGCAGTACTCAGGGATCATTCCTGCCTAAGCTTTGGGGATCATATCGGGTGCCTTGACTGCTGTAGTATCTCTCTAAAACCCTCCATTTCTTGATGAGGTCAGAAGTTTCTTTGCTGCTGAGCTTTGAGTGAGTGCTTTATATGTTTGAGTATTAGTCCTTTATCTGATATCACTTGTCATCCCGTTGATCTTCGATTTTCTCGAGCAGGTGAGCAAATATCTGATATATTTGGTGTAAATACATTGTCCTACTAGATAGGATATCTTTTAGTCTAAACTGAGTTTCTTTTGTGATAAAGAAACTTTAATTTGAAGTAGTTCCATTTGTTTATTTTTGTGTTTACTTTGTGTGTGTGTGTGTGTGTGTGTGTGTTTGTGTGTGTGAAATGGGTTGAGGCTACACCATGTGATGATCAGGGCTTACTTCTGATCTGCACTCAGGGATCACCCATGAAGAGCTCAGGAGACCTTATGTAGTGCCAGGGATTGTACCTGGGTCAGCATATGCAAAGCAAGTGCCCTACCCACTGTACTATCTCTCTGGCCTTATTTTATTTTTCGCTGGTAATGGACTGAAATCACTGACGATGCCTCTGAGGTCCAATCTTGGATAGTTCTCCCTACATTAACTCTTGTGTATGGTTTGAATATTAAATTTTTTGGCATGTATTCATTCATTTTTCCCAGTATCAATTGTTCAAGAGGCTTTACTTTTGACACTTTATGCACTGTTTCTCTGTTAAAGATAAACTGTCCATAGAGCTGAGAATTTAGTCCTGTGATTTTAATTCAAATCCATTGGTCTGACATTCTATCCACAATAAAATTTGTATAGCTTTATAGCATGGAAATGTGAACACTTTCAGCTTTTCTCAGAATGGCTTTACTATTTTTTTGGTCTCAAAATTTTGGTTAATAATTGTTTTTGGGGCTGGAGCAATAGCACAGCGGTAGGGCATTTGCCTTGCACGTGGGCGACCCAGGTTCAATTCCTCCGCCCCTCTTGGAGAGCCTGGCAAGCTACCGAGAGTATCTCGCCCACATGGCAGAGCCTGGCAAGCTACCTGTGGCATATTCGATATGCCAAAAACGGTAACAAGTCTCACAATGGAGACGTTACTGGTGCCCGCTCGAGCAAATCGATGAGCAATGGGATGACAGTGATAGTGACAGTGATTGTTCTTGAAGAATGTTATCAGTATTTTGACTAGAATTGCATTGAATCTATATAATACTCTGGGTAGGTATGCTCTCTATTATATCAGATTTCTACCACTATCAAACTCTTGTCATTACTGCTGCTTTGTGAGAGGAACTTTCTGTAGGGAAGATGGAGGTGTTAGGACACAAGTCCTCGTGGCCGGGGCCCTTGGGAGAAGGCTCGAGATAGGTTGAGACTCTATTCAGAATGGGACCCTACTCAGACCTCCTCAGTGTGTGAGGTGGGTGGAGTGACCACACAGTTTTGGATGTGGGTAGGTGCCTGTAGGGGTGGTGGTGGGGTCGGTGTGGAGATTGAGAGAGGTTTACTGAGCATAAGAGGGGGCCAAACCAATGGCTGAGGCCTAGGTGGATGAGGGCTATGCAGAGGTTGCAATAGAGGTAAGGCATGGGGATCAAGAGTGGGTACCCATTTAATGCAAATCTGGTGCTGAGCTTGGTGGCTACCTTTATGCTTACACTGGAATAAAAATGTGGAAGTTTTCTAGGCTTTATGCGCAGAAAAAAGAAAAGGAAGATTTGAAGTTATTTATTTAGAAGCAAAGATGTGTTCCTTAAGCTGTTCTTTGCAAGATGTAGATAAGACCAAGTATGTGAAAACAATCATGTGAGATCCTTTCAGGGTCAGCTTTAGGAGTCAATTCTAGAAAGAAAGATGAAAGCAGGCAAATAGGAAGTGCACATTAGGTTTTCCATTAGTATATCACACAAGTCTTTCCCATAATGGGTTATATTTCTCCAAGTTATTTGCTGCTACTATTTGTAGTTTTCTTTCTGTCATCTTCTCTGTCTGGGAAGACTTGACCCTCATTTCTGCCTATTGATGGTGCTGCTCAAACTTTTCCTCTTCTCAGTGGGGTACCTGGTTGCCTCCAGACAGAAAATGCTGCTCACTTATGACCAATTTGGATTTTCCTTACAGCTTTGATCACATTTTGATTTCTATTGCCACGATGCTCATGATTATCTCACAGGTTAACACTTTAAAAATAGAATTTGATTCTAAATCATACTTAGCCCCCATAAATGCCAGCTGAATTGTATCTCAACATTCTAAAAGACTCTTACTGGGGAGAGCTACTTCTATTACTCAGCATTATGAATTTCAAATGATTAAATGATATTTCTTGTTCTTTTTTGTTTCCTCATCTGCTTCTAGATCAGTATGTTTCAAATGTTAGTCCTATTATTATCACTTTTGGGAGTTATATCAATTGTGAACTGCTTATACTTCTCAATTTTTTTTCTTAAAACAGAATACCTTTTTAATTACACAATTGCATTTACAAAGCAGACCATTTATTTCTAATTAGAAATCTAGTATCATTGGTCCTTAATAGAAAATAAACATGCTCATGAATCAGTGAAAATAAAACCTTGCTAAATTAATTCATTAAAAAACATTTATGAAGCATCTGCTTTGTTGAGGTCATTGGTTTTTTTCTTTTGCTTTTTGGGTTACACCTGGTGATGCACAGGGGTTACTCCTGGCTCTGCACTCAGAAATTACTCCTGGTGGTGCTCAGGGGACCATATGGGATGCTGGGAATCGAACCTGGGTGGACCACATGCAAGGCAAACACCCTACCCTCTGTGCTATCACTCCAACCCTGAGGTCATTGCTATTAACAACAACATGACACCAGTTCTCTTTGGACATTTTACTCTATTAGGGAAAAATTGAATGCTAGAAAGCAAATTAGGCAGGGAAAAGAGACAGAAGAATCAGGGCATTCTTTAGACAAGTACCTAGGGAGAGTCCCTCTGAGGAGGTGATATGAGTACAGGCAGACAGAAAAAAAGTGTTCAATGACCTGCATGCAGAAGTTTAAAGGTTCAAGGACCAGCATGTATAGCACTGGAAAGGAATGAGCTCTTGACATCATTTCAAGATGTGTAAGGAGTCAGTGTGGCTGGAATGCACTGGAGGGTAAAGGGGAAGTTCATGGAAAGAGGTCAGAGGTAGAAGCAGAAACAAGAACATATGAACCCCCATGGAATAAAGGAATGATGGAATCAGTTTTTTAAAGGAATGTAATTTTAGCAACAACTATTAAGCTTGGGGAAAGAAATACATGGCAAAGTGAAGACCCAAGAAAAAATTTCATTCAGTCTAATAATTAGAACATCCCTTCAACCTGATGATTAATCTTTGCAATCAAGCAATTTTGTATACAAAAGATGGTAGCGTCTCAGAGACCCTAATGGGTTCAATACTAATAGTCTGTTTCTCTCCATTTTGAACTCATTGGATAGTGTCTAGCAGGTAGCAGATGTACCTTAATTTTTCATGGTATGATGGAAACATATCTTATTTTGTTTACCATATTGTGTCTTTTGTTTTGCTTCTGAATAGCTTCACGCCCACTACCCCATAAAAAATATGATCAGCAATGCTCTTGAGTTCTTCTAAAGTATCGGTTTTATCCATTGGAAATGTCCACCAGAGCCACCCGAGAGTCTATAAAACACTGACACTATCTAAGATTCATCTGGAGAGATTCACCTTAATCAGTCTAAGATAAAATCTGGACACCCGTGGATGCAAAAATTCTACAGATCATTCTGATGTGACTCAAGCTGAGTACGACTGCTTAAAAGTAAGTCCACCTTTTTCCCTTCTGATTTTATAGAAGGAGAAATCAAGAGTTTCAGGTTTTCTTTCTTTTTTCTTTTTCTTTTGTGTCTTTGTTTGTTTTGAGGCCACACCAAAAGATGATTAGGGGGTTACTCCTGGCAGTGCTCAGAGGACGATATGGGGTAATGAGGATCAAATTTGGGTTGGCTAAGTATAAGACAAATGTCCTATACACTGTGCTTTATCTCCAGCTCTGAGGCTTTTCGGGTTTTCTAAAACCACACAAAAACTATTATTTTCACAATATGTCTAAATGAATGGTTACATAATAGGAACAGACCAGAGGTAAGATTCAATGAGAAAAAACAAACAAGGATGTTAAGTGACTGTTGTATATGTGGATACAAAGGATACAGGCAAGGTGTGTGTGTGTGTGGCATGGGGAGGGCATAAATGATGTAGTGAATGAGGATAACTTCTTAAGAGAAATGGAATGTTTCCAAGAGGAGTTGCTTGAACCTAGACATAAAGACAAAATAGAATCAGCCAAGCAAAAATTTTGGCAACATGTCCAAATCAGAGTGAATGGCAAAGAATAAAGGCCCTAAAATAGGACTAATTGTGAAGCAGGGGAAAGTAGTAAGAAAGGAGGTAGTTTAATGAGGTCATTTCTCTTTTTAAAACTCAATCTTATTTTTAAAGTCTTTATAATCATTTGGTACTCTCTATGTTCAGCATAAAAGGTAAAGCATGTGCCGCCAATGTTAAGCATTTTGTATTATCATACTCAGGTTCACAGCTATGCTATACCTCAGAGCCTTACATTTACAGTCAGAAATCACCTAATAATGGGAGTACATTCTGAGAAATGTGTCATCAGAAAAGTTTATCTTATGAATATCATAGGGGGGATAAATACTTTATAGTATAGCCATATGCAATAGCCATATAGCAAGCCTATATATGGTGCAGCCTTATTATGTTGCGATTAATTAAGAAGTAGATTTATAAAGAAAGTCTGGGTCTGTATAGTGCTTTTTAAAATAAAGATAAGAAGAAATACTATATCTTTTGATTTCTACAAAGATATAGTACTTTAGGAGAATCTTTTATTATTTCTCCTTTAGACTTTTCAAGAACAGATCCACTGAATGCATTATATTATCCACTCTTTAAAATGTCTTTTCCTCCATGGTCATCTACTAAAGTTGAATGCATATTCTAAGTGTCGAATGCACTTGATAGCACATTTAATTGGCTTATAAGAACTCTCCAAGTAAACGTTAGTATCTCCCTATTAAACAGAAAAGGAAACTGAGATTGAGAGGTAAGGTAGATGCTTAAACTGACTGCTGTGCTTATAAATCTATGATCTATTTTTATTATGTTTCCCAGAGTCCCCATTTAATGGTTATAAATTTGAGAATTTTGGTTTGTAAAACATGTCAGTCTAGAGATGGCAGGATTTTCCTAAAGTATTCTGTCAATATACAATTAGATTGATCAATCAGGGACCTTCAGGTTATGTTCCCTTTGAGTCAAAATGTTAACTTCCCTGTACAAGCAGGTTAGGCTATAATAAATGGACCTTTCAATGTAGGCTAAATGACATCTCACATATGACACTATTCTAAGCCTTCATGAATATATATTACAATTTTAGCTTGAGAGAATAATACTTAATACATCAGTGATTCTAATGAAATCATGACTTACATGTAAAACAAGCAAACTAATATAAAAAAAGGTTGCTTTCTAATATAAAGAAAGGCAAATATATGCAAAATGCATTTGCCTTTCATATAAAAATATAAAATTTGACAAAAGATAAGCAGAACTAAATTATATGCAGATTCATCATGGATTTTTGGATTCTGCACTAAGAGATTAAACTGCAAAACTGAGCTATAGAGAGAAAAGGTCTAACTCTTTTTTTGCACCAGGTAGACTTACATTTAAACCTAGTTCAACTGTAAAATTAAGGTGAGATTTTACTTGTCTTATAATTTGTTCAGACAATGTAAGCACTGTATAAACAGACAGCATTAATATTCTTTCTTCTTTATCATTTCTATTCAAATTGGAAATAAAACTAGAGTAACTGTTTCTGGTTCTGGTACAAGTTATTTGTATATATTTTTTGATTTGGGGGCCATACTTGGTGGTGCTCAAATCCCTGGGCTCAGGCCTCACTCATGGTGAGCTCAGGTCCTTCTGCAGTACTCAGGATCAAACCAAGGTCAGTGGGGTGCAAGGCAAATGCCTTACCACTTGTACTATGTCTCCTGTCCCAGACAAGCTATTTGATAGCATAGCGGGTAGGGCGTTTGCTTGCACAAAGCTGACCCGGGTTCGATGCCTCTGTCCCTATCAGAGAGCCAGGCAACCTACCGAGAGTATCGTGTCCGCACAGCAGAGCCTGGCAAGCTACCCATGGCATATTTGATATGTCAAAAACAGTTACAACAAGTCTCATAATGGAGACGTTACTAATACTAATGCCTGCTTGAACAAATTGATGAACAATGGGACGACAGTGCGATAGTGCAATATAAGTAATTTATCAAGGTTACAGAACTGAGCTGATGACACAAGTGACCTATGACTCTCTTTAGATGCCTCCAGAGATCCAAGTGTCCACCCAGAAACCATGTTTATCCAGAAATGAGACAAACTCTGTGTTAGAGGCCTAAGCAAAAACCAAGATGGAGACTCCATGACCAAGGACATCCACTTCCTTGGATGCTATAACCCAAACCAGGACTTGTAGCATGAGTTAGAGCCATATTCTGGTTCCTATATGAGGACAAATAAATGTTCACTTTAACATCTTTGAACCAATGCATCTAACATGCATAGCCATTGAAGATGCTACAATAACTACATAGAAGATACTATAACAGTTTATTGTTTATTCTATGGTTCTGAATAGAAGATGCTTATTGTAGTATTCTTCATACGAATACAATTTATTGTTTACTGAAAACAAATTTGCTGCTCACCTAGGAGATTGGTGAAATAAATTGTGATCCATCTATGTGATCACAGTGCTGTGCCAAACATTCCATTTAAATTTCCATTGTGTTAAGCTTAAGGTGTAAATTAGAGAGCCCCACCACATGCCACAGATGTGGCCATATAAACAATGGCCCAGCTTCACTCAGCATCAGGAGTAATCCCAGAAGAGATGCAAGCCAAATCAAGCAACTGAAACTCATTGGCCCAGTTCTATAGATCCTGGAACTCCTGGGAACTTCCAAATTTCACAATTACTGACAGCCCAGTAGGAGCACACCAAATTAGATGGGAAAGTAACATAGAAGTAAACTAAGCTCAAAAAAAAAACCCAAAAACAATAACACAGAAGGCTCAACTAACAACAAATAGCTTGTAAACTCTCAGAAAAATGCTTAAATGACTCCACTGTGAGATAGAACAATTTTCACAAATTTTCTTTACTTAAGTATTTTTTTGAAAGTTTCATATCCGATTTTGTTGCAACAAGCAATATAAAATAAATTATTTTGTGCCTGCTAAAGGAGCAAGCTTGGTGGATAGGTGGGAAACGGGACAATGGTGGATGGAAAATCACACCAGTGGGGGGATGTTGGAACATTAGCACTGTAGCACTGTTCTCCCGATGTCATCAATTTGCTCGAGTGGGCACCAGTAATGTCTCCATTTGTGAGCTTGTTGTTACTGGTTTGGGAATATGGAACATGCCACAGGTAGCTTGCCAGGCTCTACCGTGCAGGCAGGATACTCTTGGTAGCTTGCTGGGCTCTCAGAGAGGGACGGAGGAATGGAACCCGGGTCAGCTGCATGCAAGGCAAATGCCCTACCCACTGTGCTATCGCTCCAGTCCTGTTAAATGACAAAAAAAACCCTGAATTATGAAAAACTTTGTAAATCATAATGTTAAAATAAATTAAAAAATAAAAATTATAATAAAATATTGTTTTATAAAATATTATTTTCTGGTTACCATTTCATATGTGTAGAAATATATTGATATGAGCATAAAGCATTCATATTAATATATGTTTGTATATTTTGTAATATATGTTTGTATCCTGCTCACATGGCAGAGCCTGGCAAGCAACTTGTGGTGTATTCGATATGCCAAAGAACAGTAACAACAAGTCTCATGATGGAGACCTTACAGGTGCCCGCTCGAGCAAATCAATGAACAATGGGATAACAGTGCTACCCGATGAGCAACGGCATGACAGTATTAATATTTGTCACTGTCACTGTCATGCCGTTGCTCATCGATTTGTTCCAGCGGGCACCAGTAACGCCTCTCATTGAGAGACTTATTGTTCCTGTTTTTGGCATATCCAATACGCACGGGTAGCTTGCCAGGCTCTGCCATGCGGGTGCCATACTCTCGGTAGCTTGCCGGGCTCTCCAAGGAGAGGAGCGGAGGAATCGAACTCGGGTCAGCAGTGTGAAAGGCGACCGCCCAACCGCTGTGCTATCACTCCAGCCCATTAATATTTGTACACATACAAATACTAATCGAAGTTGAAAATACAAGTGATATATTACTTCATCTGTATACTTCTCTGAATTATTCAAAGTTTTTACACTGTTTTTGATTTGGTCTAGTAATAAAGTTCTTCCAAGAAAATCTCAAGGACCCTAATTTTTAATAATAATGCCCACTGTCAGGTCTTAAGCTTTCTGGCACCTTTTCTTAGACCAAATACACATGGAAACATATCAACCTCCATTACCAGACTTGGGGAAAATAGTTCACCTATATTTTGATATTTCCATTTAAGGGAAAACTGTTTTTATTATTCATATTACCTGACTAGGAGAGAGAAATGAATTAGAGAGAAAGAGCTGATCATGATGATGTACATCAAGATAACAGTTATAACAATGCTATTTAGTACTCGAACAGCACCTAGTGTCTTCAAAGCATTCTCAGATATTAACTAATTAAGCAAAGTGAGGACAATGACAAGAATGGGAGATTTTAATCTAAGAAGCATGAGGGGGCCTTAAGACACTGAGAAAAACAGAAGGTTAGGAAAGAAAACAGCCAAATGAGAAATCCAGTGTAAACTCAGAGATATAAACTCAGAGATTTTGAGGACTGAAAGTAAAAATGTAAGTTGAAAAGGTAGAGAAGGGTAAGGACGGCTGGGGTTGGGAGATTGATGAAACTAGTTGAAAGGGATGAAGGGAAAACTGATGGAAACTCACAAAATCACACTGATTATAGGTTTAACATGATTAATATATTTAATTATGCTTTGTAAATATTTGAACACAGAACAAACCCAGTGACCCCGCAATTCACATAATTCTAAGAGCCATAGACATTGGACCTGCCAATCAGAATCACCTACATTTATCTCTGTAACAGAGGAAAAATATTAAATATACATCACAGATATGTGTTCTTGAGAAAACCATAGAGGACTGCCAGCTCATGTCCCATGATTAAATTTACATTCACTGAGGAAACATGAGTATCAGAGAGTAGCTGAAAAGACAGTCTTAGGCATTCTTAGAGTGGAAGCTTCTCATCAAGAGCACCAAGAAAAAGCTGATGTTTTTGTAAATGCTAATCTGGGAACCTGCAGTTGTTTATTGATCCAATTCTTTTTGGTTTACATCTCCACTCAACTATCAGCCCCAACGGTCTGGCTTAGAATACATTAATCATTCTAATTTGGTAATATCTTCCTTCAAGTTGTTCCCAGGGTATAAAGAGATGGACTGGGGTCTTCAATGATCCTTGAAGATAAAACAATAATACAATAATGATAATATTGAAGTGAAGGGACAAAAATCCAGGTGAAGGGATGTGAGGGTCCATGGCCATTTATATGCCAGAAAGCTAAAAGACAAATTGTAGGCTGTATACTTCCCTTCAGGACTGGAGCGGTAGCACAATGGGCACAGTGGGTAGGGCGTTTGCCTTGCACAAAGTCAACCTGGGTTCAATTCCTCTGTCCCTCTCAGAGAACCTGGCAAGCTACCGATAGTATTCCTATCCTGCCCGCATGGCAGAGCCTGGCAAGCTACCCGTGGCATATTTGATATGCCCAAAACAGTAACAAGTCTCACAATGGAGACGTTACTAGTGCCTGCTCGAGCATATCGATGAACAACAGGAAGACAGTACCACAGAGCTGTACTTCCCTCCACCAGGTGGAACCTGAAAAGACGTTTAAGTGTTGAGCAGTTATTCATGACTCTTTAGGATTTTCTTTGTTTCTTTCAACAAATAGGCATCTCAACATCTCTCCACCTTGCATACTCCTCAACATACCACTCTGCAGGTAAAATACAACTACCAATTACTAAGCAAGAGCTTTCTGGCCCACTGGTGATTCATAGACCAGGTGGAAAAAACCCAGTGCAATAAACACACCTGTGTACTTTGATTACAGCTGCATGCCTTTTTTTTCTTTTATTGCTATACTCATTTAAAAAAAAAAGTATATGTCTCTAGTGCTCTGCTCGACTAATTACTGTATGTTGAATATATTTTATGGAAACAGTAATGGGAGAGTAGGAGGAGAGCAGTGAAAATGGGGACTTAGCAAGTGTGTGTCATTGTAGTGACTATCAAGCACATTATGAGCATATTTAGTAGTGTTTATAAATTAGGCATGACGGGCTTAATTTTAGTAAGATGCCTACAGGACATTCAAAGATTTCTCATTTGTTGTAATTATATTTTACTTTATCTGTCTCTCTTCCTTCCCCCAACTTCTTCCCTACTCATCCTTCCTATTTTTTATTATTTCCTTATTCTTATGTACAATCATTAAAGATCTTTGACGTTGTAGATTAGCAGGGAGAGACAGTCTTCCTAAGCCTTCACTTTGCTCTGCTACTTGGATCACAGTTGGTCTGTCTCTCCTCCGTACAGAGTCTGTCTCTGGAGTCTATACTAATTTTGTCATTTGTTTAAACAAAATAGCACTAGAAAATAAGAACTGCAAAGCACATTCATAAGAAATGGAAATTGGAATGACTCTTATGTGCTGTATGGCTTTGTATGACCTGAAATACCATTTCTCTCTCTTCCCAGATGATTGGGAATTGGCCACAAATCAAATGGAGTGCAGGAGAACCAGCTGTCTTCAAAATCTGATGGATTAATTTTAAGGCCTGCAAAACCAAATTATCATAAACTGATTGGCTTTAAACAGCAGAAATTTATTCCATTACAATTCTTGAAGCCAGAAATCAGAAATCAACTTGTCAACAGTGTTGGTTCCTTCTAGAGGATCTGAGGGAGAATATATCCTATGACTTTCCTAGCTCCAGATAATTGCCAGCATTCTCAGCATTCATTGGCTTACAGACACATCACTCCAATCTCTGTCTCAACTTTTACCTGATCTATGTCGTAACCTTTTCTATATCTTCTATTGGTGCTTACCAATATTGGATTGGTAATAATAATAATAATAATCCAATACTTACCATACTGGATTTAGGACCGCTCTTAAACTCAGGAAATCTTATCTAGAAATCCTTAATTATATTTTTTAAAAACCCTATTCAAACTAAGGATGCATTCACAGGCACTTTAAATTTGGTGTGTCACTATTAAATTTACTATGCCTTGTTGTATTACCTCTTGCATAGTCAATTTTGAGCAAAACAAACACTCCCCCCAAAGTATAGTCTATAGTATATAAAGAGATATGCTGTAGGATAAAATGTTTGAAAGCATAGATTGGAAATTAATGTACCCATCAAGAAGAGATGCAGTTTGATGAATGTGGTTCATCTATTCCATGGAATATTATACAGATATTAAAAAGAACTACAGACTATCATAAATTGTAGACCATATGCATTCATATTAACTAGAATCTATGCATACCGAAAAAGAACTATCCTCAAATATGATAGAAAATTAAGGAAATTACAGAGCATGTTGCAAACCCATTTTTAAAAACAAATCAGGGGTCCAGAGAGATAGTAAACAGATAAGGTGTTGCTTTGCATGCTGCTAGACTGGATTTTCTCTCTGGTCCTCAGAGCTTCACCAGCTCCTTGAGCTCAGAACCAGGCATGATCTGAGTGATCCTTCAGAGATACCTGAGCATCACCAGTGGATTTTTCTCACATAATCTCCCTCCAATCTTGCTAACATCATTGTATTTCTTTCTATTACCTTGTTAGCATCGTCTTTCATTTTATTTTTTGCTTTTTGGGTCACACCTGTCAGTTCACAGGGGTTACTCCTGAATGTGCACTCAGGAATTACTCCTGGGGGTGCTCAGGGAACCATATGGGATGCTGGGAATTGAACCCGGGTCAACAGAGTGCGAGACAAATGCCTTACCCGCTCTGCTATTACTCCAGCCCCCCCCCTTTCACTTTTAAACAAACTTGTAGTTAGTTTGGGCTCACATAGATGATAATCCTAAATAATTGATATATTTAAAGGTCAATAGATTATCAACTTAAATTTTACCTTCAGTATTAATTATTTTCTGTGTCATACAATATGTTTCAGGTTATAGGGAGTACAATGTAAACATTTGGCTGAGTGGGGGAGGGGAAAAAGGAAGAGAAAGAGAAAGAGAGTTACTATATTTACTCTCCAGTTACTATATTTTAAATCTCGGGGTAAATTTGGCTGATGGAATAGCTCATGGGTCAGGGAGTTATGCTTTGTGGACACAAGTTCTCAAGTTATATCTTCTGTACTTCGCGGCCCCTGCTCTCCAATACTTGTGCGGCTCTGGTATCTCTCCAGTATTCTGGACCTGGGTAGTGCCTCATTGCTTGGAACTGGCATAGAATATTCCAACCCAATTGGGCCTGGAAACAGCTCCTGATAATCCTGAGTACTGAGTGGGAACCCCTTACACTCTCCAAAGTTTGGGGCAACTCCAAGTCTGGAGTCAGCTTCTCTTCCTCGCACACAGAGAAGGCCTACTGAGGAGTGAAAAATGAGGTCGGAAAATGAGCAGTGCAATAATAACAGAGAAATAACCTTTATGGAGTCCCTGGACTCCATTCCTAAAACTGCTGTTACTCTATACTGATGAACCGGATATACGCATGCTAGAGTGAATTTAGGATAACCGAAGATCTCTCCCATTTTATAATTTTTTAAATTGAACTTCTCTAATTTATACCTTCATGACTCCTAATGACTCGAACATGTAATGAGTGTGTATATAATACATATGTTTGGGGCCAGAGCGATAATACAGTGGGTAGGGAATTTGCCTTGCATGTGGCCGACCTGGGTTCTATTCCCTGCATCCTCTATGGTCCCTGAGATATGCCAGGAGTAATACCTGAATGCAGAGTCAGGATTAGACTTGAGCATTGCCGGTGTGACTCAAAAAGTACACAAACAAACAAACAAAATCCCCAAGCCCCATCTGTTCATCATCACTGTCACTGTCATCCCATTGCTCATCAATTTGTTTGAGCGGGCACCAGTGACGTTTCTCATTGAGAGACTTATTGTTACTGTTTTTGGCATATCCAATATGCATGGGTAGCTTGCCAGGCTCTGCCGCGCAGGCTCGATACTTCTCGGTAGCTTGCCAGGCTCTCCGAGAGGGCGAAGGTATCGAACTCAGGTCGGCCGCGTGAAAGGCGACCGCCCAACCACTGTGCTATCGCTCCAGCCCCTTTTCATCATATATCTGTAAAAATATAGAAAGAATAGTAGAATACAGGATTGAAATATCTGATACGGATTTGTTCTCATTTTTATTTAATAAACTGATATGATTTTATTGTTATAGAATGAGCAAGTATTATGTTTGTAACTTTTAAATCAAATAAAAAGAGAAACTGAATAGAAGAAAAAGATTCATGCTGGGCTCCAAAGAGAAACCATAACGTTTCTCTTTCATTTGAAAATTTTAAATAATACTTGAGTGCAGTCCACCCAAGAGCCCATAATTACAAGATGCTCCTTAGACCCCTGATAACATGCTTTATTCTTTAAAAATCACTATTTAGATGGGACCATAGATGATAAAAGGTCTAGGCTGGGACAGACAAACAAAGAAGTTGCTGGCTCATCTTTGTAGGATGACATGTTCCTGCCGAAGTCCATTTGGTAAGTCTTGAAAGCAGCAATATGTCCCAGTTTTTTTTTTTTCTTGACTCTTGGACTATAAATATGCACATTATAGGAATCCAAGTTAAAAAGAAAAGGAACAGAAACAAATGACTGCATTTTCCTTAGCAAAACAAAGAGACAAAAGCAGCCTTGACTCCAACTGCATTAGAAAGTTGGAACAGAACAGTTTGCTGAAATGTCACAATTAAGAGTTCTGAGGAATTTTCCTGCTGGATGCTGCAAAGAGGGATGCAATTGACTGAAACAACCCCCCGTGATTTTTCTTTACTCTGAGATATATTAGAGAAACAACCAACATTGGGGACTGGGCAGTGACATTTGCTTGGCCGAGTCCTCTGAGCCCTGTCAGCAGTGACCTGAGCTCTCAGCATTCCTTTTTGGTGGCTGGTCCCACAGTTTTCAATACCCAGTGGCAGTATGAGCACCCAGAAATATTAATGACCACTCAGATTTTCAGACTTTGGGTCCCAAGGACTTAGCATCTGAAGATCTGAAGACAGGTCCCCGACTTGGGGAAAGGTCTGAGGACCTGTTTTTCAGCAAGCACCTTGCATAATTGCATGTTGGACAAACAAAGTGTTTATTGTGTATATGTCTGTGCACATGCAGGCACACACACAAACGCACATTTTGTTATACCTCCTGTCTTGTAACTTGGTAAAGGTATTTCAGGTTCTGAAGGTGCGGGATTGCTTACATATTTATTACAGCTGCCATTTTCTTTCCCATATCCCAGAGGACAGCATTTTAATGAGTAATTATTTTTACTCAGAGGTTTAAAAAACACAAAATAGAAAGCTCATACTACATTACAAGGAGAAAAACAAAATCTATAATACTCTAGAGAAAAAAATATCAATTTAAAAAATATGTTTAATTTCCCAGGCTGGAGGTAATCATTCAAATTTCTATGAAAGGGAAAAACATCAAAGATTATTGATCAAACCTTTTCTGCTTCATGTCAAGAAATTGCAGTAAGTTGCATAATTTTGAAATATGTTTTATGCTGAGGTATCGCTTTCTTCACATGGGTAGCTTATTCACATTGCTGCCTTGATTAGCTAGAGGTCTTGCTATTTAGGCTGTTGTCCTCGGCTTTAAACCAGACATTGAAAATGGTCTTCATACTATGGTCCGTGACTGAACGGGAATTGATTATACTGTAAGTACAAATAACTTACAGCAGAGCATTTTAAAGAAAATTTCGCTCTTATTGTTTCTCCCACTCAAAACTATGCTCAAAGTAAAGAATGGAAAGAGCCAGAAGGTAGCCGCAGGAAATCTGGGTTTGAATTTAGATCCTGCCTCTTTCGGCTTTTGTATCCCCAGTAACTGAGTCATCTTACCTCATCCTCTCTGGACAATCCTAGCTACTATTTATGTCAGTCACTCCTTCCTGAGGGTCGGAGCTCCAAGATGTTTGGAAGTTTTGTCAGTTTTATACACAGAATTGTGCCTGAAAATGTAAACAATCCTAAGTGAGTGATGAGTGATGGACTCCTCTATGCCCTGGCTTCTTAAATTGTCAGTTGCTGTGGGGCATTGTATAACTGAATGTGGAGACTGAAAAAAAAAAAAAAGAATTGGCCACAGTAAAAGGTTTCTGAAAGTGCAGTGACCAATAAATAATTAAATATCAACCATGTAATGAATCTGAAATGTTCTTGGCAACATACACCTGTGTTGTTGCATTTTTGGAAAAAAAGGAGTGGAAAGAGTTTAAAAATCCCTGGTCTACATCAGGAAAGAACATAGTCATCATAGAAGAAATGTGAATAAGATGAAGAAACAGTATTTTGACTGGGGTGGGGTAGACACATGTGGTTACTGAGAATCTGAAAAGTAACCAGCCTGAGTAAGATTCTATTTTGAGGACTTAGAATTACAAATGAACATAAAAGATTTCAGTCATTTTGTTTTGTTTTGTTTTGGAGGCACCACACCCAGCGATGCTCAGAGCTTACTCCTGACTGTGCTAAGGAATGACTTCTGCCAGGTTAGGGGGGCCATACAGGGTGCCAGAGATCGAATCCAGGTTGACTGCATGCAAGCCAAGTGTCCTGCCTGATGTACTACTACTCTATCCCCAGTAATGTTTGTGATTTTTAGATGCTGACATGATAATATTTTGGATATAGTGGGTGAAATATAGAGAACACTGGTTATTCAGTACTTGAATGGCATTGTACTTTGTGGCATGATAATACTCTGCCTGCATCATCATCTGTGGTACTTATGTGGCAACACTGAGATCTGAGTTTTCAGTCTCCTTGGAGTTGACTAATAATATACAAAAAGGTCCTCATAGCCCAGAGCTCAGTTTTGTTCTGTTTTTTCTCTTTTTTTTAAGAAAATGAAAGTGAGTCTATTTCTTTATGGCCAATGGTTTCCCTCTTCTTCTGTGGCCTACCTGGTCCCAGAGATCTTTTGTGTAGGTGAGGCCTCAGAGGCCTGCCTTTACCCTCATTCAAGGCAGTAGCTGGGGTAAAACCTGGCCCTGAACATTTTGCTGTTAGGGAAGAGCCCCGTTATGTATGTGTGGAAGAGGACATGGACCTTCTGTCTACTATTGTGTTTGGTGGTGAGATGCCTCTTGCTGGCCACCTGCAGGACTTTTGCTTTTAGCACTTACAAGTGCTTTATAAACCAGCTACCCTTTCTCTAGCTGTTTAAAGAGAGTGCTCCTGGGGCTGCAGCAATAGCACAGTGGGTAGGGTGTTTGCCTTGCACAAGGCCGACCCGGGTTTGACTCCCAGCATCCCATATGGTCCTTCAAGCACTGCCAGGAGTAATTCCTGAGTGCAGAGCCAGGAGTAGTAACTCCTGTGCATTGCGGGGTGTGACCCTCCCCCCCAAAAAAGAGAGAGAGAGAGCGATCTTCTCTCTCTCCTCTCTGTCTGTCTGTCTGTCTGTCTGTCTCTCTCTGTCTCTCCATCCCTCTGTTTCCAAACTGCAGCTTCTGCTCTTTCTGGGCCACCTTCTTCTCTACTGCCTGGAACTCATCCTGGAGAACATGAGGAACCTCATGTTCCTCAGCTGGAGGCTCAGTTCTCAATACTCGAACTTATTACAAACTCTTGTCTTTTTATTTTTGAGAAGAATATATTGCTCCACAAGAATTCAGATTCATCCTTGTTATTTTACCCTCCCCAGTAGTTAGTATCCATATTTTGTACTCCAGAATTTAGGAAAAAGAAAAACAAAAACAAGGAGATCTGGATTTTCTCACAAGTGAGGGGTTGGAGTTTAATACCAGCACTCCACTCAATATTGATATGTTTATAATCCATCAAAACAAAAAAATAGAAGACACATTGTTGAGCCCTTATATCCATTCCATTTCTACCTGCTCAACTCTCTGTTGGACCATTTTTTTAATATTTTTTAGATGCACCTCTTTCTGCATTGCCATTGTAATCGATGTCCAATCTATCTGTTAATTGGAATGGACATAACCAATTTGAATGTGTCACCTGCAAAACAGCATTTTCCTCTCCGTTCCCTCAAAGATGGATCCACAAATTGGGGGAGAAAATGTGTTTGAGGAATATGATTACTATATTTGTTTAGAGGACACATTATTGAGAATTGATTAAAAACTACTAAGAAAAAAATTGTGTCTTCTCCATCAGACACCCAAGTTCCTTTTAACTGTCTTTTCTGGACAACTGATCCTATTACATTAGTTCAATAAGCAATTTTTCTCATAGCTTGCTCTACAAAACTGACTCAGGAAGGAGTTAGAAAAAAGAAGATGGGCAGGTAGAGGGAGGAAGAGAAGGAGGGGGGAAGAAGAGGGAGAAAGAAAGGGAGAGAGGGAGGAAGGAAGGAAGGAAGGAAGGAAGGAAGGAAGGAAGGAAGGAAGGAAGGAAGGAAGGAAGGAAGGAAAGGAAGGAGGGAGGCAGGAAGGAAGGGAGGAAGGAAGGAAGGAAGGAAGGAAGGAAGGAAGGAAGGAAGGAAGGAAGGAAGGAAGGAAGGAAGGAAGGAAGGAAGATAGGGAGGGAGGAAGAGAGATAGGGAGGAAGGAAGAGAGGGTGGAGGGGGAGGGAGGGAGGGAAGAAGGGAGGAGGAAAGGAAGAAATGGATAAGAAGGGAAGGAAAGAGAAGGATAGGAAGGGAAATGAAGGAAAGGGGTGGAAAAGGAAGGAAAAGGAAAGGAAGGTGAGAGAGAGGAAAAGAGGAGTCAGTGTCATGTTTGTGGGCACTAATGTGTACATAAGTCATGTCTGTGCTGCTGTAATATCCAGAGAGAAGGAAAAATAAGTCCCAAATAACACATACAGATATATTAATGATGGGCAGATATTTCAGTTTAGAAATAAAATCTTTAGAGATCAAAAATTCAATAAGAGGGTCTACAAGGAATGCCTTTCAATAGACATTTATGTCATTGATTGGACTCATGCCACTGTTAGAATCTTAATGATTGAAATCTATAGCCAATTGGAATATGGTTATATGCATAAAGATGTTAGCTCTCAATAATTCCCTAATTTTTAGGATGAGAGTAGAATAGAATGTTTATTTTGTATCTAAATAACATTACAGTTTAAGCATGCTATTGTAGAAAAGGGTTTCACTACGTGGGATAAGTTTTAAAATTACTTTAAAATATAAAGTGTGTAATAAGACAGCTTTCAAGCAATAAGTCGTAGACATACAAACATACAACCAATTCATTTAAGTAATGGGTATTGCTCTGTGCCCAATTCTCAACTTTATTTATCCTTACCCTTCCTTATTTACTATCATAACTAGAATGGAGTCTGTCTGATACAAGTTTCTTCTATAGTGTATTTCTTCCTCCCTCCAATATTGTTACATACTAGTTTAAAGAGGGAGAAAAAGAACTAGTACTTTGAAACTAGGTATGAGGGCATGAATGAACCTTCATTTCAACATTTACCAGTCCTTAGGCAATGTGTGAGAGTTGATATTGTCATATGAAAATTATATTATATTATAAACTATTTTCATCTCTACAGTGAGAAATATTGTTCACATGAAAGACTACTTTTTAACTACTTTTAATACTAGTATATATTAAATATTACTATATAGGATATATATGTACTATTATTATATAGTATGTGTATATATGTACTACTACTATGTTGTATATATATACTATCTTCTTGATGAAGACCTGGGAATGTGCATTTTATATAATACATTTTCAGTATGTTAGACATGGTAATTCTCTATAGCCTACATTATTTTTTGATATAATGGCATTACTGAAAGCAGCACTTTACTTATATAAATTGGTCAAAATATTGTTGATATCTAAATAAACTTTTATTATTTTCAAGCTTTCCACATTGGTCCACAGACTTCAATTTAATGTTACTTATAAGATATTATACATTTGTGTACTTGCTATTTTTTAGGTTAGGTGACATTATACTTTTAAATGTCAGTTAAAATTAACTCAGTTAAAATAGTAATTTAAACTTTTTGTTACAAAATAATACATTTAAAGTACAACATGAATAATAAAATTAAAATGAGTTGACCTATTCCTTTAAAACTCTGGATTGCAGCAAAAGAATACATTCATAAAGTGGCTTCAACAAACAGAAAATAGTATTGAAAACCAAAATGCAACAGAGAGTCAATGGAATAGAATTCAGAGTCAAGAATTAAAACCTTACATACATAGATAGTTAATAAACTTAAAGAAACTAAATCTGTAAAATAGAGAAAGGACAGTCTCTTCAATAAGTAATGTTGGGAAAAGCGGATAACTATATACAAAAGAATGAAACTGGATCACTAGGTAACATTATGCACAAAAGTCAACTCAAAATGCAGTCTTGGATGTGAGACTCTAAACCATAACATAAACTGAGAAAACACTTAATGATACTGGCTTCCACAATGTAGTCTTGGATTTTATTTCATTGGTAAGGGAAGCAAAGTGAAAATAAACAAATTGGATTACATCAAGCACAAAGAAAATTCTGCACAGCTAAAACTAAAAGATATCCTACTGAACGTTTACTGAAACTATTCAGGCCTAATATCCATGACCTATATGGCATTCACAAAGCTTAACAACAAGAAATACTATTAAGAAAAAATATGCACCTGTGGGGCAGGTGCATCAGCATCCTGATGGTGCCTTCCTGATAAACCAAAATTGCTGCTGTGTCTCTGGCCAGACCCCAACAACTTGGGACCAAGTTTACCAAGAAATTAAATGGCCAAAAGCTAGGTATGTGGGAGCCACACCCACAAACTCCGGCTCAGCTATACAAGCTCATTTATTGGCCTTCTTTCAGAGACCCATAGATAAATCTTGAAAGAGATCCAAAGCCACAGTTAAGCTCGGACCCATGCATGGCTGAACAGACTGGGGTAAATTGGAGGGGGGCGGGTTGGCCTGGTGGCCGGCCCAAGTAGAGTTCCCAGTAGCCACTTGCTTCCACAATCCAAAATCATTGCCATACCCCGGCCTGACTCCACCGACTCAGGACAGACCTCACCAAGATAATCTGCTGAAAATCCTGGTATGCGGTTTTTGTGAATGAAATGTCCAGGCTTCCTCAGAGTTGGGGAGGGCTACCTTCTCCCACTTCCCAATACACATGGAAGCACTAGCAGTTACCCCCACGAACCAACTCGGACAATACCCTGTAAGCTCTACTATCGGCCTTGCTTCAGAGACCCCCTAAATAAAACTTGAAAGAGATCAAAAGCCACAGTTAAGCTCTGAACCATGCATGGCTGAACAGGCAGGGGTAAATTAGAGCAGGGTGGGTTAGCCTGTGTCCACCCAAGCAGAGTCCCTGGCAGCCACTTGCTTCCACAATCCAAAATCACCACCATACCCCCGGCCTGACTCCACTATCTCAGGATGGATCTCACCAAGATATCATCATCATCATCATCATCATCATCATCATCATCATCATCATCATCATCATCATCATCATCATCATCATCCTGTTGATCATCAATTTCCTCGAGTGGTCTCAGTATGTATTTTCTTAGTAAGTGTGGGATGATTTTGGTGTGATCATCACACCAAAGTGGGGTTATTGATTTCATTAAAAGGAAGTTATAACTTTTTCAATGGATAAATGAAGCACTTACTAGAAGAAAAATTCTATGAAGTTTCACCAAGATATAATCTGAATTTTTTTCTTTTTGGAGTCACACTTGGTGATGCACAGGGGTTATTCCTCGCTCATGCACTCAAGAATTACTCCTGGCAGTGCTCGGGGGACCATATGTGATGCTGGGAACCGAACCCGGGCCAGCCGCATGCAAGGCAAACACCCTACCCGCTGTACTATAGCTCCAGCCCCAGAAACAACTTCTTTTTGTTGCTTTTTGGGTCACACCCAGCGATGCACAGGGGTTACTCCTGGCTTTGCATTCAGGAATTACTCCTGGAGGTGCCCAGGGGACCATATGGGATGCTGGGAATTGAATCTGAGTCGGCCGCTTGCAAGGCAAACGGCTTACCCACTGTGCTATCGCTCTAGCCCTGAAAATTTTGTAATGTGGATTTTAGCACACCAACAACCCTGGCCCAGAGACACAGCAGCAAGTCCTGAAAGACACCACAGCACCAAAAATCTGTCTGGGCCCCATCCCATACCAGGCCAATTCACTAGAGCACCCCAGATGAAGCAGGTGCAGTCTTCCCACGTACTCCAGATGGAATCCCGGTGACCAAGAGCTTCAATAAGCAAGGCCCAGGTATGCGGGTTCCAGGACTAAATTTTCAGGCCACATGGTGGCAGAGAGCCTTGGCTGTCTCCCCCTGGATCCCTGCCAGCCCAGAAGACTGGCTGTGATACCCACAATTTGCCTCCGGGTGCCATCTTAGTGCAACAACAACCCTGGACCAGAGACTCCCAATTGAATACCCAAATGGATTAGTGCCATACAGACATATCTATGGAACCCAGCCATTTACAATCTAGATATTTACATTTACAATAGTGGCCGCGCGAGCTCTCATGATATTCAAAATGAGTAATGGAAAATAATTTATCTAGCATCTGTCCCTGGCAGGCACGCTTGAATGGTGGTGGGAAAATTCAAGCAAAACATAATGCTCAAAATTAGAGAGAGGATTGGGGAAATTGTCTACCATAGAGGAGGGGTGAGGATGGTGTTTGGGGTGTGGGTGATACTGAGGACATTGGTGGTGGAAAATGTGCACTGATGGAGGGATGGGTGTTCCATCATTATATGGCTGAATCTCAAACATGAAAGCTTTGTGACTTTATCTCACGGTGATACAATTAAAAAAAGTCATATGGAGTTCATGCCAAATTCAATCAACTTAATCAATGGCTGAGAAAACAGCAGCACTCCTACATTTAAAAAAAGAAAAATTAAATAAACTGACAAGACTTGAAAAGACTATTAACAAGGATATATAGATGGTCTGTAAGTATATGAAAAATATTTTTATCACTTATTATCAGGGAAACACAAAAAGACAAATAAATCAACTGTGGATATGGCTGTATAAAAATGTTCAGGAACAATAATGTTGAAAGGATTATGAAAAAATTAAGTTTCTCCATACACTTCTGGTGGGAATATAAGTTGGCATAGCTTTTAAAAAAATAATATGGAGATGTCACAAAATATTAAAACTGTATCTTACCTAAGATCTAGTAATCCTACTCCTAGGTATTCAAAGAATACTAAAACACTAAATTGGAAAATATATGTACACCTTTATTGCAGCAGTAGTTATCATAGCATGGTATGAAAACAGCCCCAAAAGTTGGATGATAGATGTTGGGATAGAGAAAATGTGGTATATTGTTGGTGTGTGTGTGTGTGTGTGTGTGTGTGTAGAACTAAAGAAATACCACTCATCAATGAAAAAAAAATCACTATTTTAGAATGTAGGGTAGTTCATACCTGGTAGCTCAGAAAATCCCATATTTGTACTTAAGAGTTACTTCTGGGATGCTCAGGGTACTATGTGGTACTATGTCCCTAACCCTGTCTCCCAGAATGCAAAACATGCACTTAGTCTGGAAATATTTAGTTAACAATATGGATGGAACTGGAAGGGGTCATATTAAGTACAATAAATTGAACAGAAAAGACAAATAGTGAATGACCTCACTCATAAGTGGGATAAAATAAGCACAGCAAGGGAATTGAAGAAGTGAAATTAAAACAAAAAGCAAAAACACCCTTGCCTTAAAACCATAAACATTAATTCTACTGTAAACATGTAACATGAATTATAATAATGAAGTTAAAACATGTTTAAAGTAAAATAAATAAACCAATAAAAACAAACCCTTGGACTCTGACAGACGTGCTGTGGTTGCCAGAATTGGGAAGGGGAGTAGAAGAGAAGAGGTTCCAACAGACTGTGATGTACTATTGTTTTTTGTGTTAGGGAATTGTGGCTTGTGGTAGTATATACTTTGGGGATGTATAGAATTATATCCTTCAAACATATAGTTATATAATCTAATGTCTCAGAATAATCTAAAAAAGTCTTTGCTAATTTTTAAGATTCAAAAAGAACATTTTGATATCATATAATAGGCCATAATATTTTTATCAGTGTTTGAACTATAAAATAGTTAAGTTCCATTCCACCAATCAGAGAGTCTGTCTTTGTTCCAGTATCATGCAGTTTTGGTTATTACAGCTTCATAGTAAAGATTAAATTCTGGGAATCCAATGCCTCCCACCTTCTTTGTCCTTAGAATTGCTTTGGCTATTCAGGGAGTTTTATGGTTCCATAGAAATTTTAGAAGGATTTGTTCTATGTTCTTAAATGCCATAGGGATCATGTTGCATCGATAATTCACTTTGGGTAAAATGAATGTTTTAAGTTTGAATTATGTTGCTATTTCCAACCTATGAACATGAATAAACTTTTATTTTCTTATGTCTTCTTTTTTTTCTTTTGGAAGTTAATTAAAGTTAATTATAATTTTCACTGAATAGGTCTTCCAAGTCCTTTGTTAAATTGATTCTTAGATACTTGAGATTTGTTTAAATGATCATAAATGGAATTGCTCGAGTGGGCACCAGTAACGTCTCCATTGTGAGGCTTGTTGTTACTGTTTTTGGCATATTCAGTATGCCACGGGTAGCTTGCCAGGCTCTGCTGTGTGGGCAGGATACTCTTGGTAGCTTGCCAGGCTCTTCAAGAGGGATGGAGAAATCAAACCCGGGTCGGCCGTGTGCATAAATGGGATAATTTTAAAAAATTTCTTTCTCTTCTGCATCATTGATTATAAGAATGTTGCAGATTTCAGATTTCGGTGAATTGATTTTTGTAGCCTCGTACTCTACTATAGTTCTGTAATTTCTATTTTTGAAATCGTTCCTAGGGTTTCATATATACAATATCATGCCATCTGTGAAAGTGACAGTTTGTCTTTTTCTGCCAGTTTTGATTCCTTTAATTTCTCTCTCGTATAATCACAGTGTTTAGAACTTCCAGTAATAAGTTTATTAACAGTGGTTAAAGTAGATGTCTTTGTCTTTTGTCTGATGTTAGAGGTAAGGAGTTCAGTTTTTCTACAGTAAGGATGATGTTAGCTGTAGTTTTGTTGGTGGTGGTCTTTATGACACTGACATAAGTTATAATTCAGTTCCAATTTTGCTGATACATTTCATCAGTAATGGATACTGAATCTTGTTGAACACTTTATCTTTATATATAAAGATGCACACATGCTTTTTCCTGTTTTGTTAATGTGAAATACTATACAGCTGTGACAAAAGATGAAATTTTGCAGTTTGCTACAACTTGGATGGTATTGGAAGGTGTCATTATAAGTGTAGAAAGTGAGAAAGAGAAATATAAATACTGTATGATTTTGCTCATATGTGGGATATAAAGAAACAAAGAAAGAGACTAGACACCCCCCAAATAGAAACAAACACTGAGGCATGATCAGTAGAACTTGGAGTTGGTTGTGGGTGGGTGGTAAGGGGAAGAAGGGATCATGGAAAAATGATGGATCATCTAGAATCACAAGATGAGGGATTGGTATAGTACACTGCAAATACAAAGCAACAATTCAAATAATACTATAAACTATGATACTACAAAAATATATAAATACCTCAGATTAACATTGTTTAAGAGAAACATAATATAAACCATAAATGAGAGCCATAAATGTAATTTAAATTTTTCAAACAGTCACATTAAAATATGAACAGACAAATCAATTTTAATAATAAATATGTTTTAATACATCTAAATTTTTACTGCCAATGTCAATTAACAGTGTATTATTAATAAAAATTATAATGAGTTTTATACTCTTCTTAAAACAGCATATATTCTACACTTGCAACATCTACATTTGGACAAGTATTTATTAGCTATATGTGTCTAGAATATTAGTCTATGTCTTTATATTATTATGAATAAAGATCTTAGCATACGTAAATCAAATCAGATCCTAAGCTTTTCTATCAAGTAGATTCTATTGAGCATCTATTGTTTTCTAATACTAAGTTAAATTTGTATTATTTCTATTTTGGACAATAAAACTTAGATAATAACAAAATCTCTATTAAAATTAGACACATCACACCTCAATTTATCCAAAGACTTGGAACAATAAATAACTGAGCTAATTAAAGATGATGATAATAACAAAGGCGTACATTATTATATACTTACTATAAGCCAGGACTTTCATTTGATTACTATAAGTCTCACATAGGTGCTAGAGTATTTGAATCATATACTTTTTATACAGATATCACAGATTTGACTAGTTCTCATCTCCCAATCAATTCAGTAATTGTATCATTACTTATTTAGAGTTTACTAAGGCAGGCCACCATGATAAACAATTAATTATCATTTCATTGATATTCACAAAAATATTACACATTTAGATTATCAGTTCAATTAAAAAAGTTAGAAACTAGTTTCAGAGTGTTTAACTTATGCAAAGACTACTGTTAAAACAATAGTGTAAAGTCTAAAGTGGCTTCTCTGGGGACTCTGATATGTACTTGGGAAGACAAGGCTTACTTGATAGGAATAATTGGAAATTATTTTGAGCTTCGTCCAAATTGTATGGATCTGATAAGTGAGAGGAACTGTAAGAAGTAGAACATTTTGTAACATCTTAGAAGAAAAAATATTCCTTTGGTTTTTAAATTTCAACATTGCTCAAGTGGCACACACATACACACACATACACTCATTTTAATTCTTAACTGCACTGCCTATTTTTGAGCACCTTTCCTTTTGCAAACATTTAGATATCCTCTGATTTATTTGATCCTAATAATTACAGTATAAGGTAGTCAATGAAGATATATACTCATTTTCATTACTGAAGAAAAGAAGTTTCTTCCAGAACTGCACAGAAACTCCTTGGTAACAGCCAAGTCCGAAGCTAAATCTAAATCTGAAACTAGTGTTCTTCTCTCCATGCCAGTGTTTCCAAGAATCTGGTATATGTAGCCCTAATGATTATGATTTGATTTCATCTTAACATAGGGCTATATTCTGTATTTTTATTTTCTGTACTAATTTTTCAGATTAGTTTTTGCCTGGAGCGATAGCACAGCGGGTAGGGCATTTGCCTTGCATGCGGCCGACTCGGGTTTGATTCCTCTTTCCCTCTCAGAGAGCCAGCAAGCTACCGAGAGTATCCCGCCCACACGGGATACACAGATACACGGGATATAAAGGTTGGCCACGTGCAGGGCAAAGGCCCTACCCGCTGTGCTATCTCCAGCCCAATGTTGCACCAACTTCACATAATCATTTTTCCAGATTGAACTCCAATTCAGATTACTTTTTCATTTTATGTTCCCCTATCAATGTTTTCTATCAATAAGTCAGTTCTATGAGACCAGTCATATAAGTATATCCCAAATGTATTCAGTTTGTTCATTGCTCTATTTATTTTTCTTTGTTATAGTTATTATTGTCATGGGGTTGCATACGTGGCCACAGTTCCCATTGAGGATCACACCCTTAGCCATTTTGAGCCAGGGATCATATTTCTGTTATGGTACCCAGCTCACAAGGGCCATTGTTGGTGATCACACTTAGAGATGTGGAGTGGTGCTAGGGAGCAGCCTCATGAAAGCACAACAAGCCCTCTGCCACAGAACTGCATCCCTGGACCCAACCTTACTTACTTTATTTATTTATATTTTGATGCATGTATTTTGCCACCCCCTGCAGTGCTCAGGGCTAATTCTGGCTCTGCATCCAGGGGTCAAAGCTTGCAGCGCTTGGGGCACATCCGTGGTGGTGGGTACCCAGGTCAGCAATGTATAAGGAAAGCTCCCTGCTCGCTGTACTATCTCTCTGGCCTCAGAATTTTACCCTTTTAACCTTAGAATCCTATTTAGTCTATCATCATTTATTTTTGTCTAGATTCACCTTTATTAACATTTAACTGCCCCAATTGAAAAAATGCTTTTCACACACAACTGAAATAATTCTTAAAATAAATAGATCATGTGACTCTCCTAGATTTAACAATGATCTAGAATAAAATTCAAGTGCCTTATGTGGCCCAAGAGACTGTATCTGTTTTTGACCTCTGCCTGACCCACTATAGTTCTCTTTGTGTCCCCTATGTTTTCACTGCATTCTTCTACCTATTTTTATTCCTATCTGTTTTACTCTTCTACCTGTTCTTTCACTGCTGCACTCAGGATTCTATCCCGACACCACACACTTCTACCCACCTTTCACTTGCTGGTCCATTTGAATGAATCTCTTCTCTAGATCTTTGCATGCTCCACCTTTTCTTTACTAAGGTTTCAGGTCAAATATCAACCTGAAAAGTGAATTCCTTGCTAGTCCTTTCCCAGTTATTTTCCACCACATCACTTTAATTTTCAATATTGTACTTATTTTTATATGACAATCGTGATCTTTTGCTTTTTGAAGTCTCTTTCCTCCATTTCTTCCCCTTACTACACTTAAGAACTTTACAAGGACCCAAAGTATCTTGTTCTTCACTGGATCTCCAGAAACAAGAAGAGTTCCTTGCACAGAGCAGGCATTAAAAATCTGTAGTACAACTGCCAAGAACAGATGATAAAGAATCCACAGCACATATACACAACGCACTATCACACAGCTGTAAGAAAATGAAAAAAGATGCAATTCACTGCTATGTGAATAGGGTATCATGCTGAGTAAAGTCAGTCAGAAGGAAAGAGACAGATATAGAATTACTTTTCTCATATGTGAAACATAAAGAAACATAGTAACGAAATAATTAATTGCATCTGATTCTGGCAGCTGGCCTATAGAACTGAGTTTACCAAGGAGATGGTGTGGGTATGAGGGGACTGTGAAGCATTGGTCGAGGGATGCTGACACTGTTACGGTAGGTGTGATGCTGGAATACTCTATGCCCAGAACTTTATTATAAACAGTATTGTAAATCATGGTGACTAACTAATCATTTGGTACTTCTCCATCATTCAGTTAACTAAGATAGCAGGATCCCTAGTACTCAAATTTGGATGAGTGTAAGCTAAGACTGTAGAAAGGGCATCCTATGCTCATCTGTTATATACTTTCTGGTCACATAGGTGAATGGATAAGTACAAAAACTCCTCCAAGTCCTAGAGGAGTTTTTGCAATGTACAGCAAGATTCTGAAAGAATCTAAGTTTGCTTTCTTTTTTTATACTGTCTGTATTTGTCTTCAGGATAGCATTAGAGAAAGAGTGGGGGATAAACAATGTTTATTTGATGAGTGATATTTGTTTGAAAATTGAAGTAATTTTAAAAACAATAGAATTATAGTCATCTGAGCAATAGTGAGCAGCCGGAGGTAGTAATTCATATTATATTTTCAATTGGTCTTGCACAACATAAGGCATTAACATTCATTCTCTCTGATGGCACTATTTGTTTCAATATGAGATATTTAGACTTTTCTGGTTTATTTTTACTGGCATAAGGGAAGCTTTAAACTTTATTATTCTTTAGAGAACATCATTTTGAAAAAAGACTTGTTCTATCTCTAAGGAGCACGGTTATCAGCATAGTAATTTTGGGTTAGGAAATGGCAAGGTTGATGTCAGTCTAAAATGCTGCCTTGTGGGTGGAGAGATGAAACAGTGGGTAAAATGGGTAGTTACTTGCCTTGCATGCAGCACTGCACGTGGTTCTCCAAACCCAGTAGGAGTGACTCTGGGGTACAGAGCCAGTAGAAAACGCCAAGCACAATGGGTGTGGCCCCCAAACCAAACACACAAATAAATAAAATGCTTCTTTAAACTGGCCAAAAATATCATATTTCTATGGTGTAAATTTACAGCATTTTCTGTCTTTCTTAAAATTGTCTGTGGTGCCCTGTAATAAGGTCAGGGACACCCATTTCATCTCAGTTTGAAATCCATAAATTAACATGGAGAGAAATAACATACATTAGTGAAAATAACAAAGGGCAATCTCTTGAGATTTTATATTTGTGAAGAAACAGAGTTGGTAGACAAGTTCTCTTTGGCATCATTATAGAGTAAACTGTTTTCAATGCCAACACTTAATGAGGGTTTGTTTGATGAATTTATAAATTCTTAAAAACTATCACATGTATAAATACTAATTTGTTCATTTAGTTAATTTGACACAGAAGTTCTTAATCATTAATGACGATTAGATTAATAGGGTCTAATTCTAAATAACTGCACCATGGCTGTGTGACAGTCATGCTGGGTAAACATTTAAGGAATTTTAGTGAAAATTCTTGATAATTGAGGACTTGCTGCGAGACCTGGATAAACCAGGTAATCTCTGTGTATCACAGTTTCATCAAAGTTGAGTGCTCATTAAAATGACCAAGGTTCATTACAAGGAAAACTATTCTCTTTTCATTTTAATTTTCTATCATATTCAGGTCTATACCTGGTATCATATGGAATATCTGTTGTATCAATTAGTAAATCGCATTGGAGTGCACCAAAGATTCATTTAATGAAGCAACAATGATGGGGGGAAGTCATAGGGAGCAGATGCTAGGGATGAGATATAAATAAAAGTGAGCATATTTTTATTTTAAAAAGTTTGGCTAAGGGCTGGAGAAATAGTATAGTAGGTGTGGTGCTTGCCTTCTAGGCAGCTGACTGGGGTTCAATCCGAGTGCCACATTTAGTGCCCCGAGCCCTGCCAGGAGTGATCCCTGAGTGCAAAGTGAGTACTGAATTCTAAGCACTGGCAAAAATGACTTCAAAACAAACAATAAAATTAAAAGTTGGGCTATGAGCACAAGTGTTAATTACATAACAACATGTTTATCTTTATTAATAATTAAATAAGTGCATTTGTAGCATTGCGTGTTGAAAAAACTCTGGAGAACCAGAAACCTTCACCTCCTCCTGGTGGGCAAACAAATTGTTTTCTGCAGAGAAATTGGGGGAAATCTACAGAACTTGAGGCTTTGATGGCTTTTGTTTCCTCAGAAACTTACCTTAAGAATTTTATAAGGCTATGTTAATTTGTAGCACTATTTCCAATAACAAAAAACATGAAACAATTTGAGGGATTTTTCCATTAATAGGTGATTGGCTTAGTACATTATGAGAGATGGTTTATAGGAGGGGAGTGCACACTTAGCATGTGGGACCTCGGGATTCTATCCCTACACCACATTGCCTCCCTATCTCTCACTGGAAATGACCCCTAAGCATGATCAGATAGGACCAAAAAACAAGTAAAACATGATGGGATAAGCAATAAATTATAGTATAGCTATGAAGCCAAAAAATAGAGATCTTTAAAAGTTAATATAAAAATACATTTAAAAAGAAGATTTGCAAAATAGTATTTATACTAGAAATGGCGTACATAAAAATGAGTAAATGCAGAGGAAAAGCCTAAATTTATATACACCAAAATTATTGATAGTGATTATCTACCTCTGAGAAATTACATTGAGGGAACCTACTCATTTTTATTTATGGAGATATTTGGAAAGGAAAAATGGTATTTCTTTTCTTAATAAAATCTATTTCAATAAACTCAACAAAAAGTGTTGTTTAGATTATATGGTGTGAGTTGGTGGGGAAAATTATAGAAAATAAAACCTGTTGGGTGTGGTAAGATGAAATTTGCATTTTGTGATTGGTGAGTATAATTTTAAGCTAAATTATGAAAGATTCTGAGATCTGATAGAAGGTCTCACTGCTGCCGCCATATAAACTCATCTACCGGCCCTGTTCCTGAGACTCATAAGTAAATCTTGAAATAAATCAATGAGCTGTAAATTTTCTCAGATACCTGTTCCTGACTGAGACTTCCAGAGCAATCTCGGTAGGGGCAAGCCAGAGACTGCTCTAGCAGCAGCCGTCACACAGCATTCATCTTTAGCTTGTCCTTTGTGCTCTGCTTCCCCTACCTGTTAATCACTCATTTCCCCTCACCAGAGCCTGTGACTTGAAAAGTCAAATTCTTCAGAGATCTCTGGGTCTGTATTTGTAAGTGAAATATTGCTTTTCTCTTTCCCTTATGTCCTTTGCATAGTTTACTTTAAAGCAATGTCCATTGTGTATAGACACAGGAAGACAGTTGATGCTATGCTTTTATAACTTGGGAATTAACTGACTCCAAATAATATTTACTGCTGGTCATCTGTCATATTTACCTGACATAAGCCTCGGTTTCCCTTAGTTCCTAACATCACAGAAGCAGTCCCAATAAAGGGATTGGATGGGCCCAGGGCAAGTAGTAAGCTACCCTGGCATTGAAACAGGACAGGCTAAGAATCACAAAATTTATAGTAAGCTAAAAGCACGGTTGTGAACAAATTCTGTCATAACCCAAAGAGAAGTGACTGGACAAGGGACCCTGCAGGGATTAGGAAGGAGTAATTTGACCTTTCGATGTAGTCCGGGATCTATAGCGAGATGTTCCCAGGACAGCCATTCTTTAATATCTCTTACTCTGTCCAAACAAAATGACTAGAAAGATGACTAAGAAATAAATTTAAGATGACTGTTTAAATGGTTATGGACTAAGGAAAGGAGAAATACAGCCTTAGATGAAATTCCGCCCTTGAGTGGATCTTCTTGCAGGATGAGATCTTGGTTCTAGAAGAGCTTCCCTGAAGGAAGGGCTTTCATATGTTGATTGTGCTACCTCACCTATGTGTAATTGCTACCCCCAAGTCTGGATGATTATTCTCTATAACTAGGCTGTGGGAAAGGGATGAAGGAGAGGTTGTGGGAATATTAGCAGTGAGTGAGACTGGAAGGGGGTTTCTCCTTCTTTCATCCATCGCCATGGAGTGTGGGATAAAACGGCCTGACCGTCCAACGCATATGGTAAGAGAGTGCCCACACTTACTTTGTGAATACACAGCACACCAGATTGAAATGGAATGGAATATAAAAGCCAACCAATCTCCACTAACAAAAACATGAACACAAAAGAAATATCTTGCAAGAACAGCTTAGTAAATCCTCAGACAAGGATTTAATGTCCTCATGGTAAGATACAACAATTTTGACAAGTTTTTTATATGGAAATATTTTTGATCACTCCTTTAGCCATTTAAGCTATATTAAATAAATTATTGTGGACATGTATGGGAGCAGGCTTGAGCGGGGAAATGAAGACCTGCTGGAGGGAAGGTGACAATGGTTGTGGGATTGGTGTTGGAATATTGAATGCCTGTAACAACTCATTATGAACAACTCTGTAAACCAGTGTTTAAATAATAAATTGGGGGGGGATAAGAGGTAACAAAATACATCTCAGAAGATGTGCCAACCTCTACTTAGTTAAAGTGGTTCTCTGTACTTTTCACTTATTTGGTATCTCAGTATGAGGCTGAGTATTTTAATTTAAAGTTTCTTCATTGTAATCAGAGATGTTCAAGTCCCTTGATTGCTATTGGAGACTCTCAATCTCTCAACTCCTACTTCTCTGTACAATCTCCCCTTTTGCCAAAGAAATAAGAATTAAAACCTAGTCATTTATGGGCTAGAGCTATAGTATAGCAGGTAGGGCATTTCCCTTGCATATAGTTGACACAGGTGCGTCCCCAGCACCTCATATAGTCTCCCAAGAGTGTTCCAAGAGTTATCCCTGAGCTCAGAGAAAGGAGCAAGCCCTGAACGTCACCAGGTGTGGCCCCCAAACAAAATTTTTTTAAATGCACGCCCCAAACCTGTCATTTGTATGACTCCTTAATATGGAACCTCCAAGTGACAGCAACTACTTTGGCATGAACTTGTTTTCCTTTTTCATTTTTTTTTTTTTGTCCCTACCCAGGAGTGTTCAGGGCTTACTCCTGGCTCTTCCCTCAGGGATCACTCATGATAGGGTTCCAGCATATGTGGTGCTCAGGATTGGTCCCACATCAGATGCATGAAAAGGAAGCCTTACCCACTGTACTATTTTTCTGACTCTGGTATGGAATTTTTCAAAATTAAAAGTAAAAATTCTACAAACTATATCAGCAACAGCTCATTTCATTTAAATTCCTGCCAGCTGCAAAAAGAAAAAGGGTGATTATTATAGCTCCAGCCTGGATGGATTTTTTTTCTTTACAGTTTATTCCTGTACTTATGAAATCAACTGGAAAATGAGCTCCAGTAATTCTGAGTCCCAAGGAACATTATGTCCCCATAAGTCATTTCCTAAATGCCCTGTTGCCAACCCAGCTTGCTACTCAGTAGGAAGTTCTAGCCTAGGAGAGAGGATGGAGCCCGTGATTGTGAGGATCTGTCAGCTGAAGGATGTTGCTGCTGTCTTACACAGCTTCACTGAAGATCCTAGTCTTGGAAGAAAGCCAAATTCAGACACATAAGTCAAGCCTTGTTACTTGAGAGCTGTTGGAAATTGGGCAGGTCATTCAACCCTAAGGAACCTGGGTTTTCTTACCTGTCAACAATTATTCAGTGTAATTATTTCATAGGAGTATTGTTATCTCCAAGATAACAAATGTAAAAGCAACCGGCAGTATCTCATCTTTTCTAAAATTATCAGTAAATAGTGACATTATTATCTTGTCATCACCATAATTCTTACTGTTAGACGTCTAGGGTGGAGCTGGAGCAATAACATAGCAGGTAGGGCGTTTGCCTTGCATGTGGCCAACTCAGGTTCAATCAAAAGCTCTCCAAACGGTCAAGGAAGCCTACCAGAAGTGACCTCTGAGCCAGGAGTAAGCTCTGAGCACTACTGGGTGAGACCCGAGAAACAAAACTAGAATCTAAAAAAAAACACCCAAAATCTAGGATTGTAGTAAGCAACTTCATTGAATCCTATTAAAGTTAGAAGACTTGGTTACGGGCTGGAGTAATAGCTCAGTGGGTAGGGCATTTGCCTTGCACGCGGCTGACCCGGGTTCAATTCTCAGTATCCCATATGGTCCCCTGAGCACTGCCAGGAGTAATTCCTGAGTGTATGAGCCAGGAGTAACCCCTGTGTATCACTGGGTGTGACCCAAAAAGCAAAAAAAAAAAAAGACTTGGTTAGGTTTCAAAGTTTGGCATTTACTAGTTATATTGTGACCTCAAAGTGTGTTCCAGTGATCTATATATATATATATATATATATATACATATATATAATCACTGTATCACTGTATCATTATCATCCCATTGCTCATCAATTTGCTTGAGTGGGTACCAGTAATGTCTCCATTGTGAGACTTGTTGTTACTGTTTTTGGCATATCGAATACGCCTCGGGGAGCTTGCCAGACTCTGCTCTGTAGGCAATATTCTCCCGGGAGCTTGCCAGGCTCTCCGAGAGGGGCAGAGGAATTAAACCCTGGGTCAGCCTCATGCAAGGCAAATGCCCTACCTGTCATGCTATAGCTCCAGGCATGTATGCATGTATATATATATGTATGTATGCATATATACACACATGTATGTACATATGTATATAAAATGAAATAATAACCATTGCACTTTCTGATTTCTACTTTAATTTTTACTTGTCCTAAAGGGCAGAGTCAACCAACACTGGAATATCAATCTTCTTTAGAAGAACATTCTCAAAACACTGTGTATTTGCAGATGATACAGTTTTCCCATTGCTGCTACATTTAAACTACCACCTTAAACTAATTACCACTTTTTTTTTTTTCATCACGCTTGTTGTTTTTCTTTTAGGCCATTTCTGGTGGTACACGGGGGTTACTCCTGGCTCTTCACTAGGGAATCACTCCTGGTGTGTGCAAGAGACCATGTGGGATGCCAGGGATTGAACCCAGGTTGGCCATATGTGAGGCAAGCACCCTGCCTCTTGTACTATATCTCTGGCACCTGTTGTTTTTTATTCTATATTATAAAAGAAAATCTGGGAATAACAGAGATTAGACATTTATTTTCTTATTTATGGTCCCTTTATTTTGTGAATTACAATCACTGTATCACTGTACCACTGTCATCCTGTTGTTCATCGATTTGCTCGAGCAGGCACTAGTAATGTCTCCATTGTGAAAATTGTTTTTACTGTTTTGGGCATATAGAATACACCACGAGTAGCTTGCCAGGCTTTGCTGTGCGGGCGGGATGCTCTAGGTAGCTTGCCTAGCTCTCTGAGAGGGATGGAGGAATCGAACCTGGGTTGGCTGCGTGCAAGGCAAATACCCTACCCACTGTGCTATTGCTTCACATTGGGCTGGCATTGTGAATTACAATAAATAATATAAATCAAAATATAATCACACATGAAGTATTACCTATGACTCTAACTTTTATGTCTAAAATTACTTGGGGATTTATGTAAGTGGCAAGCCTAGATCTCACGGGCAGTAATGCTGATTAGGTAGGTTTGGGGAGGATTCTTGCAATCTGTATTTCTTTTCTTTTCTTTTCAATGGGGGGTGCACATCCAGCAATGCTATGGAACTTATGGGACTGCTACTCCCAGCTCTGTGCTCTGGGAGTGTTCAAGTCCAGCTCTACCATACACAAAGCTTGTGCTTCATAGGCCCTTTGAGCAATCTTGCTGGTCCTGGAATCACCATTTGACACAACCTTCCTACCTGATACAGATGTAGGTAGCAGCCCTTGAAAATCGCTGGCTGAGGAAGTCTCGAGTCCTGACTCAGTTTCAAATCTTTGAGTTCCCACAGTGGGTTCTTGGCAGGGGAATTAGGAATGAGACCACCAGCCTGACATTATTACCTCTTGACACCACAGTCCCTGAGGCTTTGCTCTCCATTCTGGCAAACAAGGCAGCTTAAATCCTTGCCTCCAGAGAAGGTGACTCATTTCCTGGCTCACAAAATCCACTCTGCTAGGCATGGGGTGGAAGGAGAAGAGGGAATACGGGTATCTACTACTCAACTGATCCCTGCATGACCTCTAAAAGCACAGCCTGTGGCTCCCAGCCACTTGCCTGACAGTTTCAGGACATGCAAAAGATCTCCCAACACTCCTCCGGTGCCAGAAGAAAAGGAAGCAGAGATGGGAGGTTAACAAACCATGAAGCAGGCGCCTAACATTGTCAAGGGACAAGACAGACACAATAAAGATAAGCTGGATGTTTTCGCTGACAACTGGGCTGTTACTATTGCTGAATTCTTAGGTCTGATTCCAAGTAACTCAAAGACTCTAATTCTCTCTTCATTATCCCACCCCATCCTTAAAGGAAAACAGACAGCGACGACGAAAAAGAATGGGGACTTATTTTTATAACTTGAAAGAAGCAATGTTTGTGTTCTCCTAGGGTGTATAGCTTCTCCCAGGTAACGTGGTTCTGCCCACCGCACTACCCCATGCCTACTCTGTAAAATTACACACAAGGAGACTGAGAACTACATAAAAGGCTCACTCAGCATACACTGATTTAATCTCTGCCACCTGTCATCTCCCTATGGGAGCTCAACAGAAACAACAGCCTTGATTACATAGCCTACAGTCACTTTCAATAAATGACCTAATTCTGGTCTTTAAAGTTCGTTAGATTTTTACCTAAATAGGAAAAATATCAGAGCAAGCCCTGGTGCTGAAAGAGATGTAGATAAAGTTACTAAATTGCATTTTTACTTTTCCCTCGACATTCTTCCATGCAGCAGTGGCTGGGGAACTCTAGGTTTCTGTGACAAGATCAAGTGCAATAGTTACCCTGAAAAAAAGTGATGTGTACCTATTTTCTTAGAATCAGAGGTATATATCTCTCTTTTCTTTGCTTGTTTTGATTTCAGTTTCTAGGCCACTTTGGGAGGTATTCAGGACTTACTACTGACTCTGCACTCAGGGATCACTCCTGGCAGAGTACAGGGAACATATATGGTGCCAGAGACGAAACCTGGGGTGGAAACATGCAAGGCCAGTGCCCTACCAGCTGAACTATGGCTCCAGCCCCTACTTTAAGAAACTTAATGTAAAGAAACAAAGCAAGAGAAGAGACAACGTCCAGGGAATATGAACCCCTAGGTTCTGATGACAGAACTGAGGGTACCAAGGAGTGGGGAACAAGAGGAAAGGAACCTGGGGCAATGGTGTCAGATATCAGCACTTTGGAGGTCAGCATGCTGTGGTAATACTGTTTTCTTTTAAATAGAAATCTATTTTTTTAATTGAATCACAGTGAAATACACAGTTACAGAGTTGTTCATGATTGAATTTCAGTCCTATAATATTTCAATACTATCACTTCACGATAGAGGAGGGGGGAAGGAGGGAAGGAGGGAGGGAGGGGAGAGAGAGAGAGAGAGGAGAGAGAGAGAGAGAAGAGAGAGAGCGAGAGAGAGAGAGAGAGAGAGAGAGAGAGAGAGAGAGAGAAAGTGCCCAGTATAGCAGCAGGGAGTGGGGGCATGAGGGAAACTGGGACACTGGTGGTGGGAAATACTGTTTTCTTAAAATACTCATACACTTACACTCTTATAAGCTAATGTTACTGCAACTAAAAAAAATAAAATCAAGCAAAACAAATGGAAATTCTTAGCATATTTATTATGTTTAAAATAAAACCTCAATCTTATTTTCCCATTGGGTCGATGAGGAAATTGAGGTGCAGAGGAACTCTGCTAATGGCTGTCACTATCTCTCTGTTCTCAATCCCACGCTTTAGTCCTCTCCTCCTCTGCTCTGCATCTCGGGAGTTTGATCTCATCCTTGTGCTTCCAGTTCAAATTTGGCCAATTTGAACTCTGGTGGGAGGCTGGAAGGCAATTTAATTTTGCCTTCTTTAAAGAAAGAAGGCCAGGCTTCCTTCTTTCTCTTTGTCTTGTAATTTTGGACAGTGTCTCCCTTAATGACTGTATCTACCATGGTCTGTGCTCCCACTCACCGCTTCTTCTTTCCCTGGTCCCATCTTCCTGCCACACAGGTCCTGTTCTGTGTTGTACTAAGACAGACTCTAACGTTTTTGCCTCTTCCCTCAGGGTCAGCAGGTTGTTAGATGGGACCAGACAGGAAATATTTTAGAATGTATTGAGTCAATAATGAAAAACTGAGGATGATTTGTAGATCCTCATAACACATTTGAAATGTAGTCCTTGAATGTAGCCATTAAATGCAAACACCACTCTAAGCTTGTAACCATTATTAAAAACAGGCAGTGGGCTGGTTGAGTTTGGCTTAAGGGGAACTCTTGTTAGTCTTGGAGATTGTTGTGCTTCCTACTCTTGGTCACACCTGGATTGCTCTTTGTTCTGTTTCTTATCATCCAAACCCTGTGTTCCTAGTTTTCTACATTAACTTTTCAAATTTAAGCCATTCAGCATGAGCCTTTTTTAAATGGATGCCAACTGATGCAGTCAAATGACTCGTTTAAAACACAATGGTGAATTATAAGCCCCACACATTTTTATGGCTTGCAAAAATTAAATTAAAAATCTGCCTCAAGAGAATTAGGTAAGTTCCTATTCAACTTCAATTGCCTGGCTTCAGGAATAGCTTATGACCAATGTCTTACCAGAATTGATAGGAAATTATCCCAGCTCAGTTGTCCCAAATATCCATACCTATTTACCCTGTTGTATTGGCTTTCTCCCATGCTCCATTTATACACTTATTCCCATTTACTATCTTATTACTTACTGGTACTTCTAGACATCATCTATCAAGAAAACTATAACCCTGTCATGGTTATGCTTCCGCAGGAACCCAAATTGAGAAATCCTTATATCTGATTTCCTATCACCAATCTCATTTGGGTGAAAAGTGTGTTTCATTCATGTGTAAATACAGATGTTAGGGGAAACTGTGATATTGAAGTGCAGAAGATTAAATTGCCGTTTATTTATTTTTTAATTTATCCCTTCCATCAAACTTCCCCCCTTTTTGCTATCCCAGAAGCTAGCATGCATATTTTCTGTTATCTATACAGACATCCCCTAACATGGCAACTTTTCTCTTTATTATTGAAATTCTCATATAGGCTTCTCTGAGTCTGTGAACTGACTGAACTAAGGAGCCAGTTTTATACATTAAAATCTGATAATGATACCGATGACAATGACCCAATTTATTGAACACTTGAAGTGTTACACAAACACATGTATGCAACACATGTAAAACCTAAATGAAAGGTCACAACTATAGGATGAGGACAGTTCTGTTATTATTTTCTTTTTACGATAAGGACAACTGAATCTGGTAGATTATAACTTGTCTCTTACAAAGGTAGCAAAATTTGGATTTGAAGGTAGTTTGGCTCATACTTTGCTGCTACCTTTCAGCCTTCACTGCCTATCTTCTGACTTAGCCTCATAGACCAACCAGTTCTCACTACACGCACCATTTATTTTAAGGTATTTTAAGCATTAAAGTGAGGCACTGTAGCTATAAATTTTCCGCAATCTTAGCCAAAGAGAGTGAAACCTTTTCATAATGAGAAACAATCAAGGATGCTTAAATATAATTGGAAAAGCAGCATTTCCTGAACATAAGATAGAAATAATTGCAGCCCTTAACATTTTTATCTTCCTAAAATTGGTACTACTAATAAAAATGTTTATCACCACTGCTCTAGGGGATGGATGTTAGGAAAAATGTTCTTCCTCCAACAGAGCTAGAATTTCCAGATAAATGGTTCAAACTGCATAGCTTTCCTAGCATCTATTTCCACCTGGCCCCACCTTCTAAATAGGAGTGGGAGAAACAAAAAGAAAGGAGATAAGGATTGATGTAGATGGTGCCCAGCTCAACTAAGGAGCTCCAGCTAACCTGCTCTTAATTTTAAAGAATTCTTACTGATCCTCTCTTTCAAGGATGACAAGGCTAACTCTCAAACTCTCTGCCATCTCAGCAAACTCAAAGCAGTCAAAAGCGTCACACTAGTAACACTGAGCATTATCTGATCTGTCGTTTGTGATGGCTTTTTCTCTCCCAATATTCCAATGAGAAAAAATAGGGTTGGTAACACTCTCAAGGCAACCAAAACAAGTATCATTAGACATGTTAATGAATGTTAGACAATGAAATATGCACACACCTTTTAATGTTTGTATATTGGGATAGAAGAGACTAAGAGAAATGAGAATTTTCACCCCCTAGGTGAAAATATAACAATAAAAACATAACAAAAATATAACAATATAACAGGTCATATTTTTGCCTTGAAGGTATTTTTTTCTAATTAACTAGAAAAAGTATCCTGTTTGGCTCTCTATTTTAATTACTTTTTCTTGATAATGAATGTGAAAATAATATACTGAAAGAGAATTTATTGACTTTCAGGTTTTATTTTAATCACTGTATATTTGATTTATTTAGTTCAATACACTTAAATTGATAATATTACTGTCTCACAGATAAAAAATTACATAGAAACCAATGTTCTCTTCTTTTTTTATTTATTTTTTTTTTGGTTTGGGGATAACAAATCAAGCTCAGAGCTTAACCCGCTCTGCAAGGGGTTACTTCTGATGGACTTGGGGAATTATATGGGATGCTGGGGATTGAACCCTGGTTGGCTGTGTGCAAAGCAGGTGCTCTATGTGCTGTACTATGACTGCTACCCTAGTAAGCAAAGTTTTCTTAACATAGCATAGGTAATGAATAGCAAAGTGGGATTTGAGCCCAGGTAGTCCTTTCCAAGAGTTCAAACTGCACTATGTTTCCGGAGTATATTTCCACCATAATTTTTTAATAATGTAGAAAATCTCAAAAAATGCCACAAGTCTGGTAATATCTGGTTCACTCATAACCTTCCTACCTACTCATAATCTTCCTACCTGTAAGTAAATGAAAATTTTGATGCAATAATAATGACATAATCTCTCAAAGTATAATTTAGTTTTTGCTGTTTGGGTACCTATGAGAAAATCTGTATGACTAATCAGAAGCTTAGAGAATGTATTTAAGATCGATTGACCTGAGAGGCTATATTTTACACAAAACTCATTTTGGAGAGTTATGGAATATCTCAGAAACCAAGCAGTCATTATTATAAAATTTGTATAAAACCAAGTTTGAAGTACAATGAGTCTCTGTTGGAAAGTGTCTACTATACATGTTAAAATACCGCAATAGAAAAAAAAATCAACTGTGACTTCATAGATGAGGCCTCAGCTGAGAACCATAAGAGGAGATGTTCCAAATCAGAGATACTGATTTTCTACCAAGCTGGCTATACAACGAATAATACTTTCTAAAACAATTTGGGGAAAGAGATATATATCTATTATCAATTTTATTTTAAAATTATTTTTATTGGGGTGTTTTTGAAGTCATCAGAGTTTACTCCTGGCTCTGTGCTCAGGGATCATTCCTGGCAGAGATTGGGGGACCATACCTGTGCCTACAAATCAAATATGGACTGCCAATATGTGAGGCAAGCACCTTATCCACTGCACCATTTCCCTGTCTATCTATCTATCTATCTATCTATCTATCTATCTATCTATCTATCTATCTATCTATCTATCTACTTACCTATTCAAATATCCACTTTAGGGGTGGAAATTTAAGCAATGCTAGTGACTTAGATTGAATTTACCAGAAACAGGTTATGAAATCAAAATTTTTAGTGATTTGCCTTTAGAATATGAATGCCTGGAAACACAAACAGGATAGTGAAGATCTGAGTAAGAAACGGGAAATGAGGTAAAAATAGGTGAGCTGCATCAAACTTTTAGTATAGTGCAACTAGCTTTCTGGGCATTCCTAAGGGTTGGCATAGAATATATCTTGGAGGTTTACCCCATAAGGAATGAAGGAGTTGGACTATCTGCCAACTCACACTCGTGACTGGATGAGTGCTCCCAGCAGGCATTGATAACTAAGCATTCTGGCCTGTCCTAGCATACTGACCAAGCAAGTGCCTCTGGCTATGAACTGTGGTAAGGGCATATAGTAAAAAGTGTAGATGTGAATGGTGAGAGACTTGGAGATTTAAAAAAATGGGAAAATGGCACATCTGGTGGTGGTATTCAATACTTTCTCCATTTTCTGTGTTCAGGGTCACATCCAGTGATACTCAGAGAACCATAAGTGGTGCTGTTATTGAACATGTAATGATCGCATGTAAGGCAAGCACCTTTACCCCTGTGCTATTTTTCAGTCCAAATAGAAGATATCATCAGCAATGTCATTATCAGTATAAAGTCAACTAGTATAAAACAAAACATAATCTGAATCATTATATTTGTACTTTGTTATTCTGCTTTGTCACCTAATACAATACTGGGAACATTTCACATTTTTTTAAATACTCTTTGAGATTGTATGACTGAAACACAAGCACGGAAATATGTAAATCTGTAACTGTACCTCACGGTGATTCACTAATAAAACATTTAATAAATAAATAAATACTCTTTGAGAAAATAACTTTTAAATGGTTCCCCAACATTTCATTTTATGATGTAACATAATTAACTTTGCCAATTCCCTGTTTTTCATATGTAAAATTTTACCTAATTTTATAGGACTTAAAACAATAAATACTTTTGTTCACATATTTTCTCTACACTTATAATTATTTCTCTAGGATAAATGAATTAAGGACAATGTTGCTAATTATTTAGAACAGTGATTACTAACCCTATAATCACCAAAATGCATGAAACTGACTAAAAAAACAATGTTTTTTATCACCATAGAATCTTATGACATGGGAATGACATAATAACATATTCTTCATTATGAAGTTTCTATTATTCTCTATATTGAATTGTTGTCAAATAACAGAAGATTTGCATCTACTAGAAATCTTTACTATTATCTAGCCCTAATGGAAAATAAACACAGGTCATTGAATAAGATGATTACTCAGAAGAAACAAGAATTAAACAAATGCGCTATAAGACCATTTACAAATTGGACCTAATTTTCCACAAATACCATTCATAAGTTTTCTAAGTTTGTACTGATTACTGCCTTCCTTACAGAAATATTAAAGTCATTGAGCAATCTCCTAAAAGGTACCTTCTTTACCTGAACAGAAATCCCTCAATTCTGGGGCTGGAGTGATTGCACAGCAGGTGGGGTTTGCCTTGCACGTCGCCGACCCGGATTTGATTCCCAGCATCCCACATGGTCCCCACGAGCACCATCAGGAGTTATTCCTGAGCGCAGAGTCAGGAGTTTACCCCTGTGCGTCACCGGGTGTGACCCCCCAAAACAAAACCAAAACAAATAGCAAAAAAAAAAGAAAGAAATTCCTCAATTTCACTGGAGGCTACTAATGAGACACTTATGGATCCTTCCATAGCACCAGGCGTTGGGGTGGACAGTATCACCCACTTTGGAAAACACGAAGCATGAAGTAAGTTGTTGGAGTCGTTAGGCTTTCATATGTTCTTTGAAGGAGCACATACAAAATTCTATTTCACATTCTCTAAAAGGGCTGGAGTGATAGAGCGGTTGGGCGGTTGCATTTCACGCAGCCCACCCAAGTTTGATTCCTCTACCCCTCTCAGAGAGCCCGGCAAGCTACCGAGAGTACCGAGCCCGCTCGGCAGAGCCTGGCAAGCTACCCGTGCGTATTGGATATGCCAAAATCAGTAACAAGTCTCTCAATGAGAGACGTTACTGGTGCCCGCTTGAACAAATCCATGAGCAATGGGATGGCAGTGACAGTGACAGTGATTCTCTAAAAGCCTGGCAAACTCTCTTTCTTATAGAAATATTTTAGGAACATCCCATAATAAGCACCATTAGGTATTTCTGAAGGTCTTTTTCATAGTTTCTTGCCTTTGATTTAAAAAATATATAAGTGAACAGTAACATGCATGAAGTTTTCTTTTCCCTTGAAATCTATTCTGTACTGGTTATCCCACTTCATTTCATTTAACTCCTTTGTCTCCCCTGCCCTCCATCACTAGTCACTCCTTTTCTTTTCATCTAACTGTGGTCGTCTTTCATAGTCTAACACTATGAATGAATTTGTTCTGCTAGTTATCTTGATGTTCTCTCTTCTCCCAGAATTTAACTTTTATTTCATTAGACAGGTCTTTGGCTCCCTTTTGAGAATTTTTCTCTCATTTTACATAGAATTTAGCATAAAACTCCCTGATGGGAAACCCCTCAAATTCTGCTGATCAAACCCAAATCTGTTGCTTCAATGTAGTTTTCTTCATCCCCTTCCTCCCTTCCTCCCTTCCTCCCTCCTTCCCTCCCTCCCTCCCTCCCTCCCTCCCTCCCTCCCTCTTTCTTTCTTTCTTTCTTTCTTTCTTTCTTTCTTTCTTTCTTTCTTTCTTTCTTTCTTTCTTTCTTTCTTTCTTTCTTTCTTTCTTTCTTTCTTTCTTTCTTTCTTTCTTTCCTTCTTTCTTTCCTTCTTTCTTTCCTTCTTTCTTTCCTTCTTTCCTTCCTCCCTCCCTCCCTCCCTCCCTCCTTCCTTCTTCCTTCCTTCCTTCCTTCCTTCCTTCCTTCCTTCCTTCCTTCCTTCCTTCCTTCCTTCCTTCCTTCCTTCCTTCCTTCCTTCCTTCCTTCCTTCCTTCCTTCCTTCCTTCCTTCCTTCCTTCCTTCCTTCCTTCCTTCCTTCCTTCCTTCCTTCCTTCTTTCCTTCCTTCTTTCCTGTCATTGTTGACTTATTCCCAGTCAATAATTTGGGATTCAAACTTTTCTAAAATCTTGTTTAAAACAACTTTAACTTATCCTTTTTCTTCATCATATGATTTTGCTGTACTTGACATATTTTAAACACCCTATACATTTTAGTCTATATTAAAATTATTAGTTTACAAAATATGTTAGTAAAATAAATAAAATTTGGTATTCTACAGAGTTGGTTTAGTGATGATGGTATATTACAAAGTTCCTGAACATGTCTAATAAATGTTTTATACACTTGCAGTAAGTATTGCCTATCAATAAGTATTTGCCTATCTCATTATACATTCATCACTTGAAACCTAACCTTGCCATAAATATTTTTGCAGCCATAATAAATATTTTTACACCCATAATCCACTCTCTACTCTTGCCCTACTCTGTCTCTCATTTGACAACCTTAATACATAAATGCAAATTGCTAGTTGGCATTTCCACAAGTAGGTTTTCTCCAAATACATTAAAATTCTTTGAAATAAGAAACCACTTAACACTTCTATAAATAAAATGCTAAGAACATTAAATCCAGAACCACCCTTTCCAAATTCTTAAATGATTTTATAGAAAATTCGCACATTACAGAAATCTGTAAATACTACTTGTTCATTTTTTTCATAAATCAAAGTGTTAGGTGACAAAAAGCTTTTATTCTCATAGTAAAATAACACATTGCTAAATTGTAAATTCCTCTTTTATGAGTAAAATGTTGGTACATGTGGTGATGTAAGGCAGAAACATATTTTGTCACATTAGAAGTACCCAAACATTTTGGAAACTAAATTTTTTTAAAAATTGACATTTTCTCACTCATGGTTGATAATCTGGTAAGGAAGTAGGGTAACTTTGATCTTTCACTTACAGAATAATTATTTTTGTTCAAATGACTTGGCAGCAGAGTTTATTGTCTTCCCTGTGCTTGCAGTAAGTAGAGTAGAAGCTGCTGACTCCACTTATTTTATTTCTAATATTATCATCAAATCATTGGTATTGACTTGTGACATTTTAAGAGAAAATAACTTTTTAAAGATTTCCATCACCAAAATCTTGCTAACTCAACTTGTTCTGAAATAAAAGACTTCAAAATAATCTATATAAATTCTAGATGTTGTTACTCATTATTGAACTCTTTCCCATGGAGATAATACCACAACATTTTCAAGCATCCAAATGTCCTATGGAAATTGCAATACGAGCATAACAAAGATTATGCCATTATCTCTAAGGTGCTCAAGACTTGGACAAAAGTGTAAGGCATTACTGAGAGGAGACACACTAATCCTAATTCCTTAATGAGAGCTGTACAGATGTGATTAAAATAGAGTGGCAAAAAAACTTTCTTGGTTTGCTCTAGAATATTGGTTTTTAAATTGCTTCTCTGAGACCCAAGGTTTTTAGGAGAGTGATGTTAAGCAAAAGCACCTGTAGAGGGGTTGGAGCAACAGCACAGTGGATAGGACGTGCTGTTTTGACAGGACAGACATAGGTTAAATCCTGGGCATCCCATATGGTCTCCTGAGCATGCCCTGAGTGCAGAGTCAGGAGTAACGCTGGAGCATTGCAGGGTGTAATCCAAGAAGCCAGTAAATAAATAAATAAATACTTTTAAAAAGCACTTGCTGATTTAGGCACTTCCTCCCCAGCTTCACCTTCAGTGACTGCTTTTCCATATGAAACTTAGGAGTCAACTAATATCTGGAAGTAAAATTCTGTTACAGAAAATACAGTGATTGATAGCCTTTGTTGCAGAACCCAAGTTAAACATGATGAAATGAGTGGGAAACTGTATTTATAAAGGGCAAAAACGTTTGTTTATAATTTCTCAAGTTGCCTTTAATGGAATCAGCAATATGTCTTCCGAAGAAAGTGACGAGGCTGAATTCTATAAAGTCTTGAGGGACTTCTCAAATTACATTTACCCGTGGATTGTGAAATGAAGTATTACTCTGTTCACTACCCAGCTTTTGGCTTCTCTTCTTGTTACTCTTTTCCAGTTTGAGAGACAGCAATGTATTCAATCTTAATGCCTGTTGCTTTTTCTTTTACTTCAGAAAGAGTGACCTCTTTGTTGTCTGTTCCTATAACACCTTTTGGGGACAGTCACTAAAGAAGTTAAAACAGAATTACAACTTGAGAGAACATGAGAGACCATGAGACTGAGGTTACAAATAAGAAAGAAGGAATTACATAACTGGTGGCATCTCTGTCTTGAGAGATGTCTTGGCCCTCTCCCAATAATGGGCCATTTGCAGCAGTCTTCTTTTTATTTATTTATTTTTAATTTGTTTTCTGTTGCATCATACCCGGCGATGCACAGGGGTTACTTCTGGCTCTCTGCACTCAGGAATTACTCCTGGCCAGAGACCATATGGGATGCTGGGAATCACCTGGCTTGCCCATGTGCAAGGCAAAAGCCCTACCAGCTGTGCTGTTGCTCCAGCCCTGCATTCTTTTTAGAGGGGAGCTAATTATCATTTGAATATTCTCTCCCAAGGAGATGTTGAGTGTTAATTTTACTTCTTAGGCTATTTTGCGGGTTCTGACAAAATGCTTTCCATTTACTTATAAGTTCATAGAAGACCATGTTTTCTTTTTAAAAACCAAGAAGGATAGAAATGACCTTTTTGACTGCAGTAAGCACGAACCGCATTCCCTACCTGAATGGGTAAGCAAATGCTACATCAATGCTGAGGTTGCTATCGGTCTTGTTGACGCAGTCCACACTCAGCCGCAGGGCTCCGGAATAGCCACCGCATGTTGCAAATGCAAAGATTGCAAAAAGCTGTGGAGAACAAAGAAAGGAAAGAGAAGGCAGTTATTTGGATGATAGTGACCTAATAATATATATCCATTAGAGCATAGTATTTAATACTGGAAACATGAGCCACAAAGTACAACAACCCAACTTTAAGGTACACCAGCCCTGTGGGGTGCTGTGTGGGGGATGGGGTGGAACCACCAGGGACTACAGAGAATTTGGGAACAACATTGGAAGGAAGTTGACACAGGTGGTGGGATTGGTGCTAGAATATTACATGTCTAAGACTCAACAATCAATGACTTTGCAAATCATGGTTCCTTAATAAAAATTAAAAATTCAAAAATGAAGAAGTTAATGTCAATGGATGCTTCAGATGCCAGCATACGTGCGTTGAAATGTTAGGTTGATGTTAGGCATCGAAAATCAGATGGACCGGACACATAATGTGACTTAGAGATGACTGCTGGACGAGAGGTGTTACTGACTGGATTCCATGGGATGTCAAAAGACTGCATGGCTGTCCACATACGAGATGGTCAGATTTCTTTGTCAAAATCCTCAACGAATGGTTTGAGGCTCTTCCTTTTCCTGGAGCGAGCAGATACCATTGGGCTACACTAGCATGCAACAGGGACGAATGGAGACGTTATTGGCTCCTGCTTGAGCAAATCGGAGATCAACGGGATGACAAGTGACACAAGTGAGGTTAATGTCAAGACAGAGTGAGTTTACAGTTCTTCTGATCTGTGGCATCATATTTTGGTTTAGACTAGGAAATGAATGAAGTCCAGGATCATGATGGGGGATGAGGAACGAATGGCTGAAAAAAATACTTTGGCAAACTGAAATGATAGTGCATGGAGAAAAATTAAACACAAGGCCAAAATAATTCTGTTTCAATAATTCTGTAAATAGCTGCCATATCTTGTATGGTAGAAAAATAATCTCACATCACTCAAATATTCCAGTGGTTAACAATATGTTTCCAGAAGAAAAGGATTTGTGGTGTTGCCTTCTTTTCTTCTTGTTATTTGCTATTATGTTCTGCAATGGATGTTTTTTGAAATAATGCATATTTTTAACATGTCATCAAATGTGTATAGAGCTCATGAGTTGAAGGGTAGGCGAAAATGTAAGCATTACTATTTTAGAGCCCAAGATTCCAGTGTCTGTTAAAGCCAACCCCTTCTTTGGAGCACAAGATCTCAGTGTTACAGTTAAAAACCACTGATTCGCAGTTAATGTGTTTTTTGTACTAGTTTGTACTTTCTTGCAATGCTTTTAATACTATTGAAAAGCACTGGTTAGTAGTTAATATCTTACTCAACCGGATCTCTAAGAACCAGGCACAGATCATTAGAAGTAGAAACTCAGAAAAGTTTGTAAGAAAGAAAAAAACATTTGAGTGGGTAGAGAAGAACAAAAATGAAAAGTTTGACTAAATTCAACAAAATTCAATTTCCAAAGAAAGTCTATAATGTGAACTACTCCATTCAGTCACACTTCCAATTTATTTTTTTTTAATTTTGGAATTCGATTTCTTACAGAAGCTTAGGCTTCTTTTAGGAACACTGGTTCAGGAAACACAGCAAGAGATGTTTGAATATGTGCTCTGAATGTGACCTTGAGTAGTGGTTTAAAATCCCCACACCTTGACAAGTCCTGTTTGATTTTGCTATTTATGAAAAGAGGCACAATTTGTGGAAAGAAGGCTATTAGTTTAAGTGGCTAAATCACTCAGTCCAGTCAAAAGTTCAAAGGCAACATTTTTGTTATCCATAACACATGTCACTTTAGTATTAACCAGTTTTGGAAGAAGAGCCTCAAAACTCTTTGTCCCAATGACACACTTAACTTTATAAAAAAAAACTGGCTAATGATAAAATCTTCACAGGGGAAGATCCACACATTATTTTGTGGATCACTTGTGTGATGTGTATTATTAGCTAAAGTTATTAACTTTAAAGTGAATATTTAAAAATAAATATTTAAAAGCAGTTATTTTTAAAAACTTTTTAAAACATTACCATTTGTCAATGTAAGCAACTTTGACAAAAGATCAGTGATTATTGTAGGAACAAAATATTTTACATGCCTGGAGGTGTGAAACACTACATATATCTTGACAGAGAATAAGTACACAATAAATTTCAATAAATATTATTACTGTAAATGATGTGAATGACCTCTATGGTAAGCTCTTTGAGGCCATAAAATAGTAAACTTAGACTCAATTTGAATCTTTATGACCACCAGTACCACTGAACCGATATCCAAACAGTACAGAAAAGCTGTATTTTGCTCATTTTTTTTCTTGTTTGTCAAGGGTACACATGATGCCAGGATGAAAGGGAAGCTAAAATTATCTATGTAGTGAGGATGTATTCATTTGTCATGACAAGGTATGCTCTTTTGGTTAGTTTTTAGCATTGGTAAAAATAAAGAGTAAGTAAATTTCATTGCTCATACAACTCAATGCTTAAATCTAGGTTTCTTCATATTACAGTGTCTCAATCATTCAACCATCATAAGGCACGTCATGACAATGTCTATAGGAATATTTCTTCCAGAAGAAAGGAGTTATAGCTTTTCACTAGGGCTTTGCAGATGGCCATTTTCCTGACCAAGTATCCTTATCTGTAAAACAGATATTCTCTGGCTTACCAAATCACTGAGAAAATTTAATAAAATGGAGAATGTATTTTTTTGCACAGCCTCACATTAACGCAGATATTTGTTTGGCATTTGTTTGTATTTATTTGTTCACACATGTAAACTTTCCTGAGTCAACATTCCTAAGTGTGTAATCAACCCTTGGACACATAAAGGATAGGAGGAATCGTCCATCATGATTGCTATAAAATAATCTAGACTAGGCCTAATCTAGACCAGGTATATATTTGATCATATCTTCTATTGATAATAATGATTTATGTATGCCTGCATGTGTGTGTGTAGTGAGAGAGAGAGAGAGAGAGAGAGAAAGACGGAGAAACCAGAGAGAGAGAGAGAGAGAGAGAGAGAAAGAGAAAGTGATGCTTAATATTCCCTAATATCCCTTTAATGAATTGTGGAACAATGACTTAAAATATTTAAAAAGTAGCAAGTAAAATTTGAAGGATATAATGATCTATTATTCAGTGCTTAACATCTATAGAGAAAGTATCCTTGGTTTTTCTTTTTTTCATATTACATTAAAAGTGCTTTATATATAAGATGTAATTATGCTACCATATAATAAACTTAAGATGGAAAGATAATTATGTATTTAGCTAGTTCAAAATGTTAGCTGCAGGGAAGAAGGATTCAGACTATTGAAACCACGCATACTACTGCGTTTTCTTTAACTTCCATTGAACTCTGAAAACATAAGACATTGTTCTTGAGTTAAATATGTCTCCTATGGGTTTTCTGGTTCTGTTTCTCCCTTCCTAGCAATCCTCACTGATTAAAGGAAAATCACACTGTGTGACTGACATCAATTACACATTAGTTTGGTGAGGATTAAACAGATAATGTCTGTATTACACTGAAAGAGAAAAATCCTGAGGAGTGAATAACTTATTACAGGGATGACTGATTTTATATACAGGGGAGTAAAATAAAATCCTTCACAGGATATTATCAAGGGAACTGGTCCTGTAATTAGAACTTGACGCTTTTTTTGGGGTAGTCCAAGTTCTCCTGGTGTTGTAGAGAAATATAAAATGTGATGGAAATTTGGAAATCTTTCCACATATTCTCCTGGAAGTCCTCCAAGTCAAGTCAACCGAGATAGTAACAGACTGGAGTCAGGCAGAACTAAGCTTGAGTCAAATTCCTAGTTGACTATCAATGAGCAAATTATTCAACCTCTTCAAACCTCAGTTTCTATGTTTCCTAAACTGGGACTAATTCACTACTTCAGCAGATGTTTAAGGTTGCACTTGTTATGTGCCAAATGATGGAGAAAAGTAAAAAAAGCATGAAAAGAGAAAGATGAAGTTCCCTGCTCACAATTTAGTTTAAGTTGAATGGAGAAAGAACTAAAAGGACATATAAATAAACTAATTACACATTGTGTTAAGTGATTTGTGAGGAAACTGTTATAGACTGTTATGTCTGAGGTTCTCACATATAATCTAAGACTTTGAAGATTAATGAGAATATGTCACCTCCAAAGTGCAGATGGACAAGGGGAAGCGGTCTGAGTATAGGTAACTAAATTAAAAAAAACACTTGCCAAGTTTGTGTCAATGGAAGGTCAATGTTAGGTGGGGAAAAGAGAGTATTTGCCTCACACGACTCTTTTACATGAGTTTAGAACACTTAGACTAGGTCATCATTAAAGTCTTCTTCATTGTCTTCATCCCACTTCTTCCTTCATGCCAACTCTACTACCATGCTCTTTCTTTCTCCCCTTCCTCCTTGATATTGTCATTATATTGTCATGACATCAGTGTAGATAGTGGAACTAGAGAGGAAAATTCCTTTGCCCAAAACGAGATAGATTATAGCTGCAACAAGAATCCTGTTTCTCTAAATTTCTCAAATCAGTGTTCTTTTAATTTATTCTAGGATGAATGAACAATTTTTGGCTACCTGGGTAGTACTGTCAACTATCAAAGGACCAGTCTTACTTTTCCAGGAATATTCCATGATGAATTTGTAGACTGAAGTCATTTATGTGTCTCTTGAATGTTTCACAAACATAAATCTGTGAGTTCATTTAACCAACGTTCCTTCCTAACCCCTTCCTTCCCTTTCCCTAACTTCTCTTTCCCTTCACTCCTACTCCTTTTTTGTTCTCTCTAATTTTACTCTCAATCAGATAGAGAGTTTTTAAAGACTCTAGGAAGAAGTTGTAAAGAGTTGAAACTTCCTTAGCTTGATAACTTTTGCTCTTGAAAGGGCATTAATATTAGCAAAAGGAAGGTTTATGTGTCTTATCCATGCTTGGCCAAGCATGACTAATGTTAAGTCCTAGGCAGATAATATTACCTTCTGGTATATGGGAAAGATGAGAAACATTCTTTATGCAGCCATGATGGAATAATAACGGGGGGTGGGTCCTAGAAACAGAATAGCTTGTGGGGATAGTATGTGGGGAGTGGGAAGACATGACAGAAAGGATTTAGAAAGAATGTTTAGCATTTAAGGTCAACCCTTTATAAACTAAAAATCAACTTGATGATGAGAAATGGTGTTTATGTGTGTGCATAACTTTATTATTTTCTCCAAACACTGGTATATATTAGCCTTCAGTTCTCACTTTTTTCCTTCTAGTAATTTAGTGCACTCATTCATCTTTCCATTTGTGCTCTGATCAAGTCCATTTACCCAAGTATAATTTTGAAACTTCTGTGTTTCCATCTTTTCCCAACAACTTAGTTTTCCTTAAGGCAGATACCCCATCTCTCTAGCATAGTCTAAGATAAGCATAAGCAGTATAATAACTACTGGTTCAATCATTCACTTTGAGTTCATGAAACCAAAATAAATCCTACAATGAACTCTCATTTTGCCATTGTCTTGGGTGATCTGAAATTGTGTTCCTAGCAACAAAGTATTAATATTTTAGTGGGAAGAATTAGCCAGAAGAGTTTTTTCTTACATGCAGCCTGGCTAGAAATACATCAGATGAAGAATATCAAAATAATTGCTTTGGATTTTCTGGGTTAACAAGCATCCTGAACCGAAATCACCCATCACAGGAATATCATGCACAGTTAATGATCCGAAGGTTTACCCCTGGAAAGAGAACAAGCAGTTTCCTTTTTTAACTAAATGAACTATACAAGGACTATATATGAAATTTGGTATCAATCCTTCTGGTTAATTTGCAAGAGACAGTTGAAATCAATGGTAGATTGAGCAAATGAGAATTAGACTGATATATATATATCTCATAATGGAGCTCTGTGGTCGTCAGTGAAGTGAGAGAAGGGACATCTTCCAAAACCTGGTAGACAACTCATGCACAAATGATGCCTTGAAAGAAATAAGTGTGAGTAAAGAGTCTTGTAGGAAAGCAATTTGAAGACTAGAATCAAATATCGATGCTTATATTGCCCACAATCTATACATGCCTAACAATCATATCTACAGAGGTTTTAACTTAGATTTATTGCAAATGCCCATTTCCATGATTTAAAAATATTCCTACCATGGTCAATTCCAAAGTATCACGTAATAACTTGGAACCTTGACTGAGAAAAGTCAACTGTGCAACCATGGGATTTTCCTTGACTCCCCAAGAACCCGTGGGTTACCTGTTGATTTATTCTGCTTATTTCATTGTTCCTCTTATTTCACCTTTCATTATTTCTTGAATTTATTTCATTATCTACTTCAGGGAAAAATTATTCATTCTGTCAATCATTTAGCCATTCAATAGATTATTCATTTAGTTATTGCAGCAGAAGCCATTTTTATTCCAAATATCCCCCCTAATTTACCCATGAGGCCACCTAGAGCTTCAGAGGGGTACTTGCATTCGCCAAAGTTTTCAATCTCAAACACCTGAGATTCTCTTCTGAGGGCTTTCTCAGGCAGAAGATATGGGCTCAGTCTGTTACTGGAATGTTTTAAAATATGCCAATTCCTGCACATCTGTCAATCAATATGGAATGGAAATTGGTGAATAAAATCTCCCAGTATGTTTGCCTCTCTGTGGGGAAATGTTGAGATGTGTTTTTATGTTTTGCAGAGGATACCCCTTGAAATTGAGCCCCAATAGCACACAACAACACCTGCTCATTAACACAGCCTTGGCTGGATTTCTTTCTTTCTCTGTCTTATTTCCCCACTCACCATCATGCTTCCTGGCACAACTCTTAAATAAACTTTATGAGCCAAAATTAGTGTCTCAGGACATACTTTGGAGACATCACTTAAGACAGTTTAAAACATCGACTTTGTACCTATTTTCAGGCCCTCTAATTGTTCCTTGGTTGACATTAATAAAGATAATAGGGGGCTGGAAAGATAGTACAGTAGGTACATCTCTTGCCCACACCACCACAAGAGGTTTCCTGAGCCTGCCAGAAATCTTCTCTATGCTTAGAGGCAGGAGTAAGCCCTCACCAGGTTGTGGCCCCCAGACCAAAGACATAATGATGATTATCCATCATTCATGTCGAATGATGATGATAAATAATAAAAGTGATGGAAGATCTTTGCTCCTTATTTCTCAGTCCGTTGCTTATCTCACTCTCATTCTCAGTCATACAATGATTGAGTACCCATCCCTCCACCAGTGCCCATTCTCTACCAGCAATGATCCCATTATCCCTTCCACTCCCCCACCCCACCCCACCTCTGTGGCAGGGCATTCCCTTTTGTTCTTCCTCTCCTTTTGGGTATTGTGGTTTGCAATAGCGATATTGAGTGGTCATAGTGTTCAATCTATAGTCTACTTTCAGCACGCATTTCCCATCCTGAGCCGGTCCTTCTACCACATTTTACTTGGTGTTCCTTTCTATATCTGAGCTGCCTTTTTCCCCAGCACATTTCACCCTCATTCTCTTGCCCCCAGCTATGCAAGCTAAGTTCCTTTTAAGTTGGAAGTCTTCTTTGTCTACTATAAAGTTGGCCTCCTGACCCTTGACCACCTCACCATTGTGCACATTATTTCCCATTTTTCTTTTGAATAGTAGCAGTGAAAAATATTTGGTATCCTTGTAACTTATTTATGTTATGTTTCACTGTTTTCTGTCTAGTACTCAATCTCTACCACCTGGCACAGTACTTGACATGAAGCAGGTGCTTCTTAAATACTTGTTAACTAAATATAGTCTCCTCTCACCTCCAGGGAAATTTCTGTCTGTTTGGAGACAGAAACAAGTAAATGAATAAGTACTGTGACAGTATTTAACTGTGGTATCAGTAAATGGGGCATATTAGGCAAAAATATTATATACACTTGCAAAGTGGAAGGAAGATAAGGAACAGCTGCTTAAATAAAGAGATACTCAAGCAGAAACCAGGAAAGTATGCATGCTTGATTGAGGGAAGAACAAAAGTGTTCTAGGAGGACAGAACACTAAATCAAAGACACTCATGTAATCAAGTTGCTTCGTGTCTGTACAATTGGTAAGACTGGAGCAGACATTGTAAATTGTGAAGAAGGGATTCACTTTTTCAAGAGGCAATCAGGGATGTGTGATGTATTAGTTATAGCAGGGCTTCAAACATTACAGCCTCTAGGCTATGCCCAGAGCTCATGTATTCACTTATGCAACATGTGACTGCTTTCACCTTAAATGGTAGATTGAGTTCTGACAAAAAAGATAATATTGTTCATAAACCTAACATATTTACTCTCTGGCTCTTATAGAAATAGTCTACAGGGACCAAAAGACCTAGTATCAGGGCTAAGGCACTTTCTTTACATGCAATGAACACTGATTCAATCTGGAACTGCATTTGGTTCCTCTCAGCACCAAGAGTGATAATGCACAGTGCAGCATTCCCGGTGGATGTGATGAGTCACACACATCATAGCACAGAGCTGTGAGCACAGAGCCAGGAGTGATCTCTGAGCACCACCAGGTATGACCCCTCCTATTTTTTAAAAATAAAAAATAGCTTACCATTGTGAAGAGATCTGAAACATGAGAAAAATTGGGGTTTCAGTATGGGAGAGGCATGACAAAATTGCATTTCAGAAAGGCCATATTGATTACCGTGAGGAGTTGCACTGATAAAGGGTCGGACTAGATGACAGAAAGCTAGCAAGTTATCTACTTCCCCAGTCTGCAATCTCTTTATTAACTGACCACATTTCAGCCACTTTTGTAGCACTTATTGTACAATAAAAATAACTGATAGCTCACAAATTTGGTCAATTCAATGAATGCTTGAATGAACATATGAAGAAAAGATGAGAGAATGAAGTGTTTGAAAAAGGGCATTTTGGGCGTTGAATAACTGAATCATAAACATTCTAAATGATGATAAAATTAGTAGTAATAAAAGAACCGCAATTGCTTCTCTGTGTTAAGTCTCTTGAGGAAGTAGATTATTTACAGGCTCTCATAAACAACATCCTAAGGAGAAAACACAATCCTTCATTTTACAGCTTAGGAAACACATTAACCAGCATGCCACGGTCACATGGTTTATTGGTATGTGAAGTAGTTACGGTTGTGTAGTTATGCCTTTCTCTTTCCAACCACCCCCCACCCCAGTGTGAAAGGGGTCTCATGACTAGAGACCAGTATTAGAAAAATAATTGAAGCATCAGTGGTAAGTTTGTTGAGGTTTTCTATGCCATATTAATGCACAGAAACCATGTGAAGATAAAACGGAGCATTTGGATGAGATGCACTGACCATCCAGTCATCAGATTAGAATGTTGTGTCTTGGGGCTGGAGCAGTAGCACAGTGGGTAGGGCGTTTGCCTTGCATGTGGCCGACCCGGGTTCGATTCCCAGTATCCCATATGGTCCCCCGAGCACCGCCAGGAGTAATTCCTGAGTGCAGAGCCAGGAGTAACCCTGTGCATCGCCGGGTGTGACCCAAAAAGAAAAAAAAAATAAAGTGCAACACAAACATTAAAAAAAAAAAAAGAATGTTGTGTCTTTTTCCGCAGCAACTCAATCCTTCACTGTGCAGCTTCACAGGCCACCTGGGAGCATTTGAAAAGCCTGATGCCAATTATACTTCTCAAGTTCTCCATCCTTATTGTCAGCCACTTGCAGTTGGAGGTGGGAATATTTTCATGCATCTTCATAACTCAACAGTTTTTAAATGGATGAGATTCTATTCCCGCCACCTCTCTTGGCACTTCACCTTCTATGACTCTTGGACTAAAGAACCATTTGTTCTCAGCACCCAAGAAAGAACATTTCTGGAACACTACTGCTTATAGATATATATTATCTTAATAGTGGATCTGAAAGAGTGAGAAATACAAACTGTTAGGATATTTCCTGGTGCAGAGTATCTTACTAACTGTGGGTTTCCTCATACCTTGCTTGCTACCAGGGAGATTTTCAGGAGACTAATGAATAGCTTCTAAAATGGAATGTTCCATTTCTACTCATTGTTGTATAATTTTTCTTTACTTTTAGTATGTTTCTGTTTAAAATGGGATTTTTTCAAGGAAATTGACCAAGCACCTTCTTAGCCATCAGTTTATGGTAACTGCAGTATTCTAATCTAGAAAGCTTTTGTGAACATCATGAACCCTATTGAATATCATCAGGGATCTATTTGTGAAGATAAAAATTGTAACTGGTCCCTGGAAGACAATATAATGGTACTTTATTTGAAGAACAAAATGTCAAATGGTTTTTCCCTATAGAACTGTAAGCTGTACCCCCTTTGTTGTATATATGAATCTGTGTTCTTTAACCAGTTTCAGTATTTCATATGCTACCTTCCATTTGATGCTACCTGTTAAAAAAACAAACAAACTGAATATTGTGCCCCTCTATCTACTTTTTAATTTGTGTGAAATATATCCAGGCAAAAGCAGCCTCATAGAATTGATAGTTCATACTATTATTTAATGAATTCTGGCCCATTCCTGCAGAAAAACTCTAAATTATATAATAAAAGAAGCTTCTGCTTTCATTTTCTTGGAACTACATCTTGGAAACTTGATCACTAAATAAGCAAAATATTTAGTCACTGGTAAAAGAAATCTTGGCCTAGAGTATTTTAAACAAGCACAAGCTTGTGTGTGTGTGTGTGTGTGTGTGTGTATACACACACACATTTATATATATACATATATATATATTGAGGAATTAAGAATAGAGGACTGCTGGTATTGATGGTGACTGGACAAACATCTCTAATTCTTACAAACTTTGCATCAAGGTCACTAAATGATTTTGCAGCACCCATGTACAGCCCTCAGTGGAAAGTGAATATCAGCTTTCCTGGGCTTTATAAGGGAGGTGGGTCTCAGGACTGTTAATGGCAGCTGAGACAGGCTGTCTCCATTGTCTACCATAGGAATTTATGTGTGATGGGAAGAAGTAAAACAATATCCAATTCATTTTTTAAAGGTAAGATAGCATACTCAAGTCCATTCAGCATCTAAATATTTCCTTTTCTCTAAACAGTGCCTAGAAAATCTTGTGTCTTATATGAAATGGGTTACCTTTGATAACTACCCATTAATTAAAATGGACTTTTGCTTCAATTTTATTTTCTGACTTTTAACTAAAAACATATCATTGTAGTAAAAAAATAAAAACAATCCTCATGTCGGTAAAAATGTAAAATGAGCTATTCATTCAATATAATATCATTGAATAATTTAAAAGGATAAGCAACAGAAAGCTATTCATAATCTTTTGTAAATCAAAAAAGTAAACAGCAAGTATCAAATACATGTATTGCAGTTCAAAAAGATATAGTAATAGATATTAATGTTTCTAATAGATTTGAAAAGGCCTATAGAAGAAGTACCAAAGTACTATCAGTTACTACCACTGAGAAGAAAATTTGAAGGCGGAATCTTATTTTTAAATTATTGTTGTATTATTTTCCTTTATTCAATAAATGTGTATAACTTATTTTTTATTATGTAAATAAAAACTAATTTTAAGTAGAAAATTTAAACAGCCTCTGAGCAAAGTAAATTCATGTCTGTTGTAGATGACTGTGCTGATTTTACCTTTTATTTGGAGGGGAAAAGGGAATATCAAAGATAACCCATTCCTTTCCAGAATTATTTTCAATAGAACCCTCAAAATATTTATATTTACAAAGTATGTCAAGAGAATAATTATTTATTTAAAATATTTTGGCAAAGTTGCCCTTTTGAATGTAAGTAAAGATATTTCAAATACACTCTGGGAACATATAGTTCAAGCATAATGTCAATCATCAGTTGAGTAAAAGTGCAGCATATCATTCATCATTTTCAATGAATATAATTACTCTTAAAGGAATCAGATCCAACTCTCTCATACTGTCATAATGAAATAATAAGAGAAAATAAAAATTTGACAGAGTGTCTTACCTAGAATTGATGCCATTTCTCTGACACCTGACTATCAGGTCTTGTGAATTCATTTCCGAACTATTAGTGTTTTTAAACTTGGCATTTTTCTGCAGTAACTTTGTAACAAGGATATGGTGAATTTTCTAACCTACCATAGCCATGAAAAGCACCGATACTTGATACCTTAATAGGGAAATTAGAGCAAGATGACATCTGGGACACAGCCATATGAACTGGTCTGTAATTCAATGATGCACTATAGCACTGTCGTCCTGTTGTTCATTGATTTGCTCAAGTGGGCACCAGTAATGTCTCCATTGTGAGACTTGTTGTTACTGTTTTTGGTATATCGAATAGGCCACGGGTAGCTTGTCAGGCTCTGCCCTGTGGGCGGGATACTCTCGGTAGCTTGCCAGGCTCTCCAAGAGGGGCAGAGGAATCGAACCTGGGTCGGCTACATGCAGGGCAAACGCCCTACTCGATGTGCTTTTGCTCCTGTATAGAAAAGTCTGTTGTGAATGATTCCTTGACAGATAACACACTTTTTTTGGGGGGCTTTTTGGGTCACACCCGAAGATGGACAAGGGTTACTCCTGGCTTTGCCCTCAGGAATCACTCCTGGCAGTGCTCAGGGAACCATATGGGATGCTGGGAATTGAACTCGGGTCTGCCGCGTGCAAGGCAAATATCCTACCTGCTGTACTATCCCTCCAGCCCCAGAAGACACACTTTTATGAGAATATAAAATGACTAGATTTTTTAAAGTGAAAGTCACAACTATTAAATCAGCCCCCAACACCCCTCTTTTAAAAAGTACTGAAGATCTTAAAAACTATATTTAATGTTTTCAGGATAGAAATGAAAGTCAAGTTGGGCATCTATTCTGTTTAAATTCAGTGCATGTGACATGTCTTATTTAAAATGTGAGCATTACAAAAAATAAAGCAGAATTTTATTGTTGACCATAAAAAATTAGACGACAGTAAATTATATTGAAAAAAACATTATTTATAACCAGCTGGTCACATTCAATTAATGTCCTTTCACTAGAGTGAAAGAATCTTCATAGGATGTGAGGAGATGGCTAAAAGAATTTGGACATACGCCTTATAGGAACCAGGTCTGAGTTCAATACCCAGCATCAAAATGAACAAGGCCTGGAGTTCAATTTCTGGCACAATATAGTCTAAATATCGGGTATTTCTAGACTGAATATTTGTTGGATTTGTTCCCTGTCTCCAAAAGCACTTTTGTGGATACTTTGTGCTCTTCTCCCCAGAGAAAAAGAATCATTAAGTAGGTGATTCTTTCTCTCATTTACCCTTTTTTAATTACAAAAATTTTGCTTAAAATTCAGTTTTATCCTAATGCAAGATAAGTATGGGATTCCATAAGAAAAACCAAGAGTTGATTTTTGGGGAACTTTTCTCATTTTGGGGAGCTTTGTGGCCATCGTTAATAAAATCCGGGGCTTTCTAGATGCACATCAGGAGCCAAATCAAGCATCACAACTTATTATCTAAAAGGTAGCAACTCAGAATAAATTATAGAGCCATATATTGCCAAAAGAATTTTGGAATTATGGCAAATATCTGAAGACCTTTTAAATTTCTACGTTCTTTGCATGTCTATTTGAAAACTACATCTTGATATTGTTCATACTTTAAGATATAAATGACACTATTTTCTTCATTCTGACTCTTGATCTAGAAATTAATGTCTGAATCTCCCAAATCATGACATATCATCATTAAATTAGATCTCAGGGGTTTTGCTATCATGATTAAGTTTGATTATGTGATATAAAGGAAGTACACCTAAAAATTAGGCAATTAAAATGTAGCATATTGTTTATATTTAAATATACTCAAAATACTCCAGGAATAGTTTGAAGGGTAATCTAACATAATATGTTATAATTATAATTCGAACTAATCATTTGCCTCCATTCCTTAGAAAAAAATCTGTTTATGTTCAGCAATGCACTAGGTTCTTTACATAAAATTTCTGTTAGAAATATCATCACTCTTTGAGGTAAGTATCATCATCATCATCCCTGTTTTAGAGCGAAATAAATCATGGCCCGATGGGGTAACCAAATCCACACAGGTTAAGATGACAATATACATCTATGATTTCATAATACTGAAAAAACCACTAAATATAGAAATCTGTTTAACTGCTCAGAGAATACTAGTGAAGAACTATTATTTTATTTTAATTTTTATAGAGGTCGCTTTAGGTTTGAAGGCCAGGCATATTTGGTCCATCATACAGACCTGTGGGTTTACCGCTTGTACCCAGATGTGGCACTGATCATACCGAGTGGAGTAGGGGAAACCAGGACCACACCTGCAGTACCATGCATCAAACTGAGGGCCTCTCACACAGAAACACACCACCCCTTAGGTCTATATATACACTCTGAAATACATCATTTTAAGAACAGAAAATAAATGGGACATATTAATCGTCTACCTTTGTTTTCACCTACCTCAGTTTTAGTTTGAGTACTACTAGTAAGTGAACAACGAGTAGAAGAGAATTTACTGCATTAGAATTATTTATCTAATAATGAAGGAAAGAACAACTATATACTGTCACCATTTTAACAACCATTTATGAATCAAATTCATACGTTGAGCCCTACTCCATGTGACCATATTTGGAACCATTGCCTCTAAAGAATGAATTAGGGCTGAGTGGGGTCAGAAGGCTAACTGGGGCTTGGATTTCATAGAAGTAATGTTCCCAGAACACAGAACCAGAGCTCTTGAGCTCTTTGCTTCCCTCTCATTATGTGTCTTCACTCAGGGGAGCCAGAGGAGCAAATAGTGTGCTTGTCGCTCCATTTGTCTCCAAGACAAGACAAGAGTCCCCAGAATGTAATCTACCTTGTTGGAACCTTGATTTTACAGTGCTCAGCCTTTGGAATTGTGGGATGAATTCCTGCTGTAGAATTCACTAGGTCTGTGGTACTTTGTTAGGGCAGCCTGAGCAAATTACGACACAGCCTTAGCGAATTCATAAAAATCTAACCATGGACAACTGAATAGGAGAAACAGATGTGAGGTAAGAGGTATAGACGTTATGTGCTCCAGTGAAAGAAAACCTCACCAACGATATATATATACATATATATATATATATCACTGTCACTGTCATCCCATTGCTCATTGATTTGTTCGAGTGGGCACCAGTAACATCTCTCATTGAGAGACTTATTGTTACTGTTTTTGCCATATCCAATACGCATGGGTAGCTTGTATGTATATATATATGTATATATATGTATATATATACATATATATATACAGAGAGAGAGAGTACTTTGCTATGTTCAGGGCTTATTCATAACTCTGAGCTCTGGGATCATTCCTAGCAGGAATTAGGGGATGGGTGCTGGGGATGGGATCCAGGCCAGTCAAGGGCAAGGCAAACGCACTACCCAATGTACCACCACTCCAGCCCAATTTTAAAATATTTTTTCTTTTTTTTTTCAAAATTTTGAACCACATCCAGAAAGTGCTCAGGGTTTACTCCTAGTTCTGCCAGCAGGGATCACTTCTGGAGGTGCTCAGGGACCACATAGGATGCTAGAGATCAAACCGGCAAGCCAAGTGCCCTACCCACTGCCCGATTGTTCTGACTCCAAATTTTGAAATATTCTTGACAAGAATATAAAATATCAGACCATGAATTTGATTAGGGGGTCTATGTCCCACTGTCAAGTTAAAAAATATCTGAGAGAAAGATGCACATATATGCAAAATGATGTCTCAGGGATAAAAATAGAAAAATATAGATACTGAGAAACTCTCCAGAGGAAAATACATAATTTATAGAAGAAAACCAACAGATTACTACAATATTTGGGTCAAAGAAAGGGAAATCTGAGAGGAGTGCACAGAACAGTATTAAATCAATACAACAATGAATTTTTTTAACTCAAGTTAAATTAATGTTTAAAAATAAAAAATATTCATGAGATATTTGAAAATTGTGATTACAGATGACACTGAATAACTATTAACCTTAAAAATATTTGTTATGTAATTGAGGTATTTTGTTGTAAATACTTTTAAGAAATACAATGCAATTTATTTATGAGACAAAGGACATAATGCTTGAAGAACCACCAAGAAAAGGAATGAGTGGAATAATAGTGGGCACTAATTGACATGGGAACTAGGTAATAAGGAAATAGAGGCCCATTCCTGTCTTGTTTCTTTAGAATTATGCTTGACATTTTCATCATTAAGTATATTTTTATGCAGGGGTCCTCCTCCCAAGTGATGCTCTGGAAGCCTGAGGAGCCTGTCTGGTGAGTCTCAGTTAGCCAGGCAGTCTGTTCAGTGAGCACCTGAGGATGTGGTGCTTCTCGGGTCCTGTGGTGCTGGGGAATACCTGGGCCACCCTAGCAGAGCTTCAGTGCTCAGAGTACCAGTGTGGTATTTGAGGAACCATATGGTATCAGAGATTTAACTGGGCTGATACATGCAAGGCATACATTTTAAACCCATAGACTAGCTCTCTGGCTCTATTATTAAATTATTGAAACTTGGCAGCATACTGTAAACTTATCTGAATCAATATGTATGAATCAACTAAATTCAATTCCTTTTATTTAACATGTACATTTCTGTGGGCATTAAATCAAGGATTGCTATAATAATTATAATCAAAATGCTTGAAAGGAACATATTTTTATGAAGTAACATTAAATTATAACATTCTATAAGAATCGGGTGTGCACCATTGAAAGTCAACATTTGTAGGGGCTGGAGAGATCACTAAAGAGGATAGCACTTATGCATTTCCTGTGCCAGGCCCTGAGTTTGATTCCTGATACCACAGGGCCACCCAATCATGACTGCATTTGGTCCTGGTGGACACTGAGCACCACCACAATCATTTTGAGGCTCTCCATCACTGCTTGGCCAAACAGCATAACATCCCCTGACTTCCTGCTTGTGCACTGAACCCAGGAGACCTACACTGTGCTCCTGAGCACTGATTCAATGAGTCCTCCCCCTGCATACACACACACCATGCACATATACCATATTAGAGGATCATAAAGAAAAATCTTACTCTGTTTTATTACTATAATACTATGGAACTTAGAAGAAAATACAATCCTCTTTAACAAAGTTTTCTTTCTTAATAATCTTCTATTGATTGTTCTAAGAACCCATTTAGTTCTGCCTCATTATGACAGAGCAGTATTTTCTTATTATCTTTTAATAAGATGAAAGATCACCGCCGTCTAAAGGACTGTACTTTCCATGTTAAAGACATTACTTCCTAGACAATAAGATAAAAATCCCCATCATCATTCAGTAATGTCTTTTTATTGATTGAATTCAAGAGGTAATAAAATGTATCAAATGACCTAATATTTAATACATTGGTTATAGTTTCTGAGTATTGATGTTTTTCAAAGAACCATACTGATAAGCATAAACACAAATATTACCCCCTTTCTACTACAGCACTCTAGAAAAGTTTCAAAATTCAGAGCCATCAGTGAATCTGCAACTAAAAGACAGAGTGGCTTTTTATTCAAAACAAGTAGCTTATAGCTCCTGGTTCCTAAATTAAACTTATGCTACTTATGAACATAATTAGCGAAGCCAAAATATTATCATATTACTTATTTATTAATGGGCATAAAACATAATTATGCAAAAAGTGAAATAATTCTGAAAGAACGAACTTGTATGGGCTAGAGAAAATTTTGAAACATGGGAAGAGAAATGCAAGAAGAAAGTAACTTGCCATAGTAGTTGCTGAATTTTTTTAAAAAACAAATGTGAGAAATAATTATTTTTGGAAGAGACTATAAAAAGTAATGTTGAAACTCTAGGACTGCAAAAAAGGGAAACTGAAAGATCCTATGCAATTATTCTTACCAAATAATCACTAGGACTGGAGCGATAGCACAGCAGGTAGGCCGTTTGCCTTGCACGCGGCAGACCCAGGTTCGATTCCTCCATCCCTCTCAGAAAGCCTAACAAGCTACTGAGAGTATCCCGCCAGCACAGCAGAGCCTGGCAAGCTCCCCATGGCATATTCGATATGCCAAAAAACAGTAACAACAAGTCTCACAATGGAGACGTTACTGGTGCCTGCTCAAGCAAAATAACCACTAGAGATGAAGGAATTACAGGATAAAAACTGCTTAGTTTGTGGAGGTTTTTTTTTTAAGTGAAACGATCAAAAATAACAATCCGTTTAAAAAATGAAATAATCAAGAACAACAATATTTTAGAAATAATTTTCAAAAATTTTTTTAATGAAACAATCAGAAAGATAGTATAGGGGCTAAGGCACTTGATATGCGCAGACCCCAATATGATCCCTGACACTGAGTTTGGTCACCAGCACACCACCAAGAGTGATCCCTGAACACAGAGCTAGGAATAAGGCATGAGCACTGCTGATTGTGATCTACCGCACTCTCCCAAACAAAACAGAATTACCAAAAAACCCTCCAAAATACATGATGCTATTACATTAATTTCTTAGCATGGTTGAAAGCTCTTTGAGGAAAGTTTCTTCTCTTGGGTGTCTCTACATTCCTCAACTGTGAGAATGCTCTTATCAGGTCTGTAAATGAAGTGACACCCTCAATGAACGCTAGCACACTTAGGACAAACCTCCATTACCAAAGTCACACAGGCCAAAAGTATATGCTAAATGCAGGACAAACTGTAAGAAGAAAAGTTATATGAAGAAGGCAAATGAACATCAACATGATGGAACTGTCATCAGAATAGACCCAGTACCTATCACATAGTAGAAACAAAATATTATTTAGCTAATGAAACTAATATAGGACCAAATCCCACAGGTTTATATAAAATACTTAAATAAAGTAATTTACCATAATTTAAGAAGGAAATAAGTAAAATTAAAAGTTAATATATGGATCAGAGCAATAGTATAGCAGCTAGGGCATTTGCCTTACACATGGCCGACCCAGATTTGATCCCCAGCATCCCATATGGTCCCCTGAGCTCTGCCATGACTAATTCTGGAACACTGTAACAAGATTAGATGGAAAACGAGTTAAAATAATTGAAGTGAATGCATTCTAAATTGTTAGATGATTCTGGAGATTAGAATAAAATGACCTCCTTTCAAGGTCATATTTGGCAGAGGTCATGCATGAAAGTTATGATGGGATAATTGGAGGACTATATGTAAGTTGGTGTTTTATCTCAATAAATTGCCCTTTGGACAGTAACAAATGATGTTATGGACTCACTCCACAGAAAAATTCTTATCTCCACATACATTAAGAATATTTTTTCGGGGGCCGGAGCGATAGCACAGCGGGTAGGGCGTTTGCCTTGCACGCGGCCGACCCGGGTTCGATCCCCGGCATCCCATATGGTCCCCCAAGCACTGCCAGGAGCAATTCCTGAGTGCAAAGCCAGGAGTAACCCCTGAGCATCGCTGGGTGTGACCCAAAAAAAAAAAGAATATTTTTTCGGGGTTAGAGCGATAGCACAGTGGGTAAAGTGTTTGCCTTGCATGCGGCCAACCCGGGTTTGATTCCCAGCATCCCATATGGTCCCCTGAGCATCGCCAGGGGTAATGCCTGAGTGCAGAGCCAGGAGTAACCCCTGTGCATCTGTGCATCACCGGATATGACCCAAAAAGCAAAAACAACAACAACAACAAACCCACTTTTTTCCATATGTATGTAGTAGAAGTTCTCAGAAACCCTAAAAAATCAAGCTTTGTGCTTCAAGGATCTTAAGAATTAAGAACAAGTGCTTTTAAAGTGAATAAGAGCCATCATTGTCTCTATGACCTGTCTCTCAAATTCATCAAAGATACTATTTCCATGGCATTTTCTAAGTCTAATCCCATTCCTCCTCCTCCCCTGAAACTTGTTTTTCTGATTCTACTCAATGCAACTATCTTCAATATTCAATATCTTCATAGCTTTCTCTAGGATGATGTCACTACCAAATTCCATTCTCCTTATTGCCATGTGTACCAAAATTCTAATATAAAATCCAGATTCTAAAAATTTTTTGACCCAGCTGCTTGAAACAAGGGGGTTATGAATGAAATCACTTCACATGAATGAAATTACTTCACATGAAAGATAAACTAAAGAATGGTCAACTAACTGAGGGATAAAGTGAGTGACCTTAGCCTGTTTCTTCAACCGCAGAAGACAATGGGAAACATACTCTTGGACAATCTTTTGGGGAACTCATCATAGAAGACTTTAATTATTTCAGTGTGATTTTGAATCATTTTCTATCAGAAAGACATTGCGTCTCTGGAATGTGGCTAGTGTCAACAATGGCCACTGAATTTGTGTTTCTGTAGAGCACAGGGGTCCGACAGACCCAGTGGAGCCCAATTGCCACTCATTTCCTAATAGTCCAGTCCATATGCACTCCAGATAACTTCTCCTTACAGGAAACCTAAAGGCATGCCCAAGAGGCTGCTTTGAGAGATCAAATCTTACAGTGATTTAACTTCCTTAGCAGGGATTGGTTGGAAATGCATATTTTAATGGATGCACTCTGAAGTATGTGAAGAACAATTTCCTTGTCTAATGTTTTCGTCTTTTCCAGTCATAATAAATGTGAGAGAATATCATTATAAAAAAGAGATAAGTTTCAGCTCATTCTAAATCAAAGCGCAATTTAAAGGCACCTTTTATGACCTTTGTTATCAAGGACTCTGAGAAACTGGCACCCTGTATTCTGGAAATAGAGTATAACTCAGTAACTTAAATTAGAGGTTAATGAGTATAAATTTAAACCACTATTTTCAAAGTTTTATTATGCATATGGCTCTTCCTGGAACAGTCTTTAATTCTATGCCTTCTGAGAGTCATGTGACATTTTTCTTAACAAAAGAACAAAAAACCTAACATCTAAATAAATGTTTATGTAATATACATATGTGCACAAATGCAATATATACATAATATTGGTATAAGAAATACATGGATGATGCTGTCAAGCTTAAATTGTGGTGGAAGCAAAAGCAATAAATGAATAAACAACTATAAAATTGTGATTAAGGTAATTAGAATGAGCAGATATTATTATAGAGAGAAACAGTGGGATCTTTTAAAGTAAAGTGAACTGGGATGGTTTCTCTGCAGGTGGAACACTCATGTCCAAAATACTCTAGAGGAGCTAATCGAGGGTACAGTTAACACAGGGTAAGGAAAAAGAGTGTGAAAGAGGCAAGATTTGGCAGAACTGAGGAAATTAAAGAATGTGGGTGCAGTTGCAGTGGCCAAGAAAAATAGCATGAAATGAGCTTGAAGCATGAACAGGCAAGTCCCATAAGATGTCTGGATGTCCCACACAAAATCTGTTTGCTATTTCTTTGCAAGTAGTCTGTAGTAATTGATAATAAAATACTCACAATCATATGAACAAGTAAGGTTTAAAAAGCACTAATTGCCATGACTGAAGTTCTATAAATGCATTATCTTGAATCATCTTCCAAATATGCTTGCAGGATAATCTCATCTCTCTGTTGGACCTGTGGGAAACTGGAGTTCTTAATTGTAACTTATCTAACAGCACACAGCAAATAGATGGAAAAGTCAGGAATTTTATCCTAGCCTTATTGGTTCAGTTTTCATCAACACAGATACCATCTTTCTTTAGAATTTCATTCACACCTCTAAGCATTCAAAGGCAAACAGAACCTGACTTTTGATGAGAACTTGCAGGTACCCAGCTTCCTTTTGATCCCACTCACCCCTACCATTTTGTTTGTTGGATGCTGGGATGGTATCCAAATTTCTAAGAGAAAGGTTTGTCTGTGGGTAGAGGATTAGAAATCATGCATTAACGTGGTCCAGAAAAAAAAAGGCCAGAACAAAGATGTAAGAAGGTGTCAGACTTGCTAAAGTAAAAAATATAGAAAATAGTTGCATTCAGACTTTATTGTTTTATGTGTTTATCTGGCCTGGGAAGAGCTGATGGACAAATCCCAGAGGGCAGTTGAAAGAGCTGGGTAATGCAGAGCCTGATGCCTCAGAAACATCTTAATGATCATGATCATGATAATGTTGCCATTTCTTAAGTCCAGTGAAAAGAAAAACAAACCCATTCACCTGTACAGGCAATTAGAACATCAGGCTTAATGATCGTCTAAAAGCTGTGTTATTTTAAATGTGACTGTAGAACCCATAAGTCGCTTCTATCCTATCACAAAAGCTACAAAATAGTCCAGTCGTCCATGTTCCTCTGTACTCTCATTCCTTCAGTCCCTTTATTGACTATGTATTTCCACATCACAGGTACATTTCTTTCTCCATTGACTTGCACCTGTCAGTCCTGGTGATCATTAATACTTGGCCTGAGGTGTGATTTGGTGTCCTATCTGCTGTACCTGCCTCCAGCTGTGCTCTAGGGCATCAAAGATAATTGCTATTGCAAGGGTGATCTTCACAAACATCACTTTCCACACATCCTTATTTGGTGGACCTTAATTTCCTGTATGATAAGTTAATTTCCATAATAGGTCATGTAAGACCTTCTGTTTCAAGGCTCTTGCCTCTCTCCCTTACCCCAGCTCTGAAACCATCTCTTGTCTTCAGTGAACAGCAGATAATTTATACCTTCACCCAAACCATCTTGATCATTCTTTGCCTATAAACAATGACTCATCAGAAACAGAGAGACAGACATAGGATGACTGCACTCATTTGTTGAATACAAAATAACATAATGTGAGAAAGGTTCTCTGAGCCAGGGTAGACTAACCACTATATTCTGAAATATAGACCAGAATTTATTTCTTTCCCAGTTTCCTGTCATTGACCTTCCAGATATTCCAGGGCCCCTCTAGTGGTAATCAGGGTTAAATGATAGACAGGTATTCTTTTTTTAAAAAATTAAATTAAATTATTATTATTTTATTTTATTGAATCACCGTGAGATAGTTAGAAGCTTTCATGTTTGAGTTACAATCACACAATGATCAAACACCCATCCCTCCACCAGTGCACATTACCCACCACCAATATCCCCAGTATAGCCCCCCTTTCCCATCCTCCCCCTGCCTCCATGGCAGATAATATTCCCCATACTTTCTCTCTAATTTTGGTCATTATGGCTTGCAAAACAGACACTGAGAGGTCATCATGTTTGTTCCATTATCTATGTTCAGCACACATCTTCCATTCCAGCTCATTCCTCCAGCCCTCATTTTCTTAGTGATCCCTTCTCTATTTCATCAACCTTTTCCCCTCCACTCATGAAACAGTCTTCCAGCTATGGGGCAATCCTCCTGGCCCTTAGTATCTACTGTCCTTGGGTGGTATTCTTGTGAATAGAATCTTCCTTAATGCCAGTTTTGTTCTGGGTCATATATTTTTAAACATAGACTCGTATACATAAATACATGATCATATATGTGCAATTACATATTCATTTACCTGTAATCCTGACATTATCTTAGTGCTCCTTGAAAACCATCTCACTTGATCAGGGTAAACTCTTCACTCAAGGACTAAGCTACAGTTTTTTATTGCTTCTTTGGCTAAATGATAACACTGATTAGAATGGTTAGGCTTGTTTTAACATCTCCTATATGTTCTGGCAAGCTACCGAGAGTATCCCGCCTGCATGGGCAGAGCCTGCCAAGCTACACATGGCATATTTGATATGCCAAAAACAGTAATGATAGGTCTCATTCTCTTGACCCTGAAAGAGCCTCCAATTGTTGGGAAAGATGAGTAAGGAGAGGCTTCTAAAATCTCAGGGCTGAGAGGAATAGAGATGTTACTGATGCCCGCTCGAGTAAATCAATGAACAACGGGATGACAGTGATACAGTGACAGTGAGACTAACACCAAAGGACAGTAGAAACAAGGGTCAGGAAGACTGCTCCATGGTAGGAAAACTGTCCCATGAGCTGGGGGAGAAGGCACCTGAGAGAGAGAAGGGACCACTAAGTCAGTGATGATTAGAAGAATTGCTCTGGATGAGAGATATGTGCTGAAAGCAGACAAAGGACCAAACATGATGGTCTCTCAGTATCTTTATTGTAAACCATAATGCTCCAAATTATGGAGAGAATAAGGAAATTGTCTGCCATAGAGGAAGGGGGTAGGGTGGGGATGGTGGGAGGTATAGTGAAGACATTGGTTGTGGAAAATGTACACTAGTAGAGGGATGGGTGTTTGATCATTGTAAGACTAAAACTCTATCATAAAAGCTTTGTAATTGTATCTCATAGTGATTCAATTAAAAATTAATAAATAAATAAATAAACACTGACTCATGCTGTCTTTTCCTGGAGTAATTCTCCATCTTTGTGTTTTATTACTTAGTTCAAGTGCCATTTTACCCAGGAAATAATTTTTATATAATTACTTTATAATTTTCTGGTGGAATAAATGACCTCCAGAAAATGGCCTCCTACTAATTTCCTGCCATGTAATTCTCTTGCATTATAAAATAGTCTTTACAGATGTAATTATGTTAAGGACCTGAGATAGGAGATTATCCTGGATTAGTTGGGTGCACTCAATGTGATAATAAGTGTTCATATAACAAAAAGGCAGATAAATAGAGTGACAGAAAGAAATGTGATGAAAGAAAAAGTACTGAGAGTGTGTGATGTGAAAGAGGGAATGCAATACAGAGAGAAAAACAGACAGACACATAAAAACAAAAACAGAGAAGGAGCAATAACTCAAATTGCATAAGAATCCTTTAGAAATTAGAAAAATCAAGGAAAACTATTGTTTTCTAGAATCCACAAGGAGTAAAAGGTTCCCATTGGAGCATTGATTTTGTAACTTCTCACCTTTAAAACTATAAGATAAATTTCTGTTCTTTTAAGTCACTATGTTTGTAGTAATTCATGATAATTGTGACAAGAGCAAATAAATATTTAGATATTTTCTGTACTCCTAAAGGAGGAAGACTGCTTGATTTCTCAGGTTCTTTGACTTTTATACATTTAATATTTTATACACCTCACTCTCCTAATATTAGCTCCTCATTGAGGTAAATCAGATCACATGAGTAATTATGCCTCCACACAGGGTTGGAACATAAATGCTAAGTCTTTCAATTTTTTCATTTTTTCCCATTAATATATATTTTATTTAATATGATTAAATATGCACCATGCTCTGCAACATACTCAGTAAATGCACCATACTCAAAGAATGCAATTAGACTCTCTGTCTTGAGAGAGTTTTTAGTTTGAGAGAGGTAACAAACAATTAAATAACCCCCAAAGTAAATTTACTTAACAAGTGGTCTATAAAACTGATGAAGTAAATTGTATGATTTTGTCTTTTTTTATAGCTGAGTAGTATTCCATTATGTATACTACAGCTTATCTTATCCAGACATCTGCTCTTAGGCATGTGGGTTGTTTTCAGATTTTGGCAATCGTGAATAGTGCTGCAATTAACATGGGAGTGCTGATGTCTTTAGAAATGAAGTCTTTTTAAATTCTTTTTTTTTTTTTGCTTTTTGGGTCACACCCAACGATGCTCAGGGGTTACTCCTGGCTTTACACTCAGGAATTACTCCTGGCGGTGCTTGGGGGACCATATGGGATGCCAGGGATCGAACCCGGGTCGGCCGCGTGCAAGGCAAACGCCCTACCCGCTGTGCTATCGCTCCGGCCCTGAAGTCTTTTTAAATTCTTTTTTGCTTTGGGGTCACACCCGGTGATGCCCAGGGGATACTCCTGGCTCTGCACTCAGGAATTACTCCTGGCGGTGCTCAGGGGACCGCATGGGATGCTGGGGATCGAACCTGGGTGGGTCTCGTGCAAGGCAAATGCTCTACCTGTTGTGCTATCGCTCCAGCCCCTAGTAGTGAAGAAAAACCCTTAAAAAGATGCCAAGAACTAGAATTTCTAGAGTATATGGGAGCTCAGTCATGCAGCTTGCTTCCATGTGGATGGATCTGGGGAATATCATGCTGAATTATGTCAGTAAGAAGGAGAGGTACTGACAAAAAAAGAACTCACCTATGGACCATAGAAATGCCCAAATTTGAAATAAGAATTGCCCAAAGGCAACAGAACTAGAGGAACTGTTCTGCATAACTGAGCTTGCCACTGTAGGGGAATGGTAAGTGAGGGATATACAAAGATAGGAGTTTGTGAGGAAAACTGGGACAGTGTTGATAGAGAGAAACACTGGTGGAGAGTGTGGTGCTAGAATGTGCATTCATGAAATTCTACCATGAATAGTACTATAAATCACAGTGCCTAAAATTAAAAAAAAATAAAAACAAGAATAGTGGAGGGAGGATGCTTTATTTGCGTATAAGGGTTTAGTATATCTTGAAGAGACATGCATGTTTTGAAGTAAAAGAGTAAAAATATTGGTAACAATTAGTTGGAGAAAATGTGCTGGATATTTTGGGTAAAAGTAAAATTGGAGTCCTGTAATTATGGAGAAATCTGAGTGACAGTAGAGAAATGACTAGTTGAGAGATAGTTCAGAAGGGACCTTACAGAAGCCAGTGATTTTGACAAAGAAATAAGAAATGGGGCTAGAGAGATAGTACAGGAAGTAAGGCAAGTGTCTTGCACTTAAGAGACACAGCTTGATCTCTGGCAGTACGCTGTAGTCCCCTGAGCACTGCCAGGAGCAGTTCCTAGGAACAAAGCCTGGACACTTGATAGGATGACCCAAAAGCCAGAGAGATAGGGGGGGGGGTGGTGGGGGGCAGGTGGAGCCTATGATGAGTATAAATTAAGAACCTGGCGGGGCAATAATGGGGTTTTCCCCTCCAGAAATGGGAATGTAAGGAAAAGAAGTTCATAGTTAGAACTAGACAATTTTGAGGAGGTGTAAATTGATGTAGGATTGGGATAATCATTGCTAGAGTGATAGTACACCAGGAAGGCTCTTGCCTTGCACACTACTCTGCTGCTTTTAATTTCCACATCGCATATGGTCCCCCGAGCAGCACCAGGAGTAATTCTTGAGTGCAGAGCCAGGAGTAACACCTGAGCAAACGCCAGGTGTCACCTAAAAACAAAATACAAACAAACCAAAAGAAAAAAAAGACCCTCCCAAACAAACCATGGCTTATCAATTGAACATATACTAGAAATAAAGAAAATTGGACTTAATATTTAAGGAATATAGTTATATAAATTAAGGTCAAGTACTGAGTAGGTGGCAAAAGTGGCTACAAAAATAATACTTTGTAAGTACTCTATCAGGGGAAAATGGTCAACATTTATCTGACTGGTTTCAATCAAGTAAATGTGATGAAAGTAACATTCTGTATATTCCTTTTTCAAGTCTAACCCTTGAAAGACTTTGCAGCTTCACTGTTTACTTGCTTGGAAATTCAAAATTTCAATAAAAGTGGATCAAGACAGTCTACTGAATGATAGGAAAAAAGAAGTTCATTCATCTTCATTATCTGATTGGTAGAAATCCCTAGAAGGACTCCCCTTTTTTAAAATGAAAAATTGACCATGGATTTGATCTGAGTGAATCAAATTGAGACCAGCTCAGATGTAACGATGACCTAGAGACTCATGAAGAACATAAATAATGTGATTTTAAGTCATCACATTTCAGGATGATTTGTTATGTATCAAAAGTAAACTGATACTTAAATCTCTAAAGAGATAGTATCCAGAAAGAGAAAGCCAGTACTATAGAAGTCAATCACATAAATTCTTAAATAATCTCTTAGTAGCTCTTATGAAATGTACTAATGTGACAACTCAATTACCTTATTATGCATCAAAAGCAAAATTTCAGTACCCTAGTGCCCTGTTTTTCACAAAAAGTGGATGTTTAACTTGAATCAGGAGGGGACATGGTAAGGAGAAATTAAAATGGAAGAGTTGAAAGAAAAGACATAATAGGCAGGTTGGAAATTCTAACTTTTAATAAACAACAATAAAAGGTACAAATCATTTGCAAATTTATCACATCTGATATGGTCAGCAATGTCCTAAGCACCACTCATCTGTTTGGTGATTATGTAACCTTCCACACCCAAGGCAAAAGTACATTTCCCTGGACCATGGTTGTTCAGAATTCCAGGCACCCATCACATGGCTTGAGCTCTGTGAACCTATGTAGCTCTTCAGTAGGCCTCTACCCTCCTTCTAATGTAAAAATGCAAATGAGAGTTTGTTCCACTGAGACTCCTTATTAAGTACAGAAGTCTAATGAATTTCTCTTCCTGCAGATTCCTTTTATATTTCATCCTGTTTTCTAGATAATAAAGTCTGTTTCTTAGATGTTAAATCACTTGAAGTTCTCTTCAATCTTATTCTGACCTAATTTACTCTAGCAGAGTCAAGAAACATCACCAAAGAGCTCATTAAGACATCCCTCCTATGCTTCCTGTGTTAGACCATTGGTGAAAATGAGATGGCCTCAAGTTTCAGAGGGAAAAATTCTTTTAGGGATTTCCAGAGGGAAAAAAGCCTTAGATCTTATTAGGACCTAAGGAAAACAGGGGGGGGAAATTAAAAAGACTCATACTGAGCTGAAATATCAATTCAACTAAACAGACTTAGCCGATTAAAATAAGTCCTCAGTGATTAGAAGTGAAAAACATCCTTGAAAAGAAAAAAAATTACTCAGGGAGAAGCACAGAAAGCAAGAAGCACCTGGGCAGAGAGGAAAAAAGATGTTGAACATGAGTTATTGCCTGGGATAACTCCTAGAGAAGCCTTTCCTAACTGACACTGAAACCCCAAATCAGAACGGACAAGCAGAAGCCAGGGATACGAGGAATTCCCTCCTCAAGGCCAGCACTCAGGGAAGCCAAGTTCCACCTCACTAAGGAGGGGAGCTTCTCTGAGCCTAATTACTCCTGAAGAAAATAAAAGGCAGTTTGTGTTGATATTTCTGATTGGGCCTTATTGGAGAAGAAAGAATAATTTTTTTAAAAGGATAAGGGGGTTTTATGGTGGGTTTTAGGAAAAGAAAGGAGAAACTCCCCCACCAAAAGCAAGGTCCCAGGAAGCAGATCGAGATGTGGAAGAAGACGAGGGAGATGTGCCCCCTTGCAAACAGACAGTGTGGGCAGTGGAGAGAAGCTCACTTCAGGCTTTGAAGTTGAGTTGACCTCGGTAAATGTTAGACCATCACTGTCTATTGATGTGTCAGTCTTTGAACAAACTCTCAAGACTGCAATTCCTTGAAATTTCTCCTGTGTAAAATAAGAATGATAGCCCTCACCTCACAGGTTGTTGAGAGAATTCAATATTTTAGATGCATTTAACATTCTGCCCTGCAAGAGCAGAGAAGAAAAATAACAAAAAACAAAAAAGCACAAATTCTTAATTGATATTTTTTTCTTCCGATTCTCAGATCCTTCAGGCCAATTTTATTTACTTTTTAACAGGCAAGTTAGCCTGAGGTGGCTTAAATGTTCTGATACAAAAGATTGATCCTGCGGAAAAAGTAAATTTTAAATGATTGTCCTTCTTCACTCAACAAACTTTTACTGCTGAACCGTGCCATAGAAACTAAATATGACAATGAAAAGACAATAAGAGCAGGATGTTAATATTTGAGGTCTATTTCAGAGTAAATAATTTAATGGTACCATGATAAAACAATTGGTGTTGGGCACTGTACTAAAATGAACACATACACTCACACACACACACACACACACACACACACACACACACCACCACCACCACCACCACCACCACCACCACCACCACCACACAAAAGCACATGGGGGTAATTTTTGGAGGTTTAATAAAACCATACTACTCACATCATAGATTTAGTGGGGCTTAACTGTACAGTTCTCTATGAGTATTCAATATGCTGTGTGTTAGCAATTCTTTTTAACAGAGGGGCTGAAGAATAAGGAATAATCCAAAAAGTGCAGTAAGTTGGGTTTTGCAAAAGCTTTTAATGTCTTTAAATGATAAAATTTCAATTGTCATCAGCGTCTTTTTTCCTTTTGTGAATTATAGAAAAAGTACTTAACATGAGATCTATCTTCTTAATTTTTAAGTGAGCAAAATAGCACCCCTGACTTAAAATACCCATACAGTATTTCCATCACTCTCTAGAGCTTATTAATTTTGCTTGACTGAAGCTTAGTCAAGTTCTTTTATTATTATTTCTAGCTCTAATATTCTTCACATGGCTGATACCATCACAAAACTGTGTTAAACTATAATTCTTAGCTTTGAGGACCTAGAAAATTTCAGCTAAAGAAAGATGTTTTCAGAATGGTTCTATTTTAAAAACATAATTTTGAGGAGAACCTCTTTTCAATTATATTATTTGCAAGCACTGCACAGTAGCACTGTCATCCTGTTGTTCATCAATTTGCTTGAGTGGGCACCAGTAATATCTCCATTGTTACTTGTTATTTTGCTTATTAAAATTATTTATTAAAATTAACATGTTCGGACGAGTCTCACACATGAAAGACGGACCGGCAGAGGAACCCAGGTGTGCAGGACCCGGGACTGGGATCTCCAAGCCTGCTCATATTGGGACTGGGTCTTCTTCACCCAGACTCCCCCATTTTCCAGTGTCTTGGCAGCCACACCCACAAACTTCCCCCAGTGCCATGTAATTCCACCAACGGCCAACACCCAGAGACTATAAAACCATGCTCCCAGACACTAATACCCTCTTCTCCCTCTTGGAGAACCTGACAAGCTACCAAGAGTCTATTGTCCTCATGGGAGAGCCTTGCAAGCTCTCTATGGCGTATTCATATCCCAAACACAGCAAAAGATATATACATACCTCTCAGAGAGTCCAGCAAGCTACCAAGAGTATCCCATCCGCATGGGCAAGGTACCGGGGGCATATTCAATATGCCAAAAACAGTAACGATATGTCTCATTCCCCTGACCCTGAAAGAGCCTCCAATCTTTGGGAAAGACGAGTAAGGAGAGGCTGCTAAAATCTCAGGCAGGGCTGAGTGTAATAGAGATGTTACTGGTGCCCGCTCGAGTAGACTGACGAACAATGGGATAACAGTGATACAGTGATACAGTGATTAAAATTAAACAGTTTTAATATTTTTCTTTTCTTTAACATATCACCTGAAATTTTATGATTAGATTGTAACATTGTAGACTAACAAGACAATGACAAGAAATGTTACATTTGGACACTCAGCTAGTAAAAATCACTAAGATAGAATTTCAATTTTAATTCATTAATAATAAAATTGCTTCTAAATTTGAATCACATATAAAAAAAGTAAAATACCTTAAAAATGTATTCTAGGAACTGAAAGATAGTATAGTACAGCAGGTAAGGCATTTGCCTCGCAAGTACCTTGACCTGGATTAAATCTCTAAGGCCTCATGCGGTCCCTCTAGCACCCTATATGTTTCCTGAGCACCACCAGGAGTAATCCTGAGTACAGAGCCAGAAGTATTGCTTGAGTACTGCCAGAAGTATTGCTTGAGTACTGCCCTGTGTTACCCCCTCTAAAAAATGTTCTTTCTAAATTTTGAGTTTAGAACATTATAATACTCTTTTATAAAATATATTATAATATGTACATATCTACATATGTATACTCACATTTTTATGGAATTTGATGTTTATCTCTTAGGAATTCTACTTGATATCATACTATTTACTCTTTCATCCTTAGTATCATCATATTTAGATAGTGGTAGTACTTTAACTTAAAATAACTTCAGCATATCCCCCATAATGCAAAACAATAACACACAGAACAAATCAGTATTCTGGAACCCTGGTTCTCTTTTTATGGAAAGTTTTAGGAATGAATTGCAAGTAAGGAAAGGCTCTTTAGTAATTTCCAGGTTGAGTTCAAGGAGAGAAAAACTAAGTTTAAACCTTTGTATTATCACTTACCAGTCATTAATCTCTGGTCTGTTGCTGAAATGCCTTTTCTGGGTCTTAGTTCTCATCACTTCATGATAAACTTTATAAATAATCTACTTATTCCTGGACTTATTACAATTATTATACAGAATCTCTATATAACTTTGTCAACTATTAAGAAAGTGAAACTACAATTGCCAAACATTCTGTGGTAAGAGAGAAAGATGGTAACATTGACCATCAGATTTTGAATCAATTGAAAGATTTTAATTAGGATCTCTTCTATTTAAAAAAAGATTTCTTCATTTTAAAGAAAACCCAGAAGAAAACCCCTTAAGACTCACAAGAATGAAAAATAGGCATTTATACTTCTAAAACCTTTTGTAGCTATCCCCTGATAAATTTCTTATTTACTTATAAAGTTATAAAATGTATAGAATTTATAAGTCAATAAAAATGATTTTTAAAAATATGAATTGAAAGGAGAGGCCGGCCTTTTCTTCTTGATTTACATTTCTATATAGCTCTTACACTATTTGATGTTTTCCGTAATTTGTTTATCATTTCTGGCTCCCCATATGGATCCCTGAGTCATGCCAGGAATTGTCCCTGAGTACAGATCCAAGAGTAAGCTCTGAGCACCACTGGGTGGAGACCCCCCCAAATAAAACAATAAAATGTATTTAGTGTAGTAATTTGATTCATCTCTTACATACCTATTGAGAAACTCAAAACAATCCCTCCCTCCCCACAATGAAAAATATTCTTTTCTCATTTTATCCTTGGGGAAACAGCTTCCCCAAAAGATCACATGGCTAGTGGGAAATGGGAGCTAGAACTTGAAACCAAGTTTTGGTTTTATAAGGACATTTCCTCACCAGAAGGGATTACTTAAATGTATAAATTAAATATTATTTAAAGTTTGTCTGATAATACCTTTATTGCATTCTTGTTTTCACCTTAGAAAAAAAACTCAGTTCTAATCTGGAAGCCATTTTCTTCTTTTTTGTTGTTATTTTTTGTTTGTTTGTTTGGGGGCCACACCCTGAGTCAGGGTTTAGTCCTGGAATGCAAAGCAAATGCTTTACCCACTGTCCAATTTCTGGCCCTAATCTACACACCATTTCACATAACCTCCCCAGGCGACTCAAAAGTAAATGTTTCATAGACTATGCTATAATAAACTGATTCTGAAGTTAAAAGGGATTTAACTTTTAAAATAAAGTACTTCTATGTAATCTTTCCCCAAAACTCATGTCTTGCTAGTAGCAGACAGACGAAGACCCTTTGATTCTGTACATAAGAAGTTTGAGGTCATCCTTGATGACCTCAGAGCAGAGCACAAAAAATCTGACAAGGTCAAGCCAATTGGTCAATTAACATCATGGACCAGAGCTGGAATCTAATCTAGAATCTGGAATCCAACCTTTTCTAGAGTTGTGCACACAAATTGTCTTTCAGTAGATCTGGGGTTGAACAGAAGAGTCTGCAATTCTCATGGATGGTGAGGATTAACATCATCAAAATGGCAACATTTCCCAAAGCACAATACAGGTTTAACATGGTCTCTATCAGGATACCCATGACATTTTTCAAAGAAATAGACAAAACATTCCTGAAATTCAGATGGAACAATAAACCTCCATGAATAGCTAAATGAATTCTTGGGGAAAAGTAGATGGGTGGCATCACCTTCCCAAACTTCAAACTGTATTATAAAGCAGCAGTAATTAAAACAGCATGGTATTGTGCTAGAATCAGACCGCAAACCAATGGGACAGAATTTTATAGTGTGTCACAGACTCTCAAATATATGATCACTTAATTTTTGACAAAGTAGCAAGAAATGTGAAGTGGAACAAGGAATGCCTCTTGAACAAGTGGTGCGGGGAAAACTGGATAGCTACCTGCAAAAAAATTAACTCTGACCCCTATCTAACCCCAGGCAAAAAAGTCAGATAGAAGTGGATTAAAGACCACAATATCAGACCTGAATCTATAAGATACATGGAGGAAAATGTACGCAGAACATTTCCATGACGTTGAATCTCTAAGTATCTTTAAGGATGAAACACCATTGACCAAACAACTGGAAACAAACATAAAAAAATGGGACTACATTAAACTAAGAAGCTTCTGCACCTCAAAAGAAACAGCGACATAAATACAGAGAGAGCCCACGGAATGGAAAAGAATACTTACCCAGTACCAATATGATAAGGGATTAATATCCAGGATATACAAGACACTAATAGAATTGTCCAAGAAAAATCAAAAAATGGGGAGAAGAAATGAACAGAAGCTTCCCCAAAAAAGAAATATAAATGGCCAAAAGGCACATGAAAAACTGCTCCACATCTCTAATCATCAGGGAGATGAAAATCAAAAGAACAGTGAGATATCATCTCACACCCAGAGATTGGCACACATTCAAAAGAACAAAAGAATCCAGTACTAGCATGCATGTGGGGTAAAAGAGACGCCCTTTCACTGTTAGTGGCCAATTGATCCAGCTTTTTTTGAAAACAATATGGACAGTCCTTCAAAAACTAAAAATTACGCTTCTGTAAGACCCTGCTTTTAACGTTTCTATAAGACCACTTCTGGGAATATATCCCGAGGGTGCAAAAAGCACAGTATAAATAACATTTGCACCTGTATGTTCATTGCAGCATAGTTCACAATAGCCAGAATCTGGAAACAACCTGAGTGCTGGAGAACAGAAGACTGGTTAAAGGAACTTTGGTACTTCTACACAATGGAATACTATGCAGCTGTTAGGAGACATGAAGTCATGAAATTTGCTTCTAAGTGGATGGACATGGAGAGTATCATGCTAAGTGAAATGAGTAAGAAACAGAGGGCTAGAAATAGAAAGACTGCAGTCATTTGTGGAATGTAAAATAACATAATATGAGACTGATACCCAAAGACAATAGACACAATGGCCAGGAATATTTCCCCATAGTTGGAAGCCTGCCTCTTGAGCTGCAGGAGAAGGAACTGGAATAGAGAATGGATCATGAAGACAATGATGGTTGGAAGAATCGTTTGGGATGGGAGATGTGTGCTGAAAGTAGATAAAGGACCAAACATGATAGCCTCTCAGTATCTGTACTGCAAGCCATAATGCCCAAAAGTAGAGAGAGTATGGGGAATATTGTCTGCCATGGAGGCAGGGGGAGGGCTAAGAAGGAGGGGTATACTGGGGACATTGGTCATGGAGAACGTGCACTGGTGGAGGGGTGGGTGTTTGATCATTGTATGATTGAAATTCAAACATAAAAGCTTGTAACTGCATCTCATGGTGGTTCAATTAAATAACAATAATAATAACAAACAATAATAATAATAATAAGAAGAAAAATCTGCAATTCTATCACATTCTGTGGTGATGCTCATGTGCTAGTGTTCAATCCACTGTTCGAATAGAAAGCTGTAGAAGTTTAGTATATATACCTTTGAAACAAGCTTCAAGGTTAAGAATTCTAAATTAAACAAAAATTCTACTTGACTTTAAGCAGGCTATTGTAGTCTTACTCACATTCACATTAAAATGATCTCTCTGATGATCAGGGATGTAGCTCAGCAATATAGCACATGTCTCATGTGCATGAAATCTGGGTTTGATCCCTGGCATTGTATGAAAAAATCTTCTATAAATAATTCCAAATGAGGTATGTTATAAATGAGCTTTTTAAAAGATTAACATAGTATGTGATGTGGGGCCAAATATACCTAATTTCAGAGAAACCTCAGAGAAACTAATTGCAAAGTCTGCACTTTCCCAATGTTTTGTTTTTTCCCCAACTTAAAAACAGGGACTGGAAAGATATTGCAAAGGTTAAAGGAAATTGCTTAGTACTCAGCCTCAGGTTTCATCCCCAGCACTGCATGTGGTCCTCCAAGGTGGCCTGCCAGGGTTAATCCCTGAAGAGAGTGCCAGGAGTTAAGCTTCAGCACCATGGCTTGTAGCCCCAGTCCCCTTCTCCATGGGCCAATAATAGAAATAGTTTCTGATATCTCAGTAAAAAAATTAGCTACTATTATTCACAATAGTATTGAAAAATATTGATATCAAGATATACCTGATATCGTGATTCTTGGTGGTGGAATATGTGCACTGGTGAAGGGATAGGTGTTTGAGCATTGTATAACTGAGACTTAAACCTGAAAGCTTTGTAACTTTCCACATGGTGAATCAATAAAAGAATTTTAAAAAAAAGGAAAATATTGAAATCATTATTTTAGACTTGCAGTGCTATTACTTCAGTCCTTTCACCGGAGTCTCGATGTCCTTCCATCATTATTGTATGGTTCCTTCCCCTCCTCTTCCACTTTAGCCTCTACTGTTCCAAGTTCTATTAATCAGGTCTCAGCTTTGGCTTCCATGGGGAACTATCTAGTATCTTTCTTTGTTTCTTTGTACTCAACATAGGAGCAAGATCATTCAGCGTTGGTGCTTTACATTCTGACTTCACTTAGAATGATACCATCCAACACCATCAAGGAATGCAACTCTTGGTGTGCATCATGGTATAGAGTGTGCGCAATGCAGCCTGATGCCTGATGTCACTGGCAACACAAGTAAATGTTAAGCACTGTAGCAGGTGTATATGAATGAGATCTGTGGTCATCACAATAGATTATCAGTCATGAAGGGAAGAAAAGGATTTTTTTAAAGGAAAAAGATAAAGAAATAGCAACCCTTTATTAAACATTAAAACTAGGACATTTTCCTTTAAAATTTAATGGTAATCCCTTACTATGTCATTGCAAAGATTTGAATCCTATGAGGTGATACGCTCTGGTCCAGAGACACATTAAACACTGCATATTGCCTCTGTGAGTGCTCACTGTCTTGTTCAGTTTTAAGACCCTAATTCCTATATTTCTATATATACTAAAGGACCCTATGCCCTTCACAATTTTATAATTTCCAATCCCTTCTTCTACTAATTCCTCAAAGAGCTGATATAAGGATTAAGTGGTTCAATATGCAGAAAGACTTGGAGTTATGCCTGTCACATAATTAATACCTAAGGTGACTTAGTTTTTATTTAAAACTTTACTCAACTACAATTAAATCACCTTTGAGAAAATTTTTATTTGACCCTCCACCTCCTGCACAGACTGGAAATCTGTATATAAGTGGGGGCTATGTAATTTTTAATCACCTTTGTGCACCAAATCTTAATACAAAGCCAGACACACGATCACTGCTTAACAAAGTTAGATGAATAGATAAAATGAATAATAGAAAAAAATAGAATATGAAGGATAGAATGAATAATAAAGATAGAATGAGAAATTCAGAATGAATAAATGCTTAATAAATATATAATAAATGAATGAATGAACAGATGATTGAATGAAAGAATGAGAAAACAGTCTTACTCATGTTCCAGAAAGATCTGCAGGGGGAAAAGAAAAAAATGAGTGCAGAAGCCATAGGAGACAGAGAGATGAAAATTCTATCCAGAACTGGGTTTTAATTTGGGGCTGGGGCGGGGGTGTCCTTCTAGTTTCTCAGAGGATAAGTATTCTTAAAACAAGTGAAGAAGAGAGCTCAGGGGAAGGAGTCTTGGAGAGACCCACTCATAGACAAATAGTCTTGGAAAAAATATATGGTTTGAGTTTTCTGATCAGTTGTGTCAGGTGCTTTGCAGTACATCATTTATAAGAAATTAGAACCCTTGGGGTTTTCTGCATCACAAACAAATGAGAAACTCAGGGGAGGTGATAAGAGGCTTTTACTGAGCACTCCTCCTCAGGGAGGAGAAAGTTAAGATTTGTCATTTCTCTTAGAAGTTTCCTGGACTCAGTGAGAGCACAGTGCTGGGAAAATACTGCTCATCTCAGCTCTGAGAGCACTCAGCAGCTTGTCCTGTTCAAAGACCCCCTTCCCAGTATTCTCAGACTTACGAAAGGACCTCATGCCCATCAGAATTTTGTGACGCCGATCCCTTCCTTTCCTAACTCCTTCCAAGAGTAATTAGTATTTAGGGATCCATTATGCTTGGAATTCAAGGTTAAGATCACAGTATTAAAACCTGATTGGGTTGAGTTCAAAGGTTAGGTCAATACCCTCCCTGACTACAACAAAGGGATTGTGCCTGAACAGATGTGGGAGAAATGATTTCAAAGGAAGCAGAAAGGAGAATTTAGAGGCATTCCTGACCTGGGCATAGGGAATTGCTTTATCCATATTATATTTGGGTTTCATTACAGATATTCTTCAGTGAAGATTATTTTGTCTCTCCAATTTATAATGTGAACATAAATTTTCCCTTGAGATAGAAATACCCATCAAAGCCTCCCTACACTATTTTATATTTATTCCATAACTACAGTCATTTTTCTTGGTAAACTGGAGAAACATTTTCCCTAACCTCATGCACTCATCCACAGGACAGAATAAAAAGTGAGAACAGAATAGACTTTGATTACAGAAGAAGGGAAGGAAAAATTAAATGAAACTATTACATAGATCTGCATGTTCTCAAAAAGGTTTTTCCCATATTGCCGGTGAGAGCAATCCTTTCTGTGACTTTGGAGAGGAAGTCTGGTTATTTCTCTTTAACATATGAAAAGACCGAGGCCCAAAGAGGGCAAATGACTCATCTAAGGCCATGCATATTCATAAGTGGCAGAACCAGGATTTGGCCCTGTTTCCTCTCTTTCCAGACTCAGTTCTCAAAGACAGTGCAGGCAGATTACAGCTTTCCTTTTCTCTTCTTTTCTTTTTTTCTATTTTCTGGGGGTTGGGGGGTTGGAGGGGACCTATCCAGCTGTGTTCAGAGCTTACTCCTGGTTCTGCACTCAGGGATCACTCCTGGCAGGGCTCAGGGGACTGTGTGAAATGCCAAGTATTGAACCTAGGTTGGCCACATTCAAGGCCAGCACCCTTCCAGCATGCTATTGTTCTGGCCCAAGATGATAGTTTTCTTGATGGGCATTCTGCAGTACAAAATACTTAAAAAATCTTTTATCTCAAAAAATGCACCTAGGGTCTTTCTTAATAATCACAGGCACTACCTAACATCTCATTATATAGTCAAGTCTGTACACCCAGGTACAATGTGAAGATGTGAAGTCCTGTTCTACATTTCAAAAAGTTCTACATATTTCTAAGCATGTGATACAAATGCATCTGCCTGTAATGTCTATTTTTTATTTTCTAGCCCGACAAGCTACCGAGGGTATCTCGCCCACATGGCAGAGCTGGGCAAGCTACCCATGGCGTATTCGATATGCCAAAAACAGTAACAACAAGTCTCATAATAAGAGACATTACTGGTGCCCGCTGGAAAAAATCGATGAGCAACGGATGACAGTGACAGTGACAGTGACCACTTTTCTAAGATCCATCAAAGAACCCCATATCCCTGTAGCTTCTAATGAGGTTTAAAAATGGCTAAACTAAACCTAGAGATTCTTGGGTGTACCCAATTAAAAAATGAAGGATATACGTCAGGAAACTTCACACCTGGTAATAACTCATAATATTTACATTTCTGGCATGTACCAAATTAATAAATCAATCTTCTTTGATTTAAAGTAACTTTAGCTCATTGGGCTAGAAGAATATTGCCAGGTAGTTTTCTCTGTCAAATTTACCATCTAGACTGGAGGAATTCTGGGGCTGGAGCAATAGCACAGCGGGTAGGGCATTTGCCTTGCATGCAGCCGACTTGGATTCAATTCCCAGCATCCCATATGGTCCCCTGAACACCACCAGGAGTAATTCCTGAGTGCAGAGCCAGGAGTAACCCCTGTGCATTGCCGGGTGTGACCCAAAAAGAAAAAAAAAAGAAGACTGGAGGAATTCAGTTCAAAATTTGGAATTTCAATATTTTTACTTTAAGAATTTTTTTTAAAGATTTTTATATTTTACAGTTACCAGTAGGGGGTCAGATGGCTTGAGGGTGTTATATGTTTCTTTTGGGGATGCTGACTCATTCATTCCCTAGGTCCACCGGACTTCAAAACCTCTTTTCTCTCCACACCACTGGACTGATCTCCAAGGCTTCTTGTGGCTTTTGTAATGTATCACTTACATTCCCTGCACTGTTAAGGGAACTCTAAGTGCAATAGTAGATGGCCCAAAACCTTTCAGCTAATATGATGAATAATGAGCCAATCCTGTTAACCTCTAATGGCCTGGACCACACACTACAGTGCTACATTTATTTCCAAAACAGCCTCAAAGAGATAAGTATGCTTTAAATACTTACCGTTTTGTCATGAAATATAACATACGAGGATGTGCGAGCCTGACATATAGGTTCTATTCATTATCACTTGCAAAAATGTGGGCATACAACTGATCTAAATACCCATTTCTCATCTGTCAAAAGGTTATTATATCTTATTGGAGATGTAGCTCAGTAGTAGAGCACATGCCTCACATTTGTGGGCCCTGAGTTTGATCTTGGTAACACACACACATACACACACACACACACACACACACGTGATTATATTTTAAAATTGCATTCGTTTTTGATGACTGGAGTCAAATGAAACACTATAAGCCAAATGAGTGTAGTAGAATGTTATGTAAGATGGATAATAACAAAAAGATTTGAAGATGTCTTTCTCATTCTATTTAATCGAACAATAGCACAGCGGGTAGGGCGTTTGCCTTGCATGTGGCTGACCTGGGTTGATTCCTCCACCCCTCTCTGAGAGCCTGGCAAGCTACCGAGAGTATCTTGCCCACACGGCAGTCCCTGGCAAGCTCCCCGTGGCATATTCGATATGCCAAAAACAGTAACAATGAGTCTCATGATGGAGATGTTACTGGTCTCCAGTGGTGCCCACTCGAGCAAATCGATGAGTGATGGGATGACAGTGACAGTATATATAATAAGAATGTTTGAAACTTTAAAAGAAACTTTAAAAACCCTGTTGTATTCAGAAGAATGTTTGAAAGTAACAAAAGCACAAATACAATGGAAAATTTTATTTAAATAACCAAAATTTATTTAACAAAGTCTAGAGATAAGCTTGTGGGGAAGTTACTCCTCTCTATTTAGTGGGTAAAGGTAGGGATACTCTAAAATTCCTTAGAATATACAAGACAGCACACATTATCAATTATCTATCTGGATCAAAGTGTTATTAAGGCCAATGTTGAAAAATTCTTGCCTACTAGAAGTTTCATGGGTTAAGAAACAAATATATGTTATTAATTCTTATGCTCTAATACCTAGCACCATACTTAAATTTAGCACCATATATATAATACTACATATATATTTGTTGAATAAATAGACCTATAAAGAAATATCTAGAGAGAACCCAAGAATGCAAATAGCACCTAGTTTAGATTATTAGTAAAAGCACTAGTTCCTCTAAATATTCTTGCTCTGTATCTTTTTCAGTTTATGCTACTTTGTCATGCCTGTGATCAAACACAGATCTTCATGCAAGAAATCACTTTAATATTGTCACATTCCTGGCCCCCAACTTCTACTTTTTTTGTTACTTCTCTGTTCATTGATGTGCATTCCTTTTTTCTTTCCTAACATAGGCAGCAGTGGGAATAACCAAACATGAGAATGTCTAAGAGTGATAAGGCTTATAAAATGCAATCACTACAAAATTTCCTCTAGTTCCCTTTCAAAACACTACATTTTAGCCAATCAAAAATTGCATCAGCCAATAAATAGATTCACTTTTATTCCTTCACTCAATATGAACACTGAATAGAACATATAGAGCCCAAAGTACAAAGTATTTCCTGCAAGTGCCTTCCAAGAACAGGTCAATTATTTTTAAACACACATATACATATTCTGGGTCATGAACTAGAAATGAGGTTTGGGTGAAAAAATAGAAAATTTAGTTCTTAGATTCTTAGAGCACATATATTATTTTGTCATTTAATTCTTAGAGTGCATATCTGTTTTTTCTTTTTGGGTTACACCTGGCGATGCTCAAAGGTTACTCCAGGTTCCGCATTCAGGAATTACTTCTGGCAGGCTCAGGAGACCATATGGGATGCCAGGTATTGAATCTGGGTTGGCTGCATACAAGGCAAACACCCTCCACACTGTACTATTGCTCCAGCCCAAGGAGTGTATATCTTTTCATCACTGCCTTCTGCATCTGTTCTAGTTCTGTCTAGTACTAGACACATGTCTAGTACTGGGTTTGGCACTGAGTAGCACTGTAGCATTGTAGCACTGTTGTCTCCTGGTTCATTGATTTGCTCAAGCGGGCACCAGTGAGACTCTCCATTGTGAGACTTATTACTATTTTTGGTATATTGAATACGCCACGGGTAGCTTGCCAAGCTCTGCTGTGTGGGCGGGATACCCTCAGTTGCATGTCAGACTCTTTGAGAGGGATGGAGGAATCAAACTCGGGTCAGCCAATTGCAAGGCAAATGCCCTACCCACTGTGCTACTGAGTAGGCACCCTTAAATATTAGTTGAGTGAAAGAATAACTTAGTGCAGTCAAGGTTCAATACTTTTTCCAAAACTTTCTCCAAAATTAAAAAATATATATTGTTTTTGTCTCAATCATTAAGATTCATAGAAAGGAAGTTTAAAGGAAAAAGGTTGTTAAAAAATTTATTAAATGTCCTACTCTATGGAGAACAAAAGCCAGTCGGAAATATATAAGTTCATCATTGAGAGGCTGATGTTAATATGGTGGCTCAAAATAAGAGTGCTTCCATTTAAACTGGATATAAGTTTTTTAGAACCACATCTTACAGAAATAAAATAAGCCTAAATTATTTGTCATATCTTTGCCAAAAAGACTAACACTGAGACAAAGTGTGATAATTTGGGAGAATTTAAAGATTCCATAAGTAGGGCTAAAGAAACTGTAGTAGAATGTGTTCAAAGTTTCCTCAGAACCATTTTCCATTAGAACTTTTTGCAAAACCTGATCTAAAATGAGCTCTAAGATATATTAATTATGCAGATCCATTAGCCTGTAGAGTTGACTTTCTTAGGTGTTTCCATTTTCAACTCAACCCTAATCTTACAACATTTAAAGAAACACAGAAGATGAAGAGCTTATTCTAGAGGATTTAATACCTCATGTGCTCACATTTCAGGCTCAAATTCCTCATTGATTTCATTTTCTAATACAAATATAGAACAGGACCACCAGCTCTATTTGTGTATTAGCTTAGAATGTTTGATGACAAATCCCAGACTAGTCCAACACTCATTATGCCTTAATACCAGCTGCTTAGTTTTTACTTAATAGATAATTTTAAAGCCCTTTAATGATAAGATTGTTTTAGTACATATATCTGTAACCTGGCTGGAGCGATAGCACAGTAGAGTATTTGCCTTGCATGCAGCTGACCTGGGTTTGATTCCTCCATTCTCTCAGAGAACCCCACGAGCTACTGAGAGTATCTTGCCTGCACAGCAGAGCCTGGCAAGCTCCCCGTGGTGTATTCTATATGCCAAAAACAGTAACAATAAGCCTCACAATGGGGATGTTACTGGTGCCCGCTCGAACAAATCGATGAGCAATGGGATGACAGTGACAGTGATACAGTGATATCTATAACCAAAGTAACAGCTGGAAGTAACACAGGTAAGATTTCCACTTATTTTGGATTTGATCACTTCACTGGAGAATGTTATCTTATAGATGATCATAATATAATATGCTTTATACATTTGTCCTCAGTTTGAATTTTACTTGGGTGAGGTTGAGTTAGGCACCTAGTGGTGCTTGGGGCTACTTCTAGCTCTATGCTTTGGGGCACTTAGGGGGAATAAGTTGCTGAGGATTACCAGGGCTGACTGCATCCAAGGTAAGTGTCTTAATTCCTACCTCTAAGCCCTATTAGCTTAGTTTTAAAGGGTAACCTGTATTTCATGAGCACTCTGTCAAAATACATTTCTTAAGTTGGAGTGCATATTTAATGGCTCTCAATATACTTAGAACCCTTATCATTGCAATTGGAGAAGAGAATATTTGATTTAAATTTCTTTAACTTGACAGAGTTTGGTACAACACTTTTAAAAAAATTAAACTACTTGATTATTATTCTTTTCCTTTTTGTTTTCATTTCAAGCTATGCACAGGGGTTACTCCTAGCTCGTGCATGCAGGAGTTACTCCTGGCATTGCTCGGGAGACCATATGGGATGCTGGAAATCAAACTTGGGTTGGCCGTGTTTGCCCTACCTGCTGTGCTACCACTCCAGCCACTACTTGATTATTTTTAAGAAAAGTTAAAGGGGTAATAGGTAATCATTTTTATCACGCTTGCCTTTGACAAAAGGAAATATTATTTTGAAACATATTTTATTGTACTCAACACTCAGAACTCTATTTTTGAGGGGGAGGGTGAGTTCATAGACCAGAGCTGCTTCAAAAGTCATTGCATATTAGAAGAGATGACAGATCATGCCAAGAAGTCAACATTGCTTCAATACTTCAGAACTTGATTTCCAATTAGTATAGGTTGCTTGTTTATTCATTCATTTTAAAGTAATTTCTATTTTTTTGACTGAACCCTTGAAAGAGGTACCAAGCAAGCTTTTGCCTTCTAGCAATATCCTCATCCCTCATAATCCTTTCTCTTTCTTTCTGTAGAGAAAATAAAATCCACTCTTTCAAATTCATCGCATGACTGAATGCCCTTGTCTCCAGCCTGAAAATTACCAGTTGAGGAGAAATTTCAAACATATTGATTCTAAGTCAGTTGCATTTTCCCTCTATATGACTTATCTGAATTTCATTGTCTTAACTTTGCACTCAGGTGCAAAACAATGCATTTGGGACTCAGAATTTCAACACTGTTATGCCTCTGAGCATGCTTATTGGCAGCTGTGCTCATATTTTAATTACCCAGGTGATGTTGATGCTTTGCAGTATTCCACCTGAAGTGCCACCTCAGCCCTTTCCCACTAGAAAAAGAGTGAAGGAAAATCATGATAGGGGTAAAAGGGAGGTGAAAATACAACATTTTCCACAAATTATCAAGAGCATGGCAATTGCTTTTTCATTTTGCATTAGTGACAAACCAGATACCTTGAGCTATTGATATTTACAAGTTATCATGACATCTTATTTTGACTCCATGCTTAAAAGATGGGGAGACAAAAGGATCATTTTTCTTTGATTAATTAAACAAGCTTTTAACTTCAGACTTCTACCTAGATCTTTTCCCAATCTGACTTCCTTTTGTCACCTCCACATTGTTGTAGCTGCACAAGTGAGTAGAAATAAAACAAACTGTTCTCCAGTTTTAAGCACACAATTAGCGTAGTGTCACAAAAGTATATTCTGGGGGGGGGGGGGGAAAGAGGTTATATTATGTCCAGAAGAGGGGAAAACTAATATAAATACAGTTTGCTGTTGTATGTTTATGCAGAGAACAATCCTGTCTAAAAGTTGGTGTGGCCTGTACCTGTGAAGTGAAACACAGAGAGGAGACGGACAGCCTGGCTCTGAAATGCAATTGCCTGGTTCTGAGTTCCATGAATAATAACTACTTGAGTGAGATGCGTTGTCTTGTACTTCCAGTATTTCTGCCCTTTCTTATCTGTAAAAGTGGGAGCATAATTTTATATTTTTCATAAAGTGATTTTGAAAATAAAAGGAAATAAGTGATGCAGAATATTAGGCAAACAGTACCAGGCAAGTTGATAATTAGTAAATGGCAACAACTATTGCATTCTAACTTGTACCGGAATGAATAAATCTTTGTGAAATAATTTCATCGTGAAATGAAAATTCCCTTTATTATTCTTTCTAACACTGCACAGATTTCAAGTCCTCAGAACAGGTCACAACACTTACATTTGGTGGGTCTGTAGCATTCTGAAGCTTTGAAAAGTGACACCTTTAAAGAGTGTACACTGTACATGAAGCCTAAGTCAAACTGAGGACCCTATTCTCTTTAAGGGACATACTCCGTCTTGTCCTTCTTATGTCCTGCATTGAAATATGCTTGGACCCTTAACTATTTTGTTTGTTGGCAATCAGGACAATGAGACCTGTTTTCACCTGGAGGCTCCTATCTACTCTTCATTAACTCATGTTACTAAATAGCGTTATTTGATGGTAATCTCCATTACAACTAAGGATTTTGTACTTAACCTGTTACAACAGCTATGAAGAGAAGGAGAGCAAGAACTGTGGACAAGCTGGAAGCTGGGGAGTTTGGGAGAGGGTGAGAGATCTTCACTTAGCAGCAATTGCCAATAGCCTGAGGATAAAAGTTTGGTTTTGCAAGCAACTGTGTGATAGAGAACACTTGGTTCTAGAGAGGATTTATGGCATTTGAAGCTGTTATTAGTAATATGTTTATCATGACTAGTACAATAGGCTTATGTGCATGTACATGATTTTTTTTTCATGTACATGTGCATGTACATGATTTCTCTATTTTTGATTTTTTTTTCATGTACATGTGCATGTACATGATTTCTCTATTTTTGAGTAAGCAAGATTGATTCATATGTAAAATTCTGTGTATTGGAATAAGTAGTTTTGTTCAGCATGCAAAGGTTCTTATAGGGTGTAATGCCCAGAAGGAAGTAGACAGGATAGGTAAATTCTTAGACACTTATTACTATTTCCATGAGCTACCCTGAAACTATTTCAGAGCATGCAAAGAAAATGCTATTATTAAAAAGATTCTTATTAAGAGTTCTAGGTATGTGGAACATTCCAACTTTAAAATTTCTGAAAAATAAAGAGACATCCTTTAGCTTCTTAGTTAACTGGGTCTTTAACTTACATTACAAATCGATTCTCTAGTTCATTTCACCCTGAAAAGAACTGTGCAGATTTGTTGATTGTGTAACAAAAGATTAAAGCATCAGTTTGTTTCCATTAGAGCAATTACTTAATCATCTTATCATCACTGACTAGAATAATTATATTAATAGACTTTCTCCCAGACTTCTGAATTAATAACAAAGAACTCAGACCCTTAATACTCTCTGAGGGGGAAAAAAAAACACAGTTAAACAGCTATCGCACGTAACAGGCAAGACTAGCAGTGATGATCAGATAGTAATTTTGCACCAGTTTCTATTTAGTAACACCAACTTTTCTCTCCATCAGCATCAGCTATACAAATATAAGAGCCAAGCTTGGGCATTTGACAGATGGTGGCACAAATACATAGCGCAGAGAAAGAAGAGAAGCAACAGTCACTTGTGAGTCCATCATTTTCAAGAAATGCTAGAGGTTTGCTTTAATGGTCTAAATACTTTTAATAAATACAATTCTCTCAAAGGCATATGCACCCAGTCTTAGAGGAAGCTCATCTCATGCATTTTCCCTTGGTATAATACCTTCTAGAATCAGCACACCCCTTTTGGCACAGCATTAAACATTCAGGAGCTATTTATGGAGTTTAAAAAATTCTTGCTTTGATGCTGATAAAAGAAACTTTAATTAAAATGGTAAGCAGGTTATATAGCACAGTGAACCTTCTCAGGACATCGAACACTTATAAGGGGGTTAAGATTGAATAATATTCCATGTTTATAAAGCCAAATATAAGTTTTCTTCTATAGTTTTTTCTCCACTACATATAAAAAATAAACCGGGTGCATCATGCTATTGCACAGCCTCCATGAGTTATACACAAGAATACAAGAGAGCAAAGTATAAATAAATGTTACTAGAAGAAATTTCTAAAATGATATAGGAAAAAAAAAGTGACAGTGCAGCCCAAGTCAACCTATGAACACACACATCCGCACACACAGCCAGCACTGAATCAAGATAGAGAGAAACTTACCGGAGCAAATATCACCATACACATTTACAAAAGAATTGATAGTCCAACTTCCCTCTCCTGAAAGAAAATAGAGGTTGTCTCATACTAAAAATAAAGCTTCTCTGTCCACCGCACCAGCCACTTGTCTCTCTTTTTTATGAAGCAAAGGAGGAGAACAAGAAAATCAATGAGGAGGGAAAGTAAGATATTATACCAATCAGGTAGCAGCTTCTGCCTTATTTGCAGAGAGATGGCAAAACGGTCATATTATTAGACAGTGACAACCCACAGCTCAAGTACGGCAACCTGATACTTCCCTCTGGTGAAAGGCTGCCTGCTTTGTGGGGAGGTGCTTACCACCATGGGGAGCCCCCACACTTGGCTCTGCCGCTCACAAGTGCAACTGCACGACTGCTTTGCGCAAGCAGGCTGCATCGGGAAGACAGAGCCATCTCCCCTTTGACTCAGGGAGCCCCTCCTCCCTGCACACAATGCTTAAAAGCAAAGTAGGAAATCAAAAGGAAGCCGGGGGTGGGAGGTTTAGTGGAGGGAGTGCATTTGGGGGAAAGTGCATAGAGGTTTTTATAAAACCCTTATGAATAGATTTGCATAGATTAGGTAAAGGTTTGTACGTTCCTAAAAATTAATTGCCCTCATTTCTGTGGAAATGCCTGGATGCTATGCACGATCCCCATCTGGAATATTGGTACATTACCCATAAACAATCATTAAAGGACTGCTAGAGAAAGACAGGCTTGGGGAGCTCTGGCAATTGTGGAAAGGGCACATTTTAACTTGGCTGCTTATTCCTCAAAGTAGTGTTACTTAAAGCTTTCTTCTGCAAAAATCTTAACATAGCCGCGCATCCAGAGATTGAGATGGGATGTTGAGTCTGAGTTGGTAAATGGACCCCACGTCAAACTGCTGAACTGGACTTGGTCATGGGCTGAAATCCCGGCTTCCCCAAGCAGGGTCTTGGGGGTAAGGATGTGGGAGGGATTTGGCACCAATTTCCTGGAAAGGCGGCACCCCCTAAACTGCCATCCTTACACTGACTGCTTCAGGAAGATTCTCTTGGCAGCGTGTACTTCAGCAAATTGCACAGAAAGCTGAGTGCTCTACCCACAGTCCTTATTTCAGATCTTACTATGTACCAGAACGGCATTAGGTAGGCTGAGGTGGTCATTGGTGATGGCCCAACTCAGATTCACCTTGATTGGCCATATTTATTATTGTTGCTGTTGCTTCCGCTTTGTGTGTGGGTGTGTGTATGTGTGTGTTTATTAATTCAGTATTTATTTGAGTCTTTCTTTGAGTTCCTCTGTCTCTGTTTCTCTTTCACACACGTCATCACCACACCTTTACTAATCATTTTTGGAATCTCCTTTCCATCTTTCTCTACAAATATTGTAACAACTTTGGGTGGGAGGAGCACTGGGAGACCAAATTGGAATGAACATATCTTGGATGAGAAGTTGGCCCTCCCAGGAGCTAGGCCCAGCCCTCCATGTAACTAACTGGTCATATAACTCAGGTACTCTGTTAAAGTCTCTGAGCCGTATTTTATCCTCTGTTAATATGCCTGTGGCAGAGAGATACAAAAATAACAACATCTAAAAAGAATGGCTTAGGCAGAGGAGCAAAGGCAATGGCTCCTAGGGTTGGAGTACGGTCTTTGCACGCAGGAGCCTCCGTGCAGGGCCTCCAGGTAGCTCCAGGAGTGAACTCCAAGCACTGATCCAGAATAGCTCCCAGGGACCACTGGGTAAGACTCCCAAACAAACAAATGGAAAATGGACATAG